>NW_027361739.1:16980000-17580000 GCF_039654945.1 Dendrobates tinctorius | reverse complement strand
AAAAGTCGAAACACAAAAGTCGCCACTCAAAACTCGCCATGATGTCCCAGAGCTGTTTATAAGATGAAAAATGAGCTGTGATTGGTTGCTATCAGCAACAGTTTTCTTTGTAGACAGTTGAGGTAACTGAGGCCTATTATTCTTATCATTTCTATGGTGTTATCGTCCTGTAAAGATGGAAATAACACAATTTATTACCGTGCCAACACAGACCACCCTCTGACACAGACTAAAGGGGGAGCCCAGTATCACACAGGATAGGATTAGATACACGGCTCAGCAGTCAGTATCACACAGGATAGGATTAGGAACACAGCTCAGCTGTCAGTATCACACAGGATAGGATTAGATACACGGCTCAGCAGTCAGTATCACACAGGATAGGATTAGATACACAGCTCATCACACAGTATCACACAGGATAGGATTAGATACACAGCTCAGCTGTCAGTATCACACAGGATAGGATTAGATACACGGCTCAGCAGTCAGTATCACACAGGATAGGATTAGATACACAGCTCAGCACACAGTATCACACAGGATAGAATTAGGTACACAGCTCAGCAGTCAGTATCACACAGGATAGGATTAGATACACAGCTCAGCAGTCAGTATCACACAGGATAGGATTAGATACACAGCTCAGCACAAAGTATCACACAGAATAATATTAGATTCACGGCTCAGCAGACAGTATCACACAGAATAGGATTAGATACACGGCTCAGCAGTCAGTATCACACAGGAGAGGATTAGATACACAGCTCAGCAGTCAGTATCACACAGGATAGGATTAGATACATGGCTCAGCAGTCAGTATCACACATGATAGGAATAGATACATGGCTCAGCAGACAGTATCACACAGGATAGGATTAGATACGCAGCTCAGCACACAGTATCACACAGAATAGTATTAGATACACGGCTCAGCAGACAGTATCACACAGAATAGGATTAGATACAGGCTCAGCAGACAGTATCACACAGAATAGGATTAGATACATGGTTCAGCAGTCAGTATCACAAAGGATAGGATTAGATGCACGGTTTTATGTGCAATATAATCATTATAATTTGTTATAACTAACCACAGTTGGTTACTAGGCCCAGGCAACGCCGGGCTCTTCAGCTAGTATTAGTAATATATCCCATCTGGTGCTCGGAGGCAAGGACAGCATGGGTCTGTGTAATTTCAAATGCCAGGGCTGAATTTCAGTCCCAGTCCGTACCTGAAACAGGTGATGTGCCGATGATAACCTGAAGCTGTATGAAGACACAATTGTGTAAGACCTCATTCAGACGTCCATGTTGCACATACAGTTGTGGCCAAAAGTATTGACACCCCTGCAATTTTGTCAGATAATACTCAGTTTCTTCCTGAAAATGATTGCAATCACAAATTCTTTGGTATTATTATCTTCATTTAATTTGTCTTAAATGAAAAAACACAAACGAGAATGAAGCAAAAAGCAAAACATTGCTCATTTCACACAAAACTCCAAAAATGGGCCAGACAAAAGTATTGGCACCCTCAGCCTAATACTTGGTTGCACAACCTTTAGCCAAAATAACTGCGACCAACCGCTTCCGGTAACCATCAATGAGTTTCTTACAATGCTCTGCTGGAATTTTAGACCATTCTTCTTTGGCAAACTGCTCCAGGTCCCTGATATTTGAAGGGTGCCTTCTCCAAACTGCCATTTTTAGATCTCTCCACAGGTGTTCTATGGGATTCAAGACTGGACTCATTGCTGGCCATCTTAGAAGTCTCCAGTGCTTTCTCTCAAACCATTTTCTAGTGCTTTTTGAAGTATGTTTTGGGTCATTGTCCTGCTGCAAGACCCATGACCTCTGAGGGAGACCCAACTTTCTCACAATGGGCCCTACATTATGCTGCAAAATTTGTTGGTAGTCTTCAGACTTCATAATGCCATGCACACGGTCAAGCAGTCCAGTGCCAGAGGCAGCAAAGCAACCCCAAAACATCAGGGAACCTCTGCCATGTTTGACTGTAGGGACCGTGTTCTTTTCTTTGAATGTCTCTTTTTTTCTCCTGTAAACTCTATGTTGATGCCTTTGCCCAAAAAGCTCTACTTTTGCCTCATCTGACCAGAGAACATTCTTCCAAAACGTTTTAGGCTTTTTCAGGTAAGTTTTGGCAAACTCCAGCCTGGCTTTTTTTTGTCTCGGGGTAAGAAGTGGGGTCTTCCTGGGTCTCCTACCATACAGTCCCCTTTGATTCAGACGCCGACGGATAGTACGGGTTGACACTGTTGTACCCTCGGACTGCAGGGCAGCTTGAACTTGTTTGGGTGCTAGTTGAGGTTCTATATCCAACATCCGCACAATCTTGCGTTGAAATCTCTTGTCAATTTTTCTTTTCCGTCCACATCTAGGGAGGTTAGCCACATTGCCATGGGCTTTAAACTTCTTGATGACACTGCGCACGGTAGACACAGGAACATTCAGGTCTTTGGAGATGGACTTGTAGCCTTGAGATTGCTCATGCTTCCTCACAATTTGGTTTCTCAAGTCCTCAGACAGTTCTTTGGTCTTCTTTCTTTTCTCCATGCTCAATGTGGTACACACAAGGACACAGGACAGAGGTTGAGTCAACTTTAATCCAGGTCAACTGGCTGCAAGTGTGATTTAGTTATTGCCAACACCTGTTAGGTGCCACAGGTAAGTTACAGGTGCTGTTAGTTACACAAATTAGAGAAGCATCACATGATTTTTCAAACAGTGCCAATACTTTTGTCCACCCTCTTTTTTATGTTTGGTGTGGAATTATATCCAATTTGGCTTTAGGACAATTCTTTTTGTGTTTTTTCATTTAAGACAAATTAAATGAAGATAATAATAACAAAGAATTTGTGTTTGCAATCATTTTCAGGAAGAAACTGAGTATTATCTGACAGAATTGCAGGGGTGTCAATACTTTTGGCCACAACTGTACGTGTTGTGTCCATTTTTTCACGGATACAACATGCACCAAATATAATCTATGGTGCTATTTAGATGTCGGTGTTGTTCATGGACAGGGTGTTCATGCAAACATATAGAGACATGTCCGTTTTTTTCCGGCAGCACGGATGAAGAGGGTCAATATACGTCTACGGGTCCATGAATAACATGTACAGCACACGGATAACATCCGTGTGCCTTCCGTATTTAACACTGCAAAGGATAGGAGAAGCGTTGTCATTTATTTATCCATCCGTGAAAAATAGTGATGGTAAAGATGGACACAAGGCCCATATACTGATCCAAAACACTGATGATACCGGTACGGTTTTTTTCATGTATGTGTTTAAACACAGATGTGTGAATGAGGACTTTGACACATTCTGCTCCTACCAGAATCTATCAGCCTGTGAAAATAAGCCACTAAATGACTGATGCTCCTGTTTGTGGGAAGAGTTTCAGTAAACTTTGTGTTTTAGCCATTAAACCCTGGTTTTTGTATAGGAGTCCAATGGGCAGTCTTACCCAGTGACTGACAGTCGTCCCTGTATGACTGCATGCAGGGACAGCTGTCAAACGCTAGTAGGACCTCCCACTGGACTCCTGTGTACAAACATCAGGGATTTCTTTGAAAAAAATAGGAAACATGCTGAATGATTTCCCTACAGACCCATATATATATATATATATATATATATACACTGTATATATATAATTCTGCTCAGCTTCTCCCCCTCCTCAGCACACCGTCCCCACATCGGACCACACGGACAATGTGATGGGCTCCCTTTAATAGAAAATGTTTAATGGGGTGTGATATTTGGTACTAAAGCCCAGATAATTCTGCAGAAACATCATAAATATGGTGGACTGCACAAAAGCCATGCTTAATGTGTTTTACCCAACAAATCTAGTGCACACAGTTTCATTACTGACAGCTGTCTATAAGTGGGAAGAATGAAACTGTAGCTATGTGTTCCAATACAGGCTGCATGCTCTCTAGTCACTACACTGGGACCTCTCTGAGTGGCTGCTGCTTGCACTGAGGGACATATTGTATTACAAAATGACGGACAGATTCTAGTTCCACTTGTCAGTGTTAGTTAAAATAGCTGTCAATAAAGCTTTAAAAAAGAAAAAAAAAAGCTGACCAGGGCGATGCACCGCCTCCTAATATTACCTCTTCTGATTGGTTAACTGTAGCCTGCTCCTGCTCACGATTGGCTAACTCGGAAATACGTCCTGATTGGTTGACTGGTCTTTGTCCTCTTTTATGATTGGTAATTGACTGTGCGACTATCCTTTTCCTGTCGCATTCTCCCTCTGACCTTCTGGCTGCGCTGTTTCTGTCAGTGGACGGGTGTTGTGTGGCTGGCATCATGGTGGCATACTGGAGACAGGCAGGCCTCAGGTAAGGGCGCGGGCTGAGTGGCGCTGTGGAATGGCGGAGGCCTAGCGTCGGTGCGGCTTGTCATTACCTGCACCTGAAGCCTTCATTTGACCATACGAGGGAGGGCACGGTCACTGTGCATTCCTCTTTCAAAGGAATATCGCATGACATGGGCAGCATGGAGGCTCAGTGGTTAGCACTGCAGCGCTGGGGTCCTGGGTTCGAATCCCACCAAGGACAACATCTGCAAGGAGTTTGTATGTTCTCCCTGTGTTTGCGTGGGTTTCCTCCGGGTTCTCCGGTTTCCTCCCACACTCCAAAGATATACTGATAGGGAATTTAGATTGTGAGCCTCATCGGGGACAGTGATGAAATGTGTGCAAACTGTAAAGCGCTGCGGAATATGTTAGCGCTATATAAAAATAAAGATTATTATAATGTGGTGCATACTCCTTAGCCTAGCCCGCTCCCTGTTCATTTCACGCTTCATTTCAGGGTGAACAAAGTAGCTGCTTCTGTGCACGCTATCCTGGGCATGCGCTGGGGATAATCAAATGAATCGTCAGAGTAGAGAGAGAGCGAAAAATATTATAAAAGTGATGACAGACATTTAGGGTGAAATTCAGATTGGGTTTCGGACCACCTAAACTGAGTGTAGAAAAATCAATCATGCAATCTAGCACTTCTTTAAGATTCATAAGTGAAATATATGTTTCAATCGAAATAAAATGATCAGTCATAAACAGATGGAAAAATATATTTATACTTGTATTTACTTTATTGATCGTCATACCATAAATCAATATTAAAGACTCCCTTTAAAGGGAATCTATCACCACGTTTTTGCTTCCCTTTCTGGTATCAGCAAAAGAGACCTGGATTCCAGTGATGTTAGTTTCTTGGCTGCTTGCTGATATTTTGACAGATATTCAGCAGATAAAACAGATTCTCAGTTCTCTGAATGCTCAGCCCTGTAGAACTCCGCCCACACCACTGATTGGCAGCTATCTGTGTACCCTGTGCATAGGCAGTAAGCTGCCAATCAGAGGCTGGGGTGGGTTATACAGAGCCCATGACTATGAAGGATTACATGGCTTAAGGTTTGTTAGTCCTCCAGTGATAATCTGTGCTGATAACAGTGATTTTATTAAAACTACACTAAAGCGGGAGTCACACATAGCAATCTCGCTAGCGATATCGCTGCTGAGTCACAACTTTTGTGACGCAACAGCGATCTCACCAGCGAGATCGCTGTGTGTGACAGCGATCAGCGAGCGGCCGGTATCGCTGATCGCTGTAAGAAACCTCTGGACATTTCTTTGGTCGCTGGTCTCCCGCTGGCCAGCACGCATCGCTGCCTGTGACAGGCGGGAGACCAGCGATCAGCTGTAAAAAATAGAATTAAAATAAAAAATATTGTTATTCTCACCTTCCGGCGTCCCCGCGCAGCATTCCTCTCTCCACGCTCCGGCCCCAGTGATCCTTTGCACGAATGACCACGAGACTTCGCGCTCCCACGAGACCGTGACTCTCGCGGTCATTCTCGCAAAGGATTACTGGGACCGGAGCGTGGAGAGAGGCAGGATGGCTGCGCGGGACGTCGGAAGGAAAGAATAACAATATTTTTTATTTTAATTCTATTTTTTACAGGGATGGCAAGCGATGCCGGGCGCTCGGCATCGCTGTGCTAATCGCTGGTGAAGCTGTCTGTGTGACAGCTCACCAGCGATCACATAGCGACTTGCCAGCGATCCTGACACCTTGATATCGGTGTCGGTATCGCTGATAAGTCGCTATGTGTGACTCCAGCTTAAGCAGCACAATAAGTGACACATCTCTGGAACCAGGGTCTCTGCTACTACTTTATGCTGCTCTCAGATTAGGTGGCAAAAACCTGGTGACAGATTCCCTTTCAAGTATGATAGGGTTGTGCTGCGCTATACTGCACCAGTTTTCAGTAGAGGAACGCTGTGTCATGTGACTTGTGTTCCATCAGGCTTCACAGGACATATGGAAACCTATCCGGAGCCATACTATGTATTGATGTGAAGCTGAAAATAGCCACCCCCAGCCCCCCACAGCGCTGTTGCTCTGTCCTGCAGCTTTGCTACCTATATAACATGACCATGGGGCTGCACCCCAGATACCTCTGCTACCTACTATTTAAAAAAAATTGCTTTTATGGGAATAGGATTGCAATGTGTATCTTTTTTATTAATCATGGGGGTTAATATTCAGCATTTTGTCCACCCTGAATGTCTCCATGTAATGCATAGATGTCTTGGTTGTCTTATAACTGGTGCAGCCGCCATTACCTGTAGTAACCAGAGCCCAGCTGTCATTTTGTGTTCATGCCGGAGAATGAATGCTTGGATCTGATTGGCTTTCTTCAATAATGTGTTTTTTTTTTTTTTTTATGTGGCATGGGTAATACTATTCTCCAGAAGGGGGCGCTGCAGGGAAGTCAAACACCTGATGCCAGGACATGGTGCGATTGTCTTATGTGTATTCCTAGCTTTATCCCTGGACATTCGTGGTGTATCCACAGGACTCTCGCCTGTCAGGGGTGGGAGTCTATTGACATCCGCTGATTCCCAGCTGCCGCCTTCCCCATACACCTCAAGAGAGAGGATTTTTGGAGGGGACCTTTCATTCTCATCATGACTTGCGGTTTAGGTACATTCCCTTGACTTGGGTCTGGACTTACTGCTTCTCCATCTCTTCACAGCTACATCCGCTACTCTCATATCTGCGCCAGGGCAGTGAGAGCGGCTCTGAAACCACAATTCAAAGTGGAGGCTGACAAGTTGGCAGTCGCCAATGTGAAGCTCATCAAACCGAAGAAAGAGTGAATGGGGTGAGTGCTTGTACATGCCGTTACTGTCAGGACGATGGCTGCCCTAATTACAGGGGCAGTGCCCTGCAGGAAATGTGTCCCCAGTAAATATAGGGCAGATGTATGGTGGTGTCCAACATGGCTGGGAGCCGCATGTCCACAGATCCACGGCAACTACTAGTGAAATGCAGAAAAAAACCCTGTGATCCACCTGTCCTCTCCACAGATACAGTCAGCATGTAGGCTTGTTGCACATGATGGCCCCTCACGTCCAAACCCACCCCTGCAAAACTGGATTCGGACGTATGCGCCGATGGAGCCATAGGCTTTAATGGTGTCTGTGCATCGTTTTCGAGCGTGTATGCCTACTGGAGGCGGGTACCCAGACATAGTAGACTCCATTGTTGTCTTGTCTGTATTCTCTTTTCCTTCCTCCTCTGCCCAGGAGCTGTGGTGTGATCAGACTATGTCCCTGTATGGTAACGCACAGCCATTACACAGTACACAGCAGGGGCACATTTATAAGATTCTCAGCACAGAAATATTACTTTTTTAGCACCTCCAATTATGGAACTTTTAATTCCAAAATCTGTTGATTAAAATGTACTTTGTTCGTAGGACAACCTCTTCAATACCTTTTTTAGGCTTCGTCTCCATTAAAACAAACTGAAACTGATTGTTGTAGCTGCAATCCAGGCTGACTTATGGCCATTACTATCTTTTCTGGACTTCTCATACATCCCTGACTATGCCGCTACACTTGAGTGACCTATGAGATGTGTATTTCCCAGGAAAAGGGTTTGTGATGTAGTGTCGACTCCTCTCATAATGCCCCTGATCTTGCAGGAAGACACTGTAGAGAAAATGTGATGTTATGTGGCAGCCATACTGATGAATGACAGTGGTTTTGTTCCATCACAGTCTTTTCGTTGCCTTGCGTCCCACTCTTGATTTCTACCAAAGTAAGGCACGTTCAGGCAGGCGTTTCCTTTGCAGCAGCCATTCATATGACTAGTCATCCATGTAATACAAGGATATTTTGAGTCCACCAGATCTACACAGAAACCTCTGTTCTGGTTTGTGAAGAGGCATCATAAATGGGGGGACCCCTGTCCCTGCACTGAGCATCTTTGTGGTGGGCTTACACCATTCCATTCTTCACTGTGCAGTAACGGCTACTTTGTCTTTTCAGATTCTCTCCATCAATCTTGGAACAAGAAGATTCCCTCAGAGCCGCCTCCCGTCTGAACATGTCGCTGTTCCTGTCCTGGAGTACACTGACTAAATGAGTGAATGAATAAATTAGGATTTATTATTTGTAAATGTTTCCTGTCTTTCCACTCCTTCAACAAATAGTAAAGTACCCCCTCAATCCTTCCATATTGCTGAGATGAGGGTTACTGGTATTCTTGCACTGTAAAGCTGCTCCCCTGTGATACTATGGGGGATCAACATGACTTGCACAATGCCCACGCTACAAAGATTAGGGCGTGAAAAAACCCTCCTTGACAAAATGGAAATCTGTTAGGCCTTATTCAGATGTCCATGCTGTCTGTTTTGCATGGCCTGCACACACGTATTCTAGTCTGTGGCTATGGATCGCATGTACTGATGGCATGTATGAAAATATTGTACACTTGTACCACTGTGGTGGGCTTTTTGGGCTGAATGACTGACAGTATATGGACGCCATCCATGTGCCGTTCATTATTCACACATTTGTTGCTAAGAGACACTTAGAACCCCCTTCTTGGCCTTCTTCCATTTATTTTAGCATATGTGGGGGAAACACAGCTGCCTCCCTGCTGATAACTGCCAGTGACTGCAAAATAATAAAAAAAAAAAAAAAAATGGCCTATCATACTGATAGACCGATCTGTACATGTGAGTCTCGTAATGGTGAGCAGTATGACAAGTGTGGCATCGTTACAGGACAGCTATTGGGACAAGATAACAAGCAAAATTGCCTAATGTTGTAGGGGGATTAGAAGACGAGGGTTCCTTAAGGAACAGCGCCCCCCCCCCCTCCATGGATGTCTGCTTTAGTCAGTGCAACTCTAGTGTAAAACCCCATGGTCAGGTGTGGTGCTGTACCTGGAGGACATGGCTTCATCCTTCATTTACAGCCTTTTTATTTATATAAAATATTTTGGTTAAAAAGGTGTTTTCTTCACTTATGGGTGATAGATCTCCTGGCTCCCCCTGCTGGTAGGACCATCACACTGCACATGTGGAGTGTAACTGAAAGGATGTGACACTTGCGTTGATATCAGTGTGAAGCCAACTTTTTTTTTTTTCCCTTTCTTTCCTTTTGTGTTATCGCTGGGAACCGTGCTTCCTTCCCTGCTTTATAGCTGTCACTCTCCCCCAGCATGTCATAGACATCTATACAGTAGACTTTCAACGCTGATATCGATGGGTCTGTTCTGGCTTTTACAAGAAGTCTCTGGATATAAAGCACGTGGATTTTTTTTTTTTTTTTTTTTAACAGCCTTATGTACAGTTGTCTCATCTGTAATCTGAAAAAGGGAAGTATAGCAGATGATAGGTGTGGGTGATTCTGTCTCATGATGAACCCATATGTCTATACTTCTTGTAATAGTACAGAGGAGGAAAGGGCTGTGTGTATCGTGACGTATGGAAAATGGATCACAGAGTGAAGTGATAACTTATTGATTATCTGGTTACATGTCTAACCAAATCCGAGGCATCAGATGGTCGGCTAACCTACAGCGGATCTTTCTAGGCCCTATTGTGTGAGACACAGGCTGTATGTTCCTTACCTGTCGAAGGCGCGTGCAGAACAACAAGAGCTGCTCCTGTCTTTACAATTTTCATCTACACCATGGGACCTTTTGTATAGCAACTTAACTTTACTCAAGACATGATTTTGTTCCTTTATTGGGCACTAAGAAGACAAATACAAGCAAAGCCATAAAGGAAACGGACCTCTTACAGTCGGGTAGCTTTTAAGAACATAAATCTGAAAGTCAGCAGTAAATAGCAGTAGGTTGTGGAGGCCTCAGCATATGAAGTGTCAGTGTAAACTTTGCTCTCGGGTTGGAAATGGGAAAGAAATGTTGGCCCCCTTGCATATGCACAATAGCAATATCACTATAATCATTTCTAAGCTTTGATAGAAGGAATAGCACCATGTGCAGCCACCCATCCACTCTATCAAAACCAGACTCGTGATCTGCTGTATGACAGACCCAGCACAGTATTATGGCTTCCATTGGATAAAGGGAATCTGGCAGCAGATATCTGCTATGTTATCTGAGAGCAGCATAATGTAGGAGCAGAGACCCTGTTACCAGCGCTGTGTTACTTACTGGACGACTTGTGGCTTCAATAAGATCAGTGTTTTATTAGCAGGAGATTATCACCAGTGGTCTTGTCATTTAGTCCTTCTGCACTGTGTAACACCACAATCGCCACTAATTGACGTTTTTCTGCCTGTGCACAGAAAGCTGCCAATCAGTGGTGTGGGTGGGGTTATACAGAGCTCAGCATTCAGAGAACTGCAAGATCTGCAGCAGGGAAAACAGGGATTTTATCAAAAGTACAGAACGCGTCCCCGTAAGTGATACATCACTGAAATCAGCGTCTTTGTTCCTACATCATGCTGTTCTCAGATTACATGGCAAAAACCTGGTGACTGATTTCCTATAAAGAGATGAAAGTAGCCTAACAAAGCCTGGGCTTGTTACACATGCAATATTTGAAAACGGCAAGTCATTTTGAAAAGCATCTCTGAAAATCACCTTTAGGCCATGTTCACACATTCAGTATTTTACATCAGTATTTGTAAGCCAAAACGAGGAGTGGGTGTAAAAAGCACAAGTGGTGATGGGTTTCTATTATACTTCTGACTGTTCCACTCCTGGTTTGGGTTTAAAAATACAGATGTAAAATACCTATCCCAGATCTTATCTATATACAGAAAATAATATACAGGGCGAGCAATATATCATGGTCTAGACCTTGTAAAATCCAATTTCCACAAAGCCTACAGGCCTCATTCAAACATCCATGATTTTCACAGAACATGTACTTATTCAAGTCTACGGGACTGCTCACGTGTCTGGGGGGGGAACATAATTTTGTTATAGCCAAACAAATGTGATAAAACCCTGATAAAAATTTGTTCCTGCACACAGATGAAAAATCAGTCTTTTTTTAATATACATACGAGGAAAAAAAAGGCTGTCTGAACAAGGCCTTAGACGTAGGCCTCGGTCATACACATGCAAGTCATGTCCCATACTGAGATCACTGGGGTCTGTAATACTGTTAATCATTCAATAGTCCTGTGATTATGCCAGGACTTGCAGCTGCATTATGACCATTTAAATGAGACCCAAGTTATTGCAGTACAAGTGGTACTGAGAGTTCATCACCAAATTTTAAAGGTCTTCTACATGTAAACCTTTTGTACTGTCTCTGTTATTTGCACTACTTCTGTCTCTTCAACCTCATCTTCAAAATAGTCCTCCATTTCGGCTGTGGCCTCCTGGTACTGCTGGTATTCTGCAATCAAGTCATGAGTGTTACACTCTGCCTCGGTAAACTCCATCTCATCCATGCCTTCTCCTGTGTACCAGTGGAGGAATGCTTTCCTTCGGTACATGGCTGAGAACTGTTCAGCAATCCGTCTGAAGATTTCCTGGATCGCTGTGTTGTTTCCAATGAAGGTAGAAGCCAACTTGAGACCACGGGGTGGGATGTCGCACACTGCAACCTTGACGTTGTTGGGAATCCACTCCACAAAGTAGGCACTGTTCTTGGATTGCACGGCCAACATCTGTTCATCCACTTCTTTGGTGGACATTAGACCACGGAAGATTCCGGCCACTGTTAGGTAGCGACCATGGTGTGGGTCACAGGCAGTCATCATGGTCCTGGAGTCAAACATCTGTTGGGTTAGCTCAGGCACTGTCAGAGCTTTATATTGTTGGCTTCTGCGGGATGTTAGAGGAGCAAAACCAGTCATGAAGAAATGAAGACGAGGGAAAGGCACCATGTTGACTGCTAACTTTCTGAGATCAGCATTAAGCTGACCAGGGAATCGCAGAGAAGTAGTCACTCCACTCATTGTCATGGACACCAGATGGTTAAGGTCACCATATGTTGGGTTGGACATCTTCAGTGTGCGGAAGCAGATATCGTACAAGGCTTCGTTGTCAATGCAGAAGGTCTCATCTGTGTTCTCAATCAGTTGGTGGATGGACAAGATGGCATTGTAAGGCTCCACTACTGTATCTGAGACCTTGGGGGAGGGCATAATGCTGAAAGTGTTCATAATCCTATCTGGGTACTCTTCACGAACCTTGTTAATAAGGAGCGTCCCCATTCCAGATCCGGTTCCTCCTCCAAGAGAGTGCACCAGCTGAAATCCTTGAAGACAATCGCAGCCTTCGCTCTCTTTTCTTGCTATATCCATTACAGATTCAATCAGCTCTGCTCCCTCGGTGTAGTGGCCTTTTGCCCAATTGTTGCCAGCTCCAGAGTTACCTGTTAATTAAAACATGAATGTTTATCAATTCCATATAATAACAGCTCAAGGACCTCTGTCACCATAGTCTAGACCAGTGTTTCCAAAACGCCAGTCCTCCAATAGATCATATTTTCAGGATTTCCTCAGTATTGCACAGGTGATGGAATTATCCTCAAGACATCAGAAACTGAGCAATACTAAGGAAATCCTGAAAATATGATCTGTTGGAGGACTGGCGTTTGGCAACATTGGTCTAGACTACTGATTCCCAAACTACAGTCCTGAGGGCCCTCAACAGATCATGTTTTCAGGGTTTTCCTTAATATTGCACAGGTGATGGAATTATTATCAAGGCATCAGACACTGGCACAGGTTCTCTCACCTATCTAATACTAAGAAGGTCTGGAAAACATGCTCAGTTGGGGGCCATGAGGACTGGAGTTTGGGAAACACTGGACTAGACCATAATGTCCAAGTACAAATTTCTCAGCCTCCTATATACTTATGAGGCTGCTGAGTTCAGGTTAGGAGACCAGCGTTTAGTCTGGACTTCATGGTCAATAATCAGACAGTGAAAGCCGGATCTGTGTATCCAGCCTTATGGACACACACTCCCAATAATGACAATGGAGAGAGTGAGACATTGTAACATTTTTACATCATCTCTCTAAAGTGCATCACATTGGTCTAGCAGACCCCAATCTATGGAGATCCTTCGGCTATCTCAAATATATGAGGCAGGGATACCTATTTAATGGAGAACTTTGGAAACATGCATTATGTTATACCATGGGTGAAGTATGACACAGTGATTTTGGCGAGCTCAAAAAATATGTTCGAGTCCCCGCGGCTGTTGAACAGCCGCAACACATGCAGGGATGACCTAACAAACCAGCAATCCCTACAGGTGTTGCAGTTGTCGGACAGCCGCAGGGACTCAAACATATTTTTTTACCACACCGAAGTTACTCAATTGGCATACAGGCATGCTCAGATAACATCTTATCCGAGCAACTTTGCTCATCACTAGCTGTAAGGTGTGCACTCCTGGTCTATACAGTGTACAAATTACATTGTATAAATGTCTACAGCATCAGTCCTAAGCTGGCAGACTGTGATCTGTATCCAGGACAGGGATGCCGAATGTGCAGACCTGCCATCATAGATGCTTTGCAGGAGGACAGTGTCTTCTCAAATGCATCTTTGGACAGTGAGTGTGACATCAGGGGCTGGACTTCTGCCGGGGCCTGATGCTGGCATTGTGTGTAGTGGTACTTGGAAGTGAAGTAGAGTCAGGAGCAGTGACTATTTGCCTATTTTTTGCCTGGTCTTGGGTCTGTATTAATATAGAGATTCGTTTTTTTTCACTAGGAAAATACAAAATCCTGTAACTAATATGTAACTAATTCTACAAAGTTTGCAAGACATCAATAGGGTGACACTGCGTTCAGCTTGGACCTCCACCTTTGGACCCTAAGTAAACGGATCCGGTCTACAGTCATGTATTCTTTTCTATTTCCATCATTCACATATTCAGGTAGGGCCCTTCTTGATAAATATATGTTATGGGTACTATATTCTGTAATGGGACGTTGATCCAGAGAACTAGCCTCATTGCCATAAGTGGAGTCGGGAATGAATTTACCCCCTAATGTGGGTAATAAAGGGCAATTGCCATCTGACTCATGGGGTTTTATCTTCTCCTGGATCGACATGTTAGGGTGTAGGTTAATCTCGACTTGTATCTTTGTACAACCTTAAAAGTATGAAACATAAAATAAGGTGTCGTGTATATATCTTCATTACCATGGATGAAACTATCAGGACGGAACAGAGGTCCAATAGTGCTGGAGCGTAGACTGTCCATGGTGCCAGGCTCCAGATCCACAAGCACAGCTCTAGGAACGTACTTATGGGCTATGGAGGAAAGGCAGAGAGCACAATGTCAGAAATAATCCCTGGCAACGAAAGGAAGGCTGAGTACTTCATGAAGAGATACTTACAATGCGCCTCGTTGAAGTAGACGCTGATCCTCTCCAGCTGCAGGTCGGAGTCGCCTTTGTAGCTGCCTCCATTATCGATGCCGTGTTCATCACTAATCACTTCCCAGAACTACAGAGAAACACAGAGGTGGTCACCATGGATCTCAGCTCGGTGTAAGAGCGAGCACACACTTCATGAACACCCAGAAAACCTTCTGTACACTGGAAACTAATAAAGTAATGGCTGCTGTGAGCCAAGGCCGTGCAAATAAGCAAGTGGACAGTGCAGGGTTCATCTGTAGTCCTCTCCTCTGATGGCTGTAGGGTGGAAGTGACACTTTCGGGATGATGGCCCAAACCTTGTCTTTGTCTACAGAGCAGCCCCTTTAAGAAGGGTGCTTGGCGCCTTTGGGTTTGAGGCTGCGGTTTTCTGACAGCTCAGGAAAGAAGAACATTGCAGTAGTGGAAGACTGCTATCTTCATCTCCATTCAGCAGACCTGCCCATGTCCTCTTATCAGTCTCCCCCATAGCGTGGGGCACACCCTCCGCTACCAGCCCTGCCAGGCCCCGTCATTCCCTCGTTTGCACTTTACCGACTTACAGAAAAGCTTCACGCTCCCAACAGTGCAGGATTCCATACATCGAACACTGTCTCCAAACCTCCACCATATGCTATTCCTATGGAGCGTGGACCTACCACCTACAGATACACTGCTGCCTCATAGTCTTCTGAGGATGACCGCTTACTATAGATGGTGGTGACACTTTCCTATCCAAAAAAATATATTTTAAGCTTTGTTAAATTAGCACTTTACTTCATTGAGGAAGGGTGGCTGCCACAAAAATGTGTCACGGCTCATAAACCAGACATATGTATGATAGTATACGTATTCTCCAGAAGGCAGAGGGACCAATTAGTCTGGCTGCACACAGATTGTCCACAGGTCCCAATTAAATAGTCGGGATCCACAATCCAGAAGTAACAGCGCTTTAGACGGAGCGTATTTTCGCTGCGTTCTAATCACGCAGGTAAATCTACGTGTTTACTGAACAATGTGGATTTGCTGCATCCAATACATTCTATTGTGGAAATTGCCATAACGCGCGTCGTGGGCGAGTCTACGCAACGTCAAATAGAAGCACAGTGGGCATGAGAGTTCTATAAATCCCATCCACTGTGCTTGTGCTGTACAACGCAGCGCTTTGAATGCTGCTATTCCTGATCGTGGGCACGTACCCTAAGAGCGTCAGTCGGTGAATAAAGCTAATTTTGTATATTGTAATTCCGTATATCGCATGTTCTGATTTTCAAGGTCTTTGCTTACTGTCCCTTGTGTTATTACTTTAGTGTAAAGAGACGATCATCACGTGAGCAGAACTGGGTTTCTATTCAGTAACTGCAAACTGAACTGAAAAAGTTACAATGAATTGATGCACAAAAGAGAGAAGACTGAGGTCGGATGAAGACTACTGAGGCGCTCTTGGACATCTCCACTAGATACTTTTCATTTTCTATGTTTTCATCCTTGTGCAATCGGCCATCGTACTGATACACAACACTCACAGCTGAATGAAACCTAAAACTTCCTCTAAACTTATGAGGAGTAAAAGATACATACAAAAGGTAATGGGGCCTGAAGCTCTCCAATCACTTGTGCAATCTGCGGAGATGAGTGGTCTGATACAGGCGTCTGAACCCTTTATACAGGTGTTGTGATGTGACTAAAGGTGCTGTTTCCCCCCTATACTGCTATACTGTCAGGGGAGCAAAGTTCCTATACAGCTGTGTATAAATGGATCTCTCTTCATAGTGAAGACTAATAATCTTAAGGAGTCATTTAATTTTCGTTTCATAAATCAATAATACACATGAAAATTATCAAATTTGTAATATATCTTAGCAGAGGAATCAGCTTCTTTCTCCTCCTGCACTGATCTTTCATTCTCAAAGTTCTCAATTCATGGCTAAGGTGTGTGAATATAGACTTTTCTATTACTGAGATAGATGACGGTTGGTGCTCATGAAGTTCTATGGAGAACTGTAACTTGTTTTAGGAGAACTTGTGGCAGGATGTCTGTATCGGCCTCTAGCTCCTCCCTCCTCCATAGAATATTATAATCACCAACTGCCATCTCCTATCTCAGTAATGGAGAAATCTGTCTTCACTGAATACAGATTTTACCTGTGAATTGAGAGTGAAAGAGCAAACCATGGAGAGAAAGAAGCAGATTTCTCTGATAAGTTATGTTAGACAGTAACTAAGTTTCATGTGCACGACTGATTTATGAAATAAAAATTAAGAAAACGGTTACTCTTTAAAGCCCCCATACACAGAGAAAAGATGATGTAACTCCCTTTTTTAGCAGGACTTGACAGTGATCCATTATGTATAAGGGTCGCCCCCCCACAGATGAGGCCCAGGCAGTTATCATCTTGGTTAGCCGTCGGACGAGTTTTCAATGGGGAGAGCAGAGTAAGCTGCAACCAGTCACCCAACCAGAAAAGAATCTGAAGCTCAAACCTAATCTTTTTTTGCCCAGCCATTATGTGTGGGGGCTGGAGAGTCGGAGGACCCCTATACACTGTCAATCTTCAAATTGTGAGATATGACTACTCTCTTATGTGTATGGGAGCAAAAACTAAGGCTCCCATATCAGTAGAGATAGTAGGTGTCTAGGTGAGAGGCATTGATGTGATTGTAGTGGGTACTGCTCCACTTGGGGTAGCCCACTAATCATCATTTCGGGGGGTAAAAAAAGGAAGATATGGAGATTCAAGGGAGTATTTCCTGACCTACAGACCCCATACACAACTTACATATTCTGTAAGTTTCCTGTGCAAGTTACACAATATGCTGAGCCGAAGGAAGCGAAGAGCCAGCATAATGGACATACAGATGCCAAATGTAGCAGAGTGGAGTTTGATATCATGTGTTTTTGTGGTTTTATATAGGAGCGCTCTTAAACCGACAGGCTTATCCTAACTGCAAGAGTTTACTCGGTGACAAACACAGTTCCGTAACAAGCTTAGCTCTGCTACATCCGTATTCACAGTCGCCAGGAAAGCCTCCATCACTATAATGATGGTATAATGTACAGATGAGAGCCCCTCTATCCCCATCACTGGTGCTGGGCATGGGACGTCGCTCACCTTTGCTCCTATTTGATTCCCGCACTGACCGATCTGCAGATGGACGATTTCACGCATCCTGGACTCCGGGGAGGAACTTTCAGGTCAATTCTGTGGTTCAGAGACTGTGACGCCGCAAAACTTCACTGGAGATTATATACTGGTGCTGACGTCACCGGCCGTCTTATTATCTCTGCACACGCGGAGGGATTACAGGACAGGGTATGTCATCCACAGTGTCAGTGGGAATCACCTACAGAATACAAAAGGATAGAGAGGATTGGATCAGTTAAAAAATAATTTAAAAAAATTATATAGAATAAATATATATATTTCCTAGAAAAAGCTGAGTTGCAGCCGGTATGGCCACCATAAGGACTCACACTGGGGCACTGCTCTACTTTCCCAGAGTTCTGAATGGTAAATCTATCCAGACATGCAGGCAGGGAGTCATCCTCTAGTCTCTCATCACTACAGTAGGGCAGATCTTCCTTTCAGGAGTCTTGGAAAGATGGGTGACAAGCACCGTAAAAGCTATAATGACAGTCATTTCGCTCGTCTGCATTTTCCCATAAGCAGCTCTTACCGAAAATTGGAGGAATGGAATATGTAAAAAGGGTCTTACCAAGCAGCAGACGGTGACTTTGCAGAATGGAGTCACCACAGTAGAGGCGATGTCCACAAGCCAAACCACGTCATCAGCTCAGCGTTATCTCCCTCCACACACACCAGTTACTGAGAATAACACCACCCGCAACCCTCTACTGCCCCCAAAAGCAGAGGCCACACAAGGAAGGGTGTCTAATGGTAAAATAGTGGAACTACAGGTCCATACATCTGGACTTAGGTGATTAGCAGCAGCAGGGTCAATGTCTGAACTAGAGCAAGAAAGGTTTCATTATTAAATGTAGTTTTATGTCATTATCGCTTCTCTGTTCCTTAAACAGTGCCACGCCTGTATACAGGTCACATGTGGTACTGCAACTCTGCCATCACTTTAAAAAGCTGAAGCTCAGCAGAAGGGCCAATGGAAAGCTGCCATGTTTTTCTTAAACATTTCAAGGGTATATCATGCACAATATCCAATGACCGCCCACACGTCTCAGGGTGGTAAAGCCATTGGCACCATTCGCCTCCCATATGGAAGTGAGCAAGCGGCGTGGGATAACCCCTTTAAGAACTGTCTTATGATGAGGTCCCATCACAGCTTGTCCATCATGTTCTGTCAGCAGGAACTAAGATGACTTTTGTACTATAGCCCTGTCTCAGCAGGTATACTACGGCCAGTTATCAATGATTAATCTTCCAGTAGTGGCCATTGGTAGACATAAATATGGCGGGTTCGAGGGATCAGACAGATTCAAGTTTGGGCTGAGTAATAGAGAAGGCAGAGAATTCCAGAAGATAGAGGCAGCCCTAGAGAAGTTCTGCACTAGTAATTGGGGGTAAGGTACTGCTCTGTGTTATAAGCCATCCATGTCAGCACTGATGGTTCTGGGCAGGGAGCAGAGGACCCGATGATCAGTTCTGTACATATGGCCTCGCTGCAGGAGTGGCTGACAGTAAAGGAGGACAGAATATGAAATATAGACAAAGTAAGAAACTTGTTTCAGAACTTCATTATATTCTAGCCACTAGGTGGCTCCTGACCTGCACATAGTGATCGCACACTAGTCATACAAAGAGAATGTAGAATGTTATGGCTCGTTTCTGTTTTATAACAGCGCCACACCTGTCTGCAGGTTGTGTGTGGAATGGCAGTTTAGCGCTATTGAAGTTAGCAGGGCTGATCTGCAATACCACACACAGCCTGAGAATAGGGGTGGCACTATTTTTAGAAGGTGCAATGTTTTTCTAATCCTGGACAAGGTGACAGCATATCAAAACCCCTTTGAAGCAGAACTGACATAATTCTCTTCTGCCTGCACAATAGGGAAGATGTCACCCACCTGCATTGTGATCACATTCACCATATTCTCTGTCTCCCTGCTGTGATCGCTCGCATTAGGAGATGGGGATAAGACCCTTGTACTCTGCAGCCACATGAAAGCCCTAGAACTGGAAATAACATTTCTCTTTATTTCATCTTAGGAGAATAAAAAGTAGAAACATAGCATACCCTGAGAACTTGCAATTTCTGACCATGCAGCTACAGAGATGCACATGTAGGGCTTTGTTCACACGTCCGTCTGTTCGGATGTTCACTTGATCTGTTCTGTTTTAGGAACAGTCAAACTGAATCGCTTCTCCGCTACATCAGTGATGGAAATGGAAGCGGGAAATTGATCATAGTGTGATTAGTCTGATCGTATGTGAGTATGATCTCAGTGTGATCTGATTTTCTCAGATGTGGAGAACATGTAAAAAAAAATGTTCTTCATTCGGTCAGTCTGTGGAAATCAGACTGCACTCAGATGTCGTCCGAGTGCAATCTGAGTATTGGATGCAAATCAGGCTTGCAGTGATGTTTTCCTTGGATAAACTCTGTCAGGCGAAAAAAAAAAATCGGACATTTGCACGGCTCCATAAAATAACGTTGGTCTGCGTGCGATCCGATGTCTTGTTACACGGCACTTGGGCTGACTATATGCGGTCAGCCCTTATGGCGACATCTGGAGTCTGGTTCTTTCAAACAAAGAAAACTTTCTGCTTGTATGGACTTGTTTTGTTTTTTCAATCTGTAAAACAGGCCCCATTATAATCAATGTGGCCCCTCGGCTGCCGATGCAGGGGATCATTTGTTCCGTTTGTCTGTTCCCAATGGAGGGTAAAAAGCTCTCCACTACACTCTGCCCCCATCAGCCGCTAACATAACACCAGCAGGCACTTCTGCATTCCCAGGGTAGACTGGCCTTGTGGGACAGACTGTGGGGACAGTTCTCATGTGACTGTCGGAAATAAAGACGCAGATTGTCGCTTCTGCAGAAAAACTATCATCCCAGACCCTATGTGCCGCCCACACAGCAATCATCCCAGACCCTCCGTGCCACCCCCCACAGCTATCATCCCAGACCCTCCGTGCCACCCCCCACAGCTATCATCCCAGACCCTCCGTGCCACCCCCCACAGCTATCATCCCAGACCCTCCGTGCAGCCCCCACAGCTATCATCCCAGACCCTCCGTGCCACCCCCCACAGCTATCATCCCAGACCCTCCGTGCCACCCCCCACAGCTGTCATCCCAGACCCTCCGTGCAGCCCCCCACAGCTATCATCCCAGACCCTCCGTGCCACCCCCTACAGCTGTCATCCCAGACCCTACGTGCCGCCCACACAGCAATCATCCCAGACCCTCCGTGCCACCCCCCACAGCTGTCATCCCAGATCCTCCGTGCCACCCCCCACAGCTGTCATCCCAGACCCTCCGTGCCACCCCCCACAGCTGTCATCCCAGACCCTCCGTGCCACCCCCCACAGCTATCAACCCAGGCCCTCCGTGCAGCCCCTACAGCCATCATCCCAGACCCTCCTTGCAGCAACCCCCCACAGCTGTCATCCCAGACCCCCGCACAGCCGTCCACAGCTATCATCCCAGACCCTCCGTGCCACCCCGCACAGCTATCATCCCAGACCCTCTGTGCAGCCCCCCACAGCTGTCATCCCAGACCCTACGTGCAGTCCTACACAGCTGTCTTCCCAGTCCCTCCGGGCAGCTCCCCACAGCTGTCGTCCCAGACCCTCCGTACAGCCCCCCCACAGCTGTCGTCCCAGACCGTCCGTGCTGCCCCCCACAGCTATCGTCCCAATCCCTCTATGAAGCCCCTCACAAATATCGTCCCAGACCCTCCGTGCAGCCCCCCACAGCTATCGTCCCAGACCATCCGTGCAGCCCCCATAGCTATCATCCCAGACTCCCCGTGCAGCACCTCACAGCTGTCATCCCAGACCCTCCGTGCCGTCCTCCACAATAGTCATCCCAGACCCTCCGTGTAGCCCCCCACAGCTGTCATCCCAGACCCCCCGCGCAGCCCCCACAGCTATCATCCCAAACCCTCCATGCCGTCCTCCACAGCAGTCATCCCAGACCCTCCTTGCAGCAACCCCCCACAGCTGTCATCCCAGACCCCCGCACAGCCCCCCACAGCTATCATCCCAGACCCTCCGTGCCACCCCCCACAGCTATTATCCCAGACCCCCGCACAGCCCCCCACAGCTATCATCCCAGACCCTCCGTGCTGCCCCCCACAGCCATCATCCCAGAACCTCCGTGCAGCCCCCCACAGCTATCATCCCAGACCCTCCGTGCAGCCCCCCACAGCTATCATCCCAGACCCTCCTGGCAGCCCCCCACAGCTATCATCCCAGACCGTCCGTGCTGCCCCCCCACAGCTATCATCCCAGACCCTCCTGGCAGCCCCCCACAGCTATCATCCCAGACCGTCCGTGCTGCCCCCCACAGCTATCATCCCAGACCCTCCGTGCAGCCCCCCCACAGCTATCATCCCAGACCCTCCGTGCAGCCCCCCACAGCTATCATCCCAGACCCTCCGTGCAGCCCCCCACAGCTATCATCCCAGACCCTCCGTGCTGCCCCCCACAGTTATCATCCCAGACCCTACGTGCAGCCCCCCACAGCTATCATCCCAGACCCTCCGTGCAGCCCCCCACAGCTGTCATCCCAGACCCTCCGTGCAGCCCCCCACAGAAGTCATCCCAGACCCTCCGTGCAGCCCCCCACAGCTATCATCCCAGACCCTCCGTGCAGCCCCCACAGCTATCATCCCAGACTCTCCGTGCAGCCCCCCACAGCTATCACCCCAGACCCACCGTGCCATCCCCTACAGCTATCATCCCAGACCCCCCGTGCAGCCCCCCACAGCTGTCATCCCAGACCCTCCGTGCAGCCCCCACAGCTGTCATCCCTGACCCTCCGTGCAGCCCCCACAGCTATCATCCCAGACCCTCCGTGCAGCCCCCACAGCTATCATCCCAGACCCTCCGTGCAGCCCCCCACAGCTATCACCCCAGACCCTCTGTGCAGCCCCTACAGCTATCATCCCAGATCCTCCGTGCAGCCCCCCACAGCTATCATCCCAGACCCTCCGTGCAGCCCCCCACAGCTATCAACCCAGACCCTCCGTGCAACCCCCCACAGCAGTCATCCCAGACCCTCCGTGCAGCCCCCACAGCTATCATCCCAGACCCTCCGTGCAGCCCCCACAGCTATCATTCCAGACCCTCCGTGCAGCCCCCCCACAGCTGTCATCCCAGACCCTCCGTGCAGCCCCCCACAGCTATCCCAGGCCCTCCGTGCAGCCCCCCACAGCTATCATCCCAGGCCCTCCGTGCTGCCCCCTACAGCTATCATCCCAGACCCTCCGTGCAGCCCCCCACAGCTATCATCCCAGACCCTCCGTGCAGCCCCCACAGCTGTCATCCCAGACCCTCCGTGCAGCCCCCACAGCTGTCATCCCAGACCATCCGTGCAGCCCCCACAGCTATCATCCCAGACCCTCCGTGCAGCCCCCACAGCTGTCATCCCAGACCCTCCGTGCAGCCCCCACCGCTATCATCCCAGACCCTCCGTGCTGCCCCCCACAGCTATCATCCCAGACCCTCCGTGCAGCCCCCCACAGCTATCATCCCAGACCCTCCGTGCAGCCCCCCACAGCTATCATCCCAGACCCTCCGTGCTGCCCCCCACAGCTATCATCCCAGACCCTCCGTGCAGCCCCCCACAGCTATCATCCGAGACCCTCCGTGCAGCCCCCCACAGCTGTCATCCCAGACCCTCCGTGCAGCCCCCCACAGAAGTCATCCCTGACCCTCCGTGCAGCCCCCCACAGCTATCATCCCAGACCCTCCGTGCAGCCCCCACAGCTATCATCCCAGACTCTCCGTGCAGCCCCCCACAGCTATCACCCCAGACCCACCGTGCCATCCCCCACAGCTATCATCCCAGACCCCCCCGTGCAGCCCCCCACAGCTGTCATCCCAGACCCCCCGCGCAGCCCCCACAGCTATCATCCCAAACCCTCCATGCCGTCCTCCACAGCAGTCATCCCAGACCCTCCTTGCAGCAACCCCCTACAGCTGTCATCCCAGACCCCCGCACAGCCCCCCACAGCTGTCATCCCAGACCCTCCGTGCCACCCCCCACAGCTATCATCCCAGACCCTCCGTGCCACCCCCCACAGCTGTCATCCCAGACCCTCCGTGCAGCCCCCCACAGCTATCATCCCAGACCCTCCGTGCCACCCCCCACAGCTGTCATCCCAGACCCTACGTGCCGCCCACACAGCAATCATCCCAGACCCTCCGTGCCACCCCCCACAGCTGTCATCCCAGACCCTCCGTGCCACCCCCCACAGCTGTCATCCCAGACCCTCCGTGCCACCCCCCACAGCTGTCATCCCAGACCCTCCGTGCCACCCCCCACAGCTATCAACCCAGGCCCTCCGTGCAGCCCCCCACAGCTATCGTCCCAGACCATCCATGCAGCCCCCATAGCTATCATCCCAGACTCCCCGTGCAGCACCTCACAGCTGTCATCCCAGACCCTCCGTGCCGTCCTCCACAATAGTCATCCCAGACCCTCCGTGTAGCCCCCCACAGCTGTCATCCCAGACCCCCCGCGCAGCCCCCACAGCTATCATCCCAAACCCTCCATGCCGTCCTCCACAGCAGTCATCCCAGACCCTCCTTGCAGCAACCCCCCACAGCTGTCATCCCAGACCCCCGCACAGCCCCCCACAGCTATCATCCCAGACCCTCCGTGCCACCCCCCACAGCTATTATCCCAGACCCCCGCACAGCCCCCCACAGCTATCATCCCAGACCCTCCGTGCTGCCCCCCACAGCCATCATCCCAGAACCTCCGTGCAGCCCCCCACAGCTATCATCCCAGACCCTCCGTGCAGCCCCCCACAGCTATCATCCCAGACCCTCCTGGCAGCCCCCCACAGCTATCATCCCAGACCGTCCTTGCTGCCCCCCACAGCTATCATCCCAGACCCTCCTGGCAGCCCCCCACAGCTATCATCCCAGACCGTCCGTGCTGCCCCCCACAGCTATCATCCCAGACCCTCCGTGCAGCCCCCCCACAGCTATCATCCCAGACCCTCCGTGCAGCCCCCCACAGCTATCATCCCAGACCCTCCGTGCAGCCCCCCACAGCTATCATCCCAGACCCTCCGTGCTGCCCCCCACAGCTATCATCCCAGACCCTCCGTGCAGCCCCCCACAGCTATCATCCCAGACCCTCCGTGCAGCCCCCCACAGCTGTCATCCCAGACCCTCCGTGCAGCCCCCACAGCTATCATCCCAGACCCTCCGTGCAGCCCCCACAGCTATCATCCCAGACCCTCCGTGCAGCCCCCCACAGCTGTCATCCCAGACCCTCCGTGCAGCCCCCCACAGAAGTCATCCCTGACCCTCCGTGCAGCCCCCCACAGCTATCATCCCAGACCCTCCGTGCAGCCCCCACAGCTATCATCCCAGACACTCCGTGCCATCCCCCACAGCTATCATCCCAGACCCCCCGTGCAGCCCCCCACAGCTATCATCCCAGACCCCCCGTGCAGCCCCCCACAGCTGTCATCCCAGACCCTCCGTGCAGCCCCCACAGCTGTCATCCCTGACCCTCCGTGCAGCCCCCACAGCTATCATCCCAGACCCTCCGTGCAGCCCCCACAGCTATCATCCCAGACCCTCCGTGCCACCCCCCACAGCTATCATCCCAGACCCTCCGTGCCACCCCCCACAGCTATCATCCCAGACCCTCCGTGCAGCCCCCCACAGCTATCATCCCAGACCCTCCGTGCCACCCCCCACAGCTATCATCCCAGACCCTCCGTGCCACCCCCCACAGCTATCATCCCAGACCCTCCGTGCAGCCCCCACAGCTATCATCCCAGACCCTCCGTGCCACCCCCCACAGCTGTCATCCCAGACCCTCCGTGCAGCCCCCCACAGCTATCATCCCAGACCCTCCGTGCCACCCCCCACAGCTGTCATCCCAGACCCTACGTGCCGCCCACACAGCAATCATCCCAGACCCTCCGTGCCACCCCCCACAGCTGTCATCCCAGACCCTCCGTGCCACCCCCCACAGCTGTCATCCCAGACCCTCCGTGCCACCCCCCACAGCTGTCATCCCAGACCCTCCGTGCCACCCCCCACAGCTATCAACCCAGGCCCTCCGTGCAGCCCCTACAGCCATCATCCCAGACCCTCCATGCAGCCCCCCCACAGCTATCACCCCAGACCCTCCGTGCAACCCCCCACAGCTGTCACCCCAGACCCTCCGTGCCGTCCTCCACAATAGTCATCCCAGACCCTCCGTGTAGCCCCCCACAGCTGTCATCCCAAACCCCCCGCGCAGCCCCCACAGCTATCATCCCAACCCCTCCGTGCCATCCTCCACAGCAGTCATCCCAGACCCTCCTTGCAGCAACCCCCCACAGCTGTCATCCCAGACCCCCGCACAGCCGTCCACAGCTATCATCCCAGACCCTCCGTGCCACCACCCACAGCTATCATCCCAGACCCTCTGTGCAGCCCCCCACAGCTGTCATCCCAGACCCTCCGTGCCGTCCTACACAGCTGTCTTCCCAGTCCCTCCGGGCAGCTCCCCACAGCTGTCGTCCCAGACCCTCCGTGCAGCCCCCCCACAGCTGTCGTCCCAGACCGTTCGTGCTGCCCCCCACAGCTATCGTCCCAATCCCTCTATGAAGCCCCTCACAAATATCGTCCCAGACCCTCCGTGCAGCCCCCCACAGCTATCGTCCCAGACCATCCGTGCAGCCCCCATAGCTATCATCCCAGACTCCCCGTGCAGCACCTCACAGCTGTCATCCCAGACCCTCCGTGCCGTCCTCCACAATAGTCATCCCAGACCCTCCGTGTAGCCCCCCACAGCTGTCATCCCAGACCCCCCGCGCAGCCCCCACAGCTATCATCCCAAACCCTCCATGCCGTCCTCCACAGCAGTCATCCCAGACCCTCCTTGCAGCAACCCCCCACAGCTGTCATCCCAGACCCCCGCACAGCCCCCCACAGCTATCATCCCAGACCCTCCGTGCCACCCCCCACAGCTATTATCCCAGACCCCCGCACAGCTCCCCACAGCTATCATCCCAGACCCTCCGTGCTGCCCCCCACAGCCATCATCCCAGAACCTCCGTGCAGCCCCCCACAGCTATCATCCCAGACCCTCCGTGCAGCCCCCCACAGCTATCATCCCAGACCCTCCTGGCAGCCCCCCACAGCTATCATCCCAGACCGTCCGTGCTGCCCCCCACAGCTATCATCCCAGACCCTCCTGGCAGCCCCCCACAGCTATCATCCCAGACCGTCCGTGCTGCCCCCCACAGCTATCATCCCAGACCCTCCGTGCAGCCCCCCCACAGCTATCATCCCAGACCCTCCGTGCAGCCCCCCACAGCTATCATCCCAGACCCTCCGTGCAGCCCCCCACAGCTATCATCCCAGACCCTCCGTGCTGCCCCCCACAGCTATCATCCCAGACCCTCCGTGCAGCCCCCCACAGCTATCATCCCAGACCCTCCGTGCAGCCCCCCACAGCTGTCATCCCAGACCCTCCGTGCAGCCCCCCACAGAAGTCATCCCAGACCCTCCGTGCAGCCCCCCACAGCTATCATCCCAGACCCTCCGTGCAGCCCCCACAGCTATCATCCCAGACTCTCCGTGCAGCCCCCCACAGCTATCACCCCAGACCCACCGTGCCATCCCCCACAGCTATCATCCCAGACCCCCGTGCAGCCCCCCACAGCTGTCATCCCAGACCCTCCGTGCAGCCCCCACAGCTGTCATCCCTGACCCTCCGTGCAGCCCCCACAGCTATCATCCCAGACCCTCCGTGCAGCCCCCACAGCTATCATCCCAGACCCTCCGTGCAGCCCCCCACAGCTATCACCCCAGACCCTCTGTGCAGCCCCTACAGCTATCATCCCAGATCCTCCGTGCAGCCCCTACAGCTATCAACCCAGACCCTCCGTGCAACCCCCCACAGCAGTCATCCCAGACCCTCCGTGCAGCCCCCCACAGCTATCATCCCAGACCCTCCGTGCAGCCCCCCACAGCTATCACCCCAGACCCTCCGTGCAGCCCCTACAGCTATCATCCCAGACCCTCCGTGCAGCCCCCCACAGCTATCAACCCAGACCCTCCGTGCAACCCCCCACAGCAGTCATCCCAGACCCTCCGTGCAGCCCCCACAGCTATCATCCCAGACCCTCCGTGCAGCCCCCACAGCTATCATTCCAGACCCTCCGTGCAGCCCCCCCACAGCTGTCATCCCAGACCCTCCGTGCAGCCCCCCACAGCTGTCATCCCAGACCCTCCGTGCAGCCCCCCACAGCTATCATCCCAGACCCTCCGTGCTGCCCCCCACAGCTATCATCCCAGACCCTCCGTGCAGCCCCCACAGCTGTCATCCCAGACCCTCCGTGCAGCCCCCACAGCTGTCATCCCAGACCCTCCGTGCAGCCCCCACAGCTGTCATCCCAGACCCTCCGTGCAGCCCCCACAGCTGTCATCCCAGACCCTCCGTGCAGCCCCCACAGCTGTCATCCCAGACCCTCCGTGCTGCCCCCCACAGCTATCATCCCAGACCCTCCGTGCAGCCCCCACAGCTGTCATCCCAGACCCTCCGTGCAGCCCCCACAGCTGTCATCCCAGACCCTCCGTGCAGCCCCCACAGCTGTCATCCCAGACCCTCCGTGCAGCCCCCACAGCTGTCATCCCAGACCCTCCGTGCAGCCCCCACAGCTATCATCCCAGACCCTCCGTGCAGCCCCCACAGCTATCATCCCAGACCCTCCGTGCTGCCCCCCACAGCTATCATCCCAGACCCTCCGTGCAGCCCCCACAGCTGTCATCCCAGACCCTCCGTGCAGCCCCCACAGCTGTCATCCCAGACCCTCCGTGCAGCCCCCACAGCTGTCATCCCAGACCCTCCGTGCAGCCCCCACAGCTGTCATCCCAGACCCTCCGTGCAGCCCCCACAGCTGTCATCCCAGACCCTCCGTGCTGCCCCCCACAGCTATCATCCCAGACCCTCCGTGCAGCCCCCACAGCTGTCATCCCAGACCCTCCGTGCAGCCCCCACAGCTGTCATCCCAGACCCTCCGTGCTGCCCCCCACAGCTATCATCCCAGACCCTCCGTGCAGCCCCCACAGCTGTCATCCCAGACCCTCCGTGCAGCCCCCACAGCTGTCATCCCAGACCCTCCGTGCAGCCCCCACAGCTGTCATCCCAGACCCTCCGTGCAGCCCCCACAGCTGTCATCCCAGACCCTCCGTGCAGCCCCCACAGCTGTCATCCCAGACCCTCCGTGCAGCCCCCACAGCTATCATCCCAGACCCTCCGTGCAGCCCCCACAGCTATCATCCCAGACCCTCCGTGCAGCCCCCACAGCTATCATCCCAGACCCTCCGTGCAGCCCCCCACAGCTATCATCCCAGACCCTCCGTGCAGCCCCCACAGCTATCATCCCAGACCCTCCGTGCAGCCCCCACAGCTATCATCCCAGACCCTCCGTGCAGCCCCCCACAGCTGTCATCCCAGACCCTCCGTGCAGCCCCCCACAGCTGTCATCCCAGACCCTCCGTGCAGCCCCCACAGCTATCATCCCAGACCCTCCGTGCAGCCCCCCACAGCTATCATCCCAGACCCTCCGTGCAGCCCCCACAGCTATCATCCCAGACCCTCCGTGCAACCCCCCACAGTAGACATCCCAGACCCTCCGTGCAGCCCCCCACAGCTGTCATCCCAGACCCTCCGTGCAGCCCCCCACAGCTATCATCCCAGACCCTCCGTGCAGCCCCCACAGCTGTCATCCCAGACCCTCCGTGCAGCCCCCACAGCTGTCATCCCAGACCCTCCGTGCAGCCCCCACAGCTGTCATCCCAGACCCTCCGTGCAGCCCCCACAGCTGTCATCCCAGACCCTCCGTGCAGCCCCCACAGCTATCATCCCAGACCCTCCGTGCAGCCCCCCACAGCTATCATCCCAGACCCTCCGTGCAGCCCCCACAGCTATCATCCCAGACCCTCCGTGCAACCCCCCACAGCAGTCATCCCAGACCCTCCGTGCAGCCCCCCACAGCTGTCATCCCAGACCCTCCGTGCAGCCCCCACAGTCAGATGTGACCAGTGCAGATTGCAGAAGAGGAATTCTTTGTGTAATCAATGTGCCGGGAAATCACCCCAGTCCCCGCCCCCTCCCTCAGTCCCCGCCCCTCCCTCAGTCACTCACAATGACCTATCCCTGATTCAGGATGAACCCTCGCTGGTGATTCAGCAATGGGGGAAGGTTCCGCTGGTTTGTATCCGTTCTCTTCCTATCACGAGACATCGCCTGTCCTTCACCATGTACAGACTTGTCCTGCTTTGTGCCCTCATCTCCTGGGTTCATGGGGGGCTCTACTTTCAGGAGGGTCAGCACTGCTATAAACCAGTATCCAGAGGCAACTTTGGAGTGAGGTAGGTACCGCAGCCAGGGCAGTAGATGATGGGATAGAAAAAAGACTTCACATACAGCTGTGATTGAACTACAAGTCCCAGCATATCCTGTGCAGGGCTTCTCAGATACAGCTGTGGTAGAACTACAAGTCCCAGCACATCCTGTGCAGGGCTTCTCAGATACAGCTGTGGTAGAACTACAAGTCCCAGCACATCCTGTGCAGGGCTTCTCAGATACAGCTGTGGTAGAACTACAAGCCCCAGCATATCCTGTGCAGGGCTTTTCAGATACAGCTGTGGAAGAACTACAAGTCCCAGCATATCCTGTGCAGGGCTTTTCAGATACAGCTGTGGTAGAACTACAAGTCCCAGCATATCCTGTGCAGGGCTTCTCAGATACAGCTGTGGTAGAACTACAAGTCCCAGCATATCCTGTGCAGGGCTTCTCAGATACAGCTGTGGTAGAACTACACGTCCCAGCATATCCTGTGCAGGGCTTCTCAGATACAGCTGTGGTATAACTGCAAGCCCCAGCATATCCTGTGCAGGGCTTCTCAGATACAGCTGTAGTAGAACTACAAGCCCCAGCATATCCTGTGTAGGGCTTCTCAGATACAGCTGTGGTAGAACTACACGTCCCAGCATATCCTGTGCAGGGATTCTCAGATACAGCTGTAGTAGAACTACAAGCCCCAGCATATCCTGTGCAGGGCTTCTCAGATACAGCTGTGGTAGAACTACAAGCCCCAGCATATCCTGTGCAGGGCTTCTCAGATACAGCTGTGGAAGAACTACAAGTCCTAGCATATCCTGTGCAGGGCTTCTGAAATACAGCTGTGGTAGAACTACAAGTCCCAGCATATCCTGTGCAGGGCTTCTCAGATACAGCTGTGGTAGAACTACAAGTCCCAGCATATCCTGTGCAGGACTTCTCAGATACAGCTGTGGTAGAACTACAAGTCCTAGCATATCATGTGCATGGCTTCTGAGATACAGCTATGCCAGAACTACAAGTTTCAGCATATCCTGTACCGGGCTTCTGAGATACAGCTGTGGTAGAACTACAAGTCCCAGCATATCCTGTGCAGGGCTTCTGAAATACAGCTGTGGTAGAACTACAAGTCCCAGCATATCCTGTGCAGGGCTTCTGAGATACAGCTGTGGTAGAACTACACGTCCCAGCATATCCTGTGTAGGGCTTCTCAGATACAGCTGTGGCAGAACTACACCTCCCAGCATATCCTGTGCAGGGCTTCTCAGATACAGCTGTGGCAGAACTACACGTCCCAGCATATCCTGTGCAGGGCTTCTCAGATACAGCTGTGGCAGAACTACACATCCCAGCATATCCTGTGCAGGGCTTCTCAGATACAGCTGTGATAGAACTACAAGTCCCAGCATATCCTGTGCAGGGCTTCTCAGATACAGCTGCGGTAGAACTACAAGTCTCAGCATATCCTGTGCAGGGCTTCTCCGATACAGCTGTGGCAGAACTACACGTCCCAGCATATCCTGTGCAGGGCTTCTCAGATACAGCTGTGGTAGAACTACATGTCCCAGCATATCCTGTGCAGGGCTTCTCAGATACAGCTGTGGCAGAACTACACGTCCCAGCATATCCTGTGCAGGGCTTCTCAGATACAGCTGTGGTAGAACTACAAGTCTCAGCATATCCTGTGCAGGGCTTCTCCGATACAGCTGTGGCAGAACTACACGTCCCAGCATATCCTGTGCAGGGCTTCTCAGATACAGCTGTGGTAGAACTACACGTCCCAGCATATCCTGTGCAGGGCTTCTCAGATACAGCTGTGGCAAAACTACACGTCCCAGCATATCCTGTGCAGGGCTTCTCAGATTCAGCTGTGGCAGAACTACACGTCCCAGCATATCCTGTGCAGGGCTTCTCAGATACAGCTGTGGCAGAACTACACGTCCCAGCATATCCTGTGCAGGGCTTCTCAGATACAGCTGTGGCAGAACTACACGTCCCAGCATATCCTGTGCAGGGCTTCTCAGATACAGCTGTGGTAGAACTACACGTCCCAGCATATCCTTGCAGGGATTCTCAGATACAGCTGTAGTAGAACTACAAGCCCCAGCATATCCTGTGCAGGGCTTCTCAGATACAGCTGTAGTAGAACTACAAGCCCCAGCATATCCTGTGTAGGGCTTCTCAGATACAGCTGTGGCAGAACTACACGTCCCAGCATATCCTGTGCAGGGATTCTCAGATACAGCTGTGATAGAACTACAAGTCCCAGCATATCCTGTGCAGGGCTTCTCAGATACAGCTGTGGTAGAACTACAAGTCTCAGCATATCCTGTGCAGGGCTTCTCCGATACAGCTGTGGCTGACTTTAGGACGTGTGGCCCTTTAATCCTCAGTCTTGCAGAGGCATATAACACACAGGGGCGGCTCCCCTTCACCAATGTGACTGCACTTTTCCAGCAAATGAGTGTAATGTCCCACTAAGTGCTGAAAGGTGAACGGCGGCTGCAACCAAAACCCACACAGGGCGACGACTAACCTCTCACCACGGAAAGATGACACGAGTGATATTTAAAGGGCGCCTCACAAATATTCAGACACTCCTACGGGTATAAAATATCTAGAATCTACATCTCTGGTGTGATTCTAGAACACGATGTGACGGGGGGGGGCACAATAAGCGCCGCACTATTAATCTGTGCGGGCAGCGAGTCACGTCACAAGTTTCGGTGTTGCTGGCAGGCTCACAGTGGGGAGAGATGAGATTTTTCTAGCTCTCTTGCTGGTAGCTAGTGAACCCTATTGTGCCCATACCTCGTACTGGTGTCCGGTTTCCTTTTAAGGATTCTCACCATAGCCATTGATAGTGCATCTGATCAGTAGGGATCTCTTTACATCCACCTGATCCCTAGGCAGAAGGATCCATAGTACTAGCTAAAGTCCAGCACAAACATTGCCAACAAGTTGCAGAATCCAAAGAAACACTCAAAACAAATGATTTGCTATTGTAACACTAGTTAGATCTGAATGAATAAAGCTAAGCTGCAATACCACACACAGCCTGTTGACAAGTGTGGCGCTGTTTTAGCAAAGCATACTTTTCTATTTTCCAAACTCCAGATTGCAAAATAGTTATCTGGCCAGCAGCCATCTTCCCAATGTCACAAACATGTATGGAGATAAGCTGCACAGGGGTGGAGGTAGCTGCTTATCACTTAGGGAAACAAAGGACAGGTTTTCATTAATCATTGAAGCTTCAGTTGTCAGCGGACCCCGGTGGGATCTGTAGACCCCACTGTATAAAGGCCCCGTCACACTAAGCGATCTCGCTAGCGATCAGCTTAACGATGTCCCAGCGATCCCATCATGTCGGATTGTTGGTGGGATCGCTGGGACATCGTTTAGTGTGACGGGGCCTTAAGAAGTGCGGACATCTACATAAATGAATGGCGTCACCGGAGAGATTGGGAAATAATCTGGGCGTCTCCTTCAGTAATCAGGGTGCAGCGTAATGGCACTTATTCTTATACATACTTGACGCTCCAGAGACTTGGATGCCAACAATTCCTCCAGCAAATCTGTGTTACTTCCTGCTAGAGGTGGAGGACATTTACACCTTCCCTTTAAATGGGATTTCCTCTCATCATAAATGGCTAAAATTGCAGTAACAACCGGCTTTGGAATTTACCTCTTATTAAAAACTAGATGGAGGCCCGATGCTATCACATCAGTAGGGCGGTAATGTCACGATGGGGGCAGGCTTTGCAGCGTTGAGAATCTCTCCCCCCATGACTAATAAGTCATGTCAGACTAACTTAATTTCCTTCTATGACGGTATCACTGATTGGGTGGATCAAGGAAATGCTGTAGATATAGTATATCTTGACTTCAGCAAAGCATTTGACAAAGTCTCTCATACAATCCTTATTGAAAAAATGACTAAGTATGGGATGGACAAGGCAACTGTTAGGTGGATCCATAACTGGCTTAGTGATCGGACCCAAAGAGTGGTCGTAAATGGCTGCACATCCAGTTGGAAGAATGTCTCAAGTGGGGTACCACAGGGCTCTGTCCTGGGCCCTGTATTGTTCAACATCTTTATCAATGATTTAGATGAAGGAATTGAGGGTAAACTGATTAAATTTGCTGATGACACAAAGCTAGGAGGGATAGCAAATACTAGAGAAGAGAGAGAGAGGATTCAAAAAGATTTAAATAAACTGGAGAAGTGGGCAGCAACTAACAGAATGGTTTTTAACAGGGAGAAATGCAAAGTACTACATCTGGGCAATAAAAATGAAAAAAGCATATATAGAATGGGAGGAATAGGGCTAATTGACAGCACATGTGAAAAAGACTTGGGTATACTAATAGATCACAGACTGAATATGAGTCAACAGTGTGATGCAGCAGCAAAAAAGGCAAATGCAATTCTAGGATGTATTAACAGAAGCATACAGTCTAGATCACGTGAAGTCATTATTTCCCTCTACTCCTCTTTGGTCAGACCTCATCTGGAATATTGTGTCCAGTTTTGGGCACCACATTTTAAAAAAGACATCAAACTGGAGCAAGTTCAGAAAAGAGCAACCAGAATGGTGACTGGTCTGCAAACCCTGTCTTATGAGGAAAGGTTGCAGGATTTGGGAATGTTTAGTTTGCAAAAGAGAAGACTGAGAGGAGACTTAATAGCTGTCTACAAATATCTAAAGGGCTGTCACATTGTAGAAGGATCAACTTTATTCTCATTTGCACAAGGAAAGACTAGAAGCAATGGGATGAAACTGAATGGGAGGAGACACAGATTAGATATTAGAAAAAACTTTTTGACAGTTAGAGTGATCAATGAGTGGAATAGGCTGCCACGAGAAGTGGTGAGTTCTCCTTCAATGGAAGTCTTCAAACAGAGGCTGGACAGACATCTGACTGGGATGATTTAGCGAATCCTGCTTTGAGCAGGGGGTTGGACCAGATGGCCCAGGAGGTCCCTTCCAACTCTACGATTCTATGATTCTATGTGCTCACCCACCTATCCACTCTTTCCCCATGTGCTGACTTCTTCCGTCTGTGCTCTCTTCTTTGACCTGTCTACCCCATGTGCTATCCCCCTTGTCTGCTGTCTCTCTCTTTCCTGTGCTGTGTTCTCCCCTCATGTGCTGTCCCTTTTGAGCTGTCTCTCCCACCCGTGTCTGACCATGTACAGAACATACCACAGCTCATGGGCAGGCAAAGAAGCAAAAGACAATACTGTCATTACAGCAGGAGATCGAAGGATACATTTTGTGAGGTAAAATATTGTTTAAAACCAGTCAGTGAAATATTTTACCTCACAAAATGAATCCTCTGTGATCCCCTGCTGTAATGTCAGTATTGTCTTTTGCTTCCTCCCCTGCCCAGGAGATGTGGTATGCTCTGTGCATGGTCAGACACAGACAATTTTTAAAATGAACTTTCATTCTTGGGAAAACCCCTTAAGGCTGTGTGCCCACGATGCGATTTTTAAGCGTTTTTGCCACGATTTTCGGCGCGAAAACGTTTAAAAATCGTGTACAGAACGCCCCCCATGCATTCCTATGGCATTCCGCACATGCTGTGCTAATGCTGCGCTTTTTTCCGCGGCGGAATCGCATCGCGGAAAAAATCGCAGCATGCTCATTCTTTTGTGCGGAATCGCAAAGAATTGCCGCGATTCCGCACCCATAGGAATGCATGAGAATCACTTACCTCCCGCATGTGGCTATGCCCACCATGCGCGAAGTTAAGCGTCTCATATGCGGTTGGTACCCACGGTGTGGAGGAGAGGAGACTGTCCTCCAGGCCCTGGGTACCATACCCCTGTAAAAAAAATGAATAAAAAATAAAAAAAATCGGGGTATATTTACCTTCCGACGTCCCGCGCTGCATTCCCGGCCTCAGCGTTCCCAGTAATGCCTTGCGGCAGTCCTGTAATGACTTAGTAACGCGAGATCGCTATAGTAACGCGAAACCAGCGTCATCCAAGGTCTCGCAAGGCATCGCTGGGAACGCTGAGGCCCGGGAATGCAGCGCGGGACGCCGTAAGGTAAATATACCCCGACTTTTTTAATTTTTTTATCATTTTTCACATTCTATCTTTTACTATTGATGCTGCATAGGCGGCCTCAATAGTAAAAAGCTGCTCACACTTGTCAAACACTATGTTTGATGAGTGTGACCAACCTGTCAATCACTTTCCAAGCGATGCTTCAAATCGCTTGGAAAGTGCTTGAGAAAATCGCGGCAAAATCGCGAACAGAATCGCAGTGAAATCGTGCGGAAAAAAATGCGCGATTTCTGGGAAGGAGTCCGGTTTTCTGTGTGCGTTTTAACACGCAACGTGGGAACATAGCCTTAATGTGACCGGCTTCCTCTGCCTGTAGACACATCGCACATCTGCAGCACCTGCACGACATTTGTGCAGGCGCAGTGCGACGGTATTTCGCTTGTGGTACCTCGCAAGAGACTGTGTGAGTGTGAGAGTGTGTGTGTGACTGTAAGAGTGTGTGAGAGTGTGTGAGTGAGTGTGTGTGTGAGTGAGAGAGTGTGTGAGAGAGTGTGTGAGAGAGAGTGTGAGAGAGAGTGTGTGTGTGTGTGTGTGTGTGTGTGGTGTGACGGTGTTCCGCTGGTGGTACCGCGCAATAGGTTGTTACCAGCAGCAGTTTCCATATTGAGACACCCATCACTTGGGTGTCCCAATATGGCGGTCGGTGTACTTCCTCCGCTTGGAATTCTGGGATATGGTGACATCTGGACAGAACAGGAAATGAAAACATTACAAGGCAATTATATAAATAGATCATCAAGTAGTTAGTCCAAAACGTTGCGACTTTTGGCATTAGTGATGAGCGGGCGTGCTGGGATAAGGTGTTATCTCAGCATGCTCGGGTGCTAACGAGGGTCTTCTGCTTTGCTTTAATGATATGTTCACTTTGTGCATATTCTTTTTCTCGCACCAATAATTGACTTGTGTATAATTTTTGCTCTTTCTGTGCCACAGCCGCTAATATTAGGGACCTCAGCTGCTGCAGAACATCATAAGGATTTCCCTGAGATCTGTATACATTTCCTGTGCCTTTGCCCTTTTATATAGTCACATTCTTATAAAGTGATCCCACATATAACAGAGACCAGGTAAATAATCACATCTGTGGCTTACAACGGTGTTCTTCTTCTACAGGACCTACCCACGTCCACATGAATACATCCCAGTGAATAGTCTGCCCAAAGTCTGGGACTGGCGGAACGTGAACAGCACCAACTATGTCAGCTCTACCCGAAACCAGCACATCCCACAGTACTGTGGCTCGTGCTGGGCACATGGGAGTACAAGCGCTATGGCCGGTGGGTTCTAGTAAACTGACCAGAGCCCCTAAGGCCGCATTCACACAGTCAGTATTTTACCTTAGTATGTGTAGGCCAAAACCAGGAGTAGGACAGTCAGAGGAAAAGTATAACATGGCACCACTTCTGGATTTATCACCCACTCCTGGTTTTGGCTTACAGATACTGACATAAAATACTGACGAAAAATTAAATGTGTGAACGTGGTCTAAAAGGATGAAAAAACAAGGCTCAGTCCAGTTTCTTGCAATGACACAAGTATGGTTTATTTGATGAGTTTTCTCCATCTCCTTGGCAGTAATGATACAGAGCTGCTCTGCACTGTAAACCTTAGGATCAACGTAGCAGTGGTCTTACCTATATTAAATTCCTGCTGTTACAAAGGGTTTCTCTCTCCAAACTGCTGCTTTGTCCCCCATGCTTGACACTTCAGCTTTGTTCGCTGAGAGAATGTAAACCTAAACTCATCCAGGAACTCAGTGCTGTTATCATTAAAGAGGTATCAGATCCTGTCCCAATATGTAGTAGGTGTAATAATATTAGGAAATACCTCAGGTTAGAAATGTAGCATAGTTCTTCTGATTCGCTGTGTCGCTTACCCCATATGCAGGACATTGCAAGTAGCTTAAGTATCTATAGATACGACCACTCAGAGTTACAGCTGTCCTCCGAGTATTTTGGCGTCCTCGGAGATTTAGTTTGTGTCAGCGCAGCTGTATGATTTGTGGTAGCTGGACAGGCTGAATTCATAGGTGGAATGCCTGTTTGTTAGGGAATCCCCACATGTATTCAGCCTGGCCAGCAGCTGCAAATCATACATTTGCGTTGACACAATCTAAATCTCCAAGCACACCCAATATACTCGGGGAAAACCCAAGCAACGAGTATACTCGCTCATCACTAGTCATAATGATGGATATCTAAGCTACAGCAATGCCCTGCACATGGGGTAAGAGACATAGCGAATCAGAAGAACTATACTACATTTCTAATAGAAGGTATTAGTATTATTACACCTGCTACTTGGAGATGGGAATACTCCTTTAAGGATCGATAAGTAATTAAATCGCCTGTAAGAACACCATTACATGGTTACCGCCACACAAAGCTGGGGGGATATGAACACAGTTCTTTACTATAAGGAATAATGACAGGATTTTCCACACCCTAGAACTGAAGATGATATCGGTTCCCTTTCAGATCGGATTAATATTAAAAGGAAAGGAGCATGGCCATCAGCTTACCTGTCTGTGCAGAATGTGATAGACTGTGCAGAAGCAGGATCCTGTGAGGGTGGCGATCACGGAGGAGTGTGGGACTACGCTAGCAGGCATGGAATCCCGGATGAAACCTGCAACAACTACCAGGCGAAGGACCAGGGTAGGAGGACCTCATCAGCAGGGTGACAATGTCATGTGTCCTTCAGAGGTCAGCCTTATGCCAGATATGTGTGGAACATGGATACGTACCGTGAAGTGAGGCTTGACTGCCGCCACCCCAGTGAGTGCAACTACATTCTCTGAATGGCTCTCACTGGGCGTAAAAGGTCGGTGTTCAGAAGCCGGCTTTCGACTGTGTTAATTCCATCCATCTTCAATGTTTGCTCACCTACGGTAAAAACATATTTATTAGGGATCCAAAAGAGCCGGCTCCTTATGGTGAGCGGAGCCAAGTGATCCAGTTCACCAAAAAGAGCCGGACTGTCTGTCACTAGTCCTGAGGCTAGTCTACCAATCGTGGTAAGTACACGGATGTCTAAATTGAGCCTTGGTTCTGGAGAATTATTAAAAGTGACTTACACCAAATTGTTTTCCAGTTGCATGCTATTCTCTCTTTTGAGGAGGGGGCGTGAGGCCGCCTTAAAACACCATCCTTATCAAATAACACAAATTTGCTTTACATCAACTATTATTAGGATGGGGCACACACAAACAATAGTGATCCTCCTCCCTACAATTAAAGGGCATCAACATTGGTGGCCTATCCCTAGGATTAATGCGGGTGCACCCTCCAGGACTCCATGACTAGCTATCAAGGTCCCACTCTCACGCATCCCCTGTATACATCTGATCGTCCATAGCGGACCTCTATACAACATTTTCATTTTTCCCATACAAATAATTAGGAGGAGCTGCAGCCCCATCATTGTGATCTGTGGGCTTCTGAAAATCAGACGCCTCAATGATAAAACATTGATGGCTCCTCCTACAGATATCAGTGATAAAGTCTTGGAGAACCTCTTTAATTCCCCTATGACATTGCCAATCATAGTAAGCTGCCCCAATACCAATAATAATCCGGACCTCCCTAGAAATGCCAGTATAGCAGACCAGGAGAATTCTATGTGACTAGAGATTAGATCTCCTTCCTTCTTTACAGATCGGTCTCTGGCTGTAGACAAATGGCTGCAGCAGGAGCCTCCCCCCCACTGCTTTATCTGCAATAGAAGCCTCATTACTTAAGCGCCAGCCCTCATTATCTGTAAGGTGTCAGAAGAACCCTAGTAATAATCAGGACCCCTGTAATTCCCAACCGCTCTCACTCCTGAGTCTTATTTCCGTAGAATACAACATAATCTAGCAGAGAATAGAAATGGTACAGAAAGCAAAATAATACACAACGTGTACGAAGTCCAAAGTAACAGTTGTCTGCAGGGGCAGAAACCATTTCTACCATGTTATTTCTTACTCTTCAGAGTGCAACAAATTTAACCAGTGCGGCACCTGCACCACATTCGGCAAATGCTTCAACCTCTCCAATTATACGCTGTGGAAAGTCACAGACTACGGCGCGGTCAGCGGGAGAGAAAAGATGATGGCCGAGATCTACAAGAATGGACCGGTCAGGTAAGACGAAAAATGGCACCTTTTGGGCCAATAGCTGTAAGACTAGAGACGGAGGCAGCACCATGCTGATATTTTACAGTAGAGGTCTCTTCACACTGGGGGGCCCCCTTTAGGCACCATTATATAATATCAATGTATGAGAGAATATGTAGGTGTGCAACATCGACAAACCTGCAACTGGTTGGTGATGATATATCGACGCAGGTGGTCAAATGTGAACGAGCGCTTACACTAGACAAGTCTAAAGATGCATCAGCTTTATCACACAGCATGAACCACCATAAGAAATAGTGTGCTTTTCCAAATGGTTTTCAGGAGACATTCAGAGCTGCTAATAAGTGTCATGCTCTTCCCCCTCTAGCCAGCAGTAGAAATAACAGGGCCATGGTCTGCCCTCTTCAGCCTGCACTAGACATGTCATGCTCCGCCCTGACCAACCCTAGACATAAGTGTCATGCCCCGCCCCGACCTTCCCTAGACATAAGTGTCATGCTCCGCCCCGACCAACCCTAGACATGTGGCATGATCCGCCCCGACCCACCCTAGACGTGTCATGCGCTCCCCGACCAACCCTAGACATAAGTGTCATGCTCCACACCCTACCAACCCTAGACATGTCATGCTTCACCCCGACCAACCCTAGACGTGTCATAATCCGCCCCTACCATCTCTAGACATGTCATGCTCTCCCCGACCAACGCTAGACATAAGTGTCATGCTCCACCCCCTACCAACCCTAGACATATCATACTTCACCCTGACCAACCTAGACATGTCATGCTTCACCCTGACCAACCCTAGACATGTCATGCTCCACCCCCGACCAACCCTAGACATGTCATGCTCCACCCCGACCAACCCTAGACATGTGATGCTCCAACCCTAGACATGTCATGCTCCAACCCTAGACATGTCATGCTCCACCCCGACCAACCCTAGACATGCCATGCTCCACCCCGACCAACCCTAGAAGTGTCATGATCCGCCCCTACCATCTCTAGACATGTCATGCTCTCCCTGACCAACGCTAGACATAAGTGTCATGCTCCACCCCCGACCAACCCTAGACATGTCATGCTCCACCCCCGACCAACCCTAGACATGTCATGCTCCACCCCGACCAACCCTAGACGTGATGCTCCACCCCCGACCAACCCTAGACGTGATGCTCCACCCCCGACCAACCCTAGACATGTCATGCTCCACCCCCGACCAACCCTAGACATGCCATGTTCCACCCCCGACCAACCCTAGACATAAGTGTCATGCTCTGCCCCCTCTGCTACACTTAGACATAACCGTTTTACATAGAACATTTATTTAATTTCTGGTAAACGAGTTGTTTAGTTTTAACCCTTGTTGCTTTCTTCAGCTGTGGGATAATGGCTACAGAAAAGCTTGATGCTTATACTGGAGGGCTGTACGCTGAGTACCAACCAAACCCGATGGTGAACCACATAGTCTCCGTGGCTGGATGGGGCGTAGATGAAAATGGAGTGGAGTACTGGGTGGTTCGGAACTCCTGGGGAGAGCCATGGGTGAGTACTGGATCCGGTAAGGCATGTAACAGACCGCCTGGGCCTTAGCATCGTACCTGCCCCCAGGAGGCCGAGTCCTAGAAGTGCTGTGAATTCCTGCACCACAAATTCTCAGTAATTTACAATACAGCCCATTTCGGAGATCTGGAAAACTACATCCACCCATGATAGGAGAGCACAGCACACAAACCAGAGTGGCGCATTTTTAACCTTTTGCAATCTTTAGAGTGAAATCCACAACACAATCTGCATTTAAATACATTTGTAGGGCAAAATCTCCCATGTCTGGACTCAGCCGAATAGTTTGGTGGATGGAGGTCTGTAGTGTTCGCCCCTAAAATTAGAAACCACACTCAGATCTTTGATTATTACTGCTCCCAATGTCCCAATACAGAGACCCCAGTGAATGACATCCTTGACAAGCCTATGACCCGCATAGCGCCTTCTGTCCCAGTAAATCTGCTGCTGCTCCTGCCCCACTGCAATCTGTATTTGTATAGTACATGGGCTGGCATTATGTAGAAAACAGGATCCTCACTTTTTCTTTAATCCTATATTACATAATTTTTACTACTTGGCACAAGACTACTCCTGGCTATGGGCTCTCTCTAATATTGCAGTCACTTGAAAGGGTTTGAGAGCTGCAATACGAGACTCAGCCTGTGGACAAGAGTGGCGCTGTGCACAAAGGGAAAAAATATATACAATTATACAACACAACACCTCTTAAGACCAATTTACATAAAATAATCATGGTTCACATATACATTCTTGATCAAAGAACTAAAACTCAAGGAAATTTGCAATTAATATGTGGACATGTATTCCCTTTTAAAAACAACCTTTAATGATCAAATTTCTAAAAAACACCAACCCAGTGAAAATAGATATATATATATATATATATATATATATATATATATATATTTTATAGGACAGACATGAAGAGAGTCTTGAAACTAGTAATAAATTCCCAAAGGGTATCATAACATGCATACGGCTATTCAAAAATTCACATAAAAAATCATGATTAATACGCCACCATGTCTCATGCCATAAAATAAAAGGCAAATATAAATCCCAAACAAGCACTTGATTGAACAGGCTTGATAGTTCACTTAGAAATGAGGGAAAATATACACCCCACAATGGTCATCCATCATGGCATCCGGCATTTCTATCACTTGAACCTCCTGATGAACCGTGCTATTTATGGGGAAACGCGTCGGGATGCATCTGACTCATGACAAGTCATACTCCAAATAATGGTTTCTGTTGTTATACAACCCCTAGCAAAAATTATGGTAACACCTGCCTTGGAGGATGTTCATTTAGTTGTTTAATTTTGTAGAAAAAAAGCAGATCACAGGCATGGCACAAAACTAAAGTCATTTCAAATGGCAATTTTCTGGCTTTAAGAAACACTAAAATAAATCAAGAACAAAAAATGTGGTAGTCAGTAATGGTTACTTTTTTTTAGACCAAGCATAGGGGAAAAAATATGGAATCGCGCAATTCTGTGGGAAAAAATTATGGAATCACCCTGTAAATTTTCATTCCCAAAACTAACACCTGCATCAAATTAGAACTGCTTGTTAGTCTGCATCTAAAAAGGAGTGAGCACACCTTGGAGAGCTGTTGCACCAAGTGGACTGACATGAATCATGGCTCCAACACGAGAGATGTCAATTGAAACAAAGGAGAGGATTATCAAACTCTTAAAAGAGGGAAAATCATCACGCAATATTGCAAAAGATGTTGGTTGGTTGGTCTAAAATCTGGACCAAATACAAACAACATGGGAAGGTTGTTAAAGGCAAACCTACTGGTAGCTCAAGGAAGACATCAAAGCGTCAAGACCGGAAAGTTAAAGAAAAATGTCTCCAAAACAGGAAATGCACAACAAAACAAATGAGGAACGTTTGGGAGGAAACTGGAGTCAACGTCTGTGACCGAACTGTAAGAAACCGCCTAAAGGAAATGGGATTTACATACAGAAAAGCTAAACGAAAGCCATAATTAACACCTAAACAGAAAAAAAACAAGGTTACAATGGACCAAGGAAAAGCAATCGTGGACTGTGAATGTATGGATGAAAGTCATGTTCAGTGATGAATGGTGAATCTGCATTGGGCAAGGTGATGATGCTGGAACTTTTGTTTGGTGCTGTTCCAATGAGATTTATAAAGATGACTGCCTGAAGAGAACATGCAAATTTCCACAGTCATTGATGATATGGGGCTGCATGTCAGGTAAAGGCACTGGGGAGATGGCTGCCATTACATCTTCAATAAATGCACAAGTTTATGTTGACAAGCCACAGCTGGCATGTCACTCTCCGCAAGGAGAAACCTTACTTCTTAGACCCTAGTCCAGAGCCTCTCACCTTGCCAAATCAGATCTCATACTTTGCACTGACGAGAGCCAACAGCTCGAAACACCGTGTCTGCAAATTGAGATTCTGATTTGGCTTGTATCCTAAGTCATACTACAACACTCGTTAAAGGGTTGATTGTGACTTGTAGGATCGCTACTACCAATAGGTGGCGCTGTAGAGTAAAAGTCCTCTTTCTTTCTGAAGAGGCAATTTGCATATTATTTTCCCAGAGGAGCATTGCACGGCGAATAAGTCTCCTTACCTTGACAAGCCACAGCTGGCATGTCACTCTCCGCAAGGAGAAACCTTACTTCTTAGACCCTAGTCCAGAGCCTCTCACCTTGCCAAATCAGATCTCATACTTTGCACTGACGAGAGCCAACAGCTCGAAACACTGTGTCTGCAAATTGAGATTCTGATTTGGCTTGTATCCTAAGTCATACTACAACACTCGTTAAAGGGTTGATTGTGACTTGTAGGATCGCTACTACCAATAGGTGGCGCTGTAGAGTAAAAGTCCTCTTTCTTTCTGAAGAGGCAATTTGCATATTATTTTCCCAGAGGAGCATTGCACGGCAAATAAGTCTCCTTACCTTGACAAGCCACAGCTGGCATGTCACTCTCCGCAAGGAGAAACCTTACTTCTTAGACCCTAGTCCAGAGTCTCTCACCTTGCCAAATCAGATCTCATACTTTGCACTGACGAGAGCCAACAGCTCGAAACACCGTGTCTGCAAATTGAGATTCTGATTTGGCTTGTATCCTAAGTCATACTACAAGACTCGTTAAAGGGTTGATTGTGACTTGTAGGATCGCTACTACCAATAGGTGGCGCTGTAGAGTAAAAGTCCTCTTTCTTTCTGAAGAGGCAATTTGCATATTATTTTCCCAGAGGAGCATTGCACGGCAAATAAGTCTCCTTACCTTGACAAGCCACAGCTGACATGTCACTCTCCGCAAGGAGAAACCTTACTTCTTAGACCCAAGTTTATGTTGATATTTTGGACACTTTTCTTATCCCATCTATTGAAAAGATGTTTGGGGATGATAAAATCATTTTTCAAGATGATAATGCATCCTACCATAGAGCAAAAACTGTGAAAACATTCCTTGAAAAAAGACACATAAGGTCAATGTCATGGCCTGCAAATAGTCTGGGTCTCAATCCAATTGAAAATCTTTGGTGGTAGTTGAAGAAAATGGTCCATGACAAGGCTCCAACCTGCAAAGCTGACCTGGCAACAGCAATCAGAGAAAGTGGGAGCCATATTGATGAAGAGTGCTGTTTGACACTCATCAAGTTCATGCCTCAGAGACTGCAAGCTGTTATAAAAGCCAGAGGTGGTGCAACAAAATACTAGTTATGTTTTTTTGTTGGTTTGTTTTTCATGATTCCATAATTTTTTTCCCCTATGCTTGGTTTAAAAAAGTAACCATTACTGACTACCAAATTTGATTTCTTTTAGTGTTTCTTAAAGCCAGAAAGTTGGCATTTGAAATTACCTTAGTTTTGTGCCATGCCTGTGATCTGCTTTTTTTCTACAAAATTAAACAACTGAATGAACATCCTCCAAGGCCGGGGATTCCATAATTTTTGCCAACGGTTGTATATTAGTATGGCACTGAGTTTATTATGTTTATTGTGGGACATCAACTTTGATTGTGGGTGAAATTGTGGGGTGTATATTTTCCCTCAATTCTATCGGTTGTTTTTAAAAGGGAATACATGGTCACGTATAAACCTAGGGGTTTTAGCAATAATAGTCCTAAGTGTTGTACATCAATGATAAAACTGCTTCTCCATCGGTACTCAGGGTGAGAAAGGCTGGCTGCGAATTGTGACAAGCACATACAAAGGAGGCCAGGGAGCGGACTATAACCTGGCCATTGAGCAAGACTGTGCTTATGGAGATGTAATAATCCCATAGTGACTACAAGATGGACAAGGAAGACAGAATCCGCTGCGATCTGCATTTACCGCCTTGCTAGAAACAGGACAGTCTGCAGAGTCCCGAGAGAACCACGGTACATAACGCAACCAGACCAGCACCACAGTGACTGGAGCACGATGCCAACAAGACGTCTTTTATTACCCATGACTCGCTATCAAATCTGTTGTATAGATTGTGATTTTTACCTGTACATCGCTGTATTTTCATCATGTGCAATAAACTGACCGCCGGCCGTGTAAAAAACGCCAGCAAGGACAATAATGCGGGAGCGTAAGTGCCCAAACAGGACACATGTTGTGTGACTATACAACACACTGGGAGCATGGGCTGTGGGTGACGCAGTAATGACTCAGGAACATCATTAAAATCTATTATGTAAAAAGCGGAAGAATTTCTATATAGTCGCAGAGCGGCTGCCCACAGATACAGCTGAGCAAGATTTGCGCCTGGTCCCCGAGGCCCGTCAGACCAGGACGGTCTTCTGTTCCTAAGCCCCTGGGAGTCTCATGCACTTACTGAGTCCCCTGCGATGTCATAACTGGTATGTAACACGTTAGGAAAATTTTTTATATACGGTATTGGTACAATTATTGTCCATAACACATTGGATCACAGCCCTTACTTTTTCTGGAAATCTACAGTACCCAAAGTGGGCCACTCATGTTATGCTGTACAGGACACAACCCAACTCAAATTATACTCTGAAAAATAGCGCTACCATACAATTAAAAAAAATAATATAGAAAACAGGGCCGAGGGTCAGGTTGTATGGGACACAGTACATAGGACGCAGGAATGATAGAGCAGTACTTCAGTTACATATAATCAATTGCACATTGGCTAAAAGCATAACGTATAGAGGATAAAACCAACACACTACAATTTAAGTGACAAGTGCAAATACCAAGAAATAGGAGGCATCAACCCAATAGGCTCTGCGCCCTGAGGTATGTTTCACTTGCGCTTATTCACAGGGCAATAAGTGTAATAAAGACATTTGTCCAGGTGCAAGAGTTATTTTATCCTGATGGAGCGTACGGGATCTATTTTCTCTGCATCCTGATGGGAGCGTACGTGATCTCTTTTCTCAACGTTCTGATGGAGCGTACGGGATCTCTTTTCTCTACATCCTGATGGAGCGTACGGGATCTCTTTTCTCTACATCCTGATGGAGCGTACGGGATCTCTTTTCTCTACATCCTGATGGAGCGTACGGGATCTCTTTTCTCTACATCCTGATGGAGCGTACGGGATCTCTTTTCTCTACATCCTGATGGAGCGTACGGGATCTCTTTTCTCTACATCCTGATGGAGCGTACGGGATCTCTTTTCTCAACATCATGATGGAGCGGACGGGATCTATTTTCTCTACATCCTGATGGAGCGGACAGGATCTATTTTCTCTACATCCTGATGGAGCGGACGGGATCTATTTTCTCTACATCCTGATGGAGCGTACGTGATCTCTTTTCTCAACATTCTGATGGAGCCTACGGGATCTCTTTTCTCTACATCCTGATGGAGCGTACGGGATCTCTTTTCTCTACATCCTGATGGAGCGTACGGGATCTCTTTTCTCTACATCCTGATGGAGCGGACGGGATCTATTTTCTCTACATCCTGATGGAGCGGACGGGATCTATTTTCTCTACATCCTGATGGAGCGTACGGGATCTCTTTTCTCTACATCCTGATGGAGCGTACGGGATCTCTTTTCTCTACATCCTGATGGAGCGTACGGGATCTCTTTTCTCTACATCCTGATGGAGAGTACGGGATCTTTTCTCTACATCCTGATGGAGCGTACGGGATCTATTTTCTCTACATCCTGATGGAGCGTATGGGATCTATTTTCTCTACATCCTGATGGAGCGGACGGGATCTATTTTCTCTACATCCTGATGGAGCGGATGGGATCTATTTTCTCTACATCCTGATGGAGCGGACGGGATCTATTTTCTCTGCATCCTGATGGAGTGGACGGGATCTATTTTCTCTACATCCTGATGGAGTGGAAGGGATCTATTTTCTCTTCATCCTGATGGAGTGGATGGGATCTATTTTCTCGGTGTATAATTTTTCTATCACTGGTAGAAAGGTTTGAACTGGCCCCAGGATAAGTCCTACTGTTAAAACGCACAACAGTAAAACCTCTTTAACAATCCCCATCTTTCCCAGCATAACAGATGTACAAACCAAACGTGTACAATAAAATGTATTTTATGTAAAAAAAAAAAAAAAAATTCCAGAAGCAAATACCTTAACAATGCATCTTAAAACGGGCAAGGAAATTATATACATACACACACAAAAACAGAAACAAGAAGATGCCTCTCACGCCACGTCCAAGAGAACGTCCTTTGGGGCTGGTCAGTTTATCATAATGAATTTGGATTTGCAGTGAGCTGAAATAAAAAGAATGAGTGAATGTTAGGAGTTTGCTCACACTATTTGCAAAGGAAAGTGGATGAATCTAAAGAAAAGCCATACTGCGCCACCTAGTGCTCGTAGTGATAAGTGCAGGTAATAGTACACAGTCAGCAGGTGCCGCTTGCTGGCCCACAAAATGTAGATGAGCAGCAAGTTGTTACCTATAAACTCTGTCACCGGATCATGTTCTCCTTCCGTCTTGATGGTGCCGGCTATACTTTCGTTTTCTAGGATGGGAAGGAAAAGCTGCACAAAGTCTGAGGTATAGGGAGGCGCAATGACATCCAGGACCTGGAGAGGAAAATGACAATTAAGTCATGGTCATTAAGATGGGGGATGGGCTGTGGAATATGCAGATAGAGCCCACCTCTGTCACAAAGTATCGTATGAGAGAGATGTCTGTGTCAAGCTTCTCCAGGCATCTGCGGATGTAGGTGACGACAGGCAGCACATACCCCCGACTCAGCAGGTGAACCATCCTGTCCAACAGCGTCTTCTTCAGCTCCATCTACTCAGAGACAGAGGGACAGCGACAAATTACAACTGAATACAGAATTCTGCAGCCTTCAGAGCTGAACTCTCCCAATAATCATCCTTGAAGGCTTAATTTCTGCTAATTTCTAAAAATCTATATTCTGGGCAGGTAGCTACAAAGTAATTATTCTCTGTATTTTAGGTCTCAGAAGTAAGCAATGACAGACAAACCCTTTAAAAGGGCATCTGTCAGTAAGATTTTACCCCCAAACAATTTATATGCACAAGTCCAGCAATACATTTCAAGTCCAGCAATACATTTACATGGTCAGGACGTTCCTCCATTGCTGAGAAATCAGCGTTTGCATTGATATGCAAATTAGGTTGAAGGACTACAGTAGATCCGAAGCCTCTGTCACTCCAGCTCTATTTCTAGCCCAGCGCAGACACCTTCTGCTTGACTGACAACCTTTATGGTGCGAGACTTCAGACAAACAAGTCGTCAATCAAGCGGGAGGAGGCGGTGCTGGGCAGGGAATAGAGCTGGAGTGACAGAGGATTCAGATATAGAAATGCAACGTTAAAGATATGGTATATCGATTCAAATGCAGATTTCTCGGTAATGGAGGAATGGACTAGCCATTGTAAACTGTGTTCCAAATTATTATGCAAAAAGAGTTTAGGAGTGATAAGGTTAGAATTTTTTTGTTTGTCATTTAAACTCATTGATGATGTGTGTCAGGGGCTCTTTATATCACTGAAAGCAATTGCAGATACCTGTGCAAATTAGTTTGGCAGGTGTGTCCAAATAAAGGCAAGACTACTTAAGAAGGCTGTTCCACATTAAGCAGCCTACATTTTTTGCCAAAATGGGAAAGAAAAAGGATGTGTCGGCTGCTGAGAAGCAACAAATTGTGGAGTATTTAGGTCAAGGCATGACTACAATCAACATTGCCAAGACACTTCATCGTGATCATCGCACAATCAAGAAGTATGTAGCTGATTCCCAGCACACACGTGTGCGTGCTGATAAGGAAAAATTGAGGACTCTTTCCAACAGGCAATTGCGTCAGGTTAAAAGAGCAGCTGCAAAAATGCCTTGTCATAGCAGCAGACAAGTTTTTGAAGCTGCTGGTGCCTCCAACGTCCCCCGAACAACAAGATGCAGGGTCCTTCAGAGGTTTGCAGCTGTGCGTAAGCCATCCTGTCGACCACCTCTATCCACTGCACACAAGCAGAGACGGCTCCAGTGGGCCAAACGATACATGAAGACTGACTTCCAAACTGTTTTGTTCACCGATGAGTGCAGTGCAACGCTCGATGGTCCAGATGGATGGAGTGGAGGATGGTTGGTTGATGGACACCCCATGAAAACACGGCTAAGGAGCCAACAAGGAGGAGGTGGAGTAATGTTTTGGGCTGGAATCATGGGGAGAGAGATTGTCGGCCCCTTTAGGATCCCTGAAGGGGTAAAGATGAACTCCATAATCTATGTGGAGTTTCTAAAACAGCACTTCCTGCCATGGTTCAAGAGGGAGAACCGTGCTTTCCACAGCAAGATCATTTTCCTGCATGATAATGCACCGTCTCATGCTGCAAATAACACATCTGCATCTCTGGCTGCTATGGGCATAAAAGAGGACAAACTTATGGTGTGGCCACCATCTTCCCCTGACCTCAACCCCATTGAGAACCTCTGGAGCATCATCAAAAGGAGTGTCTATGATGGCGGGAGGCAGTTCACATCTAAGCAACATCTCTGGGAGGGTATTCTGTCCACATGCAAAACAACTGAAACACAAACCATCCAAAAACTGACAAATTCAATGGACGAGAGAGTTCAGAAGCTTCTTTCCAACAAGGGGTCCTATGTGCAAATGTAACATCACCTAGAATAAAGTTTTAACTTGAAAACTGATTTCATTTTGTAATAAGCTGATAATGCTTATCATTTCACAATTGACCATTTTTTTGTTCAAAATAAAAATAAAAAGGTTGAAAACTCTGCTGTGCATAATAATTTGGAACATGCATTTTGAGTGTTTCTTATTTTTAAAAATTTACTGTTTTCATAGGCAGTTTGTTCAAAAACATTGCAATTATACTAGAATATTAGATGGCTGGAAAATAACAATGACTGCAATTCATATAGGCAATTTAGAGAAAATATGAGGAAATATTTTTTGCATAATAATTTGGAACCCAGTGTAAATATAATGCTGGACTGGTCTTTGAAAGAGCTATGGTGAATTATATATAAATAGTTTGGTGGGTGAAATCCTGCTGACAGATTCCCTCCCTCTAAACGGGATTTTCCACTTTAGGAGAAAAAAAAAAAAAAAAAAAGGTGTCCAAAAGCTTTTATACTTATAAAATAGCAAACAGAGGATAATCTCAACTTCACTGGATCCAGCACATCACTGCTGCAGCCAATCACTGAGCTCAGCTGACAGAAGAGTGGAACACCCCTTTAAATAAGACACTAAATTCTCATGACATACTTGGTTTAAGAAACACATCTGAAGCCTACATGGCCACCATGCACCCTGCAGTTTCTTACCTGCTCCATGACATCTAGCTGCGAGTGCTCAGTTTCGAAGAGTTTAATAAGTAGCTGCAGGACTTGCGGGTGTAGAAGTTGGTGACAAGTGCTGATCTGCGAGGACAGTGACAAAACATGGAAGAATTCAGATGTGGAAACAGAATTTCTTATTGCATAAAATTAGTTGGAATTGTCAGTCTGTGGTGGTAAGTTTGTCTGATTGCTTTCTATAGTCAATTTCATGGGTAAAATCCTCAAAATGTGGTGTAAATACACCAATGGTCTCTGGTCTTTGGTGCACTCGCCTCATCCAGCAGGGCCAGGTGTACAGGTGTATGATCCGTCTGGAGCTGGAAATACCGAGGTTCTGATACCGTCCAGTCCACCCACTTCAAAACACCCATTGCTACAACTGGGAATCTGTGGTGGAAACATGAAAAGTTGACCAGTTTTGGAGAAGTATCTTTTCCTGATGTAGCCATGTCTGCCATTCTAATGCAGCCATCCCATCCTATAAGCCGGGCATCATCTCAGCCTACCTGATACACTGATACAATGTGCCAAGCTCGGCTACAAGCTCCGAAGCGCCCTTGTTTTCATTGCAGCACAGATTATGGACAGTCTCGATCGCTTTGGATGTGGACTTCAATTCATCTTTATTAATATTCACTCTTTTATTCTGCGGTAAACAAGAAAGCGGGATGATCTGCATGAGTACGCCGTGATCAGGCTTCTCCTATGTGATCAGCCTGGAATGGCTTACCTTTTTCCATGTCTCTACCACACTGGCAGCATAAGCCAATATATGGATGTATTTATGCTTGTGGTCTTGATTTATCTTGGCTCCGGGTTTGAAGAGCGACTGCATGAAAAGATCGAGGAACGCAGGAACACGGATCTGAAAGAGGAGCATATTTATATTAAGGAAGGGGCAGTGTGGGCATAATCAAACAGTATGCTGGCGAGGAGCCCAAGGACTGATACACTGATGATGACGTATAATAGGACAATACATATAGTGTCCTGGTCAATAGAGGAGCACCTCATCCTCACCAGTTCCACGGGGGGAGAGTCCATGCTTGTAAACATCTTGTACAGGACAGTAATGTCCGCAGGGTTCAAAGCTCCTTTGGACAACATAGCACCAAGTGCCTGGCATGCCCGAGGATAGGAGGCAGCGGTGCCCAACGCAAGAGTGATCTGACTGGCATCATGGCCCCTGGGGAAGAAAAATTCAACGAAAAATAACAATGTAACACTCATGGGTCGAATTGACAGTCCTTATGGGGATTCAGCTAGTAGCGAGCCTTTAGGACAAGGCTTCCTGGCAAAAGCAGTGGCCATAAGGAGAGACAAAATACAGTCTGTACTGTGCACTCGTGAGTGTAAACCATTGTCCAACCAATTACAGGGGTTAGCTAGTGAAAAAGATATTAGAGTTAAATTAGTACTGCAACTTCTAATATACTGGAAGGTGCCCTGATCGTGTATGCAATTCTCAGGACATTACTCCATTTTTTAGCTGTACAACCCCCCTATAGGCCTTGTATATTAATACATATAATGCAAGGTATTAGACCTAAACTCAGATGACATGCCTTTAAGACACCATGGTAAATATTAAGTGGGCTTTTCCAGTACGGATACTGATGACTTGTCCACAAGATAGGTCATGAATAACAAACTGATGGGGGTCCGACACTTCACATTGCGGCCACTTAGCCGTTAGCAGCACCAGCAGAGGCTGGATGTAAGCAGTGTACGGAGCGGACCACCACTGCTCCATCACACCACTGTGTAGGTGCTGCAAATCAGACCCTGTGAAAACTTTCTTAAAGCACAATTATTTACTTAAAAGAAATATATTCTAAGCATCTTGTGCCATCAGCAATCCAATGTGTCTTACTGTGCATCTCCTCCTCCCCTCTCACAGACAGAAACTGTAAGTGCATCTCCCTCCTCCCTGTCTTTTAAAGGGGGTATTCCCATCTCCACGATCCTATCCCAATATGTAGTAGATGAAATAATATTAATATTAGCAAATACCTCCAATTAGAAATGTAGTATAGTTCTCCTGATTCACTTTGTCACTTACCCCATGTCCAGGGCATTGCAGTAGCTTAGGTATCCATGGTTACAACCACTCATACAGTGACAGTTAGTTGCTAGTGGTTGTAACCATGGACACCAAAGGTCCTACAATGCCCTGCACATGAGGAAGGAGACATAGCAAATCAGAAGAACTATACTAGATTTCATTGGAGGTATTTGCTAATATTATTACATCTACATATTGGGATAGGATCTTGTATATGGATATACCCCTTTAAGCCTCCTATTTACAGTACATGTGGAATCCATTTTTTTTTTCACAGAAACCACACATACCCATAATTACCAATGCTGCTGTGCACATGTCTGTATATGTGCATAGACCGTGTGACTGAGCAAAACACGCGGAGACATGTCCGTTTTTTTTCCGGCAGCACGGATGAAAAGTCTATAGGTCCATGAAAAAGACATACAGCACATAGATAACATGTGCTTTAGTTCCTTTCTTTAACCATACTGGAAAAACACTGTTTCATCAGGGGACCAGCAGGAGGCCTCACTACAAAGCAAGATAATCATGAAATTAACATTTTTAACAAATCTCAATGATTATCCGGAGGAGTAAATGCCCCTTACATGTATGAACATTTACAAAGAGCCTGCAGATATAATGTAAAAGCAGCAGGAAGAGGACACTTTGCCCGAATATTACATAGGCATATCACTACAGTGGCATGTAAAAGTTTGGGCACTCTTGGAGATTTGTGTGCTCAGATAACTTTGACCATGGTTTCAGACCTTAGCCTTTTAGGGTTATGACTTGTTCACTATCATCGTTAGGAAAGGAAAGGTGATGGGAAAATTCTCAGCTTTATAAGAACCCGGCTTCCTGAATCCTTGTGCCACAAAACAGCAGCCATGGATTTTTGTAAGCAGCTGCCTAGCACTCTGAAAATGAAAATAGTGGAGGCCCACAAAGCAGGGAAAGGCTATAAGAAGATAGCAAAGCATTTTCAGTTGCACTTTCCTCAGTTCTAAATTCAACTAAAAAATGGCAGTTAATAGGAACAGTGGAGGTCAAGATAAGGTCTGGCAGACCAAGCAAATGTCAGTTAGAGCTGCTTGTAGGATTGCTAGAGTGGCAAATCAGAACTCCCGCTTGACAGCAAAAAGACCTTCAGACATTGATCTACTGTTCAGAGACACTGTCACAAATATGGCCTTCATGGCAGAGTCATCAGAAGAAAACCTCTCCCGCGTCCTAAAATTCAGCATCAGAAGTATGCAAAAGAACATCTAAACAAGCCTGATGCATTTTGGAAACCAGTCTAGTAGACCGATGAGGTTAAAATAGAACTCTTTGGCCACAATGATCAAAGTTATGTGTAGAGATAAAAGGGCACAGGAAAAGAACATCTCGCCCACCATTAACCCCTTTACCACCATAGATGGATAGGTACGTCCAAGGTGGCCTTCCGGTCTGCTGCAGGCGGCGATGAGCCTGCAACTTTTCCAGGACATGTCAGCTAATTTCATTATCTGACATGTGCCCTCAACAGCTGCGAGTGTAATTGAGATCCACCTGCAGCTGTTAACATGTTAAATGCAGCGGTCAATATATGACAGCGGAATTTAATATGATCGCGCAGGAAGCGCGCCACTAATCCTGCCCATCAGCACCCGTGTCACATTACCGCGGGTCACCGATGGGTTGGCATGACAACCCAGGGTCTGCAGCAGACCCCTGTGGTTGTCATTGCCGGATAGCTATGATGTTCAAAGCTTCTAGTCTCCCATGGAAACTACTGGAATAAAAAGTAAAAAAAAAATGTTTTTAAAAATATAAAGAAAGGTCAAATCACCCCCAGTCAAAATAAAACAATTTAAAAAAAAAACACATATTTGGTATTGCCGCATTCAGAATCACCTGATCTATCAATATATAAAAAGAATTAATCTGATCAGTAAACGGTGTAACGAGAAAAAAAAAATTAAAAATGCCAAAATTAAATATTTTTTTTTTTGTCGTGGCAATATTGCATTGCAATGCATTAACGGGTGATCAAGCTAGGCTAATATGTTTGAGTCCCTGTGGCTGCATGTTTTGCAGCTGTTAGACAGCCACAACACATGCAAGGACTGCCTAACAAACAGGCAACCCCAGCATGTGTTGAACATGCAGCCGTAGGGACTCGAATATATTATCCGAGCAAGACCAAGATACTTGGATAACATCCGAGCATGTTATATTTGCTCATCACTAATAACGATCCTAAACACACGTCAAAATCCTCAAAAGGCGCAAGCCAAAGGTTTTACAATGGCCCTCATAATCCCCTGATCTGAACATCGCTGAAAATCTGTGGCTAGACCTCAAAATAGCAGAGGATGCAAGACGAACCAGGAATCTCACAGAACTGGAAGAATTTTCCAAGTAAGAATGGCTGAAAATCCCTCAAACAAGAATTGAAAGACTATTGTCTGGCTACAAAAAGCATTTACAAGCTGTGATACTTTCAAAAGGGACTGCTACTAGGTACTAACCATGTAGGGGGCTCATTTTCCTTTCTGTAATTTTTAAAGGTAAAACAAATTACATATATTTCTGAAATACAAAGGAAATGTGTCATCTGTAACTTTAGGTCTTTTAGAGATCATTTCTAGAGTTGAGCGACTTTGGTCGGATCTGGTTTCGTGAAACCTGACAAACAAAATTTGAGTCGGATGAAACTGGTCCGACTAGGGCAAAAAAAGTAGGAGTTTCGTCCGAAACTCGACCCCAATGCAAGTCAATAGGGAATAAAAGTCAGCATTGAGCGGATGACTCCGACTTTTTTTGCCCTAGTTGGACCAGTTTCATGTGACTCAAATTTTGTTTCAGCCAGGTTTCATGAAACCCGATCCGACCAAAGTTGCTCAACTCTAATCATTTCATCTTCATCTTGCTTAACTGTTCCCAATAACAGTCATTTTGACCAGGGGTGCCCAAAGTTTTACATGCCACTGTATATCTGAAATAAAAAACAGGATTTTTAGTTGCTTACCGTAAAATCTGTTTCTCAGAGCTTTCATTGGGGGACACACCCTTGGGTGTATGCTGCTGCCACTAGGAGGCTGACACTATGCAAATAAGAAAGTTAGCTCCTCCGCAGTATACACCCCACAGACTGGCGCTCAATTACTCAGTTAGTGAGAAAGCAGTAGGAGAAGCAATAGAATATAAAGTAAACCAACAATTCAACTAGAGCTATATTACATAGAACAAAGTACAGAAGTTGAAAACATGGGAGGGTGCTGTGTCAATGAAGGCTCCGAGAAACAGATTTTACGGTAAGCAACAAAAAATCCTGTTTTCTCTATCGCTTCATTGGGGGACACAGGAACCATGGGACGTCCCAAAGCAGTCCCTGGGGTGGGAAACAAACTTCCATCAGGTCAGCGGACTCACCACCGCCGCCTGCAAGATCCTTCTTCCTAGGCTGGCATCCGCCGAAGCGTAGGTGTGGACCTTGTAAAATTTTACAAAGGTGTGAACAGAGGACCAGGTTGCTTTACAAAGCTGCATCGCAGAAGCCCTGTGGTGCACCGCCCAGGAAGCGCCCACTGCCCGAGTGGAGTGAGCCTTAATCCCAGAAGGGGGCACTCTGTTTCTTTATCCAGTAAGCCTCTAAGATAACCGATCTGATCCAGCGTGCAATAGTCGCCTTGGAGGCCAACAGGCCTTTTCGAGCCTCATCTGGGATGACGAAAAGAGAGTCTGTCTTCCGGAACGCATCGGTTCTAGCCAAGTAGACCTTCGTCGCCCTGACCAGGTCCAGTCTGTTCAAGGAGCATTCGCGGGGATGAACTGGAGCCGGGCAGAAAGAAGGTAGAACGCTGTCTTCATTCAAGTGGAAAGCAGATACCACCTTGGGAAGAAAGGAAGGCGGAGGCCGTAGAACAACTTTATCTTGGTGAATCACTAAAAAAGGAGGTTGACAAGAAAGAGCTGCCAACTCCGAGACACGTTGGATGGAAGTAATGGCCACTAGTAAGGCCACTTTCCAAGAGAGAAGAGATACAGAAACCTCCTTGAGAGGCTCAAAGGGGGAACCTTGTAGAGCCTCTAGGACTAAATTGAGATCCTAGGGATCCACTGGAGCCCGATACGGAGGAACTGCATGGGCCGCCCCTTGTAAAAAGGTTTTTACCTGCGGCCGAGAGGATAGCGTCTTCTGGAAAAGAACTGAAAGCGCCGAAACTTGCCCCTTTAGAGAACTAAGGGCCAGACCCCCGTCCAGGCCTACCTGGATGAATGCTAGAATAGAAGGGAGCGAGAAAGACATTGGCGGAACGAGATTGGACTCACACCAACGAAAATATGCCTTCCACGTTCTATAGTATATTTTGGAAGACGAAGGCTTCCTAGCCCGGATCATTGTGTGAATTACCTGATCTGAAAACCCTGACTTTTTCAGTACCGCGGTCTCAATGGCCACGCCGTCAAATTGAGCGACCGAGAATTGGGGTGGTAAATCGGACCCTGAGACAGCAGATCTGGTCTGTCTGGAAGTGTCCAAGGAGCGTCCGCGAGAAGGTTGACGATGTCCGCGAACCAAGACCTTCTGGGCCAATCCGGCGCGATGAGGATTACTGGTACCAAAAATTCTTAATAAATATAATTCTGGATTAATTATTCAACGGCTCATATACAAAAAAATCAATCCTTAAAAGATACTTTATTGACCAATCATTAAAAAGTTTTCAAAACTTCAAAAAACAGGCAAACAAAAATAGGCTTATTGCTGATTTTCAAAATCCAGCCACAAACACTAGAGAGTCGTTCCAATGTCAGGTAGAGGGTCACAAACCTATTTGTCCCTATAGGGCCCTATATCTCTCTCCTACCTGACAGCGGAGGTTGGCACCCTCTTGATACGCAAATGGCGCCCCCGCTCCTCGGCGGCTCTCCCTAATCACCCTGTTGACTCCTATCTAAATAACATCAGCTTGGAGTACAACAGATGGTCGGGGACAAAAATATAATAGATAATAAGGGGTCTAAATAACCCTATTTAGGTGTCTCCCTGCCTGACAGCGGAGCTTTTACACCCTACGTTACTCTGGTGCCCCCGCTCCATGTGGGCTGACCCTTACTGACCCCTACACTTCTCACCCAGAAAGAGGAAAGAGGGTGTCAGAACATATGGTCAAGGGAGACAGGGGTAATAACTTAGGGATAATTCTAAGTTATTTAGACCCCTTTTCCTCCCAAAGCAAATGGTTACAAATCTGCCAAAAATTAAAGTTTTTTCCAGTTACTATTCCTTACATTTTTGTCTTGGTGGTTTGTGGCATGGGGTTATTATCTATTATATTTTTGTCCCCGGCCATCTGTTGTACTCCAAGCTGATGTTATTTAGATAGGAGTTAACAGGGTGGTAAGGGAGAGCCGCCGAGGAGCGGGGGCGCCATTTGCGTATCAAGAGGGTGCCAACCTCAGCTGTCAGGTAGGAGAGACATATAGGGCCCTATAGGGACAAATAGGTTTGTGACCCTCTACCTGACATTGGAACGACTCTCAAGTGTTTGTGGCTGGATTTTGAAAATCAGCAAAAAGCCTATTTTTGTTTGCCTGTTTTTTGAAGTTTTGAAAACTTTTTAATGATTGGTCAATAAAGTATCTTTTAAGGATTGATTTTTTTTGTATATGAGCCGAGGAAGACTGGTACCCCTTCTGCCTTGATCTTCTTCAACAGCTTGGGAAGAAGAGGAAGAGGAGGGAACGGATAGGGGAGTGCAAACTGTGACCAAGGAATGGTCAGAGCATCGGCGCCCATCGCGAGGGGATCGTGGGCCCTGGATACGAACCGTGGAACTTTCTTATTCAGACGGGACGCTGTTATGATGAGTCACCGAAGGAGGAAAAAACAAAATACCAGCTAAGTCCAGAAAAACCAGAGAGGTTGGCAGCTATCGGATTGCAGACCCCTGAACCTATCCACAACAACTAGCAGTAGCCGTGGGGGGTTCCTACGGTGCCCTAGACCCCTCGATCACAGCCGGAGAACTATATAGCCTAAAGACAGAAAGGGGAAAAACTAAACTGCCCCAGAGCAGACCCCAAAGCAATAGGCAGCCCCCAACATATAATGACGGTGAAGCAAGATGAAAACACTAACACAGATAGAAAGATAGGTTGAGCAAATGATGGGGCCCAAGCTAACTACATAGGACAGGATAGGAAAGCTGCTGTCTGCCATCCGCAAAAACCCTATCAAAATGAGCCAACCGACTGATAGGAAAAACAGGCCCTGAAGTCGCTAGGCTTCAAAAGACTATATCAGCACTCAGTCATATTCTGAAGACAGAGCAAAATATCAACAGATCAGAGACAAAAATGGAGTTCAGCTCACCCCCGGCCGGTGATGGCAGAACTCCCAAAAGACAAGGCAAAACAAAAACAAAACTGAAGAGTACAAAGAAGAGCAGAAAAACTTAGCTTTGAGATGCAGGAATCAGACTGGTCTCCAAGAATCCAGCAGGAAAATCACCAGCCAGGAAGAAGGGCGTCGGCAGCCTTATATCCAGTCCTCAATTCCAGCCACCTAGTCATCATCTAGCTGCCCAGGTGTTTGGTAATCAGCCTCACTACCTTCCTTCACCAGAGGAGGGAGTTCATCAGACCTCAATGGTGAAGGGAAAAATGAACTCACAACAGGACGCCATCAGATCCACGTCCGGAGTACCCCAACGAAGGCAAATCTGTTGGAAGACTTCCTGATGCAGGGACCATTCCCCTGCCGTGAGGCCTTTGCGGCTGAGAAAATCGGCGGCCTCGTTTTCCACACCCGGAATGTGTACGGCGGATATTGCTGGGACTGACATTTCTGCCCAATGAAGTATCTTGGATACCTCGGCCAACGCTGAGGAACTCAGAGTCCCTCCCTGGTGGTTGATATATGCCACCGCTGTGGCATTGTCCGTCTGAATCTGGATTGGCAGACATTTGAGCAGCTTGTCCCAATGAATCAGGGACAGGAAAATAGCCCGTATCTCTAGGACGTTGATCGGAAGAGTCGCTTCCTGCCTTGACCAACGGCCCTGTACTGTGAGATGGCGAAACACTGTGCCCCAGCCCAGAAGACTGGCATCTGTCGTCACCACTTGCCAATGTACCGGAAGGAACGATCGGCCCTGGGCGATAAGAGGAGATGTTAGCCACCAATTGAGGGACAGCTTGACCTGAAATGAGAGTAGAATTGGAAGATCCAGTGAGGAGACAGACTTGTTCCACTGCGACAGAATGGCCCGCTGAAGCGGTCTTGAGTGGAATTGGGCGAAGGGAATCGCCTCCGACGTTGCAACCATCCTCCCTAGAACTCTCATGGCTGATCGGAGGGAAATGAGTCGGGGGCTCTGAAGCAAACGATCATCCCGCCGAAGAGCTACTCTCTTGTCGTCGGGAAGGAAGACCTTTGCCTGACGAGTGTCGAAAAGTATGCCTAGAAACACAAGGCGCTGTGTTGGAACTAGGCAGGACTTTTTTGTGTTGATGATCCACCCGAATCGAGCAAGAGTGTCACATACAATGGTCAGACTTTCGAGAGCCTGGGGCAAGGATGGAGCTTTGATGAGGATGTCGTCGAGGTACGGGAAGAGCACGAGACCTCTGATCCTCAAAATGGCCATCAACGCTGCCATGATTTCTGTAAAAACCCTGGGGGCTGTGGCGAGCCCAAACGGCAGGGCGACAAACTGAAAGTGATCCTGATGTATCACGAAACGCAGGAATTCTTGATGACCCCGGAAGATTGGGACATGTAGATAGGCGTCTTGAATGTCTATGGAGCACAGGAATTCTTGTGCCTCCATGGAAGCGATTACTGAACGAAGGGACTCCATCCTGAAATGTCGCAGACGGACCCTTTTGTTCAGTAGTTTTAAGTCTACAATGGGCCGAACCGTGACTCCTTTTTTCGGCACTACAAACAGGTTCGAATAGAAACCTGTGAATCGCTCTTTTTCTGGTACTGGAACAATCACTCCTGACTTGAGATAAGAGTCGATGGCTGTAAAGAAATCTGGAACCAAGGCGGGGTCTTTCGGGGGTCGGGATTTGAAGAATCGATCCCGAGGACGAGAAACAAATTCTATATTGTATCCTGAAGATACAACTTCCCTGACCCAAGCGTCTTCCACCGAGGCAAGCCATACGTCCCTGAAGACAAGAAGACGGCCGCCCACCTGGGAGTATGCTCCGGTGTTCTGATTCCAGTCATGCGGAGGAAGATCTTCCAGGTCTAGGTCTGGTAGATCTACCCTGGGAAGAATGAGATCGCCAGGAAGGAGTGGGCCTAAAGGAGACTCTTTTCCTATCTTGGCGCGGTTGAGGCCTTTGCTGGTGGGACGACGTATCTGCTGTCGTGAAGCGACGAAAAGGCCGAAACTGACATTTCGGAGGAGGTCGACGAGATTTTGACTGGGGAAGAAGGGAGCTTGTGCCCCCAGTGGCATCATTAATGATCTGGTCAAGCCTATCGCCGAAAAGACGTGATCCCTGAAACGGTAAACTGGTGAGGGACTTTTTTGATAAGTCCGCTTGCCAAGCCTTAAGCTAAACTGTGCGCCTAATAGCCACCAAGTTGCTTGATGCCTGAGCTGCGCAGGATGCGGCATCCAGGGAGGCCGAGACCAAATATTCGCCTGCATGCGAAATTTGGTCGGCGAGATCCGCCAGCTGCTCTGGCTGGTCTCCAGCCAAAATGCCTTGGCGGAGGTCCTTAGCCCATTTCGCTATGGCCTTAGAAGCCCAAGTAGAAGCGAAGGCCGGGCTTAGAACAGAAGACGCCGCTTCGAAGGCTGACTTCGCAAAAGATTATATGACTCTGTCATTAGTGTCTGCTAGAGATGCTCCCCCAGAATTCGGAAGGACCGTGTTGTTAGATAGTCTTGAAACCGGAGGGTCCACGGTCGGTGAAGCTGACCAGTCTGCAATGAGTTCCGGCGAGAAAGGATATAACACCTCAAGGCGTTTTCCTCTTTGAAAACGCCTGGTCGGATTTTCTCTCTCTCTGGAAAGAATTTTCTGGAACTCCGAATGATGAGCGAAGACCTTGGAAGGTGGTTTCGACCGTCTGAAAGAAAACTCCTGGTCCGCGGGTTCCGCTGGAGAATCTTTGATATTGAAGGACAGGTTAATCGCTGCAATGAGGCTCTGAACTATATCCCTCATATCAGCGATTTGGTCCGAGTCCAGCTCCAAAACATCCTCGGAGGGTCCATCCGAGAAAGTCTCGCCTGGCTCAGGGGAGGAAGATCTTGATAAGGGAGGCTGTTTGGACAGACTATGGGGCGATACGGAACGGGAAGAGGAACCGGACCGGTGCTCCCGTCTGGCTCTTTTGCGGCTAATATTAACAGGCTCGACCGGAGCATCCTGTGACCTGCTGGGTCCTGCAGAAGTCTGTAGTGGCAATTTAGGCTGGTTTCACATTAGCGCATTTTCAGCGCGCGCACGGCCGGGGGTAGCTCCGCCCCCGAGCCGGCTCTCTGCCCGGCGTGCCCGCCCCTTGCTTGTAGCGCCGCCTACTAGCGGACAGCGGCGCCTGCGATCGGCGCACCCTATCTTTAGCATAGGGTGCGCAGATCGTGCGCAGGCCGTGCGCTAGTTGCGCTTTGACCTGTGCTGCGCACTTTTGACGGTGCGCCGTGCGCGCCAAAATCAAACTTTTCGGATTTTGGCGCGCACGGCGCACCGTCAAAAGTGCGCAGCGCAGGTCAAAGCGCAACTAGCGCACGGCCTGCGCACGATCTGCGCACCCTATGCTAAAGATAGGGTGCGCCGATCGCAGGCGCCGCTGTCCGCTAGTAGGCGGCGCTACAAGCAAGGGGCGGGCACACCGGGCAGAGAGCCGGCTCGGGGGCGGAGCTACCCCCGGCCGTGCGCGCGCTGAAAATGCGCTAATGTGAAACCAGCCTTATCCAGTACGGACACCAAGGTCTGTAACACCTTGTGAGATCCGTCACAGATTGAGACAGAGAGGAAGCCCACCCTGGGATAGGGGCCTCAACCTCACTCGGGATAACCGGGGGCTCCTGGGCGGTGGGTTCAGTGGGCTTGCTGCAGTCCTGACAGAGAGGAAGAGGACTGACCTGATGGAAACTTGCGTTTGCAAGAAGAACATGCAAAATGACTGACTACCACAGAGGAAGAAGCAGAGCGAATTGGTTTAGAATTAGACAGTATGAGCTAACCCACTAACAGTGCCAGACGGTTAGGGGACGGAGAGCTGAGGAGTCTGCAGCGCAGAGCTACTCACGGAACCTGTGTACACATCACGCTGAAGCGGAGACGAGCAGCTCACAGGCTGAGGAAAAACTGTGAGGTAAAAAACGCGCTCCTGAATGCTGTGGGCGGGAATCAGCTCACCAGAGAGGGGGCAGAGCTAACCGCTCTGTTAGGAGCATAAGAAAACTCCACTCCCTCCTATACTGGGAGGAGTGGGCGGGCCCCTGCAACACCTCTAACCCTCAGAGAAGCGGTGGGTGGCGCCAGACGGGCGGGACTGTTCCTCAGAAGAAAAAGCCTGCCTGAAAATAGGGGCGTGGCGTCGCCTCAGAACTAAGCCAGAACTGATGCCGGGGCCTGGATTAGAAACGGCGGCCGTCAGAGAGCGCGGGGCGGCGCGGAGGTCTAAAGAGAACCGCAGCTTCGCGGCGCTGAGAACGCTAAATACAGGTAATGCCGCTTAAGGAAGCCCGTTCCCCACCGCCCAGGTGGATTACTATCATGGGAAGGAGAGAGGGGTACAGCCTGCTGATACTTACCTCCTGCAGTCCTGACTTACCCCATTTCCAGTTGCAGACCGTGTCTCCATCCACTGACAGGCTCTGGTAGGCGAGTGGGTGAGAGACAGAAGGCGAACACGCATACGTGTTCCTGGCCGGTAGACACATGAGGATACGGGGTGGCAGCACAAGTCGTACTCATAGTCTCTTTGTGGGAGTACAGATGTGACTATTCACTCTGTATCCCTCCGGAACCTGTAAAGAAACGACGCACACTGAGGTAGATAAGGGTCTAATGATAGAACCCGTGTCCACCTCCTACTGACACTAAGCTAAACTGAGTAATTGAGAGCCAGTTGGTGGGGTGTATACTGCGGAGGAGGAGCTGACTTTCTTATTTGCACAGTGTCAGCCTCCTAGTGGCAGCAGCATACACCCATGGTTCCTGTGTCCCCCAATGAAGCGATAGAGAAATATTAGAAGATTACATAATCATTCTTACTTTTCATGAGCAAATCTCTGCACCTCTTGTGCAATCCTCCGCATGGCAGATCCTCCCTGCTCCTCTTGCGCCAATATAGACATGATGGCTTGTGCAAACAAGTAGGTGTGTTCTCCGTGGCAAACCATTTTCTACGAGATGAGACAAAAAGGAGAATTGCTCAAGTGAAGGCAGACCGCAGCGGCCACTCCATAAATGTCATTGCACTGCTGAGAGGAACACGTACAGCAAACTCAGGTAGGTTTTTTTCAAGGTTCTCCTCTCCTCCATCAAGAATGGTGGCCAGTGATGTACGAAGCACCCTCGAGAAGACCTCCAGCTGCTGACAAGCTGTGGAGACGCTGGTGATTTCTCCTTGAAACCCGGCATCAGAGATGAGCTAGGAGACAGAGGACAATGAAGATTTACCCGTTAGCAGCAAACTGCATCACATGAAGCATTAATTCTCCAACTTACCTTCACTGTGAAGTTCAGCATTAAACAGTCTGGATGCGCCTCGGCGAGCTTGTAGAAAAGGTCCCTCCATGTGGTGTGTGCTATCATCTGCTCCAGCCATGCGGGGGTCTGCAAATCAAAGTGGGAGCAAGGCATTATCCTAGTATACTCCAGTAGTAACCGAGTGACTTCGGCGTGCTTGAAAAATATGTCCGAGTCCCCGCATCTGCATGTCTCATGGCTGTACGACAGCTACAACACATGCAGGAGCATGGACTCGACCGTATTTTTCGAGCATGCCGAAGTCACTCGCTTAGCACCAGAGCATACTCGGATAGCACCTTATCGCCTTATCGGATCACGTACGCTGATCACTAATCATTACCTCTCCTTCCTCTGTAAATATGGAATCTGCTTTTCTCGGCTCAAAGTGTTTAATCAACAGACTCTTCAAGTGGTTTTCCACCGTCTCCTGGACTTGTACCGGCTCCACTCCTGAAATACAATGTATGGAAAATGACCTCCTCATACAGCCGCATAGTAACACTCACACTTAAAGGGGCTCTCACATCAGAGAGAACCTCTTTCAAAACAAATCAAAATGTAGTCAGTAGCCCAGTCTGACATCACATCCCACAACTGAATGGCCTCTGTCGTCACCATTCAGCCTTGACTGAGCCACCAAACTCCATGGATGAATAGTGCCTGCTCTGCCATCACGTCCTAGCCTTACACTACTGCAGGTCCCAACTTTTCTACCGGACCCAAACTTATTTTTATATTAACCCATCTCTGCACCGGGACCAACTCCACCAACTTACAATGACCATTACCTGAATGGATGAGCCATTCTGCCAACAGGTTTACGGTCTGTGCTACAGCTGCGTAATTCTCTGACAGGAGCTGAATGACGTTCTCCGGAGATCCGCCTGCCTGGAAATATCTGCACAAGACAGAATCAGACCTCATATTCAGGGCTCGCTCACACAGCCATATACTATCAGGCCAATATTAGCACATGACACAAAATACAGTAACGAAGGCCAAACAAAATACACAACACATTATGTTGGGTGTTTAATGGCCACAGCTTTATTTTAAAAAAATCACATCACTATAATAACAACAGTAAGGGCTCAGTAACAGGTACGATTCTCTACATGTGAGAATAACAAACCAATTAGTCTGATCAGACCTTGATCACAGGTCGGTGGTCTGAGTATCATCCACTTTTCTCATACGTGGAGGAATTCAAAAAGTTTCTCTATTCTGACAGTCCATGAAAATCGTATAACTGTTGTCATCAAAGTGCGGTCCGATTTTTTTATGGACCCATTGATTTGCATTGACAATTTTGATTTGAACCTCATAAAAATGGGACATGTCTCCGATATTTTTTGCAGATGACTCGGTTCAAGGAAAAAAAAAAAAAAAATCAGATACGTAACCCAATAGAATACTGTTGTGAGTTCATTTTCCCCTTCGTCACTGAGGTCTGGTGAACTCCCTATTCTGGTAAAGGAAGGTAATGAGCCTGATTATCAGGCACCTGAGCCTAATGAGGATGACTGGCTGAGTGGAGTCACAGACTGGATATAAGGCTGCCGACGCCCTTCTGCCCTGCAGGTGATTTCTCTGTGGACTTCTAGGACACCAGTCTGATTCCTGCTCCTCTAAAGCTAAGTTTTCTGCTTTGCCTGTTAGCATTTGTGTTTTGTTTTCCTTGCTTTTCTGGATTCTGCCATTTCCTGCTGGGGTGAGCTGAGTCTCCTTTTGCCGGTTGCTCTGTCTTCAGAATATTCCTGAGTACTGACATAGCTTTTTTGAAGCCTAGCGTCTTCAGGGCCTTTTTTACTGTCAGTCTGTTGGCTCTTATTTTCATAGGGTTTTTCACGGATTGCAGACAGCAGCCTTCCTGTCCTTTCCTATCTAGTTAGCTTGGGCCCCGTCTTTGCTCAGTCTATCTTTCTGTCTGTATTAGTGTTTTCATCTTGCTTCACCGTCATATGTTGGGGGCTGCCTATTGCTTTGGGGTCTGCTCTGGGGCAGTTTAGATTTCCCCTTTCTTTCTTTAGGCCTATTTAATTCTCCGGCTGTGATCGAGGGGTCTAGGGCATCGTAGGAACCCCCCACGGCTACTGTTAGTTGTTGTGGATAGGATCAGGGGTCTGCAATCCGATAGTTGCCAACCTCTCTGGTTTTCTGGACTTAGCTAGCATTTCTGTTTTTGCCTCCTACGGTGACTCAATCATAACAGAATACCATAGGTTTGAGTGCATACGTTTTTCTCAAGTTTTAACAAGTTAAAAAAAATAAAAATCAAAGCATGCATTACTTTCGTTGCATGTTGGATGAGGCTCGACCATTCAAGTCTATGGTGGAGCAAAAAACAGTAATCGGATCACATAGGGATCATCTGTATTGCATCCAATTTTTACAGATACAATCCAATTGTTAACCTGTTTGCTCATGTACATTTTAAACTGCTGATGTATAATTATGGATGCCACACGGATGTATAAAACCTGTCAGTTTGATTCGAGTATTATCCGATTTTCGTAGCCCAAGTGTGGAGAAGATGGAGGACTTTATTTCTACATCTTCTCCATCGTCTCCGCCTGCGGTTACCGGACTGCACTGGGACGACACGGCATGAGAAAATCGCAGGTCTGCACTGCCCATAGTAAAACACTGGACACAGTGGCATCTGATAAAGCATCGTATAGCACTTGGCTGTGTTATACACCAGTGTGGGGAGCCGTTACACTAACTGATAATGGGTTTTGATTTTTTTTTTTTTATTTTTTTTTTAAAACCACATTCAACACAAAATCCTGATTTAAACAATGGGTGATTTTCTGATAATTGTTTCCCTTTGGGGTAGGGTCGTGTGGCTGTTTTCTCTACATTCAAGAAAAAGAACGGTCCGATTACTCTGATCTAACTTTGATGGGAGTGTCATCAGCTTTTCTTGGACGTGGGGGAAAAAAAAAAAAGTTTCTCCACCTTCTCCATTCTGTAAGCCCCATAGAATACCATGGGTACGAGTGCTGTGTGTGAAAACCGTGGATAGCGCTCATCCGACATAAGCGGTCATGTGAATGAGCCCATAAGATGATCATAGAAGGTGCTAACATGGAGTCAGCTCTAATGTACCTCTTCAAGGTGTTGAATATGGCCGGCTCCATGATGTAGTCACGACTGGACAGCTTCTGCAGACATTCCTGCTGCACCTCCGCGTCATCCTCCGCTTCTCCGTACTCTTCATCCTGCCGTATAGCAAAGAGCAGGACATAAGTCACTGACGCACGGACACCGGGGACAGATTTCTTCACAATCAAGTGACAGGGGAAATGCAATGCCATAACATTTAGGTAACCATGTAGATACCGGGGGCTGACACCGACCCCAGGAGCCACATCAGATTCCCTATGGGCTTCCCCCATACACATGCATGCTCAGTTCAGCCGAGCGTGCATGTGTTCTAACTGGGGAGAAGTCGCTGTCAGTCACCTCCTAAATCCGCCTGGGGGCATTTTCAAATTCAAAATGCTTGATTCTTCTCTGCCCCAAAATCTCCCATCTGGGAAGAGTGAGGGGTCACCAAATATACATGGATGGACCTGCCAAAATGGGTGGGCTCAACCAAAATGTATCTAATGTGTAGGGGGCCTTTAAAAGGACACTCCATTTCTGATTTCAGGATGTATGCATTCTATTAAAGGGGTTTCTGAGCTGGAGACCTTGATGGGATATTATACTGACCACCCCCCATTGCACTCTAGAAGTGCTGCTGCTATTTTGGCTACTCTGACCCAACACGCCCCCCCACCCCTCAAGTATTATTATGGTACTACAAGTCCCAACAACACACACATCAGAAGCTATGAGCCTCCAGAGGAATACGTGCAGACACTCACCGCTCCTCTCTCCTCCCAGTCCCCCATGATGGTCCCAGTGCTGACCCCTCCGCCACTGCTGCTCCCCAGGAAATATTCGGGGTCCATCTTCTCAAGTTTAGGGGGTCTCCAAGTTCTTCCTCTATTGACTTTCCGCAGTTTCCAGGCGCAATAAGATAACGTATTTTGTTCCCGGAAGTGCAGAGGGAAGCTGTAATAGAACCAATCTGTCCTCGATGGAGGCGGCGGCCATGTTTGTGAAGACCAGCCGCCTGTGTGTGAGCGCGGACAAGATCCCGAGTACTGGACGAGAGCCTCAGTACAGCCGAGAAGGGGCTGCTCCCGGCTGTGTGGGGGGAAGGCTTGGTCATTTACAAGTACCAGTGTGGTTGCCATAGGAAACAGCTGCTCTTCTTTCTTGCACCAGTTTATATAAATTTCCGGTCACCTCACATTTCAATATCTCTTCTTGCTGTTAAGTAAATGGAAACTCTCCAGCTGTCAGATGGGTCTCTGAAGGGATAGCTCCTGGAGTGTGCGAAGCTTATCCTGAAAACGTTCTCCCTGTAAGGCCAGGTTCAGACGGCCATATTGGAAACCAGGCAAATTGCAACCTCAAATGATGAGCGACTGTGCTCAGATAAGGTTTTATCTCAGCATGCTCATGTGCTAACAGAGTGTCTTCGGCGTGCTCAAAAAATAGGTTTGAGTCCCCGGTGCTGCATGTCTCGCACTTGAAAATATATTTCAAGCACATCAAAGACACTCGGTTAGCGCCCGAGCATGCTCACCCGTCACTAGTGACTGTCTCCATATGCTGAGCTCATCGGCGCCGTAGTCGCGTGTCAGACCTGCCTTTACATTCCATGTATTAGTATGGTCCGCAAAACTGGCCAAAGTAGTGCATGCTGTCTTTTTTATTACATACAGACCATTGGTCCATGTTAGCTCGCCATGTGAAGTCACTGGTGCCGGTCAGAACCCAAAACAGACTGATTGTTCACCAAGTGCACACAGTCAGTATTTGGACAGTTTTTACCTCAGTATGTGTAAGCCAAAACCAGGAGTGGGACAATCAGAGGGAAAGTATAACAGAAACCTGTCACCACTTCTGTATTTATCACCCACTCCTGGTTTTGGCTTACAGACACTGAGGTAATATGCTGACCACATACTGAATGTGGCCTTAAAGGGGGTTCGGTATTCTCGGTCTGTGCTCCATGGCCTCCACAGTGATCCAGTAATGACCATCGTCCCTGTGCACACAAGGGATTTTTCCCACATGGACAATGATATGTGGACCCGGCTAGTGCTTGCCGATATCCAGCAGCTCCTTCACCTGTTCACAGTGCAGACAAGCACACGGAGCCAGTCATATCCACAACTTGCGGACAGGACAATCAGTGTGGTAAAATTCATTTTTTTCTAATGGATTCCTGGAGACCCCACCTGCATAGCTCCAAATGTAATGGGCCGCACCTTTCTAGTCGCATTGTGCATATCGCATACTCGGTCGCCTGACCGCCATTTCCACGTTCACAGTGTGAACGTCGCCTTACTCTGACCATACACATGGTCAAACCTAAAAGCAAGTTTTGGGAAAACGGAATATCAGATATCCTCATGCTCACTTTCTTTTTTCTCAGTAAGAAGTCCGCTCTACTTTTTGAGAAAACATTGCGCACCCACCTCAGCATGTGTGCATATGGGGGGTCAGGAGAAATCACTGCCGGCCTTACGAACATTTGGGCAATAGACTGCTTTCAAGATAAGGGGCTTTATTCCTTAGCGCTGCTTTTTAACAATGCAGAGAAGTAAGTGAACAGCTCCCCTTAGCATCAGAAGTTCTCCTGGGTTTCATCTACCGAGGATAGCGGAGACCCTGGAGAACACGGTCAGGGCTGTTTTCTTTCATCCCCGATCATGTGATTGCTGTTAGTCAACCAAAAAAAAGCGAAGTCACATTTAAAAATAATTTCTCATCTGACATGATCTAATATGACAGAGGAGAGAGAAATTATGTCCTCAAGCCCCTCACGGTACCTCGGTTATTTGTGATGCCACCCCCCGACCCTCCTCCTCCTCTTTATTAAGAAGATGGCAGAAGTGTGATCATCCCTCCACAGACCACATTTCCGATTTGACAGTTTACCCCACTCCAACTGGCATTGTGCTTGGTGATGTAAGGCTGCATGCAGCTCCTTGGCCATGGAAACCCAGGTCGTAAAGCTCCCAGAGCACAAATTTAGTACTGATATTAATGAGGTTTGGTTTATTAAGATATGGAGTCGGCAGAGATTTGTGACTTTTCTGCCCTCTGCTCCTTAGCATTCGGTGACACCACTCTGCAACCTTACATGATGTCCACTTTGTGACTCCTTCTACCTTCCAAGAATACCACTCACAGGTGATGGTGGAATGTTTAGAAGTAGCCATGATTTGACTACTGGGGACTACAAAGGGACAAGGTAACAACACTTAGCTTGTGTACACCGCTGCTTAACTCCACAGCACAGCAACAGGACTCCAAACACCAGACTTGGCTGACACCAGAGAGCTGCTTCTGCAAAGGTTGGTCTCCAAAGAAGAACTGTATCACCAACAGACAGCTGATGCATCAGATGAAGAAAAAGGCTTGTATCGTTCCAGCTCCCATAAAAAATTGATGAACTTTATTGATCCATTAAAAATATTAAATGTGGCAAACTGTTCTCTGCATCAGATCAAGGCAAAGCGACATATTTTGATCAGAGCGATCTTTATCACAGCTTGTTCATGAGAGGCAACTTTCATAGAATGGTAGAGTTGGAAGGGACCTCCTGGGGCATCTAGTCCAACCCCCTGCTCAAAGCAGGATTCGCTAAATCATCCCAGTCAGATGTCTGTCCAGCCTCTGTTTGAAGACTTCCATTGAAGGAGAACTCACCACCTCTCATGGCAGCCTGTTCCACTCATTGATCACTCTATCAAAAAGTTTTTTCTAATATCTAATCTGTGTCTCCTCCCATTCAGTTTCATCCCATTGCTCCTAGTCTTTCCTTGTGCAAATGAGAATAAGGCCTCTTTCACACATCCGGTTTTCAGCATCAGGCGCGATGCGGCGAAAAGTGTAAAAACCGGATCCGGCGCCGGTTGCCACCGGATCCGGTTTTTCCCCCATTCAGTTTCATTATTGCCGCATCGCGCCGGATACCTATGCGGCATATCCGGTTTTTGCCTGATCCGGCAAAAACAGCCTGTCCGGCGTCTGGAAAAAACGTTCCATGTAACGTTTTTTTGCAGCGCCGGACCGGCTTTTTCCACAGCGCATGCCCGGACTCTATGAATGTTAACCCCACAAGTGCCCGGCGAGAGAGAGAGAGATCTCTCTCTGTCACCCGGACACTTGTGAGAGATCTCTCTCGCCGGGCACTTGTGGGGTTAACACTCACAGTGTCTGGGTGAGAGGGAGAGATCTCTCTGTGGGGTTAACCCCACAAGTGCCCGGCAAGAGAGAGAGATTCTCTTGCCTGGACACTAAGTGTTAACCCCCCATGTCTCTCTCTCTCCACCCCCCTCTCCTAAAAAACCCTTGTGATTAATCCAGGTTTTATTATTTTGAACAGATTGAAATAAACTAGGAGAAATTTGGTTGCCAATTGATGGCGCTTTTCCGGATATCACATTAATTCCAGATGACAAAATCTCAGCAAGAGATTCATCCTCATGTGAAATTGGTAAAAATTTGGTAATGATTTTTTTTATTTCACCAAATTGAGGACTAAATTGTAAATTAACATGGGGCTTGTATGAAAAATCATTTTTTTTTTACGCATTTGTCTGATTGGATTATATGGAGAAATTAAATCCTCACGTTTTCTTTCACCTACCAAATGTCGCGCTCTTTTGAAGGTCCACTTAGGACAATTTTGATCTATTAATTTATTATCCAATACATCCAATTCTTTATCAAGATCGTGAGTGTTAAGGCCCTTTTACATTTAGCGATGCATCAGCGATCCGACGAGCGATCCGACGCGGTCAGGATCGCTGGTGCATCGCTAAATGATCGCTAGTGAGCTTTCACACAGAAAGATCTCACAGCGATTCAGCAGCGACGCAGCGCACGATACTTACCTTTCACACCAGGCGATCCTGCGTCCTCCCGCCCGCGTCCACGCGTCGCTCGTCGTCACAGCAGGAAGCCCCAGCAGGAAGCGCCCGACGAGAAATGGAGCAGGACATTCTCGCGCGATCAGCGATGGACAGCGGGGGAGGCGGTCGCTGGTAAGTATCACACATAGCGATATCGCTAGCAATATCGCTATAACGTCACAAAACCAGTGACGTTTTAGCGATATTGCTAGCGATATCGCTTAGTGTAAAACCCCCTTTACTATAATTTCTCTTTATCTTAATGTACTCTCCTAGAGGAACCGATTTAATAGTATGTTTGGGATGGCTGCTCCATGCATGAAGAATTGTATTGACCCCAAAAGGTTTATAGTGCTGTTTTGTGGATATGTTGTTATCACATACACCATATAAATCGAGATCCTAAAAAGAAATACCATAAGAATCAAAAGTATGAGTAAAGCGGATGCTGTATGTATTAGAATTAATGTAATTAATGAAATCTGGTATGGCAGACACATTGGCCCACCCAAATAATGAGGATATCGTTGATGTATCTGCCATACCAGATAATGGTTTCAACAAATGGGTTAGTGGCAGAAATAATAATTCCAAATTCCCAATAGGCCATGACGAGGTTAGCTAAAGAAGGTGAAAACAGGCCGCACATGCGGTATGTCCGCCCATGCCGGGTGTGGTGACTGCGGTGAAGCGGGGTCCCATGGTCGCTACTGGAGGAGGCAAGTGTGTGCGGTGCAGCGCTGTGTCCCCAGTGGCAGTGTCACGCTATGTCTCCGCTGCTGCGGGGGGCTCTGCTGACATTTTGTGAAAAGACCAGAGCCCCCGGCAGTTCTTCCATGGTTTCCTGTGCGGTGAATTCCAGGACAATGGAACACCCCATCATCCCAGCCTGTGGCCTGCAGCAACGCTACACAAGGCAGACCACATGTATCTCTTTCTCCACCCATTGTGGTATCTTAATGTCAACTCCTGTCCCAAGTTACATTAAAAGTGTTATGGAGGCAGTGCCCTAAATAGTATATGTCCTACATAACAAACTACCCGATAGAAGAGTGAAGACAGGGACACAGAGCTGCAGAATGCAAGAGATGCAAGCAGTGTCGGACTAGAGTGCCAAGGACCCACCAGGAACCAATTCCAGTGCCCCACTTTTACAGCTGCGTAGTTTGCAGATTCCATATACAGAACCCCTAAGTGCCAGAAAGGCGGAATCCCCTCTCAAGTGACCCCCTTCTGAAAATTGCACCTGTCATAAACTGAGAGGCTGAGGTTGCCTCCAGTTATCAGGGATTTATTATATCCCACCAATTGTCACAAATTTACTCTTTGTTAGTGGTCGTGGGTCCTATAACCACCCACAACTTTTGTTTCCACCTTCAGTTCCGGTTTTGGAACTTGCAGCTCTCTGGCACCCCCCTTACCCTCAGGTCAGTCAGGGAACTGCACCTAGGACCAGAAAGGCTGCCTTGTTGTGTACTGGCTATTAGGCACTCTGCAGTGAGGGTGGTATGTATGTCCCCAGACCCAGGGTGGCTAATACACACATAAAACCTCCGTTCCGTCACTGCCAGAGTCTCCCAAATCCCCAGAACACTGTGCTGCCACCAGCTCCTCTTTCTACGTAAAAATCAATGTCGGGTCAGGAGCCAACCCACATGGTAACGTAATTAGCGTGGAGGTAGTGGCTGTACGTTATAGAGCAAGGAGAAGTGAAACTAGTAAATTTATAGATTTACTCCAGAAAGGATAGGCAGTGTTTACAAAAATATAAAAGATGCTATTAAAAGAGACAACATACAGTATATACAGACAATTACAAAATAAAGTGGATTAAAATATTAATATCACAGGTAAATAGGGCCCCCAAGGCTGAAACCTGTACTTTTAAGGTACTTGTGGAAAGACCCAATTCGTGACCCCTCTGGAGGAATTCTAGAATCTGTTTTGTGTGTATTCCATCCCTGATATTAAACTCAGAGGTGGACAGGAATCGCCTCCAGGTTCTAGCATAGATATTTGTGGTAGCTTGATTCCTGCTTTTCAGAAGGGTATGTGATAAAACACTCCGGGATCGCCTTTGCTGGGGTCAAAGGTCACGTGCGTTCAGCATGAAACTCAGGCGCAGAGCTGGGATTCGTGTATAACTGACCCTGGGTCAGGTTTATTAACGGTGAAAGCAATGCAAAAGGAAATAAAACATAAAACAAATCCTTGCCTGTCCGGCACTAAATAAACAATGGACAACCTAACTACCAACTGGCGGGCTTCTCCCGTCCAGCCAAACCACAGTTGCAGTGGGCACTGCTTCCACTCACGTGTGTCTCTCACACAGACAGGCTCTCTGTGTTCCCAGGCTGAGACACTCACACAACCACCTTGCATCCTTTTATATCCACCTCCCATTATCCATTAGTAAGCAGGTGCGATACTGACCAGACTAGGCCACATAGGAAAGGAATCTGGGTGAGATATACCTGCCCTCATCCACTATTCCCACATGATTCTCACATATCCCCCCCTTCTGCTCAGACCACTCCGGTCGAGCAATGACACCCGCCAAACAGTGCACTCGGGACAGGGCATCTGCATTTCCCATCTGTACCCCTGGGCGGTGCTCCACCGTAAAAGTGTAGGCCTGCAGGGCAAGGAACCACCGGGTCACCCGGCTATTCTGTTCCTTGTTCAAGTGCATCCACTTGAGAGGGGCATGGTCAGTGATCAGCCTGAACTTTCGGCCCACCAGGTAATATTTGAGGGCCTCTAGAGCCCACTTAATGGCGAGGCACTCTTTTTCTACGACGGCATACCTTTGCTTGTGTTTATTCAGCTTCCTGCTGAGATAGAGGACTGGGTGTTCCACTCCGTCCCTCACTTGTGAGAGTACGGCCCTGATACCGGTATCAGAGGCATCCGTTTGTACCACAAACTCGCTGCGGAAGTCCGGAGTCACCAGTACGGGCTGAGAGCAAAGTGCCCGTTTTAGGCTATGGAAGGCTTCTTCAGCCGCTAAACTCCATTTAATCATGACGGAGTCCTTCCCTTTTGTAAGATCCGTCAGGGGGGTAGCGAAGGCTGCAAAATTGGGTATGAACCGGCGATAATAGCCGGCGATCCCCAGGAAGGCTTGCACCTGCTTCTTGTTGACAGGTTGTGGCCAGTCCTGAACCGCCTGAATCTTATCAACCTGGGGTTTAACAACACCCCTCCAATTACATACCCCAAATACCGGGCTTTTTCTAGCCCGATGTGACATTTCTTGGGGTTCGCGGTTAGACCTGCCTCCCACAGGTCGTCAATTACAGCTTGTACTTTCTGGAGATGAGTCTCCCAGTCCAAGCTGTAAATGACAATGTCATCCAAATAGGCCGAAGCATACCGCCTATGTGGCCTCAAGACTCGATCCATCAGTCTCTGGAAGGTCGCCGGTGCCCCGTGCAGTCCAAACGGCATATACACATACTGAAATAAACCTTCCGGCGTAGCAAATGCTGTCTTTTCTCTGGCAGCCTCAGCCAGAGGGATCTGCCAATACCCCTTTGTTAGGTCTAGGGTCGTAATATACCGGGCTTTTCCTAACCGATCTATTAACTCGTCGACCCGGGGCATGGGGTAGGCATCAAATTTTGAGACCGCATTAAGTTTCCTGAAGTCATTGCAGAACCGGATGGTGCCGTCCGGTTTAGGAATTAGCACAATCGGGCTGGACCAAGCACTGTGCGATTCCTCAATGACACCTAACTCTAACATTGCCTTCACTTCTCGGGAAACGGCTTCACGGCGCGCTTCCGGGATTCGGTAGGGCTTTACGTGAACTGTGACACCAGGTTCCGTTACGATGTCATGTTTTATTAGCGTAGTCTGCCCGGGTTTTTCTGAGAAAAACTTTTGGTTGTGAAGTAGAAACTGCCTGACCTCAGTCTTTTGCCGCTCCGAGAGAGTCTCTGCAACCCGTACCTCCGGTACGGTATGCGAGCAGACAGGACGGGCCAGCTCCGCTGACAAGGCAGACCGATCCTTCCAGGGCTTTATCAGATTTACATGATAAATCTGTTCAGGTTTCCGTTTACCTGCCTGGTATACTTTGTAGTTTACTTCACCAACTCTTTCCTTAATCTCAAAGGGGCCCTGCCACTTTGCCAGGAACTTACTGTCCACCGTGGGGACCAGGATCAACACCCTATCTCCGGGTGCAAACGTACGGATCTTGGCGCCCCTATCATAGATTCTTTTTTGGGCTCCTTGAGCCTGTATCATGTGTTCTTTGACGATAGGCATAACAGCCGCAATACGGTCCTGCATTTGTGTGACGTGATCTATCACTGTTTTAAACGGAGTGACCTGACCCTCCCAGGTTTCTTTTGCAACGTCTAATAGTCCGCGAGGACGTCGGGCGTACAATAACTCGAAAGGCGAGAATCCCGTGGAAGACTGGGGTACTTCCCTGATGGCAAAAAGCAAATACGGAAGTAAATAGTCCCAGTTCTTCCCATCCTTGTCTATCACCTTTCTCAGCATCTGCTTCAGAGTTTTATTGAACCGTTCAACCAACCCGTCTGTTTGAGGGTGATACACGGATGTGCGTAACGGTTCGATTTGTAACAATCGGCAGAGCTCCTTCATTACCCTGCACATAAAGGGGGTCCCCTGGTCGGTGAGTATCTGTTTTGGTATACCGACCCGACTAAACACATGCACCAGTTCCTTGGCAATCGTCTCGGTGGCCGTGTTACGCAAAGGGATGGCCTCCGGGTAACGGGTGGCATAATCCAAGATGACCAGGATGTGTTGGTGTCCACGTGCAGACCGTGGAAGGGGCCCAACTAAATCCATCCCTATCCTCTCAAACGGGACTTCAATAATAGGTAGGGGTACCAAAGGGCTACAGAACCGGGGCTTAGGTGCAGAGGCTTGGCAGTCAGGACAAGACTCACAATATACAAGAATATCGTGATGCATGCCTGGCCAAACAAAACAGTGTAATATCCTTTCGGTGGTTTTCTGGACTCCCAGGTGACCTCCCATCACATGTCCGTGGGCCAGGTCCAACACCTGCCGCCGGTAGGGTTTTGGCACGACTAATAGTTGCACCGTATCTTCCCACTTTTTCTCTGATAGAGTAAATCATTCTCCAGAACCATGTAAGGATATGCCAGCCTAGAGCCAGGTTCTACGGGTACCCCATTTATCACTTTTACATTTGTCCTAGCCTGAGAAAGGGTAGGATCCCTTATTTGCTCGCATTCTCCACCACAATGTGATAAAACACTCCGGGATCGCCTTTGCTGGGGTCAAAGGTCACGTGCGTTCAGCATGAAACTCAGGCTCAGAGCTGGGATTCGTGTATAACTGACCCTGGGTCAGGTTTATTAACGGTGAAAGCAATGCAAAAGGAAATAAAACATAAAACAAATCCTTGCCTGTCCGGCACTAACTAAACAATGGACAACCTAACTACCAACTGGCGGGCTTCTCCCGTCCAGCCAAACCACAGTTGCAGTGGGCACTGCTTCCACTCACGTGTGTCTCTCACACAGACAGGCTCTCTGTGTTCCCAGGCTGAGACACACACACAACCACCTTGCATCCTTTTATATCCACCTCCCATTATCCATTAGTAAGCAGGTGCGATACTGACCAGACTAGGCCACATAGGAAAGGAATCTGGGTGAGATATACCTGCCCTCATCCACTATTCCCACATGATTCTCACAGGTATCAATTAAATTTTTGGAGAAACCTCTATTCTTCATCAGTGCCCTCTCAAACACCACGCCGTCAAATAGAGTCCCGCTACTTGTGGATGGTTGACTGGCCCCTGGTAGAGGAGATCCCGAAGGTTCGGCAGTACCCAGGGATCGCATACTGACATGGTCCTCAACCATGCGAACCAGGTCCTTCTGGGCCAGAATGGGGCAATTAATATGACCCTTGCTCGATCTTCTCTGATCTTTCTTACTACCAGAGGTAAGAGGCTTAATTGTGGAAAGGCATATGCCAGAGAGAAGTCTCATTTTATTAGGAAGGCGTCCACTGCCAGTGGATTTTCCCTGGGGTTCAGAGAGCAGAATGTTTTTTCCTTTCTGTTTTCTTTGCTGGCAAAGAGGTCTACCTCCGGCTGACCCCATTTGCGGACAATCAGGTTGTAAATGTCCGTGTTTAAAGCCCATTCTCCTTGCCTTAAGGGGGTTTTACACATAGCGATATCGCTAGCAATATTGCTAAAACGTCACTGATTTTGTGACGTTATAGCGATATCGCTAGTGATATCGCTATGTGTGATACTTACCTCCTACCGGCTCCCCCGCTGTCCATCGCTGATCGCGCGAGAATGTCCGGCTCCATTTCTCGTCGGGCGCTTCCTGCTGGGCTTCCTGCTGTATGAGACGAGCGACGCGTGGAGGCGGGCGGGAGGACGTCAGGATTGGTGTGTGTGAAAGGTAAGTATCGTGCGCTGCGTCGCTGCTGCATCGCTGTGAGATCTTTCTGTGTGAAAGCTCACTAGCGATCATTTAGCGATGCACCAGCGATCCTGACCGGGTCGGATCGCTCGTCGGATCGCTGGTGCATCGCTAAATGAAAAAGGGCCTTTAGGGCCTTGCGGCTTAGAAAGTCTGCCTTCATGCTGTCTTTCCCTCTGATGTGGAGCGCAGTTAAAGATTGAAAATTTTCCTCAGCTATCTGAAAAAGACATTCCGTTATCCACATCAGGGCCTCGGAGGGTGTTCCCCCTTGGTGGTTAATATAGGCTACTGCTACCTGGTTGTCCGAGAGGATCCTCACATGATGACCCTGTAGGTACATAGTTTTTTAACTGCCAACTCAATCGCCAACAGTTCCCTCTGGTTAGATGAGGTTTTAGTTTCGGAGTCCCAATGTCCCTGTACTACTATGTCCCCCATATGGGCCCCCCAACCCAAGAGGCTAGCATCTGTGATTATTATGTGGGTTATCTGCGTCACCCAGGGCACCCCTGAGGATAAGTTATTGTCATCAAGCCACCATCTAAAGGGGGTTTTACACTAAGCGATATCGCTAGCAATATCGCTATAACGTCACCGGTTTTGTGACGTTATAGCGATATTGCTAGCGATATCGCTATGTCTGATACTTACCAACGACCGGCTCCCCCGCTGTCCATCGCTGATCGCGCAAGATTGGGCGGCTCCATTTCTCGTCGTCAGCTTCCTGCTGGGGCTTCCTGCTGTGACGTCGAGCGACGCGTGGAGGCGGGCGGGAGGACGCCAGGATCGCTGTGTGTGAAAGGTGAGTATCGTCCGCTGCGTCGCTGCTGAATCGCTGTGAGGTCTTTCTGTGTGAAAGCTCACTAGCGATCATTTAGCGATGCACCAGTGATCCTGACCGGGTCGGATCGCTTGTCGGATCGCTGGTGCATTGCTAAATGTAAAAGGGCCTTAAGAGATGTAAGAGTCAAAGGGCTTAAAGATACCTGACCCTGTGGAGACCCCTCTAAGGCCCTGCTACTAACTAGGACGTCTCTCTGAAGGGATCTATTGTGAAATTGTGCCCACCTGACCGCTGGGATACATGAGGTTAGAGAGTCTAACAGAGACATGGCTTGCCTGAGGGTCATGGAGGATTTATTGTTTTTTGTTTGGACCTTGCAGGCTTGCCCCTTATGCAGCGTCTGTAAGCTGCATAGGTTGGGGCTTAATATCTCCAGCCGCACACTACTTTCCGGCCGGGACAGCAGCGTGCAGGGAGATTAGACCCCCTTGTTTGCATCAGAGACAACAGTTAATCAGTCACTCTGAGATATCAGTGGGAAGGACCTTTTTCCTTGGATTCACTCCTGAAGATTCTCTTCCTCGGTATAATTCCTCCCTTGCCAACTAAAGTTTATTCAAGGTAATTAGCCCTCTCATGGGGTCATTGCACTTGTTATAGCTGGATATTTTGCATATAACCTGTGTACACTTTAGCGCAAGTTAACCCTATATAGGATTTATTAATTGCCCGAAGTACCTGCTGTTGTATATGTTCTAACTTATCTGATGGCAGAAGACACTGCTGAGTTTCTGAATTTAACAGTAAGCCTAGGAACTTTTGGACTCTTAGGGGCTGAAATCGGGATTTCTTGTAATTTATTATCCATCCGAGGCTCTCTAGTCTGCATTTAGCATTCTCTATCTGGGATAGACAATGGTCCACCGAATTCCCCACAATCAAAAAATCGTCTAAGTACGGAACAGTCAAGATATCAGCCTCCCGCAAATGAGCCATGACTTCGGCCACTATCTTCGTAAATACCTGGGGCACTGCTGAAAGACCAAAAGGAAGAGTACTAAGCTGAAAATGACGGATTAGACCGTCCATTGAAACCGCCACTCTCAGGAACTGCTGGAAGTCTTTGTGGAGAGGCACATGATAGTACGCGTCTTTCAAATCCACGACTCCCATAAAACACCCTTCAAACAACATCTTTATTGCTGAACTGATGGATTCCATCTTAAAGGTGCAATTAACCAAAACCTCATTGAGGGAACGTAAATTAATAATGGTTCCAAATGATTTATCTGGTTTTTGGATCAGTAACAAGGGAGAGTAGAAGTCTCTACCTCTCTCCGATTCCGGAACCTATACCAGGACCTTTTTCAGGCACAGGCTCAAGATTTCTGCTTCTAAAGCAGCTTGTTCAAGAGGCGAAGATCTTAAGGGAGTTGGTTTAAAGGTATCCCGTGGAACATAACTAAACTCCAACTTGAGTCTGGTGGATATTGCGTTCTGCACCCAGTCACTATTGGTGATCTGCAACCATGCTGGGAGGAAGGCTGACAGTCTACCCCCCACGGGAATTGCTAGTCATTGGCCTGGTTTCTTTCACTCTCTTGACGAATGCCTGAACATGAAGCCCATACCTCTTCTCCTTCTATCCTCCCATCTGGGACGGTCTCTATTAGGTGAAGGATTGCGCCTTCTCCCCTGACCGAATCTCCTTCTATTGAACGGGCGTCGGTAGGATGTGAACCACAGATTAGGGAACTTTTTCTTATTGTCCCCGGCTTTCTCAAGCAACTCATCCAGGACTGCTCCGAACAAATATTCCCCTTCACACGGGATAGTGCAGAGCTTTGACCTGGATTGAATGTCTCCCTGCCAGCACTTTAGCCACAGGGATCTACGAGCCGCATTAGAGAGTCCTGCTGCCCTGGCGGCCATTCTCAACGCATCAGCAGAGGCGTCCGCTAGGAAGGCTGCGGCCTCCTGGATTACTGGTAGGGCCCCAAGAATTGTCTGTCTAGGCGTCCCTTGTTTCCACTGAGACTCCAACTGGTCCAACCAGATCATCATGGACCTGGCCGTACATGTTGAGGCTACTGCTGGTCTTAAAGAACCGGCTGCCATCTCCCAGGTACCTTTAAGGAAGGACTATGCCTTCCTATCTAGAGGATCTTTAAGCGTCCCCATGTCCTCGAAAGGTAGTGAGGATCTTTTTGATGCCTTTGCGATTGCCACATCTAATTTAGGGGCCTTGTCCCAAGTGTTCACCGCCGGATCATCAAAGGGGTATCTACGTTTGAGGGCTGGTGGTAACGAACCTCTCTTATCTGGTTTCTTCCATTCTCTACGGATTAGATCTTGAATCTTTTCGTTCAAGGGAAAGTCCCTTCGCTTTCTCTGTTCCAGCCCCCCGAACATGACATCCTGCATGGGTAATTGAGGTTTAGGCTCCTCCACTTCCATTGTTCCTCTCACCGCCTTTACCAGCTTGTCCACCCGGTCAAGCGGCAGACAAAACCGGCCAGAATCCTCTTCCTTCGAGGAGGATGAGACATGGGAGTCCTTACTTCTCCATTCTACCGAGGAATCTGACTCCACAGGGTCCCCACCCCTTAAGCTCTCCGGTTGGGGCAGGGATTTCAGGGTTTCCCTCATCTCTGCCCTGACTATGTCCTTTAAGCTTGCAGCTATTACGGGCGATTCTTCCGCCACTGTCTGCTGGATACAGGGGGGACACAACCTTTTGGGGCATGAGTCCAGTAATGGGCATGCACAAAGTGCGCATTCTGTGTTTTGTTTTACTCGTGGATTTCTTCCCCGGAAAATAAAACATAGAGGGAGGCCCCGTCACTGAATGAGCATTCACGTAGATCACTTACCAGTGCAGCAATTAAGTACCGGAGAATGAGGGGGATCTTTCTCTGTCGATGCTCCTGTCTGTCTAGAAGAGCTTTTATGACTGGATTGGTCACTTCGTCCCGCACGCTCTTATTGTCACAGGACTCCTTTTTCTTTTGTTTGACCTGACGAAGGTCCTCTAGGGGCGGCAGTGATGATTGTCGCTGCTGCCGTTGCTGCTGCTCTCGTTCACTCTCCATTACTGCGTGCAATAATGTGGCCAAAAGCATGGAACCCATTTTGGACCCTGCTTATATACCCCTCCTCCGGACAGCAGACATGCCGCGCCCACCCTTGATTGGGCCCCCCTCCCCAGCTGGCGCCGCTATCGGCCGGTGACCCGGAACTTACCGGCGCCTATTCCGATGGGCGCCGCCATCTTGGAGTCTTCGCGCCTGCGCAGTGGCGTCACTGACCCGGAAGCGCCCCCAGGCTCCACCCCTGACATCACCATGACCCCGCACACACTTCCTGCGCAACTGGAAGTCGCGCGGGACGCTCGGGCGTTCCCTACACAGCGCTCCCCGGTCCCCGGCACCATGCAGCCACGCCGGCTCCCCCGACCACAGCAACTGCGCCGCCGGAGCAGGGTGACCCCGGGGGCATACTCACCGGCTGATCTCTTCCCTGGAGGCGGATATCCTCCGGACACCGCTCCCTGCTGTACACGCCACCGCCGTGCCGCCCATCCAGGACCGCCATGACGTCTTCCAGGAGCTCCGCACCTGGCCGAGGTAGGAGACCCCCCCGCTACCTGTACCGACCAGTCGGCCTGGGATCCATCCGGATTCCGTCTGTAGGATCCCGTCCCCTCAGGAACAGGAAACCAACTGATGTGTGGGAGAGGTGCCGCCCTTTTATATCTGTAGGTTTCCTGTTCCTGAAGGGCGGATCCCCTCTCTCGTGGTGCTGTCATGGGAGTCCGAATAAATACTTCATATTTCTTGACAGCACCCCTTCGGGAATTTATCTACAGGTGTAGTGATGATTTGACTCCAGGGGTATTTTCTAGAAACAAACTGTAATGGATGTTGCCATGACATGGGTGCTGATCGGAAGGGAGAGAGAGCCCCCCTCCCTCTCCCAGCCTCCTTATTGTTGTGATCGTTATCGATCGTGGCGTTAAGCGGGTTAAATAGCCCAGGGCGGTGTGGGCAGTGACTGGGTCTTAGCTATTACTTACACCCAGCTGCCGCCGGCAATTGTGCGGGCCTGGAGCCCTCTACCTACCGTGAGTGGGTTCATGGGTTCAGAGCCGATGCAAAGTATTTTGGTGCCCTAGGCAGATGGAGCCAATGGTGCCCCCCATTTCAAAGCAAATGAATGGCACAGAAATTAGCGTAACAGGAACATTAATGCACATCCCCACTTCCCCGCCGATGGGTTAGGTAGCCAAATCTGATAACTACTTCCACTAGAATTGTTACTATATTCCAAAAAAAAGTTATCAAAAGTAAAAAAAAAGTGGTGTGCTTTAAGGATGTGACTTAACAGGGAGTGCAATTTCAAAGTCAGATGCAGAATCATTGCAGACCATTTACACAATACAGGCGAAAAAATAGCAATATTCATCAGTGACGTCTTATATTTTAAATGTAGAACCCAAGGATAGTTATGGAAACTAATAAAAAAATAATTATAATCAGAGCTGTTTGGTTTCAATCAAGGTATCCAGCATTTGGCAAATACCCTATTGGAAAATATACAGACCTTCATTATAAATAAAGGGATAAATCTGATGGTTTTTGTGCCCGTCATTCGACAAACACAGCTTGCACATTATCAGCTCTAAAAGCCACAAGTGTCATGATCCAGACCGGGTTTTGAGTCCTGTCTTTCCATGTTCCCGGTCTGGTTATTTCAGGGGTTAATTTTTCTCAGCCTCTGTCTGGGTTCAGGTTTGCGATTTATCTCCGTTGCTTCCTGCAGGCGGTCAGCTATAGTTCTGCCTACGGCATGAGTAGCTGACTCTGTTACACCCTGATTTGTCCTGCTGTTATTCTTGACTGGACCCGTGTCTGATATTCCCTGCTTTCTGTCCCGACTGTGTGTCCCCTTTGTGTCTGGACTTCTTGGTACTTGAACTCGGCTTGGACCCTGACCTGCTTTTGTCTCTTGTATATCTGCTCCTGACCATTACTGATCCCCTGACTTGTCTCTGACCCTGAGTTTGCTTATTCCTTTGGTACTGCGCTACAGTCTAGGATTTGACCCGGCTTGATTGACTTCTCTGCTACCACCTGGTGGTAGTTTCGCTGCTGCACGGCAGGTCTGCTTCATCTGTGTGCTGGACCTCTCTTCACTCTTTCGCCACCTAGAGGAGCTAGCTTCTACCTGCATTTGCAGCAACGTGATAACACCATCCACCCTTATGAACCATGGCCTATACCATGGCTGTCCCATCTCTAATTTTCCTTTACACTTTCTATATCTCCACACTGTACCGCCACCATGCCAACTCCTTTTCATATTGTGACTCCATTTCAAGATGTCCCTTCTCCATATCCATTCTGTATCCCTTTTCACACTATGCCCTCATACTGCTCACCACACTGCCTTCTTGAAACTTCAAATGATGGTCACCACAGCTGTCCATACAGTATTATATCCAGAACAATCCCCCAATACATAGTATGGTCACCACCACAGCCCCCTTTTATAGTATGATGTCCATCACAGACCCTCATAAATAGTATGATGTTCTAAACAGCCCCATGTATACGAAGATGATCCCCACAACACCCCATACAGTATAATGGCGAATAAACAATACCCCAAGCAGTATGATGTTTCCCACAACCCTCTATAGTATCCCCTCATTTTACCCCTCTTCACAGTCCCTCAGCTTATTCCCCCATCTGCAGAGCCTCTCATTTTATTCTTCTCTGTGCACAGCACCTCATTTACCCCCCCTCTCTGCACAGCACCTCAGCTTATTCCTTCATCTGCACATCTCAGTTTATTTTCACCCATCTGCACAGCCTCTCAATTTATTCCCCATATCTGCAAAGCCCCTCATTTTATTCCCTCATCTTCACAACCCTTCATTTTACCCCCCTCTGCACAGTCCCTCAGCTTACACCCCATCTGCACAGCCCCTCATTTTACCGCCCTCTGCACAGCCCTTCAGCTTATTCCATTTACACAGCCTTTCAGCTTATTCCTCCATCTGCACAACACATCAGTTTATTCTCATCCACCTGCAACTGCACAGCACCTCATTTTATCCCTCTGTCCAGCCCCTCAGCTTATTCCCCCATCTACATAGTCCCCATTTTATTCCCCCATCTACACAGCCCCTCATTTTATCCCCCCTCTGCAAAGCCCCCAAGATTATTCCTCCCATCTGCACAGCCCGTCAGATTATTACCTCCATCTACACAGACCATCAGTTTATTCCCCACCTGCACAGCTCCTCGCCTCGTTTTATTCCATTAGCACAGCCCCTCACCTAATTTTATTCTCATCAGTACAGCCCTTTATCTCATTTTATTCCCCTTTATCAGCACAGCCCCTCCACTCATTTTATTCCATTAGGGTACGTGCACACGCTGCGGATTCTGCTGCGGATTGATCCACACGGATTTTGCAAAATCCGCAGGTCAAAAGACCTGCGGTTTTTCTGCAGGTTAGCCTACGGTTTTTCATCTCCACAATGGAGGAGATGGCAAACCGCAGCGGAATCCGTAGAAAGAATTGACATGTAAATTCTTTCTGCGGATTAGAAACCACGGAAAAAACCGCACCGTCTGCACTGCGGTTTCCATTTCCCATAGGATATTATGGTACTGGATCCACAGGGCCAAAACCGCTGCGGATCCGCAGTGTGTGCACATACCCTTAGAACAGCCCTCACCTAATTTTATTCCATCTACACAGCCCCTCACCTCATTTTATTCCCCCAACAGCCCAGCCCTCACCTCATTTTATGCTCCCCTGCACAGTAATAAAAAAAAAAACTCATACTCACCTAATCCAGGATCCTCGTCTACCATCTCCTCTGTGCAGCAGTGAATGCTGGATGGCTTGGTGATGTCACTGCACTATACCATCGTCCCCTTCGTGCATCTCCTCCAACAAGGTGCAGTCCAAAAGTGGCCTGTCTTGCTGGAGATCACATTGGAGCTGGAGAGATGACAGTTCCTCTGCTCCTGTCCCAAGCGGCATACACAGCAATTGCATTCACTTCTGATATACGCAAATGCAATTGAGTACAGGGAGGGAGTGACAGCTGGTGCGCAGGACAGAGAGAGGGGTGAGCTGTGTCAATGACTGACATCGCTTACCTCTGAGCATGCGCTGCCCTCACCCAGGAGGTAGCACTCTAGCCAGGTGCCTACTTCTCATCCCAGCCCTGTGTGTTATATCACTCTCTACCTGCCCTTCGTGTGGATTCTAGAAGTAAGGCTCACTTGCCTGTAATTTCCTGGCTTCATCTTATTTCCTTTTTTGAAGATAGGGACATTTGCCCTTCTCCAATCTTCTGTGACTCCTCCTGTTCTCCAGCATTTTTCAAAGATTCTAGTTATTTTTTTCTGCAATGTCCTCTGCTAACTCTTTCAGTTCCCTAGGATGTAATTCATCTGGACCAGGAACTTTATATTAATTTAAATTAGCTAAGTGTTCCCTCACCATTCATCTCTCTGTTTATAGTGTGCACCATTTTGTTCCTTCGATGGCACCATGAAGATCAGTTGATGTTAAAGTTGCTTTTTTTAGAGAACATAGATGCAAAATAGGAATTTAGAAGTTCAGCCTTCTCAACATCAGTTTTAACCATTTCACCCTTTTCATCCTGAAAAAATCATATAGCATCTTTGACTTTTCTTTTGCTTTTGACATACCACTAAAATCCTTTTTTACTGCTTTTGGTCTCCCTTGCAAGTCTCAATTCATTACTGGCTTTAGCTCTTCTAACTCTTGCCCTACAGACAGCATTATATTCTTCTTTAGATATGCCCTCTCTTTCCATGTAATATACCTTTATTTTTTCCTTTTCAATAAGTGTTTAAGTTCTGTGTTCATCCACCCTGGCCTCTTTAAATGCTTCCAAATCTTCCTTCTTTTCGGGATTGTTACCAATTGTGCTGTAAGAATTTAATTTAGTAAAATCTCCCATCCTTCTTTGACATTTCTGTCCTTTAGACGATCCAGCCATTGGACCTTTCCTACCCTCTTTCGGCATCCATTAAAATCTGCCTTTCTGAAGTTCAACCTTAAAGTCTGCGTCTTCGCCTATCTTCTTCTTCTTGTAATCCAAAATTAGAGGATAGCATGATCACTGCTTCCTAAATTCCCAGCCAACTTTACCACCTCAACCATTTCCTCCTTGTTGGTAAGAATTAGGTCCAAGATTGCTGATCCTCTTGTTCTTTCCTGTAAATTTTGAAAATTAAAAGTTGTCAGCAAGAGAAGATAGGAATTTCCTTCAAGAGAATTCCATCACCTGGATAAAACTAAGGAAAGCCTGAAAACATAACCTGTTGGTGACTCTTGAGGACCAGAGGTGGGGGAACACTGCCCTATACTGGAGCATGAATTAAGAGTGTCTGATCCCAGCCTTACCTAAGTTCACTTAGTACAACTGCTTGTGTAGTATTATTTATTCACATTTTATTACTTATCAATGCCAAAAAGGGTAATTAGTCAAATAACTTACCATGGTGTCATGAAAAATCTCACCTTCTATTTTCAAATAAATTCCAAAAATTTTTATATAGTAAATCAACCTCCTATAAACTGGCCCCGTGTGAATTGGAGTGAGCCAGATGTTGCGCAATGGAAAGCCTCTCGCTGACTATTCTAAAATGTATCCTTTTCAAGATGAGAATTCTAACCTTCCATTTATTTTTTTCTTGCGTTATCGATCATGTAACCAAATGACATATTCTTTAGAAAATTTCTGAATGTAAACTATTCAAAAAGTAAAAAATAAAATTAAGGTAGAATTTTGTAAAATGATTTAGTTATAGGATAGGAGCATTGTAGATATCAGGGTGGATATAAAAAAAAAAGAAAAAGAAAATAAGAAACTGCAATAAAGCATCTTTCAAACAAATTGACATAGCTATGCCTACCACCTTGGTAGCTCAAACTGGACAAGAATCCAATTATGCTATCCAGCATATGGAGCCTGCAATGAGACCCTCAGCTAGGAGATATGGTCAGAAAAGGTTTCTCTGGATAGATTTATGTCCTAGCCTTATTTCATCCTGGCTTTAGGTACAAAATCCTTTAAAACCCACCAGGAAAAAAAAGTTTTACCCTTCACCTTCTTCATGGCCAAGATTCTCACCTCTAAAGACATCCTCGGTGCAGGCTCAAGAGAACTGGCTTTAGGAGAGATACGCAGAGTTAGGTATGCAAAACGAGGTAAGAAGCTTCAAATTTTAGGTTACAGCGTTGATTTGCTTGACAACCTTGAAAAGACTGAAAGTGAGGATGCAACTTGACAGAAATCACCTTGAGACGGATGTATGTCAAGAAGAGACACACCTTATACCTGAAGACATGGTGGATCCATGTGATTTGTCAGCATGTCTTTTCATTCCTTCTCAACTTCAAGAGTGGCTTTAGTGTCCTCCCAGATCTTGGGAGAAATCTTTAGAACATTGGCTGCAGGGACGCCAGAATCGCCCGACACCAGGATAGGAATACAAGGTTGTTGACCATAGACAATGAAGAATGGTAACTTCGCAGAGGCCTTGCTTACATAATTAGTATGACAGAAATCTGCCCAAGGCAAAAGCTTGACCCAGTCAACAGGGTGCACATTCGTGAAATGCCACAGAAAATGAGGCAGAATTCTAAAGTTTTCCCTGGAGGAATCTGAGACAAGTTTAATGGAGCCACAGTAACCATCTTGGAAGACTTGAGGATAAGTTGGGGTTCCATATCTTGGTTGGTCGGTAGAAAGGACCTAGAAAGCACATCCACCTCGACATTCTCGTTGGCCGACTGAAAATGTAGGATGAAGTCAAAACAGACAAAGAATAGCGACCACCTAGCTTGGCGTGGATTCATGCTGTGTATAACTCACAATTGTTAATCAAGTAGTTGCGTTCAGGGGCAGAGAAGAACTTGACGAAGAAACCGCAAGTGACCATTCAACTTTGTGTGAGAACAGCCCGTCCCAGATTGCGTGCGAGAGGAACAATGCAGGGACGCTGGCGTTACTTGGTGTATCTCACACCCTAATCTGCAGTGTTGTGGAGGCACCAATTTTATCTTGTGTATTTCAAAGGATGGGAGCACTCGTTCTTAGTAGTAGCAAAATTTGGTTACGTAGAAACAAGCCAGGATTTGTGTTTGCACTTGGATACATGTTTCAAAGAGATGAAGCACGATGAAGCCACAGTGGATTTCATCATGGAGACCCACTAGAAAAGTGGTTAAATTTGCAACATTTGTACAATTTGACATTTTTTTTTTCACTCAACAGGTTTATGCTATTTTTTTGTAAAATAAGTAATATTACAGATCAATTTGCCCCATGTTGAGCTGAACGCAGGGAGGTAAAACAGGGAAAGAGGTGGGGGGACGGGAGGGCTAAGGGGACATTGCTATACAGTCATTTCACATACTTGCATCTTAGCTCATGGTACAGGGCACAGCCAAAATCAAGGCACAAAGCTCTTCTACAAGTTTTTTTTTTTTTTTTTCAATAAAGTTGTACAAAATAATACATTTTACATTCTGTACAAAGAATAATCCAGCAGTAAATAAAAACAAAATAAAAAAAAAACATGAAAAGAAAGTGAGGGGTGTTTGTACAGAAGGAAAGGGAGTGGTCATGTTTGTGAGGACAGAAGTCTAACATTCTGCACAGGATCGAAGATTTAAAGAACACACAAGGTCGTTTAAAGGACAAATAAAATATGAAGCGTGGCCAATTCGGCACAAATGTCGTTTTTGTTTTTTAAAATAAGTACATTGACATGTTGAAAATCATCTCCAAGTATTTGCTTTTTTTTCTAAAAACAAGAAAAATGGCACCCTTGTTTAAAGGCATAAAATCTCTCGCCATTGTCCTCCCGGTGATGGCAGGGAGCCTCCCAGCTTCATTATATCATGACAGTAGTACAGTCGAGTCTTTTTTCAGTCGGCCGTCAGCAATGCAGTGAAGAAATAGAAATTTGATATAATGGGTAAAGGTCGGGTGGGTAGAATTAGGCCCATAGCGAGGGATGGAAATAGTCAGTACAGTCATCAGCCCACTGCACAGACCTCTTCCAGACACGTGTATACATTAGAAGACAAACTCTGTGCAACTGCAGATTTATGGATCCCACCAGCGCACACACTGTGAGCTGCGAGGATTTGGCGGTTTCAGACCGGGGAACGGAGGGTATGTAGGAGTGCCCCGGTCTGAAAACAGCGAATCCCCACAGAGTGTGTTTTTGTGGGCGGGGGGGGGAATTTCACTGGCCAACCCCTTTGAGGCTGAAAACCCATAAACCAAGGGTACGTTTGGTGCTTGCCTGTACTTCTCCATGGCAGAAGGGGGGTGGGGGGGTGTGGCAAGGAAACAAGCTAAGGAAAGAAAAAAGGTTGGAGAGGGAGATTGCACATCCCATTCTGGGGTTATTTACCCACCAACCTTTGTTTTTATGTTCATGAGGGGGTAGGGAATCCTTGTGGTTTCATTTTTTTATTTTATTAAGTGTCTAAGAAGAAAAATGGGGGTGGGAATACAGAGACATTTTTTCAAATATCTCCATCACAACAGTTCATACTGACGGAGGTGCATCCTCTGGATAATGTCCCGACAATCATTAAAAACCCTTTGAATATTTTCCATATCCACTGCGCGTGAAGTGGGGTTAACAGTAGTGCCGCCCATCCCCGCTGGCTATACTAATTCCCTGTAGACAGCAAGGCAAACAAAAAAAAAAAAAGTTTAAATCAATATAAGCAGTATAATATATAAATAATACAAGGTAATCAGAATTAATCAAAAACTAAAAATAATTAAAAACTAGTGTAGCCACTGAGCCAGACACGCCTAAAGTGTATCAATCAGATCACGTTTGTAGGACATTGCTCCTCCAATATAGGCTTTCTATAGCATGAGACCCCAAAAATGAATATTAAACTGACAAAAAAATTAAGTGCTATATCTGAACCCCTTAAAGCACTGCATCTTGTTACAGTGGTGCAGGAATCCTGCACCTTTAGTTTGGAACCATTTTTCAGAGCTGTAGGGTTGGAGTTGGTGTCCATTTTGGTTGAGTTGATATAAAATGGATCGACTCCGAAACTATATAATAAATTGGGTACAAGAGTTTAATGCAGGATGTGCTGAATATTTTTCCATAAGAATAGAAAGGACCCAAGGCATTGTATATTGCTGGATGATCAACAGCTACTAAAGGAAAAGAAGCTCTGACTGGAGGAGCAGTCGGGATGAGTGGGATACAGGACTGCCCAGAGCAAGAGGACTGGGGGTCTTCCAGTGCTACTGTCACCATATCTTCAGCCTCATCAGATGAGTTTCATTTTGATAAGTATTTGGAGCAGGCAAAGCGTTGCCGCAGGGAGAAAGATTCCACTCCCATAGAAAACAGATTCACCATATTTCAGCAAAATGTTTTTTGCTCTCAAAGAAGTAGAAGCGTTCAATCGTTCATCAAAACTGACTGTGCATGAGGCAATTCCTTTACACCCTGAAATTGTTAGAGATGTTTCCGTGTGGTCACCACTTTGCCACCAAGCCAAGTTAGTGCAGAGCTTGTTCTCTGGCCTTAAAACGGATCAGATGTGAGGTCATCTATGAAGGAGGATCTGATGGAGACCATACTATTTTTCAGAACAAATTCGTAGACTGCACAAATGCTATTCAGCACGTTTTTGTTGAAAATGTTTTTTCCTCACTTACTGCAGAGTGTATTTATTACACATTTACAATTTATTAAAGTGTTTTGTGTTCTAGAGTAATATTCCAATAACTATATTTTATGTTCCATCTAAATAGCTTAATTATTGTATGATAATGGTGCTGAAAAGCCTGAGGTTACCATTTTACTAGAGTAACTATCACTTAAACATGAGCTATGTATGAGGGAATCGGAGGGGGAGGTTTGGCTTACAGATTCCACAGCCTTACGTTTTTGTTTCCTTTAGTGATGTGGCTCATACAGTATTGTATAATCTTGTATATTTAAGTCCATTTGGGACAAGTTTATTGTACTTCATTACTATGACCATTTACTTAAGGTTTATATATTTAGCCATTTCTTCAAAGTGTCCCACGAGACATTTTTCATCACAATACCAGGCGTCATGTTACTGTGAGCAGCCTAAACTTTCTACCATGGCTTACAGTGTCTCTCAACGTGTCTCCCATCAAGCCTATCTGGGACATCACTGGTCGTCACTGGTCGTCAATGGCAAAGGGAGCTGCCAGCACCGGATCTTGGTGATTTTCATTAGTAATCTCATTCATAGCAGCCTGAGAACATGAACTGTTGGGGACCATGAGGACTCGCGTTTGGGAAATACTAATTTAAATAACTTATGATCAGTGTTCGACAGCTGATATGCTACAAAAGCAGGGTCTCAAAATCCGCTGTGTGAATGGGAGCAGCAGTATACCTCTGCACCCATAGCTCTCTTCACTTGCATGGGACTGATGGGAGATTGTGTTGGTATCAGTTTCAGCAGTGACTAAAGCAGCAAATAACCATACACATTCCTGATCCATTCACACGAGACCCTCGTTCTCAGGATCATTGGCAGACCCTGCACTCATCACTGGGTCTGTCCGACAGAGGACAACCCTTTTGAGGGCTACCATGGCACTCATCTTTGCACTTTTTGCTCCAGTGTTACTAGTGTATATTGGATCTCACATACTAATCTACAGTATTGTGGAGGCACCAATTTCTTCTTGTGTATTTCAAAGGATAGAAGCATTAGTTCTTATTTATAGCAAAATTTGGTTTATGTAGAAACAAGCCAGGTTTTGTTTTTGCACTTGGATAGATGTTTCAATGAGATCAAGCTAAAAGCACGGATGAAGCCACAGTGGGTTGCATCATGAAGACCCACTAGAAAAGTAGAATTCTGTAATTTTTTTTTTTTCACTCAACAAGTTTTTGCTTCTTTTTGTAAACCAGGAAGAAAATAAGATATATTACAGATCAATTTGCCCCATGTTGAGCTAAACGCAGGGAGGTAAAACAGGGAAAGAGGTGGGGGGGATGGGAGGGCTAAGGGGACATTGCTATACAGTCATTTGACATACTTACATCTTAGCTCATGGTACAGGGCACAGCCAAAATCAAGGCACAAAGCTCTTCTACAAGTTATTTTTTTTTTTTCAATAAAGTTGTACAAAATAATACATTTTACATTCTGTACAAAGAATAATCCAGCAGTAAATAAAAACAAAATAACAAAAAAAAAAAAAACATGAAAAGAAAGTGAGGGGTGTTGTACAGAAGGAAAGGGAGTGATTAGGTTTGTGAGGACAGAGGTCTAACATTCTGCACAGGATCGAAGATTTAAAGATCACACAAGGTCGTTTAAAGGACGAAATGAAGAAAAGGGTGAAAAAAAACCCAACAAAATAAAGCGTGGCTAATTCGGCACAAATGTCCAGGTTTTTTGTGTTTCTTTTTAAATAAATACGTTGATATGTTGAAATTCATATCTAAGTATTTATTGTTTTTTCTAAAAATAAAAAAACAAAACGAAAAATGGCACCCTTGTTTAAAGGCATAAAATCTCTTGCCACTGCCCTCCCGGTGATGGCAGGGAGCCTCCCAGCTCCATTATATCAAGACACAATATTACAGTCGAGTCCTTTCTCAGTCGGCGGTCAGCAATGCAGTGAAGGAATACAAACTTGATATAATGGGTGAAGGTCAGGTGGGTAGAATTAGGCCCATAGCGAGGGATGGAAATAGTCAGTACAGTCTCCAGCCCACTGCACAGACCTCTTTCAGACACGTGTATACATTAGAAGGCAAAATCCTCCACCCGCCACACTGCATTTAACATTGGCATTTTAAAAAGGGATAGGGCAAATCGGGTTAAGGATGGGAGTCCATAAGTCAAGGGTACATTTGGCGCCAGCCCGTGCTGTTTCAGGGCAGAAGGGGGGAGAGGGGCAGCAAGCTAACAGTTCCACAAATTGTCCGACAGCAAGGAAACAAGCAAAAGAAAAAAAAAAGTGCAAGCTGGAGGGGGAGATTGCACAGTTATTCCATCCCATTCTGGGGTGACATTTCACAACCCCCTTTGTTTTTATGGTCGTGTGGGGGAATCTTTGTAGTTTCATTTTTTTTAATTGTATTAAGAGTCCAGGAAAAAAGAAAAAAAAAAAAATGGAGGGGGAAAAAAAAAAAAAAAAAAGAAAAGAGCAACAATTTTTTTTTTTATTTATATCGCCATCACAACAGTTCGTACTGACGGAGGTGCATCCTCTGGATAATGTCCCGACAATCATTAAAAACCCTTCGAATATTTTCTGTATCCACTGCACACGTGAAGTGAGGGTAACAGTAGTGCCGCCCATCCCCGCTTGCTGTACTGATTCTCTGTAGACAGCGGGACAAACAAACAAACAAACAAACAAAAAAGTTAATCTCTATAGGCAGTAGAAAATATAAATATAATCAAAAACTACAAAGTAGCCACTGAACAAAGACACCTAATATGTATCAATCAGATCATTTCTGCAGGACACGGCACCTCCAATATAGACTTTCTATAGCGCAAGACCCCTGAAAAATGAAAACTAAACAGACAAAAATTCTGAGTGCTATATCTTAACTAGTGATGATTGAGTATACTTCGCTGCTCGGGTTGTCCTGAGCATGCTCAAGTGGTCTCCGAGCAATGTTTCACTGCTTTTTTTTTTGTATTTTAATAGATATGAGCTGGATTACCTTACTCATACCATATTAGAGGGAATCTGTCAGCAGATTTTTGCTTTGTAATCTGAGTGCAGTATCATGTAGGGGCAGAGACCCCGATCCCAGCGATGAATCACTTACTAGACTGTGTTTTACCATTTCAATAAAATATCTTATCAGAAGGAGACTGGACTAGCTGTCCCATGCTATGTAGTCCTCCTGCTCTGTGCGTCAATAAACAGTTCACACAGAAAGCTTCCAATCAGTGGTGGGGGTGGGATTATACAGCTCAGCATTCTGAGCTCTGCAGCTGAGAAAACTGCATTAAAAAAATCAAAGCAAGCAGCACAGTAAGTGACATATCACTGGAATCAGGGTCTCTGCTGCTACATCAAGCTGCTCTCAGATTACATAGAAAAAACCTGCTGAATGATTCTCTTTAAATAAAAAATAATATACATTTACCAGCACCACTATTGTGAATAGATCAACCAGGAATTTAACAAAAAGGAAGAAACTTACAAGAAACTCATCTCTAATAAAATACTTGGCCCTTGTGACTCTCGGGTCCTCCATGGGTTCTGGAATTGCTGGAATGACGAGACAAAAACAATCCGATTACCAAAGTTAATCCACAAAGTCTGGCCAGTGTCAAATACAGAAAATGTTGATCCATTTACACAAGAGGGTGCAAAGACAACACCTACCATCATCTGGGGTGGTGTAACGACTAAATTCTGGAAAGTAGTCCTCAATTTTTGATTTTCCAGCCAAAACTTTGTCTGCAAGTAGATCTTGTTTATTCAAGAAGAGAATGACTGAAATGGTCCGTAGCCACCTGAAGAGGGGGGACAGAAAAGGACACTTGTTTAGGAGTGTGATGAAGTTAGGGTACATTAAACCTTGTGCTGGGATCTTAATTTTGTACAAGTGTAAGGATGAATCTACATGTGAGACAACAAGAAAGTGGATTTTTATGCAGATTTTATACTTTGCAAAAGGTGAAATCTGCATTAAAGGGAACCAGTCACCAGCAAAAACATTCATAACCTGTAGATATGGGGTTAATCTGCAGGATAATAGCGTCACTAAACCTGCCTGGTGTCTATACTTGGCCGAACACTGTGGGGCGAAAATGCACTCCATCTCCTCCATTGAAAGCGTAGGCAGGAATAGTACTCGGATCACATCCAAGTGCAGTCCGCTGTTTCACATGCACCCATAGACTTGTATGGGTGATTGCTCTCATGCCGAATCTGCATGAGAAAATAAGCGCAGACGTGATCTGCCCCATAGAATAACACTGGACAGACTGCCATGTCATGTTTTATCGTATAGCACTCAGCTCAATATTATACTATGGAGCAGTGCAAATCTGAAATTTTTTTTTTTTTCTTATGTAGATTCAGCATTAGAGAAAAAAAAAAATTGCAGTATGCAACGAGTGCATCCGATAATAGGACCATGTGCACCCATATAATTCTATGGGTGTGTGCAAAGCATTAGACCACACGCCGATGTTATCCTCACATACAATGGAAAAGATTGTGAAATGAAGCTCTGTCTTCTCCACACCAGTGCTCAGATTCTGTCATGTGACAGTCGGGTCACACCAAGAGGACACTCGGCTCACTGACAGTTTGAGCGGAGTGTCATTAGCATTATCAGCCCGATTCTCTTTGAAGAGAATCTATGGCCTTTTAAGCGAGCCCTTAAGGTACTGTCACACTTAGCGATGTACCAGCGATCCCGACCAGCGATATGACGCTGTCAGGATCGCTGGTACATCGCTAAGTGGTCGCTAGTGAGCTGCCAGACAGGCAGATCTCACCAGCGACATCGCAGGGGTCGGGGGTCGCTACTTACCTGTCACACCAGGCGATCCTGCGTCCTCCCGCCCGGCTCCACGCGTCGCTCATCTCCACAGCAGGAAGCTGACGACGAGAAACAGTCCAGCCTGTTCTCGCGCGATCAGCGATAATCAGCAGGGGAGCGGGTCGTAGGTAAGTATCACACATAGCGATGTCGCTAGCAATATCGCTATAATGTCACTAGTTATAGCGATATTGCTAGCGATATCTCTTAGTGTGACAGGCCCTTTACTGAGGCCATCCCCTTGGAGAGAAACATATGGAAATACCCAGTGAAAGAGGAAGGTGGACATGTAACCAGACAGTACCTATTGTTCCAGATGCTCTTGAAGAGGTTTAGTGCTTCCTGGAGCCTGTTGGTCTGATTGTCCTCCCGGATCACCATATTATAGCTGCTGCTGGCAACCACAAATATAATCGCAGTCACATCTGAAAGAAAAGAACAGGTTTGTCAGAGGAGGAAACCAAAATTAGATGCCAACACATAATCAAGCCGTCAACAGCAGGCTAAAGTCCTTCCACAACCCCTTGTGCCTTCTCAGAGGATTGTCAGATTCGGCTTTAAACCCCTTAATGACAGCAGCTCGGCATTAAAACAGCGACAGCTAAGGGGCCCTATTCCCTCGTCGCCCTTTTAAAACGACGATCGGGAATAAGGGTATAACACCCCCCATACTCCAAAAATCTCCAGGGTTTCACCTACCAGAGGTAGCCAAGACCCCAGACAACACAATCAGGGCCAGTTTTCCGGTCCCTAATCACATGATAGCTGTTATTCAATAGATAATGGTGATCAAGTATAAGAAGAAAAAAAAAAAAAAAGTAGTGTGTCCGCTATAAAAATCGATCCTCTCTTCTGTCATGTTACACATTTTTTTCATTTCACTTTGAATAATTCCTGTGTAGAAACTAAAAAGAGATAAAAAAAAAAATCTCAATAACAGATATAAAGTACTTGAGGGGTGCCGTTTTTGAAATGGTATCACTTTTGGCGAGTTTCTAATATACAGGCCCCTCAAAGTCCACTCTCCCAGTGGTCATGGCACCCGCAAACCATAATCGTGAAATCTGCACTATAATCTGGCGCTCCTTCCCTTCTGAGCTTTGCACTGTGCCTCAAAGTATTTCCTGATGACATGTAGGGCATTAGCGAACTCCAAAAAAAAAAAAAAACCTCAGGGACCTCAGTATGTTGTGCAATTTCTCCTATTATCCCTTATAAAAATTAAACATTTGGGGCTAAAACAACAACATTTTAGCTGTAAAGTCCAATTATTCTTTCTTCACCGCCCAATGGTGTATATCTTTGTGAGGCATATGTGGTGTCACCCCAAGATGAATTCATAGGGGGGGGTGCTTAGTATGTAAAATGAAGTCAACTATGGTGGGTTTCTGCTGTTCTGGTACATCAGGGGCTCTGCCAATGTGACATGGCACCCTCAAACCATTCCAGCAAAATCTGTCCTCCAATATCGTGCTTCTTCCCTTCTGAGCTTTACACTGTGCCTCGGAAGTAGTTTTCAACCACATAGGAGGTACCTGTGTCCTCAGGGGAAATTGCACAACAAATTGCATGGTCCATTTTGCTCCGTTACCCTTGTGAAAATTAAAAAACGTTGGGCAAAACCATTTTTTTTTCTTTTGAGGGAAACCTTTGTTTTTTCACTATCACAGTTCAATGTTATAAACTTCTATGAAGCACATGTGGGTTCAAGGTGCTCACCACATGTCTAGATAAATTCATTGAGTGGCCATTTTTTGCGCTCAAAAGTCAAAAGGCGCTCCTTCCCTTATGAGCCATGCCATGCCTTCAAACCGTAGTTTTCCCTCACATATGGGGTATCGTCATACAATTGCACTGCATTGTTGCCCTTGTGAATAAAATTGGGACTAGAAGAACATTTTTGGGGAAAAAAATTGATTTTTTTTATTTTAACGGCTCTACATTATAAACTTCTGTGAAGCACCTGTTCAAGGGGCTCACCACACATCTAGATACCTGCCTTGAGGGGCATAGTTTCCAAAATGGGCTCACGTGTATGGGTTTCCACTGTTTAGGCACATCAGGGCCTCTCCAAACAGGACATGGTGTCCACTCTCAATTCCAGCAATTTTTGCGTAAAAAAAAAAATCAAACAGCACCACTTCCCTTCCGAGCCCTGCCGTGTGCCCATATAGTAGTCAGGAGATATTGCACAACAAATTTTGGGATCCATTTTCTCCTGTTCCCCCTGTGAAAGTAAAAATTTGGGGGCTAAAGTAACATTTTGTGAAATTTCATTTCATTTTTTTCTGTGAAGCACTTGAAGGGTTAATAAACTTCCTGAATGTAATTTTGAGGACTTTGAGGGGTGCAGTTTTTAGAATGATCTAAATTTGGGGTATTTTCTTCCATATAGCCCCCCCCCCAAAGTTACTTCAAATGCAATGAGGTCTCTAAAAATTGGTTTTGTAAATTTTTGTTGGAAAAATGAGAAATTGCTGACAATTTTTTTTGGAAGGTAGAAAGATTAAAAGTTTATGTTTCAAAAATGCTGCAGTTGTGAAGTAGACACATGGGAAATTACGCTCTGAATTAAGGACACAAATTAAAAAAAAAGTTTGAAAATTGCAAAATTTTCAGTATTTTCACAAATATACATAAATCATGTAGACCAAAATTTACCACTAACATTAAACCCAACGTTACAAAAAAAAAAAAAAAAAAAAAAGTCTCAGTGGGATCTGTTGAAGGGTTCCAGAATTATAACTAGAGATGAGTGAATTTGTTCGGACTCGAATATTGTTTTTGCAGCATTCGTCGAACACAGCTGAACGTCATTAGAGTCAATGGGAGTAGAAATTACCGAATATGTTAAGAACCGACCATAAGACATACATTCGGCACGAATAGTGTTCAAATATGTCACAAATATGTCAAAATCAGATTCGGGGCCAAAATCCGAACAAATTCACTCATCTCTAGTTATAACCACATAAAATGGCAATGGTCAGATTTGAAAAAAAAAAAAAAAAAAAAAAACTGGCCTGGTCATCAAAGTCAATATTAGCTCTGTTGTTAAGGGGTTAAGCTGATAAATCTGTGCACGGTTGAGCAGGGAAGCCTCAAAAGCAAACTTCTCCATCTCAAAGTGAGGTACTGGGAGACGGCCACGTGGAAGCCAAGTCATGGCAAAATCGTGGTTTAACTGTAAATGTAACCTTTGTGCAGGGCCGTGGGACAGCTAGGTAAACTTTAGCACTTCTCATTTAGCCAGGAATATGATATTATGTCTTGTGTACATCAGTGTGGCAGGACGTTCAATCTTACCATTAAAGCACTGGATCCATTTTCTGCGTTCATCACGTTGGCCTCCAACATCAAACATGCTAGATAAGACAAAGACATTAAATAGAAATTGTACTGGTCTACTGTGAGTCCTATACAGTACATATCCCCTTATGATCAGCGGGGGTCCGACCTCTCAGACCTTAGCAATGCTTATTTAGCACTGCTGTACTTTCTAATGTCTCCTCTAGACAGCGTGTGGATCTACACGGGGTAAACCCTGGTCAAATGGGGGGGGGGGGGGCTTTACTTCTCATACACACATGTATACATTAGATGCTTCATGCATCCTGTACTTACTGAAAGTTCACTTTGTCAACCTGAAATTTGGTTTCAAATATTCCCGATGTCAGGACTCGGCATCGTAGTAAATCCTAGAACAGAACAGAATATGGAGTCAACCATCGCCAACTCAAGATCACAGCCAGGATCTGCCAACTGTGGTACAGTAATGTGGAAAGGATCTCAGACAGCTTGGTTTCTGTAGAGGAATTCTAGGCCACGACATCTGTAGGGAAGGGATGGGCAGTTCTGGGGTCATCAGTACAATGAAACTTCTCATAAGGGGATATTAACCTGAGCATCAACTAAAAGGGAAACTCAATGGGAGGAGCACAACATTTTTTTGAAAAATAGTTAGAAATAGTGATGAGCGAATGTGCTCATATAAGGTGTTATCTGAGCATGCTCGAGTGCCAATAGTGTCTTCGACGTGCTCGAATACTATTATGTGAGAGTCCCCGCGGCTGCATGTCTCCTGGCAGTTCGACAGCTGCAACACATGCAGGGATTTCCTGCATGACGACACTAACACTCGAGCATGCTCACTCATAACTAGTTAAAAATAAAAGGAATCAGCACCTGTCCACAGTATGGGTGATAATCGGAGGGGGAGTGCCAATCACTAACGCTACCAATCTGTGACTCCACCAGCAGAACAGTGAGCGCAGTTTTGGAGTATAATACAGGATGTGATGCAACCAGGGCTGTGGAGTCGGTAAGCCAAACCTGCGACTCCTCAATTTCCCTTACACCGACTCCGACTCCACGACTCCGACTCCCACACATATTGCTTATATTTAAGTGAAAAATTTATTGTAGTACAATGTGAACCTCAGACATTTAATCATTTTTATGATCCAATAATCAAGATATTTAGATAGAACAGAATATATATTGGTGTACTACCCGGTTTTCATTCTTTTTGGTACAGATACGATATGGATAGACAGATATGGATAAATGGATAGATAGAGCAGATTTCTAATCTGTTTTTGCTATTGAAAACATTATCTATGAGCTCAAAAACCTTTCAGGTGATGCAGTTTTTTAAAAAGATGATCAACTTTTGCAGCTGAAAAACGTATCCTCAAAAAACACAGGAAAAACGCTGTGTGTGAATGTAGCCTTAGATCAGGAATAGAACAGCCATTTATAGGACATTTCATAACTTTCCCAAACTCCTATGAAAAAATATTCAGCACATCCTGCATTGAATTACTGTACCCAATTTATTATATATTTTAGGAGTCGGAGTCGGTCCATTTTATACCGACTCCGACTCCACCAAAATGAGCTCCGACTCAGACTCCGACTCCACGACTCCGACTCCACAGCCCTGGATGCAACGCTGTACATACTGACCCCCATAAATGGGGGCATAAACAAGAGGTACAAGAATTTGGACATGCACTAGGCAGAATGTGGATGAAGCCATGTGAATGGCAAACGGGGGCTCATTCACGTGACCATACATGCCGTGACATAAAAAAAGCTTCTACAATGCCAAAATAAAATTTAATGATCAAGAAGCAGGTGCCCGGCCCATACCCATGCAGACATGATCGGTGTCCTGACAGTACAGATGCACTCACCTGATCAGTGGGTGTGTAGTCATTCTGTTGCACAATGTCGATTTTGTCTAGAAAACTGAGGCAAGAAGAAAACATACATTTAGACTACATATATGTAGGAAATGGTAAAATTCAATACACTTTTTTCATTTTGGTGGCTTCCATAGGGGGGTGGGGGGTACAAACAGATTGCTGATTTAGAGCTGTTATGTTCTCAGCTACATGCTGTGCAACAGTACTGTATTACCAGACCCTCTGGACTCCAACATACAGGGTTAAAGGGATTCTTCCAAGCACCGTTACTTCCTGAAGCATGTATGGCTAATGCTGCCTATATGGTGCAAGTAGGGGAATTGCTTGATTTACCAGGATAGCAGACAATGAAAACATGGACCCTCAAAAGGATTATGTATAGGAAGAATGAACAAACATTGGCCATGGCTACAAGTCACCTTTTCTGGGGCCCAAATGCCACCAAAAATCAGCATGCTCTTGTTACTCACTGTTAAGAGTTAGGCATTACAGATAAGGGTGGAGATCTCCATATTCTCGACCTCTGCTGTGGGTGGAGGTCTCCTTAGTCTAGAGATCAGTGCCCAGTGAAGGTGAGAAGCAGTCACTATGCGGCTGCAGATACTGCGCTGCCCGTGTTCTCAGCATGTATGGCCATTGGCACACATGCACAGTAAAGTAGAGCAAAAAGATTTTATAGACCCTGGTCACACCGCCACAATGAGGTCGTGCCAGGACTATTAATCAGTAGAGGCGCCAGGGATGCCGGCAACTAGCAGGATGTTTGCAGGGCATTAGTCCGATGGCAAGAGACTAGACGTGGCTGTATGACCACGTGCTTGCAAACCCTTTTGCTCAACTCCAGCAGACGTTCCGAATATAATTAACAGCAGGGGGCGCCATGCGCATTTACTAGAACAGAAAAAAAAAAAAAAAAAAAATGCAATTCCAAAATGGTCCTTTTTTTTGGGAGAGCAAATTAGGCCTGGGGCTACAACACTCGCCAATGATAGCAATGGCACATCAAACCATAATGAAAGGAAATGTGGACATTCTTCATTGAAGGGGGTTGTCATCTTCTTAAATGGGTAAAATCAACTTTGCCATTTACCCATTATAAATTTTTTTTATATGTTTATGGCTTGCTAACTATGTTACCAGCCACCTCTGCAGTCTAACCAGAAGTGGTCGTTTCCTTAGGCAAGGTGTTAAATCACCAGGAACGAACTACCCCCTTGCAAGCAAGATGATCAGAGGTTGGGGAGTGGAGTGCTCTTAAAGGGAACCTGTCACCTCATTTTGCGACTATAAGATGCGGCCACTGCCTTTTGGGGCTTATCTACAGTATTCTAGAATGGACAGGAACCTACTGAGATATAAGGGGCGGCACCTCTCCCCCGCTTCAGTTGGGTTACAGAGCATTGAGAGGACTACCCGGTTAGTTATATGTTATCCAACACCACATCACACAAATACACCCTACTAACGTGCACACCCATACGGTGAAAGGGGGGGGGGGGAGAATATACGGGTGCTGTCATGGGTTCTGGAAAAAACGGCTAACGGTAAGTAACCATGGTGGTTTTCCCTTCACCCATGACAGCACACCTGAGAGATTTTTGGAGACTTCAAAACACCTTAGGGAGGGACTACCGCTTGCAGCACCCTTCTACCAAAGGTTAAGTCAGCAGAGGAGGATAGATTTAATCTATAGTGCTTAAAGAAGGTTGAAGGTGAGGCCCAGGTAGCGGCCTTAGGGTGTGTGCACACGCTGCGGATTTGGCCGCTGCGGATCCGCAGCAGTTTTTGCTGCGGTGTACAGTACCATTATTCCCTATGGGAATTAAAAACCGCAGTGCAGACGGTGCGGATTTTTCCGCACGGTTTTGAAACCGCAGAAAGAATTGAAACGTCAATTCTTTCTGCGGATTCCGCTGCGGTTTGCCATCTCCTCCATCGAGGAGATTCAAAAACCGCAGAGCAATCCGCAGGTCTTTCGACCTGCAGATTTACCTGCAGATTTTACAAAATCCGCGCGGCCAAATCCTCACTGCAATCCGCAGCATGTGCACATACCCTCACAGATCTGTTCAATCGATACCTCTGCCTTTTCAGCCCAGGAGGTCGCCACGGCTCTGGTGGAATGAGCCTTAATTCCGTCAGGAATAGGGGTACCACTAGCTGAGTAGGCTACACTAATGGCCTCCCTAATCCATATAGCAATAGTCCCTTTTGAAACCCCATAGCCTTTCCTGGCACCCTGAAAAGCTACGAATAGGGACTGGGTCCTCCTCCACTGGCTAGTGACAGATATCTATTCTAATAGGGCTATCTTGACATCCAAACTATGGAATTTTTGCTCCCCTGAATTTTTTGGATCGTCACAGAAGGATGGGAGGATAATCTCCTGACCCCGATGGAAATCTGATGCTAACTTAGGCAGATAAGCGGGGTCTGTTCTTAATACCACCCTGTCCTGAAAAACTTGTGTATAGAGTGGCTTTACCGAGAGAGCCTGCAAGTCGCTTATTCTATGGGCCGATTTAAGGGCCACTAAAATGATCGTCTTTAGGGTCAGAAATTTCATGGGTAGCTGATGTAACGGCTTGTATGGTTGTTTTGTAAGGGCCTCTAGTACTAGGTTTAAATCCCAGGGGGCTATTCTAGGTATTGGGATAGGCCTAGTCCTATGGCAGGATTTGATGAATCTGGCTATCCATCTATTTGCTGCCAAGTTGCAGTTATAGAGCGCTCCTAGTGCAGACACTTGAACTTTTAGGCTGTGTGCACACGCTGCGGATTAGGTGCGGATTCATCCGCGCGGATTTTGTAAAATCCGCAGGTCAAAATACCTGAGGTTTTACCTGCGGATTGCTCTGCGGTTTTTCATCTCCTCAATGGAGGAGATGGCAAACCACAGGGGAATCCGCAGAAAGAATTGACATGTCAATTCTTTCTGCGGATTGAAAACCGCAGAGAATCCGCGCGGAAAATTCCGCACCATCTGCATTGCGGTTTTTGATTCCCATAGGGAATCATGGTACTGTACACCGCAGCAAAATCCGCAGCGTGTGCACACAGCCTAAGAGTATTTACCGCTAACCCCAGCTGCAACCCTGACTGTAAAAACTCCAAGATGGCATTAATCGGGGGTTCTTGTTCTAACGGCTTACCTAGGAACTGCAGGAATTTATTCCATGTTCTGCCGTAGATATTAGTCGTCACCGGTTTCCTACTCTTAAGCAGAGTGGCCACCAACCCGGGGGAGAACCCTCTATCCATTAAAAGCAATCTTTCAAATTCCATGCCGTCAGATGGAATCCTTTGACCTGAGCGTGGAATATTGGGCCTTGAGCTAGCAGGTCCGGGATCTCTGGCAGAACCCATGGATCAGAGAGGGACATTCTTCGCAGTAGAGCAAACCAGGGCCTTTTTGGCCAAAATGGGACTACTAGAATCACCCTGGTTTGATCGTTCCTGATCTTCTTGACAACTGTTGGGATCAGAGCCACTGGGGGGGGGACGCATAAGCTAGCCTGAAGTTCCACTGAATGTGCAATGAGTCCACTGCCCATGGATTTTCCCTTGGGTTTAGTGAACAAAACCTCTGTTTGCCTGTTGTGCTTGTTGGCAGAGAGGTTATCACCGGTTTCCCCCAGAGTGGCGTTATTTTTTGGAAAACGAACAGATTTAGAGTCCATTCTCCTTGCCTTAGAGTATTGCGGCTCAGGAAATCGGCCTCTATGTTTTCTGCCCCTTTTATGTGTAAGGCTGTTAAGGAGTGTAGGTGTTGCTCCGTTCTGCCAAGAATGTCATCTGCTGCCTTCATTAGGGAGTGTGATCTTGTCCCCCCATGGTGGTTGATGTACGCCACCGTTACTTTGTTGTCCGACATGATGTGGACATTGTGACCCCTGAGTAGTGTAATGAAGTGGCTTAGGGCTTTGTTCACTGCCCACAGTTCTCTCAGGTTGGAAGATGCCCCCATCTCTTGAGGCGTCCAGGAACCCTGGCCTACGTGACCCCTTAGGTGTGTCCCCCACCCCGAGGAGCTTGCGTCTGTTAGAATCACATCTGTCGTCTGTCCCAAGGTATTCCTGAGGCCAAGTTTGTACTGTCCAGCCACCAGTTGAAAGAGTCTCTGGTCTCTAAGGAAAGCTCCAGCTCTCCTTCTAAACACCCTCTCAGCGACCTTTGTGCTGATAATATCTCCCACTGGAGCTGTCAGGGGTGAAATTGAGCCCACCTGACCGCCAGAATACAGGACGTCAGGGTACCCAGTAGAGACATCGCCTTCCTCAATGTCATATGAGGTTGGTTTCGGGCAACCAAAGCCATGTTCTGTACCTTCTCTATTTTGGTATCCGGAAGCAGACAGGCCTGCTGCTCTGAATCCAGGATAAATCCCAGGCAGGTCTGTTTTTTTAGGGGTTGTAGTTTTGATTTTTTTAAATGTATTATCCACCCTACTTCCTGTAAGGTGCCGGTCACCCGGCTCAACTGCGCCGTGCAGTGGTCCTCTGAGTTGCCCACTATTAGGAAATCGTCCAAGTAGGGTATTATGACCGTATCGTGAATCCGGAGGAAGGCCGTTACCTCCGCTATGACTTTGGTGAAAACCCTTGGGGCTATAGATATGCCAAATGGAAGAGCTCTGAATTGGAAATGCCTCAGTACGCCTTGGATATAAAGAGCTACCCTCAAGTATTTTTCGTAATCTGGATGGATAGGGATGTGATAATATGCATCCTTCAAATCGACTACGGTCATAAAACAATCTTGATGTAGCAGCTTTATGGCCGTAGTCACCGACTCCATCTTGAAGGTCTGATTCCATATCCACCGATTGAGCTCTCTGAGGTTTATAATTGTCCTAAACGAATGGTCTGGTTTCTTTATCAGAAAAAGGGGTGAATAGAACCCCCTTCCCTCCTGTGTGTTTGGGACTTCGTAAAGGACCTGCTTGTCTATCAGGTTCAGGATCTCTGCTTCCAAGGCCAACTGTTCTTCGATCGCCTTTCTGACCGGGGTAATGACAAACACGGCTTTTGGCTGGCAAATGAAGGGGATTCTCAGGCCTTCTCTTAAGACGCCCAGGATCCAGGTATTGGAGGAGATCTTTTCCCAGGCCTGGGAAAAGAGTGCCAATTCCCCCCCCCACTGGAATACTGGCGTCATTGTGGTGATTTCTTTTAGGTGGAGGTGGCTCCACCAAACATGAATCCCGACTCCTTTCTTCTTTTATCTTCCCATCTTCTCCTGTCGGCCGGAGGACGCCCCCTATTGAATCTTCTTCTTCGAAAGGGCTGTCTTCTCTGTTCTGTCGGGAACCTGGGGAAGCCTTTTTCCCTATCGCTTGCCTATTCCAGGATATTATCTAAGTTCTTCCCGAATAAGAACAGACCATCACAGGGGAGAGAGCACAGTCTAGCTTTAGACTGCAGGTCACCTGGACAGCCTTTAAGCCATAACGCACGTCTGGCAGCATTTGATAATCCTGCCGCCCTAGCCGTCAACCTCATAGAATCCGTCGAGGTATCTGCCAAAAAAGCTGCTGCCCCATACAAGAGATACATATCTGCCAATATCTTCTCTTGGGACTTTTGAAGCTAGCTTCTCTTCTAACTGCTGCAGCCAGATCATCAGGGAGCGTGCCGTGCAGGTGCCTGCTATCGCCGGCTTTAATCCTCCTGCTGTCGCTTCCCATGCATGCCTCAAATATGAATCCACTTTCTAGTCTAGCGGGTCCCTAAGAACCCCTGAGTCATCCAGGGGCAGGGCCGATTTTTTAGAAGACCTGGATACCGCGGCATCTATTTTTGGAACCTTGTCCCATATTTCCGCATCTTTGTGCTCAAAGGGGTATCGTCTCTTAGAGGTGGAGGGAAGAGCCCTCCCTGATCTCTCGGGTTTCCTCCACTCTCTGTCAATAAGCCCTTGGATCTTTTCATTTACTGGAAAGGTCCGTTTTTTCCTTTCTTGAAGCCCTCCAAACATAACATCCTCTATGGTTTTAGCCGCTTTCTCTTTCTGTAGGCCCATCGTTGTTCTAATGGCTTTTAGGAGAGCATCCGTGTCTTCTACAGGGAAACATGGCTTACCCCCCGTATCACTGTCTGAGGAGTCTGAGGAGGATGCCTGTTCTGTTTGAGACGAGGCCGATGAGGAATTTGAGGGAGAACTAGGGGGATTCTTCCTACCTTTCTTCCCTTTTTTCAATAGGGTCTTAATTGAACCCTCCATTTCTGACCTAAGGGCCGATATCATGTTATCTGCGAAACTAGGCGCTTCCTCTGCCATGGTCCGCTGAATGCAACTGGCGCAGAGGTCTTTCTGCCAGTCTCTTGCTAGGGGAGTTTTACATATGGCACAGTCCCTATTCTTCTTACTTCCCGCTTTTTTGGGCTTTTCCTACGGGGTTAAACATACAACAGAGTCCCTATTAACATAGTGAAAGCATTCACAAAGATCACTCACCACCCGTAATCAAGGGTACCGGACTTGGAGGCTGCGTCTGAGCACGTGACCTGTGCTCTCTGGACCTTGAGGAATCTCCCGACCTGCGACTGCTGCTTGAGCGGCTTCCATGTTTGCGGCCGGAGGGTTGTGAGGGAGGCAGAGACAAGGACCTCTCCTGCTCTGACTCCATTTTGCGCCGCCTGCCCTGCCGCTGCTCCTCATTTAAATTCGGGCTCCGTCCTGGTGGGTGTCTCCTCCCCTCCCCTCTGCGACCGCCGGCCGACCGCTTCAGAAAGTCGTCCGGCGTCGCACCCGGAGCCATGACACCGTCGCCTTCTGCTGACGTCAGCAGGCGCACCCACAATCCTCTGCGCCGCCGTCAGCGGCCGGAAGACGCCCGCGTCTCTCCCCTGCCAGATACCTCGGGGATCGAGATGCGAGGGGAGGGCGGCGCGGTGGGGGCTTCCAGGAGCCCCCGGGATCCCACCTGCACCCACATGAACCCGGAGCCCAGGGGGACACCGGGGACTGTGCCGCCAGCACCCGACGGCCGGCGCTACAGGTAAGGCACCTGTTCTTCCCGGGGTCTTTTTTTTTTTCCTTTTTCTTCGCCCATGACAGGCACTGCCGACAGTGGGATTCCTTCCAGGACACGAACCAAACTAAAGCGGGGGGGAGATGTGCCGCCCCTTATATCTCAGTAGGTTCCTGTCCTGGCGGCGCGGATCCCTCTCAGGTGTGCTGTCATGGGTGAAGGGAAAAATAAGTTTCATTATACTCACCCGGCATTCGATCCGGTACGATGGGCGTCACAGCCTCCCATCTTCATGTGATGACGTCCTCCTTCTTACTTCTGCCGCGGCTCCTGTGCAGGCGTACTGATCTGCCCTGTTGAGGGCAGAGTAAAGTACTGCAGTGCGCAGGCGCCGAGAAAGGTCAGAGAGACCCAGCGCCTGCGCACTGCAGTACTTTACTCTGCTCTCAACAGGGCAGATCAGTACACCTGCACAGAAGCGCGGCACCAAGCAAGCAGGTGACCACATTGCATGAAGATGGGAGGCGCAGGACCCGTACCTGCGGCAACCATCGGACCGGACCGCCCCCGGGTGAGTATAATAAGACTTGTTTTTCTTATCTTTCATGTCAGACGGGGGCTTATCTACAGCATTATAGAATGCTGTAGATAAGCCCCAATTGGCAGGGGCCGCATCTTATAGCGGCAAAACAAGGTGACAGGGCCCCTTTAAAGGGGATTTATCAACAGGATATCACCCCAAAATTATTTATATGTGCATGTAGCTCTTTCAAAGCCAAGACTAATAATACCTCCCTTACATGGTCAGTCCGTTACCTCGATATCAGTGTTCATAATTGTATGCGAAAGAGCCATTTGTAGATCTGAAGCTCTATTCCTCGCTCAGCGCCGCCAGTTCCTGCTTGCCTGACAGCTTCTATGCTGTGGGTCTTCTGGTACTAAGGGAACCATCAGTCAAGCTGGAGGCGGCACTGGGAGGGGACTAGAGCTGGAGTGACAGAGGCTTCAGATGTACCATAGTCCTTTAGCTTTCTTTGTATATCAATTAAAATGCCGATTTTTACGGAACGGTGTGACCACATATATCTCTGGAACGGTCTCTGAAAGAGTTACAAGTACATATAAATAGTTTGGGGGTGAAATCCTGCTGACAGACTCCCTTTTAAAGACTGAACGTGTTTGAAAACCCCTTTAAAAACAGGCTAAACATGCCAGACATTTTACTGGCGATCCCATCTCATCAGGGATGGCGACAATCTCCTATCGAAGGCATGTAACTTTACAGATGCCATTTTTTTGCCTATTAGAGTAAAATCCGAATTACAGGACGATCCTAACCAGACGAAGTGCGCTCAGATGCCTGGATGTAGCGCACATTCCTCCCACACTGAGGCAGAGGGGCAAAGCTATCCGGAGACTGAGCGCAGCTCCGAGCCATCGCAACGGCACACCTAGATGAAGGCTCCCGACCAAGCATGGGGCACCGGGACCCCACAAAGCCCTAACTCATGGGTGCACAATGACCAGCATCAGCCGGAGCAGTGAGGAGGCCTGAGATCTGAAGTCGAACTGGTAGTTTCAGAAGATAATCTAACTTTCCCAGTGTTACATTACAAATGGTCCAGAAATAGCTGCCCGCGCCCTGGCCTCCAGCTCTGTTGTCATGACAATGGGGCCATATTACTATAAATAGCTCGTCAGCACGAAACCTTGTGAGAGATCTCTGGAGCGGGGCCAGGCGGCAGAACAAAGACACACCATTGAGCGGGCCCCCCCCCCCCCCCACCAAAAGCCACAATTCACCCTTTATACTGTGCAAATGCTCACAGCAGCTTCCAGATCAGTCATTAGTGGGGTCGCACACCGAGGATTTTGTGCGCTCAGCAGTTTTATAGGGGCATGAAGCTTGGAAACTTATACAGAGTGGTGCATATAGCCCCCCCATCCCGGCATCTCTAACACGCTGCTTGTGGATTCCCCCTGGGCAGTAGTCACGGCAACACCTCACACTGGAGGCAGCCATTTTGTAGGTTGAACTTTTCCCAGGACTGATTTCAATTAAGAAAGTGAATCTATTGGCATTTTTTCCAATCACCTCTTAGGAATGGCATTTATGAGATGTTCTCACACACACACACCCAAAATAGAGGTTCCACTGCCGAGATCGGAAAACATATCCAGAACGGAGCACTATATACGGCGGCGCTGTGCATATGTCTGACCGTCCACCATTTATTCTCCAAGGGGCTGCTGGATTCTGCTTCCTCAGGCACCCCATAGGGAATGAAAGGTGTGACGGTCACACATGCACAAAACCGACTAACATGTATGCATTCATGTATACATACATATTAGTGTCCCATCACTCGGACCACCACAAAAGTAGAAGTTATCACGCTATCCTATGCATTTTCTCTTCACAAATCATCCCTTTAAATGTATACTTTGAGGCCATAAGACGCGTGTCGGGCAGCGCATAACCAATATATACCTACAGATATACATACATTACAAGTCTTTATGAATTTCCCTGCAGTCTTCATCCCAAAGCGTTCTGGAGTAAGATGCACCAAATTTACCTAAAGTCAGCTTTGTGTCCTATGCGCAGTCCACTTTATATAACATTTTTGGCAAAATACAGAACAAACCCCTCCCCCTATTTATCGCAAAGAAAAAAGCAAACCAACGCCAGATGATTAATCTCCCTTATTGTCTCTGAACTTTGTGCTGGCATTAGTCATTGCTATACTAAGCACCTCAGGCTTCATTTCTATACATCTGGCCAGAACGGACCCTGTAGATGTCTATGGCACTGCCGTCATCAGCTTATGGTCGCTGTGACAAAGTTGACCCACTCTGGCCCCGAGGACCGGACGGTACCGCGGCCCCACTCTGGCCCCGAGGACCGGACGGTACCGCGGCCCCACTCTGGCCCCGAGGACCGGACGGTACCGCGGCCCCACTCTGGCCCCGAGGACCGGACGGTACCGCGGCCCCACTCTGGCCCCGAGGACCGGACGGTACCGCGGCCCCACTCTGGCCCCGAGGACCTATTATACAGTATGGGTTTCCAGTGTGTGTTGGGTGAGCTCAGTTCAATGTTGGCTCTGTATACAGTATATAAGGAATGCACCTGGAAAGGTTACAATAACCGCCTGTGCTATAGGCCACGCCACACGTATAAGCCATTAGGGTCCGCACCAGCCATACACGTACTGCGAGTGCTCCCTGCACGCTACAATGCATTCCTCAGTGGGGCCCCACGTCGTTGCAGACAAAAACCAGTAAACAGTTGCTGATCGGTGCCGTATAATAGTGAACGGCTTGACTCCCCTCCCGTTATCCCACAGGGTTGTGTCCATTTATGGAGGACTGGGGGCTACAGCTTATAGTGGCATCTGTTATAGGACAAATTAAATGTCCGAGCTGAGGAAAAACACCACTGTATGTTTAAGAGACTACAAAAAAAAACAAAACACAACAATAACCACACAACAAGATACAGAAGTAGCTTAAACAGTGAGTGGAGACTGATAACAGAGAGCAATAGGCTGCATTTAGCATCACTGCAAACATGCTCTAGATGTTACCAGAAAGCACAGACTGGCCCTTTAAAGTGCTCATTGACAGCTGACTACCACTGATTACAGCGGGCAATGAGAAAGGTTTGGCAGTGACTGGAGAAGTGAGCCCAGGCACAGCTCAGCCTTCATTGCTGGGATGAAAGTCATTCTGATGCCATGTCCCTTCCTCAGCAGCGGATCCACCCTTTGGTGTGCCCTCCTCCATGACCCAGCCTCCACTACTCCCCCCACCGCTGCAGCCAGGCTATAAATAGCTCTGCTGCTCCTAGTTTACACAAGCCGCTTGGAAGGAGGGGCCCCGTCTCAGCGGATGGGAAGCTCACACTGCCAGGCTGACAATCGAGGAACCCACTACACTGGTCAAGTGCTTCTCATGCCCTCACCCATCGCCATTATTTGCTATGAACAAGTCCCAAGAGCAGGCACACATGCCAATACCTTCCTGGGCAAAGTACCGGCTCACAATGCTGGGTTATCATACTAGGTATGGGCAACACAGCCTTAAAAAATGCTTCTAGGACCACTCCCTTTAAAGTAATCGCTTAAACCAGCTTTAATAGGAGTCAGCAACCTGTGACGCTCCAGCTGCTGTGAAACTACAACTCCCAGAATGTCCTGACCCCTGCTCTATAGCAAATAACGCGGCAGGTGGCATTAGGACGCGCCAAAAAAGGGGCCACTAATAATGCCTAAATCTACCGCAGAATATGTATGCTTACACAGGGAACGATGGGTTAAATAGCTCCTCTGACTCCGCTACCTGGATCAGAGAGCTGCAGTGTGAGCAGGATACGCATTGCACAACAAGCACGCCATTTACTGCAGCCTGTGCTCTACGAGAGCAGTGATCGCTCACGCTGCGCTTCATAGGTGACACTAATATCAGCTTTATGGAAATGTTTAATAGGGTAAGAGCGGGCACAGTACGTCGTCACCGCATCTCCTGCACATACACTCTTCCGTCTGGTCCAGGAGAACGCACGCAGCCTGCACGGGTAGGAAGCCTCCCCAGATGGGGCCCTGCTACCAGGAGGAAGAGAGAGAAGTGGAGACCACAGCGGCCAATAGCGCTACCCAGCAGCGATCAGCTGTCATGACATCAACGGGGCCGTCCAGTAACAGATCCACCCAAATACCAACTGCAGGCACTGGAGCCCAGCACTAAACAACCCCGCACTCCACACACATGCAAGGACGGCAGTGACCGCTCGGTATCCTGCATGGCACAGTCCTCTGCAATGCTGCAGGACACGGCCACGCTGCCATCACACCGTACCCAAGGACACTGCAGGGACAGTTTGGTTACAGCAGCAATTCTTGTACAGTCGTCCAGCTTTATCCCCATAGATCACGATGGAGGCATACTTGCTTTTCCTTAAATTTATAGCTTCCTGACCCTATATACAGAACATTACTAGAGCCGAGCCCCTGGAAATCTTTACACACTGTCCAGCAGGATCATAGCTGTATACACGACAGATCTCTGCCCCGTGATCAATGCCTGGTGATAAGGATTGCAATGCTAAGCTCATCCAAAATATGGAGTGTTGGGGAGTGGGATATATAGCTTCACCTGCAATAATCTAGGGTTAAACCCTTTGATGCAAGGCGAACTGTCAGTCAAGATAGCAGTATACAGAGTTACATGGCACCGAGAGCACAATACAGTAGTATCGGAGCAGATTACATGAGGCCACCTTGTTCCGGAGCTCACAAGTTTGATTCTGGGCTAGAAGCTAATCACACGTGTCTGCTGGATTACGGGGTGATCTCGGGCAGGCTGTTGTGACAAGTGGGACTGCCGGAATGTGTCAGCTATTTGCGGAGGCAGGAGGACTGCGATTGCGAGGAGACCAGGATCCTAAAACAATATACACCATTGTGTCCTTAGCCCTGGAGTTACCTACTACCACAGCCCCCGACTTCATCTCCACTGCCACAGTCTGAAAGAGTCACTTGTGTGCCATCCAAGGAAATCAGGGCGCACAAAAGTTTTGCAGTCATTGTAAAGTGGGAGTTATGATGGAGACCCACAATGTACATTCATCCCTTAATTCTAGGCAATTATGCCACCAAATACAGACCACCATGCTTAAAGCTCCACTTTGATAATCTGTAGCACAATATTTCATTTTCCCCCGCTCTCTGGTTATGATCTTACAGTAGGATGAACCATAAAACAGGCTGTAACATGCAATGCCAGCAATGGTCAAGAGGATCGAAATCGGCAAGAAACAAATCATCCACCTAATGCGTAAAAGCCACATACGCAATACTGGGGGGCACAAGCCTTCAAGTTCAGAAGGACTATACAACCACCTAATTGTGCAACAGAGCCTCCCCAATCTTCCCCATTGTGGGAGAGAAGGGTCAGGGATCTAAGATGGAGGATTATACCTCATTTATTCTAGCAGGAGTCTGAATTCCACGGCTACATTAGTGACGTCATGACTACAGCTCATATCAGCACTGCAGCCAATCACTGGGCCAAGTGGTTGTGCCGATTTATGCAGCATGAGCTGCTGAGCCGGGTGACTGTCTGCAGCAGCCATTTCTGCTGTATTCATGAAGTCACTGCTGCAGCCAATAAACAAGACCAGAACAGCGGCAGAGACAGGATCCTGAGGAGGGCAAGTATTATTGGTGTTTGTTGTTTTTACAACCATGCAATAGCTTGGGAAAAAGTTGAAAACCCCTTAAAGAACATGCACATCTGACTGCATCATACAAGCATGTGTATGAAAGGGAGGGGGAAAAGATATTTTGTAGCTGAGCTTGGATGGGGAGAGGGGAGTAAGTGGCTACCAGACTTGGGCATGTTGAATATAACTGCCCCCACCCCTCTCGACATCTATCCACACACATTACATGGTCTTCCGTGTTCCCACCATTAATGTGTACGCCTCGCCTGAGGGAGGATTTCACAACTATCTGATTCATCTCAATCATGTGATTGCCACACAGACAACCTCCCTGTTTTGCCACAAATCTGCAACGTGTAAACAGATCCTTAAAACAGATCTGATCTAAGGCACCAAGAAAACCAAATGATCTCTGGGAGGTGCTGGGAAGGACACACTTACTACTGTGCACAGTCGATTAGCTGATATTCATTCGATCTCTCATAGCAGGCCTTCACCCCTTCATCTTGCCAGAGCGCTTTTGTATGTTCGTAAAACTCCTGCAAGAGATTCAGAAGACAAATCACTTAGTATGCATCATGATACCACAATCTGGTGGGATGAAAAGTGCGTGTACTTTCACGAGATCCCCCAGCAGGTCTGGCCTTATATCTTCCCTTATGTAGTACTATATGCTGACCATGTAATGTATGGACAGGGACGGTCCTCCGATCTGGCTCAGACCGCTAATATGATCAGTCACAACATAAACAGGGTTAGCTCTGCTGACTTTTCTTAATAAATAGCCTAGGATCATTTCTGCCACCATGATAGATTTTTCCATGCAATGTCCAGTGGTCTGGGCTAGAAATGCTCCTCATACCAAGTTTTTGTTCTGCGTCTATGTGGGGGGGGGGGGGTTATAATTTGTGCAAACACCCGTGTTCTCCGGCCATACGCACACTTGTCACGTGCCAACGCCAAGGGAGCGCTGCTGTACAGATTATGATCAGAACCAGTAAAGTCAGAAGGATTGGAGCAGACTGCACCGTTCTGACGCTACTGTCCGGATAGGAGGAGCGGGGGAGGGGAGACGGGGCTGAAGAATAACATGCAGGACAGTCCGCAGGACAGAATAGAGCAAGATGAAAAAACAACCCAAGAGATGGGAGGGGAGCGAGGTTTTCACTAAAAGAATGCTTTCTTCAAAATGGTTCTCAGTTTGGCACCTTGCAGCACTGGTTAGACTGGTATGAGTGTTCAGAAAAGCGTAGGTGGATCATCCGCTCGACATTTCTATGTGAAGTTCAGCTGAGGAATTTATACGTGTGCCGGAGTAACATGTCCCTGACAGGGGCATTCTATAACACGGCGGTGTGTGCAGGTACAGTTACACGGGGGTAACCGGGCCGTGGTGTCCTCTATGGAGGCTGCCATGCTAAAAAGCCTTCTCAAAGTCACAAGACTAAGACCACCGACTGACTGGGATTTTCCCACGAAAAATCCACGACAAAACACAGATTTCTGCATCATACACATTGCAAAGCGAGAAAATCCGCAGCATAATTTGACATCCCCTGGATCTAATGTCCTCACACTTGCTCAATTTCCAGAGGATTTATTTGTGCAGTATGTGGATGAGATTCAGGAAAATCTCCACTTTCCTGCTACTTATTATATGCTGCGGACTTTCCACCTGCAAATCTGAAAGGAAATTCTGCAGCTTCTCCGCCCCCTAAAGGGCCATATACACATTAGATCCAACCCTGCTGAACCCGCCAATATCAGTCAGCCATCTAATGCAGCGCTACCTGGCCGGTGCTCTCCTGCAGCTGCAAAAACCACAACGCTGGGAGCATGATCGGAGTTGCAGTTTTGCAAAGGTCAGAGGTTACAGATAAGTGTACGGTCTTGGACTCTGTCCAACCTGCCACCAGGGTCGTCTCCACTGAAAACACATGGCCAAGCCGATTGTTCATGTGTACGGGCAAGTCAGGATTTGTTGTAGCCAAATGAGCCATCAAGTATGGTCAACCTTAGTGTACGTATATGATAAACCAAGAGTTTCCAAATAAACCATTACTTGCCCAGCAGCATCCAGCACTGACGTATATGCATCTTACAATACCAGCGGTACAGGACATCACAATTACTGTCTATACAATATACATCATAAAACAAGGATACCTCTGTGGCAGACCTGGGCAAAGTGCAGCCTGTAGGCAACATCCAGCCCTCTGGCTGTCTCAGTGCAGTGTCTGATCGAGACAGCCGTGGTGCTGGAGACCAGAGGCCCACGGCCTGCACCGTGCCCTCCCGCTGTCTCCATAGACGCCAACTTCAATGGTGGAGGAGGAGCCTCCGGCCACTTCCTCCACCAATCAGTGTGTGAAACAGCTGACGCAATGACGTCATTTCATCGCATCAGCCGTGTGCTGCGGAGAGTCAGCACACCGGATGCAGGGAGAGAAGCAGAGCGCCGGCGAACGTGTATGGGATGTTTGGGTGGGCATGGGGAGGCTATGGGGGTGTCCTGCATAACATGGGGAGGCTATGGGGACGTCGTGCACTTGCCTCATGCTGTATATGGAGAGGCTATAGGGGGGAGGAGGCTGTGTTGGGCTCTTTCCACATACGGGGGAGGCTGTGGAATCGGTAAGGCCTGTTTCACACTTCCGTTTTTTCAAATCCGTCAAAATCCGTTGTTTTCCGTAAAAAAACAGATCCGCCATTTTTTGCAGGATCCGTTTTTTTTGTCCCATAGACTTCCATTACGGTTACCGCGGATCCGTCAAAAAAACGGATCCGTTTTTAAAAAAACGGATCCGTTTGCATCAGTTTCCGTCAAAAAAACGGAAACGGATCCGTTTGGCGGACACAAAAACGGAAGTGTGAAACAGGCCTAAGCCAAACCTCTGACTTCAACTCCTCAATTTCCATGACACCAACTCTGACTCCACCAAAATGGGCTCCGACTGACTCCACAGCCCTGTGTGTGGGGCTCATGCCACATATGGGGGAGGCTGTGTGGGGCTCTTACGATATACTGAAGGGGCTGTCCTCAGGTTCAAGCAATATATAGGGAGATGTCAGCATACTTAATTCTGCTCAATATTAAGTGATTATATTAATATAATCAACAATATAATTATAAAATATATTGATATTAAATATTGAGTAGAATTTCAGCTTATATGTTTGGCCCTCCACAAAAGTCACAGTCTCTCATGTGGCCCCTTGGGAAAATTGCCCACCCCTGCTCTGTGGTATAAAATCCCCCCATACACAGATTGCAGTCAGCCCTCTTTTAGCCCTCCATACACCAGGGTGCTCCTTCTATGAGAGGGGCGCTGTCAGACTCCTCGTGATATTTATCTCCAGAGAGAACAAGAGGATCAGCCAGTGAAATTGCAATGTGTTCATCACTCTCCCCCCCAACATCTGCTGGGGGCCACTAGGAAGGGCCCTGAGAACCTGGCCTTAAGGCAGGCTCGGGCATTCTTAGTATTGTGGGCATGGGGGACTTAAGAGTGATAAGCAGGCACCAGACAATGCTCATCTTCGGGGAAACCAAGACCCTTTATAACATGATCTCAATCTGATACAGATTTCCGACTGGGATCGGCTAACAATTTCATGAGTACGAGGGCTCCCGACTGTTCCCTAGCAGATCATGTTGGGGGCACAAAAGGATTGGTCAGATGGAAATCAATCCCCTGACCCTTCTGTTCCAGGTGATTCTGTCAGCAGCTCTTAGAGAACACTGGAATGGGGGAAACTCAGGAAAGCTCCTTTAGCTAACTGCCATCTAGTGTGTATAGCTAGCACAAAGCTTGTTTCACACATCCGACACTCATGGTCCGAGTAAGGCTAACGGGTCACACGTAGCGGAACGCTCACGGAAGTTACCGCAAGAATTCCGGATTCCATTCCGTGGGAAAATCGCATTTTAAATTCCCGCGGAAAAACTAGCGATTTGCAAGCGTAATTAGCTTGCAGAATGCTAGCGCTTTCCAAGCGATCTGGAGCATTGCTGGGAGAACTGATTGACAGGTTGGTCATACTCGTCAAACATAGTGTTTGACGAGTGTGACCAACTTTTTACTACTGGGGCTGCCTATGCAGCATCAGTAGTAAAAGATAAAATGTAAAAAAATAATAAAAAATAATATTGTTATTCTCATCTTCCGGTGTCCCGCGCAGCCTTCCCGCCTCTCTCCACGCTCCCGGTCCCAGTAATCCTTTGTGCAAGTGACCGCGAGACGTCGAGCTCCCGCGACGTCATCGCGAATGACTGCGAGGCGTCGCGCTCCCACGAGATCTCAACGTCATCGCGGTCATTCTCGCAAAGGAATACTGGGACCGGGAGCGTGGAGAGAGGCGGGAAGGCTGCGCGGGACGCCGGAAGATGAGAAGAACAATATTTTTTATTTTAATTCTATTTTTACAGGGATATGGAGCCCGGAGGACAGTCTCCTTTCCTCCGGATCGTGGGTACCATCCGCAAATGTTCTGCTTACTTTTCGTATCGTGGGCACAGCATGAAATCCAACATGCCCGATCCTATTCCCAAGCCCCAGCTCCTGCCACAAAGTACACATTTGATCTTTGAATGCTTGGACTAAAAATGATAGCATTGACAGATGTTCATCTAATAAGTAAGGGCAACTTAAGGGTTTTCGCTCTGGAAACGGTCATAACCTTGTGGTGTATATAGTTCATCACAGAGCTCAATCCGGCCCTTCCAGTAAATGCGCTGTGGCCATCATGTGACAATCAATGAGCCAAATGTGTCCAACTTATGCATTTCTCAGGCCACATCACAAAGACCAGTCCCTTGCCTGCCGCTTCCCTCTGCTAGTGGCAGGAAGCACTGATCATTACTAGCAGAAAGCTGGGTACCCATAGAAGATTACTGACTGACAATATAACCAATCAATCAGCACTTGTGTAAGGCGTTTTTATAAGAGCAAAAATAAAAACAGGGTGTTTGATAAGAACATCACTGGGGAGAAAAAAAAAAAAAAAAAAAAAAAAAGTTATACTGCAGATCAAAAGCTGCCTTCCCCCAAATAGCGGGTAACAAAGTCTCATGTACCATGGCATTTCAACTATCAAGGCCTTAAAAAAACAAATAACTATAATATGAATTATTGGTATTTTTTCAGCCATATTACATCCCCAAAAAAAGGAATAAAAAGTGATCAAGACACTGTACCTAAAATGGTATTAATAAAAATCACACCACCACGAAAAAAAAAAACAAAAAACGCCATCACACATCATTGAAGAAAAAATACAAAAAAGTTAGGAGTCTCCGAAAATGGCAAAGAAAAATTTAGAAACTTTTTTCTAACCACGAACACATAGAACAAAGACAAAAAAAAACAGGACTGCCCACTGTTAGAAACAGAATCCAAAACGATGACTGTATTGCAATTTTTATATTACCATAGCAATTGGATTTTTTGCTCCTGTGTTCCATTTCAGTGTATGGTAAAAATCAGATATCCTTCAAGCCAACAACTAGTCCCACGAGAAAAAAAAATAAAAAATAAAAACACTGTACCACCTTATAAGCCCTCACATGGGTAGTTGAATGGAAAAATAAAAGTTGCAGCTCTTCGAAACAGAGGAGACAAAAAAAAAAAAAAAAAAAAAAAAAGTGCAAAAACGAAACTTAGAGACTAAAGCCCCCGTTACACACTGCGATATCGCTAGCAATATCGCTGTAAAGTCACTGATTTTGTGACGTTGCAGCGATATTGCTAGCGATATCGCTGCATGTGATACTTACCTCCGACCGGCTCCCCCGCTGGTTATGGCTGATCGCGCGAGAAGCTCCTGGACCAGTCGTCGGTCACTTCCTGCGGCGCCGACGAGCGACGCGTGGAGTCGGGCGGGAGGACGCGGGATCGCCTAGTGTGACAGGTAAGTAGCGACCCCCGTCCCCTGCGATGTCGCTGGTGAGACCTGCCTGAGTGGCAGCTCACTAGCGACCACCTAGCGATTCACCAGCGATCCTGACCGCGTCATATCGCTGGTCGGGATCGCTGGCGAGTCGCTAGGTGTAACGGTACCCTAAGGGAAAAGCCTAAATGGGAAAAGCCTGCCACAAATCTGCACGAGTCAGTTTCATGCGGATGTTGCCTCTTTGGTCATAAAACGGTGAAATCTGCTGCATCATCAGACAGATTTACATTTTGCTCAGCGTTTGGAATAAAGTAGAAAAATATTCAGATTTGAGAGTCCTCAGTGGTTGATACCTTTTAATGGCTAACTGAAAAGTTGGTAACACATTGCAAGCTTCGAGACTACTCAGGTCTCTTCATCAGATTTTGTATTAAGGGCCAGTCACACTAAGAGATATCGCTAGCAATATCGCTATAACTAGTGACGTTATAGCGATATCTCTGTGTGTGATACTTACCTACGACCGGCTCCCCTGCTGGTTATCGCTGATCGCGCGAGAACGTTCAGGACTGTTTCTCGTCGTCAGCTTCCTGCTGTGAAGACGAGCGACGCGTGGAGCCGGGCGGGAGGACGCAGGATCGCCTGGTGTGACAGGTAAGTAGCAACCCCCGTCCCCAGCGATGTCGCTAGTGAGATCTGTCTGTGTGGCAGCTCACTAGCGACCACTTAGCGATGTACCAGCGATCCTGACAGCGTCATATCGCTGGTCGGGATCGCTGGTACATCGCTAAGTGTGACAGTACCTTTAGTCTATGCCTGATGAAGAGACCTGAGTAGTCTCCAAAGCTTGCAATGCGTTACAATCTTTTCAGTTAGCCATTAAAAGGTAACACATTGCAAGCTTTCTTGACTATTCCGGTCTCTTCATCAGATGTTGTATTAGTCAGCCTGACGAAGAGACCGGAGTAGTCTCCAAAGCTTGCAATGTGTTACCTTTTAATGGCTAACTGAAAAGATGGTAACACATTGCAAGCTTTGGAGACTACTCAGGTCTCTTCATCAGGCTGGACTAATACAACAACTGATGAAGAGACCAGAGTAGTCTCGAAAGCTTGCAATGTGTTACCATCTTTTCAGTTAGCCATTAAAAGGTATCAACCACTGAGGACTCTCAATTCTGAATATTTTTCTATCTATTGGCCAACACGGTACAAAGATATATATCTTCCCTGTGGAAGAAAGTAGGAAGCCTCATCCGCTCGGCTGGTGCAATTACTGTATATGCTGCAGACTGAAGACCCAGAGAACCTGACCCATGTGAACATGGCCAGTCCAGGTTCATTCAGGTTTGACAATTATGATGGTTTCGCATAAAAGCTCATTCCTCCATAGTTTACCCTATTGTCGGCAGCATTCCCCACTTACACATTCTTTGCTCTGCATCGAAGCTCTAGCAAACGGGGCAACCTGAGCCCTAAAACCTAAAAAAGTAAACCGGTCCTGAACCCTAGGAGACCATCACTAGGTTGTACAAAATGAGAAAACCACGGCTGCTTTCTATCAAGAGAGGCCTCACACCTTATGAGTTATCACATCACAGCTCGGCCGCATTCACGTCCGTGACCATGAGCTGCAATACCAGACAACCTTAGGTCAAGTGTGGCGCTGTATCTGGACTAATGCACATTTAATAGAAAAAAATCTTTAGATGAAAACCTTAAATGAAACCGGGAAATATCAATGAGCAGGTGGAAGGGAAGACATGGAGCAGTCTGACCGGTTCGTGGTCACCACCCATACATTAACCCTATGGAGACCAACAGCATCCTTTTGGCTTCTACGGGGTAGTATGCACTTGCATACATCATAACGTTATACACATTTTACTACACATGGCAGTTTTGTGGTTGAGGGAAGTGTGCTGAGGGTCAAAACCTTAAATGATTACTTGATTTTTCAAGAGAAACACTTTCACCTGCAAAACTGTGCCGTTTCCACTGCAAAATGAGCCCAAGTAATATTATAACAGCAAATTAAAAGCGCTGTTGTTCTGGCTTCCCTTACCCTACGGTCTGGTGATATTCCAATGGCCGGCCCGACTGTGTGAACTGCCTTATATACACCTACGAGCCATATAGCTCCGATCAGGAGACCCACTGTCAGGCCACGTTTTACCTCGTGACTGTCGGTCTAGACTGCTGCGGCCTTATTAGTGCACAGCCGCTGAAGGTTCACATGTCAGCCTCGGGAGAGTTTTATGGCACAGGGACCATGTACACTCATTAACCAAAGGTAATTGTTTAGGGACCGGAATACAGAGCAATTAGGAAGAATAATTACACCTACAGCAGAACTGGAAAGAGTTAAACACCTAATGAAAGGTGCTGCAAGGTATCTTATCCACATGCAGCTGTGGCACGCCAAGTGAAATGTGGGCAGCTGCCGCTCGTAAGTACTAGGAGGATCATTGATGGGGGACGACAGTGGGCATCATTGAGATATGGCCCATAATGGTTCAGGCTCTCATGATACAGAGCCACCCTGAGGATACAGACACTAAGGCCACATGCTCACATTCAGTATTTTACCTCAGTATCTGTAAGCCAAAACCAGGAGTGGGTGATGCATACTGCATAAGTGGTGACGGGTTTCTATTATACTTTTCGGCTGATGTTCCTCTCCTGGTTTTGGCTTACAAATACTGAGGTAAAATACTGAAAGTGGCCCAAATCTGGCCATCCAGGAAATAGTGGTCTAACAAACAAAACGTTCAGGCAACAGGCATCACTCCCAACCCAGCCGAGTATCCTCAGGTTTTCAAGAGAGGAAAAAGCTACTTTGGCAGCGGATGATCTCTTCTGAATAGACCAGGATCAAGCAATGAAATGCCAAATGGTCTGATCCTTCCTTCAGATGATGGGCATTTGGAGGCCCCCCATATAAATCAGAAGGTCCGAATTTTACACTGAAACCAGTCGACTTGCATCTAAACTGTATGGGGATCTTTAGATATTTTCTGGCGCAGTTTGCTCATCACTGATATCCTATAGGGGTATCCTGGTAAGGCCACAGTCACACATTCAGGATTTAGTCAGTATTTTACCTCAGTATTTGTAAGCCAAAACCAGCAGTGGAACAATCAGAGGAAAAAGTATAAGGCACACTGTGCATTTTTTCCCATGCGGGAATGGGCCAAAAACGCTAGGGAATCCTTATGCCAGCTAATTTAATGAGAATCCGGAAGTGCTGTGCTAATGATCAGTAATTTTCCTTCAAGTATTTGCAGTGCGATTTTTTTTCTGCAGCATGTCCGTTCTTTGTGCGGATTTTTAGCATTTTTCATCCACTGACTTCAACCGAGTCAGTTCGCAGCAAAAATACAGATATAAAAGGTTTGCGGATTTTCCGATTTTTTTTTTTTTTTTTTTTTTACGAACTCCCTATGGATTTTTCCCACTTATCTGTGTCACAGCGCGAGAAACACCGGAGCGGTGGTTCTGGTGACTGAATCGCGGTAAAAAGCTCACTACTACTCCTATCAGGCTAAGTCTGCTGTCACTGATAAAAGTGATAGCAGGCGCCGCTGATGGGAGTAGTCTCTCGTCAGCCGGCGCCTGTGCTTAAAGTCCCACGGTGATCTCACGTGTAGAACAGTCACATTAGGAGATGATATATTATTAATAATACAAAACAGCAAAAACGCACGTTTTTGCTACCAAGAGATGCAGAAACTTTGTATTTTTCACTCACTCCTGGCTTACAAATACAGATATAAAATGCTTACCCAATATTGAGTGTGTGAACGTGGGGAATAAGGAGCATGTACAACCTATGTACTGGATATGTATATGTCCAATCGCTGGGACCTCCAATGATTGCCAGACTGTGGTTAAAGTAGTTTTAATGGAGCAGGAGGATACATACCAGAACACTGTTCAATTTGCAGTGACTGGTAGGGCGGTCCAAGAGGTGGGACCTCATTTATCACAGATGAATGCTTCTGACCAGAAGACCAATTTAAGTATGTGGACTTGCTTAGTGAAAAAAATCTACTATAGAAAACCGAATTCTGTTTAAAATCTATTGAAAAAGAATGGACATGTTGAATGTCTTAATTTAAGGTGGGACAGAAGTCGTACTATATTGGTGTGACTCCCAGTCCGCTGCATATGGTTGCATTACAATGCTGAACTCCAGACCTGTAGAGCAGTCAGATCACTTTCTAGGGCAGCTCACCTAAACATCCATACATCAATGCACCCGCCCATCCGTACACCCCCTATAAATCAATGAAGTTCAACATGAAGTTGGGGCACATAAGCCTTTAGCTAGAAGGCAAGACCAGTGCTATAAACTAAATTATATATTATATATATCCAACCTACATAGCTAGGTTTTAATATTAACCTTCTATATAAGAAAGTAGTCAGCACAGGTATGAGGAAGAGCTTCGATTAAAGCCAGTGAAGTCACAAGGTACAGACTCCAAGATTAGAAAGATTCACTCCGGTATGTGAGATCATAGGTCTGTCTATGCACATGGAACAAGGGTCAATGACCCACCAGAAAGGATGAGAACACAAATGGCCATCCTAAGCAGGAGAAACGAAGACATCATAGCAAAGTCTGGAAAAAAAACAAAAAGCTGCACCCATAATGTTACCCAAGGACAAGCTGGTTTTAGGTTAGTTGTAGTATATTGCAGCAGCACCCATCCCTGCCTTTCTGACAGTACATATTATTTGCAGGATGAAGCATCTCCTAACATCACACCTAAGCCCCGGAATTACACAATCCTGGACTTTCCTGATGACAATGCTTTTGAAAGCACATGAAGCGACTCAGATAATGAACGATCCATTTATGGCAGGGGTGCACAAGAGTTTTCGGTGTAAGGGTCACATTGTCAGGCTGAAAAAATTCTTTATTTTAAAAGGTTACTTAAATGAATACATAACCAGACCCACCATCAGTACATGACTACATCACCAGAACCAAGTTTTGACATTGAGGAGGATATGGAGTGCTTTTGTGCGCATGCGCTTTTTTTTTTTTTTTTTTTTTTTTTTATTTAGGCAGGTTGGGCGCACTAAAAATGCAACAGGGTGCGTCCGACGCGCCTGTGCGCAAACTGCAAAAAAATGCATGCGCACAAAAACGCTTACAAACGCTAGACCATGCGCACCCATGTTAAACATAGGGGCGTATTGCGCATGTACATGCACGCTGCGCAGCGCTAAAAAACGCAAGTGTGAAACCAGCCTTATAGGCGACATCTCTTATTGAAGTCTTTCCCATCCCTTGCGTCTCCTTGTAGCACTAATATGATGACTATTCACATCCACATCTCGACTCTGCAGATTTCCCTCTTCTCTGGCCCTCTGTAGCACACATGGACATGGTGCCCTTAAAAATAAATCATAATGCCCCTTAAATAATCATCTCCTACAGTTGTGGCCAAAAGTATTGACACCCCTGCAATTCTGTCAGATAATACTCCGTTTCTTCATGAAAATGATTGCAAACACAAATTCTTTGGTATTATTATCTTCATTTAATTTGTCTTAAATTAAAAAAACACAAAGAATTGTCCTAAAACCAAATTGGATATAATTCCACACCAAACATAAAAAAGAGGGTGGACAAAAGTACTGGCACTGTTCGAAAAATCATGTGATGCTTCTCTAATTTGTGTAATTAACAGCACCTGTAACTTACCTGTGGCACCTAACAGGTGTTGGCAATAACTAAATCACACTTGCAGCCAGTTGACATGGATTAAATTTGACTCAACCTCTGTCCTGTGTCCTTGTGTGTACCACATTGAGCATGGAGAAAAGAAAGAAGACCAAAGAACTGTCTGAGGACTTGAGAAACCAAATTGTGAGGAAGCATGAGCAATCTCAAGGCTACGAGTCCATCTCCAAAGACCTGAATGTTCCGGTGTCTACCGTGCGCAGTGTCATCAAGAAGTTTAAAGCCCATGGCACTGTGGCTAACCTCCCTAGATGTGGACGGAAAAGAAAAGTTGACAAGAGATTTCAAGGCAAGATTGTGTGGATGTTGGATAAAGAACCTCGACTAACATCCAAACAAGTTCAAGCTGCCCTGCAGTCCGAGGGAACAACAGTGTCAACCCGTACTATCCGTCGGTGTCTGAATGAAAAGGGACTGTATGGTAGGAGACACAGGAAGACCCCACATCTTACCCCGAGAAATAAAAAAGCCAGGCTGGAGTTTGCCAAAACTTACCTGAAAAAGCCTAAAACGTTTTGGAAGAATGTTCTCTGGTCAGATGAGACAAAAGTAGAGCTTTTTGGGCAAAGGCATCAACATAGTGTTTACTGGAGAAAAAAAGAGGCATTCAAAGAAAAGAACACGGTCCCTACAGTCAAACATGGCAGAGGTTCCCTGATGTTTTGGGGTTGCTTTGCTGCCTCTGGCACTGGACTGCTTGACCGTGTGCATGGCATATGAAGTCTGAAGACTACCAACAAATTTTGCAGCATAATGTAGGGCCCAGTGTGAGAAAGCTGGGTCTCCCTCAGAGGTCATGGGTCTTCCAGCAGGACAATGACCCAAAACACACTTCAAAAAGCACTAGAAAATGGTTTGAGAGAAAGCACTGGAGACTTCTAAGGTGGCCAGCAATGAGTCCAGACCTGAATCCCATAGAACACCTGTGGAGAGATCTAAAAATGGCAGTTTGGAGAAGGCACCCTTCAAATATCAGGGACCTGGAGCAGTTTGCCAAAGAAGAATGGTCTAAAATTCCAGCAGAGCATTGTAAGAAACTCATTGATGGTTACCGGAAGTGGTCGCAGTTATTTTGGCTAAAAGTTGTGCAACCAAGTATTAGGCTGAGGGTGCTAATACTTTTGTCTGGCCCATTTTTGGAGTTTTGTGTGAAATGATCAATGTTTTGCTTTATTATCTTTTGTGTTTTTTCATTTAAGACAAATTAAATGAAGATAATACCAAAGAATTTGTGTTTGCAATCATTTTCAGGAAGAAACTGACTATTATCTGACAGAATTGCAGGGGTGTCAATACTTTTGGCCACAACTGTATGCTGAGCCCCTGAACAAATAATTGCCCCCTCACGCTGCCCCTCTCCATAATATTCCTCCCCCCTCATGCTGCCCCTCTCCATAATATCCCTCCCCCTCATTGTCCCTCTCTATAATATACCTTCCTCCCTCACGCTGCCCCTCTCCATATCCCTCCCCCCTCACGCTGCCCCTCTCCATATCCCTCCCCCTCACGCTGCCCCTCTCCATATCCCTCCCCCTCACGCTGCCCCTCTCCATATCCCTCCCCCTCACGCTGCCCCTCTCCATATCCCTCCCCCTCACGCTGCCCCTCTCTATATCCCTCCCCATATCCCTCCCCCTCACGCTGCCCCTGTCCATATCCCTCCCCCCTCCCGCTGTCCCTCTCTATAATATCCCTCCCCCTCACGCTGCCCTCTGCATAATATCCCTCCACCCCTCTCCCGCTGCCCCTCTATAATATCCCCCTTCACGATGCCCCTCTCCGTAATATCACTCCCCCCTCACGCTGCCCCTCCATAATATCCCCTGTCCACGCTGCCTCCTCATAATATCTCCCACTCCACCATATTCCCCACACTGACCCGTTCTATAATATTCCCCCACACTACACTTATCCATACTATTAACCCCCCCCATAATATTCCCCCCAAACTGCTCCTTCACCCGCAGTTTTCCCCCCCCCCCCCAACTGCCCCATAATATGCCCCTCATAGTAACACCTACCCCTCTACAATACGAATTTATACAGTCAATCCTTGGCTCCTACATGGAACACTTACCGCTACCTCTGAGGTGATAGCAGTGTGATGAGGTCGGCAGTGTGATGACCTCATCACACTGTTGCATGCCGGGGCGCTGTCAAATATTCCTCTGCTCCTGAAGTGTTCAAGTGTAATTGCGTCTGAAAGACGTGAATACATGTGATTACAGGAAGAAGGAAGGGAGCCATGGTCTATCACTTCTCTGCGGGTTCCAAGATATCCTTTGGCAGGCCGCATGTTGCGCAGGCAGGATATATGGGAAGTGTCACAGATTAGACCTGCCTTGTGTACTACAAGGAGGGTTTATAGGGTGCATAAAGAAGTCTACACTTTTTGGGTATTTAGAGTCTGGATGTACCAAGGGATCTACAGTGGAGGAGAATCAATTCGTTTTAAAAATTAAGTGCGCCCCAGGTCCCTACCAAGACGGCAATGCCATTAATTAGGTAGCAAGTCAGGACAAGAAGAGAAGCCATGCCTTCTTTTTCAATAGGACAAGTATAAACCATACAGGATCTACCTGGAAATTTCCTAATAAAATAAAACTGATGTAAAACATCAGGATGTCATCACACTGCAAGTTCTCCAACATGGCTTCTTTTGTGAAGGCGAGAGTCACAGTGGAAATATATGAACCTTCAGTACATATCTACCTGTGAATGGCAGATTTATCAAAGGTTAAAGGGGCTTTATCCAGTGCTTCTACCTTCCACATTGGCAAGATAAGAGGGGCTACTGATAGCTGCGTGCCAGGTCTCATTTACGGCCGACAGTCATACACTTGTTCCTTTCTGCTTAAAGGATTTTTCAATGGGGATCTGACCGCCATCACTACATTTACGTGTAATGGGGCAAAAGGAGAAAACAAGAGCGCTGAGCTCCGTACTCAGATTTGAGGGGTTTCTGGTGGTCAGATGCCCACAAATCAGAACGTCATTATCCTATGGAACGAAAAACTCCCAATGTTGGGAAAACCCTTTAATAGGACAGGTGCATGTTACCTATTGGGCTGCCGCAAGCCCTGCTCATACCAAGAATGTACCTGCCAACCCAATGTTATCAGTCCCTTACTTCCCAACAGGCTACATACTTCTTTAATTCTTAAACTGGCCATAAATCTGGAGGATTGATGTGAAGGCACAAGTCTGATAGACCCTCTATTGGAGCAAGTTGTAGATTTCTTCCAAAACGTGAGCTGCCAGAGGTGACTGGATGATACTTGTTGTCTCCCTTCCTACCTTCAACATATATAAGTCATAAATCCTGTCTAATCCACCCAGTGTTCATATTTATGGGGGGATAGGGAGTGCCAAAAAGGACCCGCTTTAGTAGGAAACAGGATTTTTTTTTCTCCTTCTGTGTAACACATGGTTACAGACAAAGCCATCTGGTCAGAATCAGATACTTACTGCCGGAAAGTCAAAATCCTTGTGACTCGGTAAGCTTGTGATATAATCAATTCGGAACTGGTTGTCTGGGTTCGCTAGCTCCACTGGAGGCGAGAGATTGCACATCGCCGTTACTATGGTCTGCAGAGAAAGGAAAAAACCACAGGCATTGTATCCAATCAGGAAAGCTTGGAGATTACAATATCCGTGCTATCTGGGGTGTACTTACTTCAATGGCCTCTTTTATGTTATTCTTTATATCTTGAATTTTTACCTTTTTCTCCCTGAAAGAAAATATTAAGATATTACAAGCCTGTCCAACTTATGATATAGGGAAGCTGTGATATATGAAGGTTATTGATGTAGCTGTATACATGCATGTTGTTTTCTAATAACACAGGCGTGCGACTAAAAAGCTGTTTGATTATTTTCATCTAATTTCCATGTATTTTGGTGTGCTGAAAACGAAAAAAATATTGAAAAAAATCCTTGACGTCAGGATTTGCCACAAAATGCTCTTCAAAATTAAGTTAATTTTTCTCAATTTTTTTTTTTTTTTTTTATCTTAGGGTTTTGAAAGTCAAAATTACTATTAACTCACATCAATGCAATCAAAACAAAGATTACGTGGAATAACCAAAACAGCTCTTGAAAAATTTTCTTTTGCAGACCTGTGTAATGGTACTTTATGTGTAAAGATCTGATATGCTAGTCATTAAAAGACATGCAAATCAGACAAGCAGTGCAATGGGGGAGTTACTGTGCTGACTTTCAAGGGTAGTGACGCCCCCCGTGCACTTCTGGCCTGATTTGAATATGTTTTGTACACTAGATTTCTCATGACTGACACAAGATCTCACAAAAAAAAAAAAAAAGGGGAGTTTTTATGACCACACATTCAGACCACTACCTCTACATGTAACAAGGTGCTGACAGATTCTCTTTAAAACGAAAGATGAACAGATTAGTAAATAGTAACACTGATGTATGAATACATTGATAGCGTTAGATCCTACATTAGCCATCAAAACCCATAGTGTCCCCCTCGGTTTACAATGGTGTCCTAGAACCACAGCGCAGTGCCAGATTCATTCCAATATGGACACTCAACAGTCCCATTTTACACGGGCCGCTTCCAATGGGATACAGCTTAAGCAGGCTTCAGCAAAAATATTTAGTTACTAAAATGATCATCAATTGATCAAAAACTGAGGAACCCAAGCTCCAGCTCCATCGCTCCCCTCCAGTGTGCATTACACTGTGACAGTCCCAGCAATCACCTGGCTAAAGGATTTCAGGGAGGAGCAGGATACCATACACATTGTGGTCGACCACAAGCCCTCCAATGATCATTGCTCAGCTGGATGTATGCCCTGTCGGGTGTGCTTGGCATGCCCAGCTCTCCTCGGAGATCGCTGCTGTATGGAGGCAGTATACACATATAGCCTCACTTTCTAAGGGTGGGTTGAGCATTGCTGGCCTTATTTCAAGGACTGCTCAGGGTTTCAGCACCAACTTTCTCACCCCAACTAAAAGATCTGGCATGCCACCCTCACCTTCTGAAATTCCAGGTACGTTTCGTAGCTGTAGACGTAACAGCTGCCTAAGAGGGTCCATGAGGACAGTGTTAAGCTGGAGTCACACATAGCGACTTACCAGCGATACAGACACCGATATCAAGGTGTCAGGATCGCTGGTAAGTCGCTATGTGATCGCTGGTGAGCTGTCACACAGACAGCTTCACCAGCGATTAGCACAGCGATACCGAGCGCCCGGCATCGCTGGCCATCCCTGTAAAAAATAGAATTAAAATAAAAAATATAGTTATTCTCACCTTCCGACGTCCCGCGCAGCCATCCTGCCTCTCTCCACGCTCCGGTCCCAGTAATCCTTTGGGAGAATGACCGCGAGATGTCACGGTCTCGCGGTCATTCGTGCAAAGGATCATTGGGACCGGAGCGTGGAGAGAGGAATGCTGCGCGGGACGTCGGAAGGTGAGAATAACTATATTTTTTATTTTAATTCTATTTTTTACAGCTGATCGCTGGTCTCCTGCCTGTCTCACGCAGCGATGCGTGCTGGCCAGCGGGAGCCCAGCGACCAAAAAAAATGTCCAGAGGTTTCTTACAGCGATACAGGCAGGGGGGCCGCTCGCTGATCGCTGTCACACACAGCGATCTCGCTGGTGAGATCGCTGTTACGTCACAAAACTTGTGACTCAGCAGCGATATCGCTAGCGAGATTGCTATGTGTGACTCCTGCTTTAGTGGGGGCTCTCATGGAAGCAGAAACGTCAGGTTACACCTTAGCATCCAAATAATCACTGACATCAACATCTGCCATCTGCACATAGTCACCAACTTTACCATTCAGGCAATATACAGGGTGGCCATTTATATGGATACACCTAAATAAAATGGGAATGGTTGGTGATATCAACTTCCAGTTTGCGGCACATTAGTATATGGGAGGGGGGAAATTTTTCAAGATGGGTGGTGACCATAGCGGCCATTTTGAATCCAACTTTATTTTTTTCCAAAGGGAAGAGGGTCATGTGACATCAAATTTATTGAGAATTTTCACAAGAAAAACAATGGTGTGCTTGGTGTTAATGTAACTTTATTCTTTCATGAGTTATTTACAAGTTTATGACCACTTATAAAATGTGTTCAAAGTGCTGCCCATGGTGTTGGATTGTCAATGCAACCATCTTCTCTCACTCTTGACACACTGATAGCAACACCACAGAAGAAATGCTAGCACAGGCTTCCAGTATCCGTTGTTTCAGATGCTGCACATCTTGTATCTTCACAGCATAGACAATTGCCTTCAGATGACGCCAAGGATAAAAGTCTAAGGGGGTCAGATCGGGAGACAATGGTGGCCATTCAACTAGCCCACGATGACCAATCCACTTTCCAGGAAACTGTTCATGTAGGAATGCTCGGACCTGACACCCATAATTGATGGTATGGTGTGGTATATGGGGTACAAAGATAGTGGGGCCATGCTTCATCAATGGAAACCTCAATGCCATTGGATATCTGAAATTGCTACATGATGATGTGATGCCCTCTATATGCACTGAAGATGGCACGTTCCCTGAGTCTTTCCAGCAAGATGGTGCACCACCATATTATGGGTGTCAGGTCTGAGCATTCTTACAAGGAATCTGACCGCCTTAGACTAGCATTTCTTCTGTGGTGTTGCTATCAGTGTGTCAAGAGTGGGAGAAGAGGGTTGCATTGACAATCCAACACCATGGGCAGCACTTTGAACACATTTTATAAGTGATCATAAACTTGTAAATAACTCATGAAAGAATAAAGTTATGTTAAAGCCAAGCACACTATTGTTTTTCTTGTGAAATTATCAATAAGTTTGATGTGTCACATGATCCTCTTCTCATTGGAAAAAATAAAGTTGGATCCAAAATCGCCAACTTCAAAATGGCCACCATGGTCACCACCCATCTTGAAACATTTCCCCCCTCCCATATACTAATGTGCCACAAGCAGGAAGTTGATATCACCAACCATTCCCATTTTATTTAGGTGTATCCATATCAATGGCCCACCCTGTACATAAAGCCACACAATATTCTTATTGTGTGGGACCATAGCAAATAATAAACTGCAGCTGACTGTTTTCAGAACAGAGAGACAAGCACTCCTATCATCATATAACAGGATCCTCAGGATGATAATTGTCCGACATCTACTCTAGCAAGATCCTGTAACGGTCCCATCTCCATCCATAGGGACGGCAGGAGTGAGGGTCCGTCACGTGCTCCGATGACCTAATAAGGCAGTCATTTCCCCTGCACACAGAAACACGCAGGCAATTAGTACGGTCAGGTTTAGAGAGACTCGCTGGAACAGAGGAAGAAACACACTGTAAGTGGGAGGACGCAGCCGGCACTGACACAAACTTCTATCTTGGCAAATTTACTGGCAAAACGGTATCAATCTGTGCATCGGGGAACAGAACACGATCGCTGCCAACACATTAACCCTATCCTCCGGAGACTGAACTAGAATATGATGGCGTTCATGTGCATCATCTCCTGGGCCATCTATATTTCCCTTTTATCTCTTGTAAACAGAAAAAGGTGAATGTGATATCCCGGAGATGAGAACGGGCCTAGAGGTCAATGAAATCCTCAAAGACGTCCTGGAGTCATTGAACACAACCTTCATAATCTGTATTCGGGGTCTCCTGCTGTAACAGATGGCCACATACAAAAACTGGACTACGTGGCCAAAACACTGGCCCATTTGAAGCTAGACTGCTGAGAAAACAGCGAGCAAGTATATGTATGCGGACTACCTTAGTAGTCCTGCAGACTGTGTAACAAGACGCCGGTTCACGAAAGTCAACTACATGCAATTCCTGCCCATTGGCACTTGTTAATTATGCCGGGAGCATAGCCTACAAAAATACATCCCAACTGTGCACACAACACCCAATGTAACAGATCACTCCTGGAAAAAAACAAAAACTGTACGTAGTGCAGGACCTGAGGAGACAGTGCACAAACCAAGGTGCCTATATACCTGAAGGAGAGTCCAGACGGCCACATTTCACCGTCCATATACAGGCCGCAATGCCCGGACTGACCGTGGGTACACAACATCTCACAGGCCTGTGGGGCTGTAAGATTGGGTCAGGAGATGCCCCGGCAGTTAGGCCTTGTGGTCTGCATACGCACCATGAAATATGGCTGTCAAAACCTGACAGTGTGCGGAGTAAACATCATAAGGGACAGATGAACAAAAAGATTCATACTACCCTGCTCCGGCCTCCAGTTCAGTGCTCATTTCCACACCAGCAGCCTGCTGCACAACATCCTAGGGGTGTGATGCTTATTAGGCCCCCCATGACTTCATAACATACCTCACGGGGGGCCCAATTAGCAGCAGAGACGCCTTCTATGCCAGGCAGCTGAATGCTGGCGCAGAAGTGAGCACTGTCCTACTGACAGAACTGGACGCCAGAGCAGGGTAATCCGAATCTTTTTACTCACCGCTACCAACATACAACCTCTCAGGCCCAGACATTGGCTTAGAAGGGTTTTCCAGTCTATTAAAACTCATCATCCATCCACTGGATACATAAGAAATAGTAGGATCCGTTCTACAGTGGGCTTTATGCTGTGTGCCCCTAGGGAGAGCCAAATGGAGTTGCGGGTCAAGCACACACCTTATGAAAAGGAATAAGGATCAGTTAGCCATCCATTGTTCTCCTATTTCAAGCGGATCCGGGTTTTATTCAGTCGCCATGACAGCACCACGAGAGAGGGGACAGAAAACCTACAGACAAAGAAGGGCGGCCCTCTCTCCCGTCTCAGTTGGTTTCCTGTCCGTGACAATGGATCCCTTCAGACATACCTCTTCAGGAGTTCGAAGTTTCTTGAGTGGAATCCCGGGCCCGGCAGGGCCTCCAGCTCTCGCAGCGGGCACCGTCGGGGGGGGGGGGGGGGTTACTCGGCAGGCCAGGATGAGAGACACCTGCTGGCCCCATCGGGGGCGGTACCTGGGGGATGGCGAGCTACTTAGACTCAGGTCAGCTGCGGGATGCTTCTGGCCCTGTGTAGTGCATAATGGCATCTCTGGAGCATGCAGAGTCTCTGAATGAGCAGCCACTGCCACAGCCTTCAGAAAAGTCCCAGCAGCGGTCTAGCAGCAGCAGCCACTCTGGGAGGCATAAATCTATCCAGAAGGCGAAGCCTGAGAAGTCCACGAGCCGTAAAGGATCGGCAGCTATGTTGAACCCTCCACAGAACCCGGTACCACTCTGTTAAAAGCCAGGGGTAAGTGAGCTACGAGAAAGTTCACCTTGGTGATTTTCTGTTCCCCTTATGTTCCCTCTCTCCAATCTGTCAGGGGAAAAAGTGCTCCAGGAAAAGCAAGCACAGAGTGTGCAGAGTGCGGGTCTCCCCTTCCAGACGGTCATGGAAGGAAGCTATGTAGACCCTGCATACATCGCCTAGTCACAGAAGAGACCTCCAACTTTATCTCCAGTTTGCGGGAGATAGTCAGGCAGGAGGTTAGGGGTTCGGTCAGATCCCTATCTCCGGACACAGGGTTTAAAGGGAAGTCCCCCGTTTTAATCTTAGACAGCGATTCACAAGAGTTAACATCAAACTCATCCCACTCCTGTTTTCCGCTAGAACGAGTCAGTCATCTAGTAAAGGCGGTAAACAGCACAATGGGAATTGAGGAGACCCCGACAGAGAAGTCCGTGCAGGATTCGATGTTCAGGGGGTTGGACCGGAAAAATCGAAGGTCCTTTCCGTTAGTAGACAAAATCAGCGCCCTTATCACAAGGGAGTGGAAAAAGCCCGATGGGTGGCAGGGAGCCTTTCCTGCCTTCAAAAGAAGGTATCCATTTGAGGAGGCAGCTTCATCCTTATGGGACAAAGCCCCAAGACTGGACGCAGCAGTCGCCAAAGCGTGCGAAAAAAAAAGTTCCCTACCCTTTGAGGACCTTGGTAGCTTAAAAGGACCCGCTGGATAATAGGAAGGCAGACGTCTTCCTTAAGGGAACCTGGGAGACATCAGCAGGAGCCCTCAGACCAGCGATCGCTGCCACGTGCACTGCCAGGTCCTTAATGGTATGGTTGGACCATTTAGAAGAGCAGCTTAGAGATAAGGTCCCAAGACAGGACATCCTTTCCTCCCTTTCTACAACCCAGGGAGCGGCGGCCTTCCTCTCAGATGCGTCAGCGGACTCTGAAGTTAGCAGTCAGATCCGCGGCCCTCTCCAATGCCGCCCGTAGGGCCTTGTGGCTTAAAATGTTGGCCAGGTGATATGCAGGCCAGATCAAAGTTATGCGGCATCCCGTGTGAAGGGGTTCATTTATTTGGTTAAGTGCTGGATGAACTGTTAGAGAAAGCTGGCGACAGCAAGAAACGATTCCCCTACTTAGGAAGGCCATCTTACAGACGGGACTCTTACAGAAGGTGGTCTGACCGTAGGAGAGCAACAAGAGAAAGACCCAGATATGACAGCAGGAGGAAAGGTAGGGGGTATAGGTTTAATACCCCACGGGACCGTAGTAATCCTAAATGACTGCCGGACCAGGTCGGGGGGAAATAGCCCATGGATACGGGAGCATTATCAGAACGGGACTGAGGTTTGAGTTCCAGAGAACCTCGCATGCAAAATTTCTTCTAACCCCCATCCGCTCTTCATCTACAGAACAGAAGGCGTTGGAGTCGGAGGTCCGTGAACTTCTCCAGAAGGGTGTCTTGGTGAGGGTTCCTGAGCTACAAAGAGGTAAAGGGTTCTACTCCCCCCTCTTTCTAGTCAAGAAGACAGACTGCTCCTTCCGCACCATCATTAATCTCAGAAGCCTCAATAAATTTATTAAAATTCAATCTTTCAAAATGAAGTCTGTGAAATCTGCTATTAAATTGCTATTCAGTGGGTGCTTTGTGGTAGTCATAAACCTTAAAGACGCCTATTATCACGTCCCGATACACGCAGATCATCAGCAATTCTAAGGGTGGCCGTTTCACTGGGCGGAATTATATGCCACTTCCAATACAGGGCACTTCCCTTCGGGGTTGCAGTCGCTCCCCGGGTCTTCACAAAGATAAAGGCTGAGGTTATGGCTCATTTGCACGAACAAGACATTCTCGTGATCCCCTATCTAGATGATCTACTAATTGTGGGGCACTCGGAATCTCACTGCACTGCCCAATTAGGGAAGGTAATATCCAGCCTTCAGGGGTTAGGATGGATCATTAATTTTAAAAAGTCACAGTTGCAGCCCCTAAAAGTTCAGCAGTTCCTCAACCTTATCCTAGACTCTGATATACAGGAGTGTCGATTACCAGAATCTAAAATATTCAACATTCAGCGTCAGACACTCAGGGTGATAGACAACCCATCGGTTACACTTAGGGGGGCAATGTCCCTGTTGGGCTCACTAACATCATGTATACCAGCAGTACTCTGGGCCCAATTCCACACCAAAACTCTGCAGTGAGATGTTTTGCACAACACCCGTCGGCTAGAAGGTCGCCTCGAGGGTTGATTCACCTTATCCAACGATATCATTCAGTCTCTACGATGGTGGTCACAGATACCAAATCTGCGTAGGGGAGTTCCCTGGGTAAATCATATCTCCCGAATCATAACCACGGATGCTAGTCCCAGGGGCTGGGGAGCACATATGGGGGATGTGTGGGTCCAGGGTGCGTGGACACCGTCAGAACAAGAATTTTCCTCTAACCTTAAAGAGCTGTTAGCCGTGGAGCGGGCTGCAACTGCTTTCCTTATGTCCCTACAAGTCAAACACGTCAGGCTATTTTCAGACAACCAGGTAACTGTAACCTACATTAACCACCAGGGGGGAACCTGGTCCAGGCCCTTAACGGATGTAGCAAATCGTATCTTCCAGATCGCCGAGGTTCACCTTCTATCCCGCCATATAAAAGGAAAACAAAATATAACAGCCGATTTCCTAAGTCGCAACAGGCTCAAACAGGGAGAGTGGGCACTAAAGAGGGCCATCTTCGGACAGATCGTACACAGGTGGGGACTCCCGGAAATAGACTTGTTCGCCAGCAAAAGAAACAGACAACTCCCTTTGTTTTGTTCTCTGGATCCCAGACAGAACCCATATGCCGTGGACGCTCTCCTGATCCCTTGGAACTTCGACCTGGCGTACGCCTTCCCCCCCCCCCCCCACTGAATTTAATTCCGATAGTGCTGAGGAAGATTCGAGAGGACAGGGCTCACGTTATCCCAGTAGCCCCATTCTGGCCCAGTAGACCGTGGTTTTCTTGGCTGAGGAAGATGTCCGTGTCCCAGCCATGGATTCTACCAGAGCTCCTGGACCTTCTGTCTCAAGGTCCAGTGTATCACCCACAAGTTTCCAACTTACACCTAGCGGCGTGGAATTTGAGGGGGGGGCTGCTGAGAGGGAGGGGGTTTTCCTGTGGGCTAGTCAACACCCTATTAAAAAGCAGGAAAGCCTCCACGACAAATATCTAGAGTCTGGAGAAGATTCTTATCAGCCTCAGGGGCAGAGGTTGGTCAGAAAATCCGCATTGGCCAGATACTGGAATTCCTTCAGAAGGGGTTGGAGATGGGTCTAGCCACAAATACACTTAGGGTACCGTTACATTTAGCGATGCACCAGCGATTCCGACCACGATACAACCCGGTCAGGATCGCTGGTGCATCGCTAAATGGTCGCTAGCGAGCTGCCAAACAGGCAGATCTCGCCAGCGACATAGCAGCGGTCGGCGGTCGTTACTTACCTGTCAGACGCGGCGATGAAGACGTCTTCCCGCCCGCGTCGCTCGTCGGCGCCTGCAGGAAGCCCAGCAGGAAGTGGCCGACGAGAAACGGTCCAGGACGTTGTTGCGCGATCAGCGATAACCAGTGGGGTAGCCGGTCGGAGGTAAGTATCACACAATTTCTTTTGCTTATACAGCAGGTGGGTTGGAAATCCCGGAAGGCAAAAAGGCGCACTCTACTCGGGCCGTGGCAACATCCTGGGCAGAGAGGTCGGAAGTATCCATTGAGGACATATGTAAGACAGCCATGTGGTCCTCTCCATCCACGTTCTTTATCCACTATAGATAGGATTTAGGCGGGTCCGCCGACCTCACGTTTGGGAGAAAGGTGCTTGAGGCAGCTATCCCTCCCTAAGTTCTCTTCATCTCTGTAAACCTCTCGTGGTGCTGTGTCATGGCGACTGAATAAATGCTCAGCTACTTACCGGTAGCGGTGTTTTTCAGGAGCCCATGACAGCACCTTTACATTCCCTCCCTCTGCTCTCACGTATGGGTCAGCACCTTTCTTTCGGTTAGACTTTAGTCACAGGTGTGAAGAATATTTAGTTTGCCTGTGTATATATGAATTGCTACTAACCAGGGAGGTCCTCTCATGCTCTGTAATCCAACTGAGACGGGAGAGAGGGCCGCCCTTTTTTATGTCTGTAGGTTTCCTGTCCGCGAAGGGCGGATCCCCTCTCTCGAGGTGCTGTCATGGGCTCCTGAAAAACACCGCTACCGGTAAGTAGCTAAGCATTTTTTGCTTAGTGGAGGTGAAAAAAAAAAAACGTAATGTGCTACTGGACATCTGAACTTTCTTGTAATCATCTATTTGAAACCTATTTAGTTAGCAAAAAACGGATCCATTTCAAATGGGAGAAAAACATATGGCCAATTAACGGATCCATTTTCCATAGACCAATGTTAAAAAGCTGTAGTCAGTTTTTTTTTTTCTTCTTTAAAATGGAGAAAAAAAAAAAAAAAAAAAAAATTGTGTCTGCACAACTTTTTGGGCAACGGATTGCTGATGGATCTGTCCTAACAGATGATTACTGGAATAGTAAACTTAGTCTAAGTGCACTTGGCAAAAAAAAAAAAAAAAACACGTTTATACGTGTCCATATCTGGGAAAAGGACTGGTGAATGAAACCCCAGATAATCTACCTATAAGACTGCCTGAGGCAATGTGCTACTAGCACAAGAGTGCCTGAGCCCAGATCACATACAAGTGAGGAGGGCACAGCAAATGCTCTAAACCAGTACAGATACCACCAACATTCACCAATGTGTCCCCCTATATATGCACACACTAAAGTGGGAGCCACTGCCTTGTACCATTGTTATAGGAATCACTCCCTTTACACAGAACATGAATACACCAGGACATAAAGGTTCAATTGCTACAAGGGGCTTCAGCAAAGAATGGATATTTGCTCACCAATGTTGGGGTCTGTTCAATCCTATTATCATAATAGTCCTGACTGACCAGGTAGTTCTGTCCATCTTAGCCACCATGTCCCATCAGCAGCCCGCCACCACCCAATCATCTGCTGTAGAGAGACAGTGGGAGGCCCCTATACACATTAATTAACATTTTCCTGGATTTTGGACAACTACATCAGATAAGATTATAAAGACGACAAAGAAACTGCAATATAAAAAAAGTAGAAGATTGCAAACATCACATTTCTACTTTGTGCTGGAGACCTCAGCATAACTGGCTCAATACACAACGATACCAGCATTGAAAGGAAGCCATCAGGATTTTTGTGTTTCATGCATTTTTTTTATCCCTACAAAAACAGGATGGAAATTCCCCTCCCCCATATTGTAATCTGTATTTAAAAAAAACAAAAACTTTAATTTTCAAGCTGGATTTTTTTTCCTTTAAACCACATTCTATAAACTTCACAAATCAGGGAATTCACACGCTTATTTGCATCAATCGACTGATGCTGACTTTTGTATTCAAGCATCTAATGAGCGTGTGCAAAGATTTTTATACTGCAGGTCGTTTTCTGATGACACTTTCCCTTTAAAGTCAAAATAAAATTTGCTATGTCAATACACAAGTGTATAGAAATATACTGAACTAAACCCTCCGTGACAATGTCACATAGAAGGGGCTCAATACAAACACTTTCAGGCCCCCAGAGAGCTATGAATTTCAGTTTTCCTGAAGCATTTTTTTCAGGGTCCCCTATATTGTCCTATTATCAATGTACATGCATTTTCTATGGTGTTTTATCATATAGAAAAAAAAATAACCCAAAAACACTGTACTCCGAGCAATAAGGAGGCGGGGGACACACGCGCCATAGGCAGAACAGATATCAGAGAGAATAGTATTTTATTATTTTATGAGACACTCACACCCTATTGTAGCTTTCACATGTGGCTAATCGAGGACAGATTTAGCTTAGGGGCGATATGTACAATGTACCAAATATGCTACAACACCCAAAGGGTAACGCTATATAATAAGATATCTGATCATTGCCTAGAACTGCTTAGATAGAACCTTTGCAGCAGGGAACGCCCCCGCGTGTACCCACAGCGTCACATACTAATTACTTATCAGTCTGGAGATCCTGAACTCAATGTGAAGGCTTTGATACAGTTTCTTAGATTACAGCCATTTTGAGCCAGAAAACAAAGTCCAAAAGAAATGACACTTCCCACGTGTCACCGTAGTCGTGATCATAACCTTTTACATGCAGCTTTTCCGAGGTGGAGAGAAGGCGCCTTGAACGTGGCCCAACGACAAGCCAATGCAGTAAATGCCCCTCACCTACCGGACATTAAAGGAGTTTCCCTTTACAAAGCACCAATGCCAACATTGCACAGAAAAAAAATACCTTGCAAATGAATGCAGTTTACCCCTGATGGCTATATGTTAAAGGGGCTTTGGCACTAGCAGACACGGGCAGGCGGCATCCCACCCAAAAGCTCCATCAAGTCCATCACATGTGAAGATCCGTATCAGTAGCTGTACTTACTCAGCATTAAAGCCATTCACATGAAGAATTCTCATCTGCTTCACGATTGTGCTTTTCCCCGACTCTCCAGCACCTAGAAAGACAAAACCGGTAGATTAATTCTGAGAAAAGACGACATTTATGCTAAATACAGAGGACAGCGAATTGCAATCTACTTAAACCAGCCAAACAATGTGAAGCATGAGGCACAGAGTTATGTCCCTGGGTGAAAAGAACTGGATACACAAGTCTATTGGATAACAAAAGGAGCTTTTCCTGCTCCAACAACTTTCATTTTCACCATGTAACAGTATCCAAGACACAAATAGGAAGACCAAGATCTGGTGACAGAGGCTCGGCACATCAGACAGGTGAAAGAACATGCTCGGCACATCCCGGCCTCAAACGCTAGAAGTGAGCAGAAGTGGCCTGGAGATGTGTGGACATTTGTACCCAGTAAAGAGTTACAGTGGTGGTCTCAATCATTTATCCACAAGACGCCATGTGTGATCGGAAGGTCTCCGGCTGCCGAGCCCCTCACCATTCTTGAAAATGGAGGGCCAAAAATTCTCTGGGTGAACTGAGCGGTAATGTACATATGTCGACACCATTCCTGTAGGGGGGCAATGAAAGACGCAGTGGTCAGACAAAGATGGGACCCACAGAGAACATACATTTGTCACCCATTCTGTGGATAGGCGTCATACGTTGTTTATGGGACAACCCCCGTAAGCCGGGCATACGCGAGATCCAAGCCATCTACCAAATGCTAGTTTATTTAGACAAGAAAAGGTTCAACTTTCTGCATGAACAAAAGATCAAGCATAGTGAAACACAACAGACCCCCATCCCTCGTTTACTTGCAGGTACAGGAGGGCAAGCCGGTGGGATTTAGAGATCATCTGAAAGCGTATGGGACGAGAACCACGGCCAAAAATCACGGATAGCTCAGAGCACATAGATCACTTCGGTCTGCATGAGTAAAGCGGCCATTAAACGGCAGATGATCGTTCAATGCTGCGGTTTGGTCCACAAAATGGACCTCAAGGCTCTCTGATAGGAGAACGGTTACAGAAGACACTAATGCTATGTGCACACGCTGCGGATTGGTATCTGCGGAACTGCAGGTAAAATGACCTGAAGTTTTACCTGCGGTTTATCACCTCTACAATGGAGATGGTAAACCGCAGCAGAATCCGCAGATAAGAAGTGACACGTCAATTCTTTCTGCGGATTCAAAACCGCAGCTTTTCCGCAGTTAAGAATCCGCAGCATGTGCACAGCAGATTGTAAATTCCATACGATAACATGCTACTGTACACTGTCTGCAGAACTGCTGCGGATCCCAGGCGGCCAAAACCGCAGCGTCTGCCCCTAGCCTAAGGGCTCCGCTACACATAGCGACGCACCAGCGATATGACCTGGTCAGGATCGCTGGTGTGTCGCTACATGATTGCTGGGTCCAGTATTCAGGACCAGCGAGGACGCGGGTAACTAAGCGCGCGTGAGTCGCTTAGTTACCGCTGTGTACCCTGGATACCAGCGTGCTTGCGCTGGGAGCTGGTATCCAGGGTACACAGTGGGTAACTAAGCAACGCGCGCGCTTAGTTACCCGTTGTTTACCTTGGATACCAGCTCCCCATGTCTGCATACAGCGCTGGGAGCTCGCTGATCGATGGTCTCCCGCTGCTCGCCAGCGGGAGACCAACGATCAAAAAAAGGCCCAGGACGTTCCTGCACGATCAGTGATACCGGGCGGGGGGGGGCGGTTGCTGATAGGTGTCTCACACAGCGATCTCGCTTAGTGTGACGGGGGCTTAAGTTGGCACAGCAGCATTGCAGCACCGGAGTCCTGGGTTCAAATCCCGCCAAGGACAACATCTGCAAGGAGTTTGTATGTTCTCCCCGTGTTTGCGTGGCTTTCCTCCAGGTTCTACGATTTCCTCTCTCAGTCCAAAGCCATACCAAAAGGGAATGTAGATTGTGAGCCCCATTGGGGACAGAGATGATAATGTCTGTAAAAGCGCTGTGGACATTAATGGTGCTATATGAATGAGTAAAGTAAATAAAAGCTCACTTCTGGATAGTAAGACAATAACGTAACAGTAATGGCCACAAACAGTAAGCAGTTTCTCTCGGACAAGGGAGAAATAAGCATACAACCAAGATACATTACTGCCAGGAGCAATACGTGTTTCGGAAGGCTATGTTCACACGCAGCTTTTTTCTGCAGTAAAAGCGCTGCACTGAAAACTGGTTTTTGCAACTTTAAAATTGATGAGAGCTAAAGAGAATGTACAAACAGAAAATGAAATTGTTTACATCAGGTTTTTACATTATATATTTAAAATAAATAATGTAGATCTGACACTAGATTCACAAACTGGAGTTTTCAGCAGCAGACAGGCTCTGACTCACTGATTTGTTCTGAGCATGCTGTCATCAGGGCAAAGGTTGTTGGGAAGTAAGGGGGAGGAGGTGAGCTGTGACATCACACATTGTGAATGCTGGATCCGGGGTATTAATACTCATTGTACTGCTGCCTGTGCTAATGACTGGCCAACAGGGTGTTTATTTTATTTGTATTTTACAGCAAATTTGGAAATTTGAAGTTTGATTGTTGTTTTTTTTTTTTTTTTTTACATACCCCGATTTAAGTAATTTCTTTTCTGATAACAAAGCCCCTAAGAGCAGAAGGAGAATTGCTATGAATGCATCTTCCCTACACCCATTCACCTCTGCACTCTGTATCAGTAATAGAACTCCTGAGACGGACGGACCTCTGAGGGTAGGTGCACGCGATCAGTAAACGCTGCATACATCCGCAGCGTCCAAATGTTACAGCAGTGGAGAGGATTTCAAGGAATCCCATCTCCACTGACCACTATGCGTGCAGGGACACCCGCGGCTCACACCCGCGGCTCTCACCCACGGAGACGGACATGAGGCACGTCTTTCCAGACCACAGCATGCCCATTTATCTTGCAGAGACGCTATTCTCCGCACAAGAAATGTCACCCATACTGCTGATGTAAACCAAGGCCTAAAGACAATCTTTACATGGAGTCTGTGTGCACAAAATGACTGTACCAACCAAGCAGACGCTCAGTGCACCATGGCGTGGTCCAACCTACTTGTTTTTCCCGTCTCCGCCCCCTTTTCCTTGATTGGCAGGTCTGCCTTTACAGGAGCCAGATGAGTTGGAGATACTTGTTTTCCATCCAAGTGGGGTGAGGCACTGAACTGGTTAACCCACACCAAGGGTGCTGTGCTTGGTTTGCACAGTCCCCACAGGTGTAATGTGCTGTGTCGATTGGTAGAACTGGCTTCATAACATCTGTGTTTGAGAGCTAGAACCAACTTTTCTGGGTGATAGCCTTTAGGCTACACATTGCCAACAAATTTTGTGTGGCTCGCCTGCGGCTTGCCATTTTAGAGCTGCAATTTGACTGGAAAATAAGAACCACCATAAATTGCTCAGTAGCACAGATGAACCATCAGAGCACGCTAGGGTTGTAAAGCCAAAAGTTAGGAAAGAAAAATTAAGAGAGGTAGGAAGTAACCGACTTTAACGACCTTCTGACAAAAGATGAAGAACAAAAGCAATATGTCCTGCAAGTTGTAAGCAAATGCCGAGCATTATATTCTGACGTTTCAAAAACTACTTTAACAAAAGCTCTAGAATAGATTAGATAACTATGTAAAATGATCAACTCATGTAGGTTAGCGTGCTCTGATGGTTCATCTGTGCTACTGAGCAATTTATTAGCCATTAACAACTTTTCATTGTCTGTAATGGTGGGATCAAAAAACGATAATCCCACTAACTCTGCATTCAAATACCACAAATGGTTCGAAAATTTGGTCAGGGCTATTTCTGCAATGTTGTTGTCACATTCTTTATAGTCTAACAGACTATGCAAAATACCTAAATCTTAAAATACCTCAATTTGGATTTTTTCAAACTTTGAGCGACGAGCGGCACGGGTTAACGTCGTTTGATCGAGCTCAAATTTTGGCTCTCTCAATATCTGGAAAGGGGAATAGTTTTGTGGGGTCCAGACAAACAAGATTCTGACATTTTTCCCCCCCCATATGAGATCCGGTCACCCTAATGTTCACATTGGGAGAGTACGCAGTGGATTTTACAGTTGCAGCACTGAAGATGAGATTTTACAAACTCTCTTACAAGGGGTTGACCACTACTAGGACAACCCTTTCTTAAACTAAACATTCGGCCCTGATCAAACGATGAAGTTTATATTCACCTCCTGTGCGGACACCGTTCCAGCTGTGTCTGCACTCCTGGCGGGCCTGTGATGCGGTGGTATGGTACTTGACCCTGGCACCCAATCAGCGCCGGCGTCACTGGCCTCACCTTCGGACAAACTGAATATGAAGTGTAAGGCTGTGTGCACACGCTGCGGATTTTGCTGCGGTTCCGCAGCGGTTTTGGCCGCTGCGGACCCGCAGCAGTTTTTGCTGCGGTGTACAGTACCATGATTCCCTATGGGAATCAAAAACCGCAATGCAGACGGTGCGGAATTTTCCGCGCGGATTATCTGCGGTTTTCAATCCGCAGAAAGATTTGACATGTCAATTCTTTCTGCGGATTCTGCTGCGGTTTGCCATCTCCTCCATTGAGGAGATGAAAAACCGCAGGGCAAAACCGCAGAGCAATCCGCAGGTCTTTTGACCTGCGGTTTCACCTGCGGATTTTACAAAATCCGCGCGGATGAATCCGCACCTAATCCGTAGCGTGTGCACACAGCCTAAGTCTGGGCTGCAGCTGATCTCTGACTTCCTCTTCATGTTCCGCTCGTGTGAAGCACGTCCACTTATGATACCAACACTTGGCAGCCAAGCCTTGCCCCAGCAGCTGGTGTTACCTGCCAACACATGCAGACAGTAAAGGTACGTTCCCACGGGACCACCTTCCAGTGCTGCAGCTTTTTCACCGTGGACTGGCACGAGACATATCCTCTGCCCATTACAGGACAAGCATTAGGGATGAGATTCTACTAAACCTCATATGCTGCTGCACAGAAATCCGCAGCAGAAAGTAACCTGCGCTGAGGATGTGACAGCACGTCACGCTGTGAACTTTCACCCTTTGTAACCCAAAATGTATATTTGGTTCCAAATCCCCAACAACATCTGCAATGATTTGTGGGGGTTGCAGATTTTGGGCATCTATGAATATATACTTTTAGGGGGATGTCCGCAAGGGTGATATTTTTAAACAAAGATTTGGAAGTCCTACTTCAAAATTCAAACAAAAAAATAACCACTCAATAGGAAATCCACACCAGCTTTGCCGAGGTTTAGGAGCAAACACATCAAAAACCACAAGGAGATCAAAAACAAATCAGTTTTTATTGGGGAGCTGGGACACACTTGCAAGTTTTCTGACGTTTTAAAAACTTTGCGAGAAGGGGGTAAAACTATCAAAATTCTTCAAAAGCCACATCAGATCTATAGACTGGTAAAAACTAAATTAATTCCTGATGTAGACCTCTTTTGAAAACGCGTATTTGTCCATCTCAGAGACCTCCGTTAACATATCTTTGGGGCACAGTCACACAGGGGGTTTTGTTATGTCGATTTTCATGTCAGATCAGCTCCAAAACTGTTCATAAAAATGCTGAATGGTCTTGGATGTGGATTTTAAAATAGAGCCGCTTCAAAATGCACAGAAAGTACAAGCCTAGCGTTAATGGGGTTGGCCATTACTTCTACATAGATGGTTTACGAATAGGATAGGCCATCAATATATGACCAGTGGGAGGGCGACATCCGCACACCCCTGCGATCAACAGTTATCAGCGCCGGCTGGAAGTTCTCAGATGTAGCCAGAAAACAGCAGCTCCATCAAAACTATAGATCCACCCCCTAATTATCTAAATAGGGGGGTGAATCTGCAGTACCCAGGTACAGACACTATAGAAATGATGAGATGATGGGTTCTGGCCGCATCCGAAAACTTCCATCCATTGCCAGTAAGAGCTGATCGAAGGGGGGTGCCGGATGTCGCCACCGGACAATCAGATATTGATGGGCTGTCCTAAGGATAAGACATGAAATAAAAAATAATGAGTGACCAACCCCGTTACGGCCACCAATACACTAGATCAACCTTGGTCAGAACTACCGATAGCAACGGGTTAGGCTGACAGTAATGTGTATGACAGAGGATGTTGGGGGACAGAAGGATGTGGCAGGTCCGATTTCAAACCTGCCACTACTAGCAGTGCTTATAAAGCACATGGTCGCTTGGCCAGCTGAGCGCTTCTGCATCTGGGGGAGTCAGGGGGAGCAGACATTGGCCGAACAAAGCTAATTTATGGAGGTGGCTTCCCCCAAATTGAGTAGAGAATGTTTAAGTCATTGGGTCGACTTCACAAATCCCTTCTATTCTATGTACTGTTGAGGGAAGCTTGCAATAACCAATATGGCAGTCATCACTTCATCCAGATTTTTAGACGCCATGTTTGTGCATTATCCTATAGTGCTACATAAAACAAACTTGTCATCAACTGCTTAACCAAACTTCTGTTAAAAGCTTAGCAAGAAAAATAAAACAATGACGTCTACAATTGACCGTATAGTTCTATATAGGCGGCTTACAATGGACACCTGGTATGAACAGTGAAATAGACAATCACCTTGATCGGACAATGCAGGAAATCACGACGCTTAAAACGAAAACTACAAAACACTGCGTCAGACTTCCAGCATAAAGAAAATCACTTTTCTTTCCCCATGTCCACAGAAAGTAAGAAAAGTGAAAACCATTTGGCCTGAGCAGGCTGTGCACCCAGGAGAATGAAAGCTGTGGCTCACAATCTCACAGGTGTGGCTGTTTACACGCCCAATGTCACTGGCTACATGACGTCCTGAGAGCGGACCGCCCCGGTTCCTCGATCATCGGCCTGGCTACACAAACAGTGCTCGCAGACTTACCGCGGTGACACCGCTGTGGGAGGGACGCAGCTTTTACGTATTCACCATATGTAAAACGTATTGGGAATTTAGATATTGTGTGGAGAGAACCCTTGTAACACTGCGGCATATGTTGGCGCCATACAAATGAAGCCAATAAATAAGTTGATTTTACAATCCCTAGAGGAGCCGGAATGGCAGTAATGATGGCGGATATCCTGCTTTTCCACAAGTAACAGGGAATACTTCAGCCTTTTCGTACGTGATATATGCACACATCACACAGACATGATTACATGTCGCACTAAACATACATGTATGTATAGGTAGTCCCAAGTTGGAAGCTATCCCCCATATGTTAGCTGTGGGATAACACCCTGATCTCTAGAGGTCCGACCACTGACCAAAAGCGATCCAGAGAACGTGTGAACAGAGAGATGGTTGATCATGCACACCGACGCTCCATTCATTCTCCATGGGACCTCTGTAGTCGAGCACAACACCCCACTGGTCTTCAGCACCCCCATAGGTATTAAACGAGCAGCAGTGCGCACGATCAACCACTGCTCTGTTTTCGGAATAGTTGGGTGCCCCAGAAGTCAGCTCTTCAGGGATCCGGATAGGGGATAACTTCCAAACTTGAGAATACCCCCATTAAGCTTGACACATACAAGCTATGACTCCCTTGACTGAGCGTTCATGCGTTTTTAATTGAGCTAGAGAAACCTGCTGCCATATACCTGTCAGCAGCTTATGTCCCCCAGAAGAAAAAGGTGTTCAAAATCCCAAATGTCCTGATCCTTCTCCCCTTAGACATCACGTATTGCCAAAAAAGATTTTCGGTTGGCCCCACTGAGAAACCACAGGATTTGCAAACTTTAATGTGTTTTGGTGGTGACCTTTAGATATGGCTATTCCCCGCAATAATAGTTTATCACTGGGGGTTAGAAAAGCAGTACGCCAGATTCCAAATAAAATGGAGTTATATTCATGAAACAACACTAAGGTATATTCACACGAAGCCTAATATTCTACAAGTTTATTTGGTGGCAAGATGGAGGCCTCAAAAATTTCTGCAACAAGTCTGATAGGTGCGAATTCACCCATGTGGTCCTACTACAGGTCCTTAAAACCCCCAATAGTTTTTTCACACAGGGAAGATTACAGCAGCGAAACGTGGGTTGAAATCCACAGCGTGAAACATGTTAGATTTTGCCAGTCACAATGGACTTTTTTTTTTTTTTTTTTACACTTATACATCCCTTTATGTGCTGCACAAACAATGTAATAAGAATGGTAAGCTCACAATTTGGATGGGACTTAAGGCCTTACAGACTGTAAAATGTGCCCATGTTACGGCAATGTGATGAAAGTCCTGAGAGTGCTGATTAGGACCACATAAAAGTAGCATAGTAAGCAAAGACCACCAATTTTGGGGTTTTGTCAACTATATAGCTTTTAAAGCAGGAACAGTTACAATGACTTGTGGAGTGGTCAATCTGGCTCATACAGTATAGAGCGATTTGCTCGGCCGTGCTTTTCAGCCAGTTATCAAATCCACATGATCCTCAAAAGTTCTCAAATTGTGAAAGGTCCAAATATTCAACCTGAAAATCACTAGCCAGGCACTGCAGATTTTATGTAGAAGGTCATCACAGTGGATATCAGCAATCCTGGACATCATCACGTAAATGGAGGCCGGTCTACATATAGAAGATGGCTTGGCTCATCTCGTGAAGCTTCAGCTCAGTTTTTCCATAACGGAAACTTTATTTTTACATGACTAAAATAATAACAAAGAATCCATTATCCTTAGGTCTCCGATCTCACGTCTCTACACAAGGGGCACCGCTGTGAGGGTTTCATGCCTAATATACAGATTAAAGTAGGAGGAGGCCTTCAGCCTTGCCCTAGATAACCCTAGAATACTTGGCAGCACCAGTGACATCGTCCCATGACCCACTAACTTTATACAAGTGAAGGGGTCCGACCTCTGTGGGCACGGACAATCATTATGTGGCAACAAGTAACCATGCAGTCACCTTGTCTAGTCCGCACTCACTGTTTTCTTGGTGGGAAGGGGGCTACATCTTCACTGATTGATCATCGGCCTGGCTACACAAACAGTGCTCGCAGACTTACCGCGGTGACACCGCTGTGGGAGGGACGCAGCTTTTACGTAGCCGGATCAGACGCTGCAGAAACGCTTAAAAGAAGCTTCCCATTAAATTTCATGCATTTTTGGCTTTTTGTGCCAATGCATGCGTTTTTAAATGCTTAGAAAACGCTTAGTGGCTAAAAACGCAGCATGCTCATTAATTTCCGCATTTTTAGCCATTTCCAGTGTTCCTAGAAACCGTGCGGAAAAAGACATAAAAAATGCGCGGAAATAAAATACGCGGTTTCTGGGAAGGAGCCGGGATTTCTGAGCTAACGTGGGCACATAGCCTCACAGGGAAAGAGGCCTGTTCAGTCTCAGAATTGGTGGGGATCGCAGGGCCAAGTTCCCAACCATAATGAAGGCATAAAAAAAAGGAGCAAAGCAAAAAGATCAGGCAGAAACCAAAACTATTAAATGGTGTGCGACTGAGGTCTAAGTCTACGGCAAGAGTTCAGTGTCAGCATCACTGTCTTGCAGCGCTGGAGTCCTAGGTCTGAATCAGACCAAAGCCCACACATGGATATTGTATGTTCACCCAGTGTTTACGCAAATTCCTCCCGCAAAAAAGAAAAAAAATTATAGAATAAAAAAAAAAAAGATTCCCCCCCACACACATGAATGTGTTTGTACAGCAAAGGCAAAAAAATACAACATGGCTGCTATGTTTGAGCACAGTCTAAGATCAATTCATTTCCCATATAATTGACCTTTGTGGCGCCCACATGTCTAAAACAGGGAGAAGGAGACTGAGTCTCATTGGGACTGATGTGAATGGAGATCACCTCAGCACAGCGCTGAGATTAGGAGCAGGTAGTGCAGCCTCAGGTCATATTACAGTATGCACAAAACTTAGTAATACCCTAAAGGAGACCCTCTGAGGGGGGTAAAGGTGATAACAGAGCTGAGGCCAAGAGGAGAATGGACAGGGCTAAGTCAAAGTGGTTCTTGAAGTCGCCTAACTGCAACCCTATGGGTGTGTGCACACGCTGCGGATTCTTCAGCGAAGCCGCAGCAGTTTTTGCTGCGGTGTACAGTACCTTTATAACCTATGGAAATCAAAAACCACAGTGCACATGCTGGGGAATTTTCCGCGGTTTCAAATCCGCAGCATGTCACTTCTCTCTGCGGAATCCGCAGCGGTTTCACACCTTCTCCATTGTAGAGGTGTGAAACCGCAGGGCTAATCCGCAGGTCTTTTGACCTGCGGATTTTGCCAATTCCGCAGGTGAATCCGCAGCATGTGCGGATTCCCACATACCCACAAGGGTATGTGCACATGATCAGTAAACGCTGCGGATTGGACGCTGTATACTTGTGCAGCCAGATGTTACAGCACAGTGGATGGCATTTCAAGAAATCCCATGCCCTACTATGTGTCCACAGATACCCGCAGAGATGGACATGTGGCGCTTCACTCCAGACTGCAGCATGTCAATTTCTCTTTTGAAGACGCGAGTCTCTGCAAGAAAAATTTCACCTGTACAATGTACTGAACACGGTGAATCTGTGCGGTTCGGTGATCACATGTGGAGTCACCTGCATTCAATAGACGGCAGCGCTTTGGACGTAGCGAACATGCACTGCGTCCAAAGCGCTACCAGTTTCGGATCGTCGGCACATACTCAAGTCACCAGTAATTTGCCCACCCTATCACAGACCTAAGAATACTTGCTCAGCCACCCATTATCCGGCACGATTGCTCCACATCGCTGCCTTCAGTAAGACGTCCGTAGTGCAGTAGTCACTTCTTATAGGGCTAAAAGACTAAGGCTAGCGTTTATTCGACGCAGCGCACGGCGCCGCTAAGCCCCGCCCCCTGCCCGCCCCATCCGGTCATCGCCGCCTATCACCACACATGGACGTTTCGATCTGTGCACCCTATCTTTAGCATAGGGTGCGCTGGCCGTGCGCTAGTAGGATTTTGGCGTGCGCTGCGCACTTTTGAAGGTGCGCGCCGAACGCAGCATGTTGCATTTCGGTGCGCAAGGCGCACCTTCAAAAGTGCGCAGCGCACGCCAAAATCCTACTAGCGCACGGCCAGCGCACCCTATGCTAAAGATAGGGTGCACAGATCGAAACGTCCATGTGCGATAGTAGGCGGCGATGACCGGATGGGGCGGGGCTTAGCAGCGCCGTGTCGAATAAACGCTAGTGTGAAACTAGCCTTAGAAAAAAATGTTTTTTTTCATAAAAGGTGAGACAAGCATCTATCTCTACAGAAGGGTCACTTCTGAACAGAGAGGCCTGGGCGTGCATGTCCAGCCCCCTCCATTCATTGCCATGGGAGTTCCAAAAACAAACGAGTACACTTGAATGTAATTTTTGTGATTGCCCAAGTAGCAAAGGAATAGCCCCATACATGAACGGCATTCTCTCTGGTTACAGCAGCTGAGGGACAGGAATAAGGACCCCTTTCTATGCGTGGGACCTCCATCCACCACACATTTATGGCATATATGATGGATACAACACACAAGAGTTTGTCCAGAGCCGCTCCCTTCACATTGGAGTTGAGCACTGCGATGATGCTGTGACCCCACATCCTTGTACATGTCCTACTCGAATGACCAGCCCACTGTGAACTCGTCGTGGCAGGCACTTGGGGTCAGAACCTCATGAGGACCATTCACTTCCAATGTGAACTGAATGGCACTGAACAACCACTTTAAATAAAAAAAAAAATAATAATGATTTAGCAAACACTGCAATTATTGCAGAGACCACATGATCTGGAATGTGGGCCATATCTGGTATTTCCACTTCCCATCAGACCACCATTTCCCAGGTTACCTAGCTCAGTAACACATCAACTGGGTCTTATATACTGGACACCAGAAGTTTTCGGGTTGTGGGACTCTCAGTGACGACAGAATCAGACAATGATGAATCTTAAGAAAAAGCAGGAAATTGGCCAACATGGAGGCCAACCTTCTAGATGAAGTACAAAAAATCAGAGAGAAGCTTTAACGTAAATGAAAAAAAAAAAAAAAAAAAAAGTATCGAACACACTACCGCCTCACAAAGACCATGAGAACCCAGTCTTTAAAATCCACAGGTTGTGGTATAAAGTCCCATATGAAAGCCACGAGCCGGAGTTATAGGATCCTGTAGTGTGAGGACATGATGGAATTACGCTGCTCCAGGTTCTTATGTCTTCTACTTCGCTTTAGGAAAGTTACATCACAACAAGAACTGAGGTCATAGGCAAGAGAACCCAGATACTAGAGGCCAAATGTCAGAAAGAGACCAGAATCTACTGCAAATATGCCTTAATAAGCAGGGGCATGGCAGCACCACAAGGGACTGTGGCACACACCCGCTCCATGAGATCCATCAGACTCCCATCTCCCTGGAGGGAATCTATGGTTATCAAGTCCTCACAATGTACCCAGCTGTATTCATAGGTCACCCAGTCCAATCTGATGACTAGCGTCACATCACCGGTCAATGGTGGAGAGCTGGCGGCATCCATGGGGCATACAGCGACAGCCCAGTGTCCCCCACTGATCACCAGGACGCGGGTAGACCCCAGTCATCAGGCCACGATGATACATGACGTTCTCACACAGCTTCTAGGTCAACAGTGCTGCAACAACAAACTACAAAGTAGCACAGGGGCTGGGAAATGATTCAGTAGGCCGCCATATTTAGACGTCCGAGTACCAACCGGCTGCGGCTCTCCGGACCCAACCTCATCTATGCCAGGAGACCTGTGGCAGGCCGTCTGAGACCAGCCTTACTGAGCCATTCACCGCCATGCGACTGTAGGACCCCCACGACCGGACGCTATCCTGTGAGCGTGCGACTCTTCCTCATCTACGGGGAAAAGAAGGATGGGGCATGTTGGATTGGGACATGCCCGATCCTTCCCTCCCAGAGGAGACGAGCGGCTGGCAGGGTCCGGGGGTCCAGGCTGCGGCCTCCACAGCATAATGCCACTGTGCTGGGAGTTGTAGTGCGGCCCGCCCCACCCTGCTCACCCAGCAGCAGCAGCCTGTGCGTGGCCCGGTACACCTGCTTGTCCTTCTGCAGCTGCTTGTCGATCTTCTTGTTGGCCTCCCGCTGCGCCTTCTCCTCGTTGCGCTGGTCCTCCGTCTTGCTGTTCCCCAGGCAGCCCATCGTCCTCCGCTCGTCAGGGCCCCGCAAACAACACCGAGCCCTCCGCCCGTCACTGGCCGCTCACAGCCACCCGCGGGCCGGCCTCCGCGCTCAGGAAAAGCCGCTCCGGACGGAGGAGGCAAAACAAACAAGTAGGCCGCGGCCCTCCCCCGATAAAAGAGAAAAAAAAACTCCCCCTTCCCCGATAAAACAGCGGAAACCAGGCGCTCCCCCCCGCCCCGGAGACCGGGAATGAGGCCGCTACTGAGCCCGGGGAGCGTCACTCATCAATGACAGCCGTGCGGGGGTCACACGCCCCCAGATCCACCATTGGTGGCGGCGGCCCCAGATAGTGGCGAGGAGCGGGGATGTCAGCAGCCTCCCCCTCTCTCTCCAGCGTCTTCCTGTCTTAAAATGGAGGCCCGGTATCTCCTCCTCCCGGTGTCTGATCACACGGCGGGGGGGAGGGGGACACTGGGGAGAGCACCCCGATATCGATCCGCCGATCAGGAAAACAGGGGGAGGGGGAGCCCGCAATGTCACCGCTAGGGGGCGCGGCCAGGTAAATAGCAGAACGTGGGGGGGCGGCCACTGAATGGGTTAATCAGTTCTGCTGGACAGGGACCCTCAAACCGAGGAGTCCCGGTTATAAGCCTCCGGGCCCGGCGGGCATGGGAGAAGAGCAAGAGGGGTCAGGAGCGGTGTAGTGGGGTCACAGGGTGCACGCCACCCCCTATAACGAGGTCTTGGAGAATAATCCACCGAGGTGAAGGGGGTGTCTGATGGTAGAATCCTGATTATTGGGGTGTCTCCGGGAATGATTTCCGATCTGGTGCAGGACCCCCCTTTCTTCTTTCTCTGGATGGTCTTGTCCTCCTTCCCCCCCGGCTGGTGTCCCTGGGGGCGGGGGGGATGTTGGGGAGCCCCGGGTGGTGAAGGAAGGAAGGAGGGAGGACGACCACCGCCGCGGCTGCTGCTGCTTGCAGTATTTTGCTATTTCTCACGGCTTGGAAATGAGGGCTGAGACACGGGGTGGGGCAAAGCGGCCGCTGCACCCTGGGAAATGCTGCGATTCACATGATGAGGAGACGTCAGGCCCGGAGCTCCGGCGGCGCCCACTTCAAACCGGCGCGGGGATAGGCAGTGTGTATGTGCTGCTGCCCGGGGGATATACACTGTGGATGTGCTGCTGCCCGGGGGATATACACTGTGGATGTGCTGCTGCCCGGGGGATATACACTGTGGATGTGCTGCTGCCCGGGGGATATACACTGTGGATGTGCTGCTGTGTACACACTGTGGATGTGCTGCTGCCCGGGGGATATACACTGTGGATGTGCTGCTGTGTACACACTGTGGATGTGCTGCTGCCCGGGGGCTATACACTGTGGATGTGCTGCTGTGTACACACTGTGGATGTGCTGCTGCCCGGGGGATATACACTGTGGATGTGCTGCTGTGTACACACTGTGGATGTGCTGCTGCCCGGGGGATATACACTGTGGATGTGCTGCTGCCCGGGGGATATACACTGTGGATGTGCTGCTGCCCAGGGGATATACACTGTGGATGTGCTGCTGCCCGGGGGATATACACTGTGGATGTGCTGCTGTGTACACACTGTGGATGTGCTGCTGCCCGGGGATATACACTGTGGATGTGCTGCTGCCCGGGGGATATACACTGTGGATGTGCTGCTGTGTACACACTGTGGATGTGCTGCTGCCCGGGGGATATACACTGTGGATGTGCTGCTGTGTACACACTGTGGATGTGCTGCTGCCCGGGGGATATACACTGTGGATGTGCTGCTGCCCGGGGGATATACACTGTGGATGTGCTGCTGCCCGGGGGATATACACTGTGGATGTGCTGCTGTGTACACACTGTGGATGTGCTGCTGCCCGGGGGATATACACTGTGGATGTGCTGCTGTGTACACACTGTGGATGTGCTGCTGCCTGGGGGATATACACTGTGGATGTGCTGCTGCCCGGGGGATATACACTGTGGATGTGCTGCTGTGTACACACTGTGGATGTGCTGCTGCCCGGGGGATATACACTGTGGATGTGCTGCTGCCCAGCGTATATACACTGTGGATGTGCTGCTGCCCGGGGGATATACACTGTGGATGTGCTGCTGCCCGGGGGGATATACACTGTGGATGTGCTGCTGCCCGGGGGGATATACACTGTGGATGTGCTGCTGCCCGGGGGGATATACACTGTGGATGTGCTGCTGCCCGGGGGGATATACACTGTGGATGTGCTGCTGTCCGGGGGGATATACACTGTGGATGTGCTGCTGCCCGGGGGGATATACACTGGATGTGCTGCTGCCCGGGGGATATACACTGTGGATGTGCTGCTGTGTACACACTGTGGATGTGCTGCTGCCCGGGTGATATACACTGTGGATGTGCTGCTGTGTACACACTGTGGATGTGCTGCTGCCCGGGTGATATACACTGTGGATGTGCTGCTGTGTACACACTGTGGATGTGCTGCTGCCCAGGGGATATACACTGTGGATGTGCTGCTGCCCGGGGGGATATACACTGTGGATGTGCTGCTGCCCGGGGGGATATACACTGTGGATGTGCTGCTGCCCGGGGGGATATACACTGTGGATGTGCTGCTGCCCGGGGGGATATACACTGTGGATGTGCTGCTGCCCGGGGGGATATACACTGGATGTGCTGCTGCCCGGGGGATATACACTGTGGATGTGCTGCTGTGTACACACTGTGGATGTGCTGCTGCCCGGGTGATATACACTGTGGATGTGCTGCTGTGTACACACTGTGGATGTGCTGCTGCCCGGGTGATATACACTGTGGATGTGCTGCTGTGTACACACTGTGGATGTGCTGCTGCCCAGGGGATATACACTGTGGATGTGCTGCTGCCCGGGGGGATATACACTGTGGATGTGCTGCTGCCCGGGGGGATATACACTGTGGATGTGCTGCTGCCCGGGGGGATATACACTGTGGATGTGCTGCTGCCCGGGGGATATACACTGTGGATGTGCTGCTGTGTACACACTGTATGTGCTGCTGCCCGGGGGATATACACTGTGGATGTGCTGCTGTGTACACACTGTGGATGTGCTGCTGCCCGGGGGATATACACTGTGGATGTGCTGCTGCCCGGGGGGATATACACTGTGGATGTGCTGCTGCCCGGGGGGATATACACTGTGGATGTGCTGCTGCCCGGGGGATATACACTGTGGATGTGCTGCTGTGTGCACACTGTATGTGCTGCTGCCCGGGGGATATACACTGTGGATGTGCTGCTGCCCAGGGTATATACACTGTGGATGTGCTGCTGCTGCCCAGGGTATATACACTGTGGATGTGCTGCTGCTGCCCAGGGTATATACACTGTGGATGTGCTGCTGCTGCCCAGGGTATATACACTGTGGATGTGCTGCTGCTGCCCAGGGTATATACACTGTGGATGTGCTGCTGCCCGGGGGATATACACTGTGGATGTGCTGCTGTGTACACACTGTGGATGTGCTGTTGCCCGGGGGATGTGCTGCTGTGTACACACTGTGGATGTGCTGCTGCCCGGGGGATATACACTGTGGATGTGCTGCTGCTCGGGGGATATACACTGTGGATGTGCTGCTGTGTACACACTGTGGATGTGCTGCTGCCCGGGGGATATACACTGTGGATGTGCTGCTGTGTACACACTGTGGATGTGCTGCTGCCCGGGGGATATACACTGTGGATGTGCTGCTGTGTACACACTGTGGATGTGCTGCTGCCCGGGGGATATACACTATGGATGTGCTGCTGTGTACACACTGTGGATGTGCTGCTGCCCGGGGGATATACACTGTGGATGTGCTGCTGTGTACACGCTGTATGTGCTGCTGCCCGGGGGGATATACACTGTGGATGTGCTGCTGTGTACACACTGTGGATGTGCTGCTGCCCGGGGGATATACACTGTGGATGTGCTGCTGTGTACACACTGTATGTGCTGCTGCCCGGGGGATATACACTGTGGATGTGCTGCTGTGTACACACTGTGGATGTGCTGCTGCCCGGGGGATATACACTGTGGATGTGCTGCGTACACACTGTATGTGCTGCTGCCCGGGGGATATACACTGTGGATGTGCTGCCGCCCAGGGTATATACACTGTGGATGTGCTGCCGCCCGGGGGATATACACTGTGGATGTGCTGCCGCCCGGGGGGAAATACACTGTGGATGTGCTGCCGCCTGGGGGATATACACTGTGGATGAGCTGCCGCCCGGGGGATATACACTGTGGATGTGCTGCTGTGTACACACTGTGGATGTGCTGCTGCCCGGGGGATATACACTGGATGTGCTGCTGCTGTGTACACACTGTGGATGTGCTGCTGCCCGGGGGATATACACTGTGGATGTGCTGCTGCCCGGGGTATATACACTGTGGATGTGCAGCTGTGTACACACTGTATGTGCTGCTGCCCGGGGGATATACACTATGTATGTGCTGCTGTGTATACACTGTGTATGTGCTGCTGCCCAGGGTATATACACTGTGTATGTGCTGCTGTGTATACACTATGTGCTCCCAGCCCGGGGGATATACACCGTGTATGTGCTGCTGTGTATACACTGTGCTCCCAGCGCGGGATGTATACACTGTGTATGTGCTGCTGTGTATACACTATGTGCTCCCAGCCCAGGGTATATACACCGTGTATGTGCTGCTGTGTATACACTATGTGCTTTCAGCCCAGGGTATATACACCGTGTATGTGCTGCTGTGTATACGCTATGTGCTCCCAGCCCAGGGTATATACACTGTGTATGTGCTACTGTGTATACACTATGTGCTCCCAGCCCAGGGTTTATACACTATGTTCTCCCAGCCTGTGGTATATACACCGTGTATGTGCTGCTGGGTATACACTATGTGCTCCCAGCCCAGGGTGTATACACTGTGTATACACTATGTGCTCCCAGCCCAGGTATATACACTGTATGTGCTGCTGTGTTTATATTGTTTACTCCCAGCCTGGGTACATGTGCTGTGTATGTGCTGCTGTATATACAGCAGCACATACACAGCGGCCATCTCAGTCTCCTGACCTCAATATCATTGAGCCACTCTGGGGAGATCTCAAGCGCGCAGTTCATGCTAGACAGCCCAGGAATTTACAGGAACTGGAGGCTTTTTGCCAAGAAGAGTGGACAGCTTTACCATCTGAAGAAATAAAGAACCTCATCCACAACTACCACAAAAGACTTCAAGCTGTCAGTGATGTTAGAGGGGGCAATACACGGTATTAAGAAATGGGGTATGTGAACTTTTGATCAGGGTCATTTGGATGTTTTGGGCTGTCATTATGATTTAAAAAGAGAAAACACAGTAGACAATAAATGGCTTCACCCAACCACTAACCATGAGCGGAGAAAAAGTTTTGGTGTTATCAGTCATATTCTCTGAAAAAAGGCCAAGAAAGCAAAAATTTTGCCAGGGTATGTAAACTTTTGAACACAACTGTACACTATACTCCCAGCCTGGGTATATGCGCTGTGTATGTGGTGCTGTATATACACACTGCATACTCCCAGCCTCGGGTATATATGTGCTGCTGTAAACTCCCAGCCCTGAGTATACAGACACTGTATATGTGCTGCTGTATGTATGTGCACTTTATACATTTATACTTCAGCACATACAAAGTACATGTGCACACGCGGTTTACAGCTAGTCTTGTGTAAGTGTGTACGGTATACACCTAATCCTATATATGTCTGTGTGATATACACCTAGCCCTGAGTACATGTGTGCAGTATACACTTAACCCTGTATACAGGTGTGTGCAGTATACACCAGCCTTGTCCACATGTGTGGATAGTATATAGCTGGAACCCCTATATTGTTAAGGCCAGGTTCACACGTTGACTATTTGGTCAGTATTTTACCTCAGTATGTGTAAGTCAAAACCAGAAGAGGAACAGAGGAAAAGTATAATAGAAACACGTCACCACTTCTGGATTTATCACCCACTCCTGGTTTTGGCTACAAATACTGAGGTAAAATACTGACCCAATACTGAGGTAAAATACTGACCCAATACTGACTGTGTGAACGTGGCCTCAGACTGCCAACACTTTGGCAAATCTCCTCACCACTGCCGCCATGGGTTAGATGGCAATGCTAGTAGTAGTCGGTGTTACTGACTGCTTGGTGGTCCGTCCTGACAGAGCTGACAGTATATCTAGGTCTGTTTTGCCGCTGCTCAACCGTGCGCCCATCGTTGCCATGCATTGGCAGAAGTCTTCATTACACCTGTGGTCAGTGAGCCGTATCTCCAATAATCCCCATGCTAAAGGAGGAGAGTTTTACCATGTTTCCTCATCGTGACATCCATATTGGAGCTCACTTTCCATAGATGCTATCTTTTTCTGTATGGTTGTCGGGAAGAAAGTCCATAGCAACCAGTCTGTGTCAGATCATTCTGCTCAAGACAAAATGGACAAACGACCCCTGTAAACTGTCCTTTATAATCCTGTCTCAGCCAAATCTGTGCGCATGGACCCTGTATGGCGGCACAAGATACATAAACACTCTGTGCTGCTGTTTGGCCCTGTCATATATTTTGTCATAAAGGCATTTCCCACCATCAGCAATATATCCGTAATGCCAAACAACAACAAAAAAAGCTCAATGGTTTAATACATTGCGACTCACTGAATGCCCACAGAGGGTTAATGGCTGCCAAAGAGGCACAGGAAGACATTGGGGGCTCCCTGAATAGTAATGGTTTAGCCAACAGATAAATGAGACCCCCGGGAGCCTCCGCCAAAGCTGGCAGGTGAATGGGTTTAGTAGAGGGAACTGTGAGTGAGTGTGTAAGCAGCAGGTGTATCGCTCAGATCCCACAGGACACCCGCCACTTACAGCTGATGGAGTCACCCACGTACACTACAGCGTCTATGGGATTTGTGCGCCGGCCCAGGGCTGTAAACAATCACTAATAATATCAGTAGGATCCCAGTGGAGGCGGGTGCTAGGACTGGGGAATCCATGTACAACCTTCTATAACGCGGCTCACAGAGCATCCAGATTATGTCCTCCATGTGCGACACGCAACTCCACCCTACAGCTGTTACCCCAGGGGCTTCACCTTCTAGGATCCCTGTTACCTCATAAAGGAGTGTCATGGCTGTAGCCCAAGCCTTACTAAGACCACGAGGTGACATTGCAAGTAGTAACTGTAGTGGTGTCACTAAACATGAGGTGCTGGATTATTGGCCGCAGATCAGAAGTGACTTTCAGTTTAGGCCTTTTTCACACTTCACCATCAGTCAAAATCCGCCAGTTTTTGAAAAAAACGGATCCGACATTTTTTTTGGCGGATCCGTTTTTTCCCCATTGAGTTGCATTACTGGCGGATCCTGACAGATGGCCATCCGTTGGATCCGTTTTTTTGCGGATCCACCAAATCTTTTGCGTCCGCCGGTATGCCTGGACGGACCCTGCCACATTTTTTGTTGTTGTAGGATCCGCATTTTTCAGTGCGCATGCCCGGAGAAAGGAAATCAGGGAGAAAATTAACCCTGAAATCCTTTCTGGCAGACGAAAAAAAATTCTTTCTCACCAGCGGTTCCTTTAAAATTGTTCATTATGCGAATCCGTCAAAAAACGGATCCTCTGCCATCCGTTCACATCAGTTAGGAACGGATCCGCCTTTTTGGCGGATTTTAACTGACACAAAAAACTGAAGTGTGAAAGAGGCCTTAGAGATTAATGTAAGACCTAATTTACATTTAGCTTGTAGTCTACGCTGAACACTGCAACAGGGTTTCAGCCTAAATTCCCAAAAAACATTATTAAGAAAATCCCAATGGATCCCCTTGGTATAATAGGGCAGAAGGAGGCACTTTGGACTCTAGCCTCTATTATGGCGGTGTATTTTTTAAAGGGACTCTGCACAGAATGACTGTTCATACCAAGCACAGGCACTCGGTGCATCATGGCGTGGCCAAATATATACCGGTAAGTGCATTTTTCCACCTACTGTACTTGCTCTATCTCTATCCCCACTCCCCATGACTCCGCAAGCTTCATAGAACCAGAGACAAGCTGAGATTGAAGGTAACCAAGTAGGTGGGAATGTGTACATAAAGGGACTTTGTCAGCACAGAATGACTGTTCAAACCAAGCACAAGCACTCGGTGCATCATGGCGGGGCCTAATATTCAACCCCTTTCTGACATGAGACGTACTATCCCGTCCAATGTACCCGGGCCGGTATGACCGGGACGGGATAGTACATCTAAGCGATCAGCGGCACTCCGGGGGGGGGCTGCTGATCGCGGCCGGGTGTCAGCTGATTATCACAGCTGACACCCGGCACTATGTGTTAAGGGCGCCCCCGGCACATTAACCCCTGACGCACTGCAATCAAACATGATCGCAGTGTACCGGGGGATTAGAGAAGCATCAGCAGGGTGGGGGCTCAATCCATGCTTACCTGAGACCCCCAGAGCAGCAAGCCCCTGGATCCAAGATGGCCGCGGGGGCCTGCAGGGAGCTGGCTTTCTCAGTGCCTGCAGACAGCAGGCAATGAGGAAGCCTCTGCAGTGCCTGTCAGATCGCTGATCTGACAGTGCTATGCAAACTGTCAGATCAACGATCTGACACATTATTTTATTGTCCCAGGGGGGACATTACTGTAAAGTTATAAAAAAAAAAAGTAAAAATAATTTATAAAAAAATCCCTAAATAAATAATAAAAATATATATATATATATTCCCTAATTCATTTTTTTGAAATAGAAAAAACAAAACAAAAGTACACATATTTAGTATTGCCGCGTTCGTAACGACCCACCCTATAAAACCATCCTACTAGTTAACCCCTTTAGCGAACCCCTTAAAAATAAAAAACAAAGCAAAAAACAATGCTTTATCATCATACCGCCGAACAAAAAGTGCAATAACGTGCGATCAAAAAGACATATAAATAACCATGGTACCGCTGAAAACGTCAGCTTGTCCCGCAAAAAAATGAGCCACCACACAGCATCATCAGCGAAAAAGTATAAGTTATAGTTCGGAGAATAAATTGATGCAAAAATAATTATTTTTTATATAAAATTGTTTTTTTTGCATAAAAGCACCAAAACATAAAAAAAAAGACAAATGAGGTACCGCTGTAATTGTACTGATCCGAAGAATAAAACCGCTTTATCAATTTTACCATACGCGGAACAGTGTAAACGCACCCCCGAAAAGAAATTCATGAATCCTGGTTTTTGTTCATTCTGCGCCCCAAAAATCGGAATAAAAAAACAATCAAAAATAGTCACGTGCCCGAAAATGGTACTAATAAAAACTTCAACTCGTCCCGCAAAAAATAAGACCTCACATGACTCATTCGGTCAAAATATGGAAAAATTATAGCTCTCAAAATGTGGTGATGCAAAAACTATTTTTACAATAAACAGCGTCTTTTAGCGTGTGACAGCTGCCAAACATAAAAACCCGCTATAAATAGTAAATCAAACCCCCGTTATCACCCCCTTAGGGAAAAATAATAAAATTGAAAAAAAGTATTTGCATTTTCCTGTTAGGGTTAGGGCTAGATTTAGGGTTAGGGCTGAGATTAGGGGTGTGTTGGGGTTAGGGTTGGAGTTATAATTGGGGGGTTTCCACTGTTTGGGCACATCAGGTGCTCTCCAAACGCAACATGGCATCTGATCTCAATTCCAGCCAATTCTGCGTTGAAAAAGTCAAACTGCTCCTCTTCCAAGCTCTGCCATGCGCCCAAACAGCCTACTCAGGACAAATTGCAAAACAACTTTTGGGGTACAATTTCTCCTGTTACCTTTGGGAAAATAAAAAATTGGGGGCAAAAATATCATTTTTGTGGAAAAAAAATGATTTTTTTATTTTTATGGCTCTACGTTATAAACTTCTGTGTAGCATTTAGGGGTTCAAAGTGCTCACCACACATCTAGATTAGTTCCTTTGGGGGTCTAGTTTCCAAAATGGGGTCACTTGTGGGGGGTTTCAACAGTTTAAGCACATCAGAGGCTTTCCAAACGCAGCATGGTGTCCAATCTCAATTCCAGCCAAAAAAGTCAACTGGCGCTGCTTCCCTTCCCTTCCGAGCTCTGCCATGCGCCCAGATACCACATGTGGGGTATCAGCATACTCAGGACAAATTGCACAATAACTTTTGGGGTCCTGTTACCCTTGGGAAAATAAAAATTTGGGATGAAAAGATCATTTTTGTGGAAAAAATACGATTTTTTTAATTTTACAACTGTACGTTATAAACTTCTGTGAAGCCCTTGTGGGTTTAAAGTTCTCTCCACACATCTAGATAAGTTCCTTGGGTGTCTAGTTTCCAAAGTGGTGTCATTTGTGGGGGGTTTCCGCTGTTTTGGCACATCAGGGGCTTTCCAAACGCGACATAGCATCCGATCGCAATTCCAGCCAAAGAAGTCAAATGGCGCTGCTTCCCTTCCGAGCTCTGCCATGCTCCCAAATAGTCGTTTACCCATACATATGGGGTATCAGCGTACTCAGGACAAATTGCACAATAACTTTTGGGTTCCTGTTACCCTTAGGAAAATAAACATTTGGGATGAAAAGATCATTTTTGTGGAAAAAATACGATTTTTTAATTTTACAACTGTACGTTATAAACTTCTGTGAAACCCTTGGGGGTTCAAAGCTCTCACCACATATCTAGGTAAGTTCCTTGGGGGGGGTCTAGTTTCCAAAATGGGGTCACTTGTGGGGGGTTTCCACTGTTTAGGCACATCAGGGGCTCTCCAAACATGACATGGCGTCCGATCTCAATTCCAGCCAATTTTGCAGTGAAAAAGTCAAACGGCGTTCCTTCCCTTCTGAGCTCTGCCATGCGCCGAAACAGTGGTTCCCCCCCACATATCAGGTATCAGCGTACTCAGGACAAATTGCACAATAACTTTTGGCGTCCAATTTCTCCTGTTACCCTTGGTAAAATAAAAAAAAATTGGACCTGAAGTAATTTTTTGTTTTATTTAAACATTTTAAAAAAATTCCTGTGAAGCACCTGAAGGGTTAATAAACTTCTTGAATGTGGTTTTGAGCACCTTGAGGGGTGAAGTTTTTAGAATGGTGTCACTTTTGGGTATTTTCTATTATAGACCCCTCAAAGTGACTTCAAATGTGATGTGGTGCCTAAAAATAAAATGGTGTTGTAAAAATGAGAAATCGCTGGTCAACTTTTAACCCTTTATAACTTCCTAACAAAAAAAAAATTTTGGCTCCCAAACGGGCTGATGTAAAGTAAAAATGTGAAATGTTATTTATAAAGTTTTTTCTGTGCCGTATCTCTGTGATTTAAGGGCATAAAAATTCAAAGTTGGAAAATTGGGAAATTTTCAAAATTTTTGCCAAATTTCCATTTTTTTCACAAATAAACGCAAGTTGTATCACTGAAATTTTACCACTAACATGAAGTACAAATATGTCACGAGTAGAGATGAGCGACTTTGCCTTTTTTCTGGTCGAGTCGGGTTTCATGAAACCCGACTTTCGCAAAAGTCGGGACGAACGAAATCGGCCGATTATCGTGAAAAGTCGAAGGCCGACTGAAACACGAAACCCAATGCAAGTCAATGGGGAAGCAAAGTCTGCATGGAGTGGAGGACAGGAAATACACCTACAGTGCCCTTTTGAATGCCAAAAACATCAATTCTGATTACTGAAGCTTTTCAACCTTAATTTACTTCATAATACTAGTTACGCACTGAAAAATGGGGGTTATTTGGCTAAATTTCTGGGGGGTAGGGCTGGCTCGAGGTTTTCATTTGCCCTGGGCCAAAGAGCGCCCCTTTAACACATACCACAACTCATGATGCTCCGATACCGCAGAAAAATAGCGGCATAGTACAATGAAAAATACTTCACTTTTTACATCTCATGACTGATATCCATTTTTAATAGCTCCAAAAACGGACAGTATATTACTCCATACAGTATTATGGCCACCGCATAGTGTGCTATACAGAGTAATGAGGCCCATATATTTCTCCATACAGAATCATTGGTCCCATATAATGTTTGAAACAGTATATGATGAGCTCCACATAATGCTACAGTATATGTTGGTCCCCATGGATGAAGCTCCACTGTTTTATGGGCCCAAATAATGCTCCATACATAATGGGCCCCATTTCTAATGCTCTAGTGTATAATGTGCCCTGTAAATGCTGCTCCAGTGTCTGATGTCCACCTTTGGAATGCTCCAGTGTATGGTGGGCCCCATATATCATTCTCCAGAGTATAGTGCTCCCCAAAAATTGCTGTCCCAACATTGAAAACAATTAAATAAGTCTCCTCGCTATGGAATCCCTGTACTAGTCTGGACTCCTCGTCGCCCCCATCGCCTATCTCACTGCACTTGGCTGTTTAGGCAGAGGGCGTACAGACGTGATGTCATTGCGCTCTCTGATCAGACTAGCACTGTCAGGAAACGCGGAAGACGTCATGGCGGTGGAGCAGGGAGAAGCACTTTTGCGTACCTCCCACTGGCAGAGACACTTTTGCGTACTATGAGGGGCCCTATGCCAGTGCGGTCGCCCATGAGTATGCCCCCCCACCAGCTCAAGGAACCTGCACTTTCATCTGCACCTTCCTCTTTGTTACCGTGTAAGGTGGTATGGTATGCGGGAAGGGGAACCTGAGTTTCCTCTGGGTCAGATTCTGGCTGTGTAGAGTGTGAGGGGAATGTAGTGGCCTGGGTCAATGTACCAGCAGAATCATCTAGCAGTGGCTGGGCATCAGTGCACTTGTGGCGTCCCCAGGAGTGTGATGTCATGCTTGGAGCAACGAAAGATCTCTCTAGCAGTTAAACCAACACACAACACATTTCCCACTCCACGCCAGCAGAGAGACCTCTGAACATGACTGCTGAGGAGCTGCTCTCTGTGGTCGGGAGGAGGTAAGTTAGGCCATTCTGTGCAGGGAAGGGGAAGTGTGTGGACGTGAGAAGGGGAGCTGGAGGATGAGCAGAGTTAAGGCTCACTCCTAGCTGGAGCGCATGGTCCGGATTCCGGTCTCCGAGTTTGTAGGGACACTGACGTTCCTGCAGCAGAATCCGGAGGAAGTAGCAGCTGTAAATACTCTGTACCCAACTGAGGCTCGGAGGCCCCAGCATCGACGTGTGTGAGCCAGAAGGAAAAGGCTACGTCTGCCAGCCATACGAGAAAGTTACAAAAGAGAGTCAACAGGGGGAACTTCATTGAACTCAGCACTGCGAGTACCTCAGATAAGTACTAGAACGGAGGCCACACTACCTATCTGCAGAGAGAGAAATCCATATTGGCTTCCAGGCTGACCAACTCCTCCATCTGTACTCTGGGTTCTGGACAGCACCTACCAAGTACAGGTAAAGGAACTGCACGACTGTGTCTGTCATCTTTCTCCTGCGCCTGGCGCACGGCTCAGCTACATCCTGCACTGCACACCATCTCCCAACTCTTTCATCTGCCCTGCGACTACGGCCCTACCTGTGCAGGTCTTATAATAATAATAATAATAAATTTTATTTTTATAGCGCCGACATATTCCGCAGCACTTTACATTTCAGAGGGGATTTGTACAGACAATAGACATTACAGCATAACAATAATCACATACAGTAGATTATAACAAATACCAAGAGGAATGAGGGCCCTGCTCGCAAGCTTACAGTCTATGAGGAAAGAGGTAGACACGAAAGGTGGGTGGTAACAGTTGCCCTGATTGTATGGACCAGCCATAATGTTAAGTGTGTGACAGTACAGACACAGAGGGCTAATGGATGCATAAAGCATGTGGGAACACGATGCGGGAAATCTGGTTATGGTAAAACTTTTGGCTGTGCCACACAGGGATAGATTAGGTTAATGTGTTGAGGCGATAGGCCAGTGTGAATAAATGTGTTTTCAGGGCACGCTTAAAATTGTGGGGATTGGGGACTAATCGTATTGACCTGGGAAGTGCATTCCAAAGAATTGGCGTGGCACGTGTAAAGTCTTGGAGACGGGAGTGGGAGGTTCTGATTATTGAGGATACTAACCTCAGATCATCAGCAGAACGGAGGGCGCGGGTAGGGTGGTATACTGAAACAAGGGAGGAGATGTAGGGTGGTGCTGAGCCATGGAGGGCTTTGTGGGTGAGGGTAATAAGTTTATACTGAATTCTGGAGTGGATGGGTAGCCAGTGCAATGATTGGCACAAGGTAGATGCATCGGTGTAACGATTGGTGAGGAATATGATCCTGGCTGCAGCATTCAAGACAGATTGGAGAGGGGAGAGTTTGGTAAGAGGGAGACCGATTAGAAGAGAGTTACAATAGTCGAGACGAGAATGAATAAGAGAAACAGTAAGAGTTTTTGCAGAGTCAAAAGTAAGAAAAGGTTGAATTCTAGAAATGTTTTTGAGGTGCAGATGACAAGAGCGAGCCAGTGATCGAATGTGGGGGGCAAAGGAAAGCTCGGAATCAAGTATGACCCCAAGACAGCGGGCCTGTTGCTGGGGAGTAATAGTGGAACCACACACAGAAATAGCAATGTCGGGTATAGGTACATTAGTAGAGGGAGGAAACACCAAGAGTTCAGTTTTTGACAGGTTCAGTTTCAGATATAGTGAGGACATGATATTAGACACAGCGTTTAGACAATCGCTGGTGTTTTCTAGAAAGGCTGGCGTGATGTCAGGAGAAGAAGCGTATAATTGGGTGTCATCAGCATAGAGATGGTACTGGAACACAAATCTACTGATTGTTTGACCAATAGGGGCAGTGTACAAGGAGAAGAGGAGGGGGCCTAGAACCGATCCTTGGGGGACCCCAACAGTAAGGGGAAGGTGAGAAGAGGACGAACCGGCAAAAGATACAGTAAAGGAGCGGTCAGAGAGATAGGAGGAGAACCAGGAGAGAACGGTGTCCTTGTGGCCAATGGAACGGAGCATAGTGAGGAGGAGCTGATGATCCACAGTGTCGAATGCTGCAGAGAGATCCAAGAGAATTAGCATGGAGTAATGACCATTTGATTTAGCTACATCTTAGCTGTACCACAACATCTGTCCCACAGAAGCGACACTGCAGCGCTGGTCAATCTAATCAAAAACCAGAGGTGGCGTCACGTATCATTCACCTATAAACGTAATTCACCCCTTTGCATGGACGCCCAGGGCCACGGAACGGGTCACCACCACCGTGACACATCCCTGTGAGACACCGGCCCGGTACAGATTAACCCCACTGCCCTGGCTGGCCACTTACACTCCATGTCAGATTCATCTTGGACTGGGGAATTCACGATTTGACTTTATAACCCAGGCATGGTATGATAGAAAGAGCTACATGGACTAATGTGAAGTGTGGCCTGCTGCCTCATTCAGTTTGGGTGGGGGTGCAGGACACAAGGAAAAGGGTTCTTCCTGACCAGGAGCCAGCACTTGACAACTCAGTGCTTGCATTTTTTGAAACTTCAGAAGAGGCGGGCATATTTGATGAAGTCTGTTTCGGCAATGTAAGCCAAAACCAGTTCCTCGTGCTCCGCCTTTAAAAGCGGTTAACCTACTCCCAGAAAAGGTATTATTCCAGGCGTTCCCGAGCCAGACCATGACGCAGGCTAAACACCTCCTGCCTTAGCTGCTATTGTGCTTTTGCCACTACCAGCAGATATACCACCACCATCATCACCAGCTGGCCCCCCTGCGCCCACGTCCGCGGCCTCTTCCACCAAACTTCAAAATTTTGCACAAAATAGACACAAAATAACATCAGATATATGGCACTGTATCAGAAATGTACAGCTCTATTCAGTCGAAGGATAATTGTCAATCTTCATATATATTCCATCAGTCACACAGAGACACTCCCAGGCTCAGTATAGATTAGTCAAGAATATAAAAAGTAGACAAAGTGTACAGTATCATCAGATAGCAGGTATATATAGCATAGTTTAAACATTAACAATGTACGTCTATATATCATGAGTAGTGTTGAGCCACCCCGCTAGTGTTTTGGTTCGTCACACAGGAGGCAAGTTCGTCGAATGTTCGTCGAACCCCATTGAAAACAATGGCAGGCAAACACATACAAACACATAGAAAACAATTACAAAACACCTTTAAAGGTGTCCCAAAGAAGACAAAATGCTCAGAAGACAAAAATAATATATGGAAAAGGGCAACTACATTTAGAAAAGAGGTGGAGGAGTAAAAGGAGGAGGTGGAGGAGACACAGATATAGGCTTGTCATTCCCTTATGAAGTCAAGAAAGGCTGGAATAAAAATGTAAAATACCAACCAAAAAAAAAAAATTCTGAAATCGAACACGATCATATACCGTCGGACTTCCCACCAATAAATTATGCCAACTGGTGATCGGGCGGCGTTATTCCCACGAACCTCCAAACAGCGTCCATGAAGGCAAAGTGTTTGCTTTCCGGGGGCAGTATGATTGCAAAGCTGAACCTTAAAGGAATGTCCAAAAGGGCACCACCAGGAGTGGAGCCTGCGGCTTAATTGGACTCCACCCGGGAAACCACAACCATGCCACCTCAAGAAAAGATGCACATATTGAAAGCTTTGTCGATTGTGTGTGTGGTGTGGTATGTCCGTTTGTAGTTGTGCTAGCAATTTGTCAGCTTTATTCCGTTAACGAACGAGACTCCGGCATGCCCCCGCGGTACGCGTCAAGCTTACTAGAGGGATACGCGAGGCTCTGGCACTATCATGGTGTATCATGGCGTTACATGTCCGGGGCTGCATGCGCGCTACACTGAAAGGACCAGCTTTTGTCGCTTACAGGTGCAGATAACCAGCAGAACACCGTTAGTGATGGGGATCTGTGATTCCAATTATTCCCCGCGAACGATGATTTCCCAGTAAGTGCAGGTCAACCGCAATTCCTGAATTAGGCCTAACCGGCATTCCTGAAAAAATGCAAAAAATTACATGTCCAAACCACAGTTGCTGTAGCTTGCTTAACAGCTCAGCAGCCGTTCTCAGGCCCAGTATGGATTTGACAAGATTCTAGAAAGTTGATAAAGGGTACAATTTCACCGGGTAACACGTATATGTGTAGCATAGTTTACACATTAAAAACCTATCTCTATATATCAGGAGGCAGGCTCAGATGGTCTCGGGCCCAGTATGGATTAGACGTGATTGGACAAAGGTGAGAAAGGGTACCGTATCACTGGATAACAGGTATGTATAGCATAGTTTACACATTAAAAACGTAGGTCTATATAACAGGAGGCAGGCTCAGACGGTCTCAGGCCCAGTATGGATTAGACGTGATTGGACAAAGGTGAGAAAGGGTACTGTATCACTGGATAACAGGTATGTATAGCATAGTTTACACATTAAAAAGCTATGTCTATATAACAGGAGGCAGGCTCAGACGGTCTCAGGACCTATATGGATTAGACGTGATTGGACAAAGGTGAGAAAGGGTAACGTATCACCGGATTACAGGTATGCATAGCATAGTTTACACATTAAAAACCTATGTCTATAGATCAGGAGACAGGCTCAGACGGTCTCAGACCCAGTATGGATTTGACCAGCTTGTACAAAGTTGAGAAAGGGTACATTATCACTGGATAGCAGGTATATATAGCATAGTTTAAATATTTAAAATCTCCATGTTCTCAGTATGGATTAGACAACAATCTAAAAAGTAGAAAAAAGGAAATGTATTTGAAGCATACACCAGTATACACTTTTGATGGTAGTTTTAAATCTTCATATATATTTCTGTCTCAGTAAGACAGTCCAGACTCTCCACAATAGGAAATAAGATGCATACAATTACTGACAAATTCTAGTGATTGCAGAAATCTAGCAATTCCTATTCACGGGATAAACATCCGTCACAATTCTCAGAGGCGATGCAGATCCTCAATTAATTAGTGTGTGGAGACAGCGAAAACCTTTCTTTGTGAAGAAAGTGTTGCTGTATCGCAGTACCGTTGAGCCCATTGACATTACTCATATCTATATAATTTTGATCACAGGGAGAGATGTAAACATGGTGCTCACTGCCTATCATGCTCTGTGCGCTGAAATGTCACACGTCTGTGGGTAGGAAAACTGTGAAAGCTGATGAGAAACCACCACTGCATCTCATTGTGAGTCAACCTCCATAAGAAATGGAAGCCATTGATCATCTGAAGCTAGATCCCGGCCAGCGGGACAGGGCATAGCTACGTCTTAACCATCATCTTCTATCAGTTCACCAAATTTGTAGTGGCAGTCCCAGTGAAGGATTGGTTGCATGCGCTAGGTGGTGACCCCGGCCATGGGGGAGGAGGCAGCCCAGTTAGGGAGGTTTACAAAATGGCATATGTTGATGTGGGACATTCACCTGCTGCTAAAGGCGAAATTGGTCAAGTCCCAGGAAGAGGAGGACCAAAGAAAACCATTTTTCTGTCAACCTATGTGTCATCAGGGTAAGGTGTGACAAAATCCTTGGAAACTCATGCATGGTTCATTTTAATGAAGGTTAGATAATCCACATTTTGGGTCGACAGACGGGTCCTTTTTTCTGTCAGGATTGATCCAGCAGCACTGAAGACTCTTTCCGATAGCACACTTGCAGCTGGGCAAGCGAGCTCTTGTAAGGCATATTGTGCCAATTCAGGCCAGGTGTCCAGTTTAGCTGCCCAATAGTCAAATGGGAATGACCTGTGAAGGAGAACATCGATATGGGATGAAAAGTATTTTGTAACCATAGTTGACAAGTGCTGTCTCCTGTCACTTTCAATTGATGCAGTATTACCAGTCGTGTGAGCGGGACTTGAAAAATCAGTCCACAACATGGTCATGAAACCCCCATCTCCAACGTCACTTCTGATGTGTGCACCATCAACACCTCTTCCAAGTTGCCCTCGGCCCCTACGGCTCGTGTGACAACCATCACCGCTGCTGTGTGCTGGGAATGCCTCAACCAACCGGTTTACCAGAGTTGCTTGTTTGTTAGCCAATATTAGGTCAAGGTTCTCCTGTGGCATGATGTTTTGGAATTTGCCTTTATAGCGTGGATCCAGGATGCTGGCCAACCAGTAGTCATCATCGTTCATCATTTTGGCATTGCGGGGGTCCCTTTTTAGGATCTGCAAGGCATAATCTGACATGTGGGCCAATGTTCCCGGTGTCAATGAAGCACTGCGAATGCTGGGTGGAGGAGCACTTTCAGGCAAATCCACATCCCTCCAGTCACGCACAAACCCTATACCAAACCTTGCCACGCCAACATTTTCTCTTGACCCACGAGAAGCATCCTCCTCCCCTAAATAATCATCCCCATCATCATCCTCCTCCTCCTCCTCTTCTTCCTCCACCTCGTCCACGACAGTTCCCTGAACAGACAATGGCTGACTGTCATCAAGGCTTCCCTCCTCCTCTTCCTCATCATCCTCGGCTGCAGACGCCTGCTCCTTGATGTGAGTCAAAGTTTGCATGAGCAGACGCATAAGAGGGATGCTTATGATGGCGTCGTCTGAGCTTACCAGCTGTGTGCATTCCTCAAAACATTGAAGGACTTTACAGAGGTCTTTCAGCTTCGACCACTGCACACTTGTCAACTCCATGTCTGCCCTCAAAGTGCCTGCCCGTTTATCCTCCCACAAATGCATTACGGCCTGCCTCTGTTCGCACAGCCGCTCAACCATGTGCAGGATGGAGTTCCACCTTGTTGCAACGTCGATATTTAAGCGGTGCTTGGGTATGTGGAGCAATCGCTGCAGCTTCTGCATACGACTGGAGTGTACCGGTGACCGGCGGATGTGCGAGCACAGTCTTCGAACACCAAGGTGGTACAAGATCCAGCAGTGTAGAGGACCTGTCGGGCCGTATATTTTGCTGGGCCGAAAGACACGGTCTCTAATAGCAGTCCACCTAAAGGGTACCTCCAATCTTCAGGCAGATTTCCTGAGCCAAAAATGCATCCATCCTGGCGAGTGGAGCCTAAACGAAAAAATCTTTCAGAAGCTGGTCAACAGGTGGGGCCTCCCGGAGGTGGATCTACTGGCCTCAAGAGAAAATGCTCGGGTGAGAAACTATTTTTCCCTGAACCCCAGGGACAGATCCCTGGGGGTAGATGCCTTCGCACACAAGTGGAGGTTTCGTCTGGCATATGCCTTCCTGCCAGTTCCAATCCTTGCCACAACCCTGTGGAAGATCCGGGAGGATCTAACCCAGACCATCCTAGTAGCTCCGCTATGGCTAAAAACGAGCTGGTATTCTCTAATTACAGAGATACAGGTAGATGGGCCAGTCCTCCTACCCCTGGAAAACGACCTTCTCTTACAGGGCCCGCTACATCACCCAAACCTTCGGGGAATGAGGTTAGCAGCTTGGTTACTGAGACCCGGATCTTGAGGGCCAAGGGTCTATCAGAGGCAGTAATAAACACCCTCCAGAAATCCCGGAAGCTGGTCACCACTCGTATAACAAAATATGGAAAAAGTTTTCCTCATGGTGTCTGCCAGATTTGCCTGTGAAAAATGAGGATGAATAAACTCATGGAGATCAACATCCAACACTGCGGAGACACCATCACATGTTTCTCAACGCAGTTATTCTAGGGAAATGCCCCCACCCTTATGGGAAATATGTAAATATATGCAAAACACAAGCCGCGGAGACACCATCACATGTTTCTCAACGCAAGCAATGACTAGCCAGGTCTTTCCCCGGGAGGGAACAACCACGGGAAGGGCAGTCTCCAATGAAGGAAACCACCTATGCCAAAACATGGTATCCATCCACAGACAGCTGTTTTGGGGTATTGCCCCTCATCAGTGTGGAGTAGGAAACTGGCCAGTAGGAGCAATGCCTAGTAGAAGACTGTGAAAAATGAGGATGAATGAACTCATGGAGATCAACATCAAACACTGTGGAGACACCATCACATGTTTCTCAACGCAGTGATTCTAGGGCAATGCCCCCACCCTTATGGGAAATATGTAAATATATGCAAAACACAAGCCGCGGAGACACCATCACATGTTTCTCAACGCAAGCAATGACTAGCCAGGTCTTTCCCCGGGAGGGAACAACCACGGGAAGGGCAGTCTCCAATTAAGGAAACCACCTATGCCAAAACATGGTATCCATCCACAGACAGCTGTTTTGGGGTATTCTACTAGGCATTGCTCCTACTGGCCAGTTTCCTAGCCAGGAAAGACCTGGCTAGTCATTGCTTGCGTTGAGAAACATGTGATGGTGTCTCCGCGGCTTGTGTTTTGCCAGATTTGCCTGACCCAGGAAACCCTAACATTTCCCGTATCCTGGATTTCCTACAGAGGGGGCTTGAGCTAGGTCTAAAGCCTAGTACACTGAAAGTACAGATAATCAGCATTAAGCTCCATGTTTGACTGTGACTTGGCCAACCATAGGTGGATAAGAAGATTCATTACATCAGCCACTAGGCTACATCCAAAAAAGCTAGTTGCGGTTCCACCATGGGACTTGAACGTGGTTCTCACGGGACTCACTCAATCACCCTTTGAGCCCCTGCCATCCTGTACTTCTCAGCTGCTCTCCTGTAAAGTGGCCTTCCTTATAGCAATAACCTCAGCAAGGCAAATAGGAGAGCTACAGGCTCTCTCAATCAGAGAACCCTACCTAACAGAGATGACTCCATAGTTCTCTCCCTTGATCCATCTTTTCTACCAAAGGTTGTGTCGGACTTTCATAGATCACAGAATATAATTCTTCCCTCATTTTGTCAAAACCCAGCAAACCCTAAAGAAGAGGTGTTTCATACGTTGGACGTAAGGCGAATAATTCTCCACTACTTAGAGTGTACCAAGCCTTATAGAATCGACTACAGCCTATTCATCCATACCTCTGGTCCAAACAGAGGAAAGAAAGTGGCAAAAAAACACCATTGCCAATTGGATTAAAAAGGCTATCTCTGAAGCATACCTGGCGCAAAACATCACTCCCTCTACAGGGATCAAAGCGCATTCAACACGATCTACCTCTACTTCATGGGCTGAGAGGGCAGGCGCATCTTCAGAGCAGATTTGTAAGGCAGCAACCTGGTCCTCCTTACATACTTTTTCTAAACACTACAGGTTGGACCTTATGTCCAACAGGGATTTAGTCTTTGGCCGAAAAGTTCTTCAGACCGTTGTCCCCCCCCTAGTGCAGTATAGGTTGTTATGCCTCCTATGCTGTCGTGGAAGGTTGCTGTAGAAAATAGAATTAGACTTACCGGTAATTCGGTTTCTAGAAACCTTCCACGACACCAGTATTTTCCTCCCTGCATTCTTGGACAAATTTTGAGAATCTTAAGGTAATCGGTGCTATGGTAATCAGTTATAAGTCACTGGTGAGAGGGAGGTGGGAGGGACCTTTTAACCTCTCGTGCTTCCTGTCCCCCATTAGGGCGTGGAGACAACCTCCTGTGCTGTCGTGGAAGGTTTCTAGAAACCGAATTACCGGTAAGTCTAATTCTATTTTTTATTGAATACAAAGATTTTTTCCTTTCATACATACAACAATGCAAACATTACCTGGGGAGTATAAGTCGAAACATCTATTCCAGAAATTGCATTGGTTCACAGGAGAATAAGTCAAAACAAGAACCGGGAAAGAGGGGGAAAAAAGTATGTCAAACACAGGTACATTTTTAACCTATCGGACACCTAACATGGGTGCCTAACTTTAAGCTCAGGACCCACCAACACCAAAGTATACCTCCAACACCTAGGAGTGACCCCAATGCTGTGGCTCCTCCAGAGATATCACTATGTAGATGTCTCTCCCAATAGTATCTGCTCTTGATACCAGACTGTTGGTTGAAAACAGGTTTTAATGTCACCCTGGATTGCGTTGTGGAAGCAGAGAAATTATCTTTCCCAAGTTTCAAAAAAGGACTGCACCCTTCCCTCTTTATGCAAGGAGGCCTCAACCTAATCCATCTGAAGCAGAAACGACAGTTTTTCTAAAAAGATTTTGAAAGGAGGGGCATGGTCGTGGATCCATGTCTGCAGAATGGCCTTAGTACCTGCTGCCGCCACCAAATGTAGTAGTTTACGGGCCCCTGGAGAACAGGTGTATTTATCTGGTTCTAAATATCCAAAAACGGCCCATAGAGATTCATCAGGAGCAAAGTTTGTCAGATGTGTACTGGTGAATCCTTGTATTTTCTCCCAAAATGATCTGATGACTGGGCATGCCCACAGGCAGTGGAACAAGTTGGCCTCTGGAAAGTGACATTTGAAACATTTGGAGGTTGTGTACAGCCCCATTCTATGACCCTTTTGCGGAGTGAGGTAGGATCTATGACAGATTTTCAGTCTCATTTCTAGGTAACGAGCTGAAGGGAGGAATTTATAGGCTTGATCTAGAGCTTTCAGAATGGTGATGCAGGATAGGCTGGAGTCCTCAGTTTTCCATTTTGTTAGTGGAAATTGGGATTGGTCATAATCCAAGACTACATGGATATATTTGTAGTTGGTGGATATTTCTGGGCTGAATGTATTTCTATGCAGCTGAACGCTCCGGTCCAAACCACCAGCAGCAGTGCCGGGTATTGATGCGAGAGACTCGCACAAGTTTCTCACATTGCACTCGCAAGTGTGACCCCGGCCTAACAGGAGAAATTGAATCATACAATTTATAGTACAATTTCTCCTGAGTACACCGCTACCCCCATATGAGGGAGAAAACTACTGTTTGGGCGCACGGCAGGGCATGGAAGGGAAGGAGCGCCATTTGGCTTTTTGAATGTAAAATTTCCTGGAATCATTAGCAGACGCCATGTCTCATTTGAGAGCCCCTGATGTGCCTAAACAAGTGGAAACCCCCTCAAGTGACCCCGTTTTGGAAACTAGACCCCTCAAGGAATGTATTTAGATGTGTGGTGAGCACCTAGATCCCGCATGTGCTTTACAAAAGTTTATAACATTTGAACTGTGAAAATAAAAAAAAAAATCACATTTTCCCCACAAAAATGTTATTTTGGCCCTAAATTTTGCATTTTCATAAGGGTAACAGGAGAAATTGTACCATACAATTATACCGATACCCCATATGTGGGGGACTATTACTTTTGAGGCACAGTGGAAAGCTGAGAAGGGAAGAGGCGCCATATTGGAGTTCAGATTTTGCTGGAATGGTTTGCGGGTGCCATGTCTCCTTGGCAGAGCCCCTGAGGTGCGAGAACAACAGAAACCCTCTAGATATGAACTCATTTTACAAACTACACCAACCAACAAATTCATTTAGGGGTGCCGTGATCATATTGACACCTCATGTACCTCACAGAATTTTATACTATTGAGCGGTGAAGAAAGAATAAATTACATTTTTACCACTAAAATGTTGTTTTAGCCCAAAGTTTTTATTTTTTCTAAGGGCTAATAGGATTTTTTTTTTTTTTTGTTTTTACAACAAACGGAGGTTCATTTTTTCCTGAATGCGCCAATACCCTACATGTAATCAGGAAATATTTTTCAGGCACAGTGCAAAGCTCAGAAGGCAAGTAATGCCAGATTTTGCTGTTATGGTTTGCAGGTGCCATAACCCATTTCCAAAATGGGTAACAGGAGAAAATGCACCCCAGAATTTGTTGTGCAATTTCTCCTGAGTGTGCCAAAACCCCATTTGTGGGTGAAAACTAATTTGAGGCACAAAAGGGAAGGAGCACCATATTATAGTGCACAATTTACGGTACTATTTTGGTTTGAGGGTGCCATAACCCACTGGGAGAGCCCTTGAGGTGTCAGAACAGCAGAACCCCACCATCAGTGACCCCATTTTACAAACTACACCTCTCAATGAATTCATCTAGGGGTTCAGTGATCATATTGACACCACGGTTGTGTCCAGAATTTGATACCATTGGGCAGTGAAGAAATGCTGTAGATAAGCCTTGGATGTCAATGCCGGCAGCTGATTGTACAAAAAAAGGGTGACAGATCCCCTTTAAGGGCATAAAAATGAAAAGTTTCAAAATTGTGAAATTTTTTGCAAAAATTCCGATATTCTTCACAAACTAAAAAAAAAAATCACCCCAAATTTACCACTGGGATACGTTGAAGCGTTCCAGAGTCATTACCTCATAAAGTGATGCTGTTCAGAATGCTAAAATTTGGCCTGGTTAGGAAGATGAAAACAGGCTGGGCGGTGAAGGGGCAAATGATTAACCAAGCCTTGGTGTACCAAACGCCTGTACTTGGTTTGAACAGTAATTTTCTGCTGACTGTCCCTTTAACCCCTTCATACCGCAGCCCTTTTTCATTTTTGCGTTTCTGTTTTTCGCTCCTCTTCTTCCCAGAGCCATAACTTTTTTTTTTTCTGTCAATATGGCCATATGAGACTGATAAATAAGAAAAAAGAGCGGACGGCACCGCTGTTACCGTGACTGGACTAATGGTGTGCGGCAGGCAGAAAACCAACAGCTTGGGCTCCCGGGTGCTTGACCTTGTAGTAGTCAAGTCTTGGAATCCAGGAGAGAAAGTGGTCACACTCAACGGAAGGTGAAGAATCTGTTTATTGACATATCTGGTTACATGTCACAGTCGGGGGAGTGGTAGCACGAGTGCATGAAGGCTGACAACGGCCGTTTCGCGCTATTGCAGCGCTTATACGGGTCCACCGTTTTGAACGACACCATTGGTTTTACCATATCGTGTACTCGAAAACATGTACTCGAAAACAAAAAAAAAATCCAAGTGCGGTGAAATTGCAAAAAAAGTGCAATTCCACAACTGTTTTTCTTTTTTTAACATGTTCACCAATTGCTAAGACCAGGTTCACATAGATTTAATACAGCCCGTTCAACGCATAGCGTTGACGGGCTGCATTAACGCTATAGCATAACGCAATATGCGTTAGCCAGTAGATAGAAAAATATTCAGAATTGAGAGTCCTCAGTGGTTGATACCATTTAATGGCTAACTGAAAAAGATGGTAACACATTGCAAGCTTTCGAGACTACTCCGGTCTCTTCATCAGGCTTTGACTAATACAAAATCTGAAGAATCACATATTTATACACAACTCAGCACAGAAATAACAGCAGTAGATAAGACAAGTGACGTGAAGCAGAACTATCATTATGGGAGAGGGATGGAGTATGAAAGTTTTATAGTCCTCTGATTGGGGTCTGGGTCTGTGTTGTGTGATGCCCCCACAAGGTCTTAGGGGCAAATTCCTTAACTGATGTAAAATGACATAAATCCATGTTTCACCTCACTAGTCTCGAAAGCTTGCAATTTGTTACCATTTTTGCAGTTAGCCATTAAAAGGTATCATCACTGAGGACTCTCAATCTAATATATAAAGCTCAATGTGGGTGTGTATGTATGTATGCATGCATGCATGTCTGGGATTGGCATCCGCAACGTCGCAGCTACAGCCACAACACTATTTTTTGTTTGTTTGTTTTTCTTCAGCATTTTTGTATTCAGTACAAATAGGGTGTGACCTCCTTTCTACTGAGCTGTGTAGTTCACTTATAGTCCCTCTGAATCTGGGTGTCCGTTTTGGACCCAGAGACTCTGCCACTATTCACACTAGGTAGGTTTTAACCGTTAGTGTAGTTACTGTCTCAAAGGGGTACACCTTGCCGTGGTGGGACAGCTTTATACTTTTTTGATCAAAACAGTGTTTCCAAGTACCCTATGTTATTTAATGCACTTGCTTTTTTACGTATTTATTTTCATTAGGGTATATACACACATTGTTTTTTCCTTTGGTTTTGCTAGCATTCTGTAATGCTGTAGACAAGCCCCCGATGTAACCTGAAAGAGAAGAAAAACGAGTTAGATTATACTCACCCTGGCGTCCGGTCCGATGGGTGTCACGGTTCTGTCCGGCGCCTCCCATCTTCATACGATGCCTTCCTCCTTCTTCTGCTGCGGCTCTTGCACATGCGTACTTTCTCTGCCCTGTTGAGGGCAGAGTAAAGTACTGCAGTGTGCAGGCGCCAAACCTCTCTGACCTTTCCCAGCGCCTGCGCACTGTAGTACTTTACTCTGCCCTCAACAGGAGCCACAGCAGAAGTAAGAAGGAGGACGGCATCGTATGAAGATGGGAGGACCCAGACCGGACCACGACACCCACGCCCCCCCCCAGTGATTATAATCTAACTTGTTTTTCTTATCTTTTAGGTTACGTCGGGGGGGGGGCTTATCTACAGCATTACAGAAGTAGATAAGAACCTGATGGCGGTGCCGGCAGCTGATAGGCCGAAAATGGGGTGACAGATTCCCATTAACTGGGTAGAAAGGCAAAATGTTCAATTGTAAGTACACAGTACTATGTAATTTGATTGCAATATATTAAGAGGATAAAAACTTTGATGGGAGTGCTTCTTTAAATAAACATTCTTACCTGCTTGGTTTCCATCTATCTCCGCCCTTCTGGCTCTATAAAGTGAGAGCTGTTAATCAAAGAAGGGGGGATGATGGAGGGAAAACAAGCATGTGGGAAGATGCACTTATATATTTGGCCACACCATGATGCACCGAGCGTCTGTTCTGGTTTGCACAGTCATTCTATGGTGACAGAGTACCTTTAAATGGGTATGCTGGGGAAAAGGAGTTATTAATTTTCTACAAGATAGGACATAACCTACCCGGACTCCACTGAATGTGAGAACGCGGCACTTCTATTCTCTGAGGACTGCTAGAAATAGAGTGAGTGATAGAGTGTGATAGAATAGAGTGCAGCTCTCTGCAGTCCCAAAAAAATTATTAGAGCGGCGGTCGAGCATGCGCACTGCCACTCCATTACAGTCATGACCAAAAGTGTTGGCTCCCTTTAAATCGTTCCAGAAGTATTTTTCCCTAAAAATTATCGCAATTACACATGTTTTGTTATACAATGTTTATTTCATTTGTGGCTATTGGAAGAACACAAAAAAAGAGGAAAAAAAGGCAAATCGGATATAATTTCACTCAAACCCACCAATATAGTACGGACAAAATTGACACCTTTCTAAAATTGTGTTTCAAGCATGTGATGCTCATTCAAACTCACCTGTGGCAAGTAACAGGTGTGGGCAATATGAAAATCACACCTAAAACCAGATAAAAAGGGGAGCGTTGACTCAATCTTTGCATTGTGCATGCCACACTAAGCATGGTGAGCAGAACAAGAAGAGAACTGTGTTAGCACTTGAGAACCAAAATTGTTGAAAAATATCAGCAATCTCAAAATTACAAGTCCATCGCCAGAGATCTTGATGTTTCTTTGTCCCCAGAGTGCAACATACGGTAATCCAGACGTTTACAACCCATGGCACTGTAGCTAATCTTCCTGGACATGGACGGCAGAGAAAAATTGATGAAAGGTTGCAACGCAGGATAGTCCAAATGTTGGATAAGCAGCCCCAATCAAGTTCCAAAGAAATTCAAGCTGTCTTGCAGGCTCAGGGTGCAAAATTTTCAGCGCAGACTATCCGTCGACATTTGAAAGAAATGAAACTCTATGGCAGGAGACCCAGAAGGACCCCACTGCTGACACAAAAATAAAGAAGCTAGATTGCAGTTTGCCAAAATTTACTTGAGTAGGACAAAATCCTTCAGGGAAAGTGTCTTGTGGATGAGACCTAGATAGAGCTTTTTGGTAAAGCACAGGATTATACTGTTTACCGAAAACGGAATAAGGCCTACAAAGAAAATAACACAGTACTTACAGTTAAATATGGTGGAGATTCAAAGTTTTTGGGGGGTTATTTTGCGGTCTATGGAACTGGGTGCCTTGACATGTGTGCAAGGAATCATGAAATCTGAAGATTACAAAAGGATTTGGGGTCGTAATGTAGTGCCCAGTGTCAGAAAGCTGGGTTTGCATCTTGGGTCTTCCAGCAGGACAATGACCTCAAACACTTCAAGATGCACCCAGAAATGGATGGAAACAAAGTGCTGGAGAGTTCTGAAGTGTCCAGCAATGAGTCCAGATTTAAATCCCATTGAACACCGGTGGAGAGATCTTAAAATTGCAGTTGGGAGAAGGCGCTTTCAAATATGAGAGACCTGGAGCAGTTTGCAATAGAAGAGTGGTCCAAATTATCAGTTGAGAGGAGTAAGAAGCTTGTTAATGGTTATAGGAATCGATCGATTGCAGTTAGTTATTCCAAAGGGTACCAGCACTTTCGGCCATGACTGTATTTCAGGAATGAAAGTTTCCAGTTCTGGTGATCGGTGCGGTTCCCGACGGTTGAACACCCACTATCTATAGGTTACTGCCTATCCTATGGATGTGTAAGTACTTCTCGTCACCGGACAAGCCTGATATATTTCCCATTCATCCAATACACAGAATTTTCTGCCAGAGATATGCGGGTAGAAAGTCTGCAGTGTACACACTATAGCAGCAACAAATGGAATGAGATTTATTTATTTTACTTATGTAGCGCCAACATATTCCACAGCGCTATACATACCTTGTACCTTGTTATCACCTTATCATCAAATCAGCATTTCCACCGCAAAATCTGCACAATTTGATAAGTTCTCTAGAAACACCCTAGTTGTGGGACTTCAGTGCATCAGTAAGTAGCAGATAAATCGTATTCATAATTTGGTCATGCAAAATGATGGCATCTGTGGCTGCTGTCTAGTCCTAGTGTTAATGAAGATTCTCAATAGTAGGGTTAGAGGGATTTTGTAAAATACAGCGGGTTGCAGATCAAATTTGTAGAATCAGGATTAGAGCTCCTTCAGACGTCTGTGCAAAACGGTCTGATATGAGACCACAATGCCCAGACTGACCGTGGCTCTCCTGCCCCGAGCATCACAGCGTCATATATTTCTATGAGACTGTCACACTTGGGTCGGGAGATCCACGGTAAGTCCATGCATTAGCGGTTCATACCCAGACCAATTTGTATGGACATGTGCATGAGCCTTTAGAAGTAGGGCAGTGCAAAAGTATTAGCGGCAAGTCAGAGTGCACCGCACTGCACTCCGCTGGTCTTCGGCACTCCCATAAGAATGAATGGAGGTCAATGCACGTTACCGACCATTGCACCATTCGCACGGGACTCTGTGCAGCCCTGGTTCTTAGTATTAGTGGGGACCCCAGTGTTTGGCTCCCTTTGATTTGGAGATTATCCCTATCAGATGAGGGACAACCTCCGAATACCCCTTGAATAACCTCATATATGCTTATGAGACTGCTAAGTTCTGGTGAAGAGACCTACGACCACCCTGAAAATCATGATTCATACTCGGACTGTAAAATTGGAATAAGTTTGAGCAAAAAGAACCAAATACAAGAAAGAATTAAACACAAAGTATTAACCTCCTGCCAAAATGAGTGGTCCACCTATACACCCAGTACCCGCCATTGGGGGACAGACAGCTGGTCCCACCAAAAAAAAAAAAAAAAAAAAAAAGGGTATTCCTGTCTTTGATCCAGTGTGTATGGCCTCCTTTTTACTGTCTGCCGACTCATTTTTAGTTTGTTTCCATGGAGACTCATTGATCTGCAAAGGAGCTGTATGCAGTATAGATCTTTATATCTTCACTATCTACAGTGCTTCTTCACTTTTATTTTACGATGCTTTGAAACAACACCCCCTTTACAAAACTCCCAGATACTGGGGGGGCTACTGACTTGATTCTGTAAACCTCAGGGATTCAGGACATGGACCCCCATGTGTGCTAGAGGTCTCTTTGGGGTTAGAGGCTGGAGGTATTTGGTCTGTGGTCGGGATGTTTTTCCACTCCGCTCAGTGTTTAGTCTGCGGGAGCCATTTATCTGCAGCGGACACAGAACACTATCAGGACAATTATTTATATGGCTCTTTTTGGAAAGTTAGCTGTAGCCTTGAAGCCCGCGCACGCAGCGACTGAGGGTTATATATAAGACTTCCTTCACACTGACCGTCTTTAGTATATTTTTCTGGTACGCATTTTAGGGCTTTATGTTTTGCTTGTTACACATTTGCCCTTCAGAGTGGCAATAAAGCTGGATGACATCTGAGCAGGGAGGCCGTAATAGCAGCCATATTTGCCCTTAATTTCCATAAAACAGAATGTGAAAGCCAAAGCAGGTTTGGTTTAAAATATAACAGTATTGTCATGAGGTCAGGGCATGATGTAAGTTGTAGTGCTCTATTCATAGAATTGTATCATGGTCATGTCCAGTGGTGACCTGGTCATGTTTGGGGTTGTATACACATACAGCATTATGTATATTGGTTGGGTCATACCACATCTCCTGGGCAGCATGGGGTCACAGCTGATTATTTCTGTGAGGTAAAATATGTTTGAAAACCAGGCAGAGAAATGTTTTACCTCGCAGAAATAATCAGCATCGATCCCATGCTGTCCTGTCTGTATCCTCTTTTGCTTCCTCCCCTTCCCAGGAGCTGTGGTATGATCAGACCATGTTCCTGTATGGTCAGACACGGCCATTACACAGCACACAGCAGGGGCACATTTATAAGATTATCTCAGCACAGGGACATATTTTTTTAAGCAGATCTAATTATAGAACTTATTATTATTCCAAGGTCTATTTATTAAAATGTTCTTTGCTCATGGGAAAACCCCTTTAAGCTTTGATATATGTATAATATATACAGTAAATCCTGTATGAATCTAGAATTAAGGGAGCTTTTAAAGAAATAATAATTAGTTGGTAATCTACATATCAAAAAATACTCTTGTCAGTCTGATGTCAGTTTTCACACCCTATAATGGACTTATAGCTATTACTTTCATCAGATATGTTGGCAGCACACAAGGAGTTAAGCATTTCCGTGACTGCACTTTTCTCCACATCACAGGTCCGGGCATGCTCCATATATATTCACTATGACACGGCAGGTTAGTCGCGGGTACTCGCTAATAAAACACAGGTAACATCGAGGGAAGCCAACGCTATATATAGAATTTTCTAATAAATAGCTCACCGCACCCACAATAAGTGACCTACTTATACAAACAGCGCTCCTTTCCTAACCAGTGTTGTTATGGCTAGGCACAAATAAATACAACACTATTGTCACAGAAAGCGGACGCTGCGGGCACCATCGGCCTGGCATTCCAACCAAATGACAGAGTCCATTAGTAATCGTTTATCCTGGGTAATACAAAAAATCCCCAAAAGTCCTAAACGTAAAGGGTTATTCCCATCTTCATAAAAGGGAATTTTTGTAATTTACTGCTTATTAAAATGTTCAACCGTTCTAAAGATATTAACAGTTTTGTTTATAACTCATTGCATTGGAGACTGACCACCGCTGATAGGTTGAGGAACATGTGCAGCGCTTACAAGCACTTTTTTATTGAGCTTGTAAGCACGGTTTTGAACTTGGTGAGGATCACTGGAGTGCACTGCTACCTCCTAATCCTGGCCAGCTTCAGCGCAATACTTACAAGTTAGGTAACAGCGGTGGTCGGTCTCGTAAGCAACAAGCTGTAAATTTAAAAAAAATCTCAATAGTGGCTGCAAATTGTATGGGCTCATGCAGACATCCGTGGATCTTAGTCTAGGAATAAGTTACAGCGTTCATATGCCCCCTTATATTTGGTAAGTTACCAAGACTTGAATATACTGCACACGACTTAAGGGGGTTACCTGACCTTATGATATTGGTGGCTGATCCTTAGGATAAGTTATCACATATCAGAACAGTAGGGGTCCGACATCCGTCACCCCACTGATCAGTTTTCAGCTCCAGTACAGGCCAAATGAAAACAGTGAATGGAGTTGGAATAACTTGGCTGACCTCAGTGGCCATTGCCAAAAACTGCAGCGTGAAAACAGATCATCGGGTGGAGGGACCGAGCGTCAGACCCCCACCGATCTAATAAACACATTAGATGAAAATGGACGGATGTACGATCGTTTGTACGGCACTGGCCCAAAACAAGTTACGGACTACACTGAATAAAATACAATAAGGTGCCTTTTAATTTACCCCTTCATGACCAAGCCTATTTTGACCTTAATGACCTGGCCATTTTTTGCAATTCTGACCAGTGTCCCTTTATGAGGTAATAACTCAGGAACGCTTCAATGCATCCTAGCGATTCTGAGAATGTTTTTTCGTGACATATTGGGCTTCATGTTAGTGGTAAATTTAGGTCGATAATTTTTGCGTTAATTTGTGAAAAAAAACGGAAATTTGGCGAAAATGTTGAAAAATTTGCAATTTTCAAATTTTGAATTTTTATTCTGTTAAACCAGAGAGTTATGTGACACAAAATAGTTAATAAATAACATTTCCCACATGTCTACTTTACATCAGCACAATTTTGGAAACAAAATTATTTTTTTGCTAGGAAGTTATAAGGGTTAAAAGTTGACCAGCGATTTCTCATTTTTACAACAAAATTTACAAAACCATTTTTTTAGGGACCACGTTACATTTGAAGTCAGTTTGAGGGGTCTATATGGCAGTTCACAGGAACTAAAGCAACGTGGAAGGAAAAAAATGGACATTTTAATTTTTCCAGCAAAAATTTTATTTTAGCATCAATTTTTTTCATTTTCACATGGGTAACAGGATAAACTGGATCCTAAAATTTGTGGGGCAATTTCTCCTGAGTACACCGATACCTCATATGTGGTCATAAACCACTGTTTGGGCGCACGGCAGGGCTCAGAAGGGAAGGAGCGCCATTTGACTTTTTGAATGGAAAATATGCTGGAATATTTAGCGGTTGCCATGTCGCGTTTAGAGAGCCCCTGTGTGCCTAAACATTGGAGGTCCCCCACAAGTGACCCCATTTTGGAAACTAGACCCCCGAAGGAACTTTTCTAGATGTGTGGTGAGCACTTTGAACCCCCAAGTGCTTCACAGACATTTATAATGCAGAGCAGTGAAAATAAAAAATCAATTTTTTTCCTCAAAAATGATTTTTTTAGCCCACTATTTTTTATTTTCACAAGGGTAACAGGAGAAATTGGACCACAAAAGTTGTTGTGCAATTTGTCCTGAGTACACCAATACCCCATATGTGGGGGGAACCACTTTTTGGGCGCATGGGAGAGCTCAGAAGGGAAGGAGAGCCATTTTGGAATGCAGACTTTGATGGAATGTTCTGTGGGCGTCATGTTGCGCTGCAGAGCCCCTGATGTGCCTAAACAGTAGAAACCCCCCACAAGTGACCCCATTTTGGAAACTAGACCCCCCAAGGAGCTTATCTAGATGTGTAGTGAGCACTTTGAACCCACAAGTGCTTCACAGAAGTTTATAAACGCAGAGCCTTGAAAATAAAAAATGATTTTTTTAGCCCACTATTTTTCATTTTCACAAGGGTAACAGGATAAATTGGACCCCAAAAGTTGTTGTGCAGTTTGTCCTGAGTACTATGGTACCCCATATGTCGGGGGGGGGAACCACTGTTTGGGCACACGATAGGGCTCAGAAGGGAACGAGCGCCATTTGACTTTTTGAATGGAAAATTGGAAACTAGACCCCCTAAGAAACTTATCTAGATGTATAGTGAGCACTTTGAACCACCAGGTGCTTCACAGAAGTTTATAACGCAGAGCCGTGAAAATAAAAAATATTTTTTTTCCTCAAAAAATGTTTTTTAGCCTGTTATTTTTTATTTTCACAATGGTAACAGGGGAAATTGGACCCCAAAGGTTGTTGTCCAGTTTGTCCTGCATATGCTGGTACCCCATATGTGGGGGGGGACCACTGTTTGGGCACACGTCGGGGCTCGGAAGGGAAGTAGTGATGTTTTGAAATGCCGACTTGATGAAATGGTCTGCGGAGGTCATGTTACGTTTGCAGAGCCCCTGATGTGCCTAAACAGTGGAAACCCCCCACAAGTGACCCCATTTTGGAAACTAGACCACCAAAAGAACTTATATAGTGTGTGGTGAGCACTTTGAACCCCAAAGTGCTTCATAGAAGTTTATAACGCAGAGACATGAAAATAAAAAATCATTTTTTTCCCACAAAAATAATTTTTTTAACCCCCAATTTTTTATTTTCCCAATGGTAACTGGAGAAATTAGACCCCCAAAGTTGTTGTGCAAATTTTCCTGAGAACGCTGATACCCCATATGTGGGAGTAAACCACTGTTTGGGCACACGTCGGGGCTCAGAATGGAGGGAGCACTGTTTGACTTTTTGAACGCAAAATTGGCTGGAATTGAGATCAGACGCCATGTCGTGTTTGGAGACCCCGTGATGTGCCTAAACAGTGGAAACCCCTTAATTCTAACTCCAACCCTAACCCCAACACATCCCTAACCCTAATCCCAACCCTAATCATAACCTTAACCCCAACACACCCCTAACCCTAATCCCAACTCTATCTCTAACCACAAGCCTAACCCTATTCCCAACCCTAACCCACCCCTAACCCTAATCTTAACCCTAATTCAACCCTAACCCTAATCCCAACCCTAATTCCAACGCTAATGGAAAAATAAAATTATTTTCTTTATTTTATTATTTGTGCCTACCTATGGGGGTGATAAAGGGGGGCTTTATTTACTTTTTTTTATTTTGATCACTGTGAGAGTTTATCTCAGTGATCAAAATGAATGAATGAATCTGCCGGCCGGCAGATTCCAGCGGGCGTACTGTGCATGCGTACGCCATTTTCCAAGATGGCAGAGCCCATAATCCGGGATCGTGGGACACCGGGACGGCCAGAGGGACATAGGAGGTACCGGGGGGTGAGGGAACGGAAGGTGGGGGTAGCGGAAGGAACAGGGCAGGGGAGCAGATGCTAATGGTGACAGATCGCCACCATCAGTCGGTGTTGGGGGCCGATCGGCCCCGTCAATCGTGGGGGGGGGGGTCGGATCTCGGTCTCCAGCCATGGCAGATGCTATTGCAGCATCGGCCATGGCTGGATTGTAATATTTCACCAAATTTCATTGGTGAAATATTACAAATCGTTCTGATTGGCTGTTTCACTTTTAACAGCCAATCAGGGGGGCAAAGCCATCCCCCCTGGGGTGAAGTACAAAGGGACCTGTGTGTGCACGCGTGGGTCAGGTGATCTTTCAGTGACCAAAGTCACCCGACCCGCAGGGGGGCTATGAATTCATGACGCCACATAGGCGTCATGGGTCGGATTGGCACCGACTTTCATGACACCTACGTGGCGTCAAGGGTCGGAAAGGGGTTAATGACTTCAGATATAGTTGGTCAGTTTACAGTTGAAAGGAACATGATGGAGTGAGTGGAGTAAGCCAGGAGAAACCTCTGGCAGGGAAGAACAAAAATATTTGGAATTTTGACTTTTATGACAAAGCCAAATTTTACAATTCTGAACAGTGTGTCATTTTATGAAGTTATAGCTCTGGAACACTTCAACCGATCCCACCGATTATGAGATTTGCTTTTTGTGACATATTGTACTTCATGTTAGTGGCAAAATTTTTTCGATTAGGCCGGGGTCACACTAACCGACGCAAAATACGGTCAGTATTTTACATGCGTAATACGGATGAATGGCCCCTAAATAGTGCTCCGTATGTCATCCGTAATCAAGGTGTGGTCGCGTATTTTGCGCATGTAAGCATCCGTATGTAATCCGTATGGCATTCGTATGGCGAGATTTTCTCGCAAGCTTGCAAAATGGACATATAATGGAGCCCTATGACAGGGTTTCTAACAGAAGCCAAAGAATAGATATAGACACATAGAATGCATATATATATATATATATATATATATATATATATATATGCATTCTATGTATTCTATGTGTCTATATCTATTCTTTCGTTTCCTTATTAAAACTGTCAGTGTGAGTTTACTGTAAAGCGCACTGAATTGCCGGCTTTGCTAAAAGACACCAGGTGCGTATTTCTCGCAAGTCACATGTGTGGTCCGTGTGTAATCCGTATTTTTTGCGCACCCATAGACTTGCATTGGCGTATTACGGGCGTAGTACGCTGACAATCGCAGCATGCTGCGATTGGCACGGAGCGTAGAATACGGATGAGAAATATACGGCTGGTGCGAGGGACCCCATAGAGAATCATTTGTCCGTGTGTAATGCGTGCTTTTAGCGCCTCTCACTCGGCCGTATTCCTCGCCAGTGTGACCCCAGCCTAAGAATTGCATTTATTTGTAAAAAAAAAAAAAAAAAAAAGGAAATTCTACACAAATTTTGAAAATTTTGCAATTTTCAGACTTTTAATTTTTATGCTCCTAATCCCAAAACATGTTTTCACCTTCCTGGCCAGGCCAATTTTTACAATTCTGACCACTGTCACTTTATGATGTCATAACTCTGGAACACTTCAACCGATTTTGGGGATTCTGAGAATATTTTCTTGTGACATATTGAATTTTATGATAGTGGTAAAATTTCTTTGATATGACTTGTGTTTATTTGTTAAAAAAATGGAAATTTGGCTAAAATATTGCAATTTTCAAACTTTTAATTTTTATGCGCTTAAATCAGAGAGTCATATCGCACAAAATAGTTAATAAATAACATTTCCCATATGTCTACTTTACATCAGCACAATTTTGGATACATAATTTTTTGGTTAGGATGTTATCAGGGGTAAAAGTTGACCAGCGATTTCTCATTTTTGCAACAAAATTTGCAAAACCATTTTTTTTAGGGACCACCTCACATTTGAAGTGACTTTGAGGGGGCCTATATGACAGAAAATACCCAAAAATGACACCATTCTAAAAACTGCACCCCTCAAGTTACCCAAAACCACATTCATGAAGTTTATTAACCCTTCAGGTGTTTCACAGGAATTTTTGGAATGTGGAAGGAAAAAATAAACATTTACTTCTCTATGCCACTGTGACTACTGATGCAAGCACCGATCGCGGGCATTGCTTCGGGGTGTCAGCTGTCACATACAGCTAACACCCCACCCGATCACCTGGCCATGCAATCGGTGCACCGTACATATACTGTTCTTTGCAGAAACGCATCTCCCACAGAGCAGTATATGTACGGCGCATGTCGGTAAGGAGTTGTCACACAAAATAGTTAATAAATAACTTTTCCCACGTCTACTTTACATCAGCACAATTTTATTAACTTTTTTTTGTTAGGAAGTTAGAAAAGATAAAAATTGACTAGCAATTTATCATTTTTACAGCAAAATTAAACCATTTTTTTCAGAAACTATTTAGTTTAGACCCAATTTTTTTTTTTACAAGGGTAAAAAGAGAAAATGGACCCCATAATTTGTTGTGCAATTTCTCCTGAGCATGTCCATACATTTATTTGTGGGGGAAATCTACTGTTTGGGCTCATGGCAGGGTTCGGATATGAAGGACTTTTTAATGTAAAATTTGATGGAATAATTAGCAGACGCCCCACAAGTGACCCCATTTTGGAAACCACACCTCTCAACGATTTTAGTGGGGTAGAGTGATAATATTATACCCACAGGTACGACACATACTGAATATGTCGTCTTTAGTGATGAATGCAAGTGCTCGCTACTCCAGTTTGCATCCGGTGTTCGGTTATGCACCGAATATCGCGGATGCTCAAGTCCCCCGCCCTGCATGTTTTGCAACTGTTAGACACCCAAAAAAAAACATGTGGGGATCAGCGATACTCTGTGTATACCTGATACAGTCTATCACAGTGATCAAAAGGAACCAATAGGAAAAATTTCTTACTGTTACCGGGTACTAGCCGGCAGATCTTGGCGGGGCACTGTTCATGCTCCCACCATTTTCTTTCCAGGAAGATGATGCTGGGCCGGGGGGACGAATCAGGAGGGTCTGGGGATGGTGGAGGCACCAGGGAGGCTCAGAGGGCATCATCTCTCTCTCCTCTGACATGTACATCATGTCAGACGAAAGAGAAATCATTGTAACAGCGGGCACAGTTTTTTTGTGTGTGATTGCCATTATTCACTGAATAACGGCGATCATGTGATCGGGAACTGGAAAATCCGGGGTAGCTGAGACCTTGGAGATTTTCTGACTCTGGATGGGGGGGGTCTGCTACAGCCTTATTCCCGATCGCCATTTTAAAACTGCAATGAGGGAGTAAGTACCCTTTTTGGCTGCCATTTTAATGTGTATCAGCTGTCGTTAAGGGGTTAATTCATTAGGCTCAATTCTTCAGGAGGCTCTGGTGGGTTTGGGAAATTTTATTGTAGGATGTTTAGGGGCCATAACATAGGCTTATTTCACACACAGGATTTACGTTGTAGCTGTATATACAGTACTGAACATAAAGGCAAGCCCGGACGCCTGCCCCAAAGGGGCTACAGGGAGGGCGCACATGACTAAGGAGGGATGCTAGGCCTGAGGGTTAGTGAAGGGTTAAGAGGTAGTGCTTTTGTGTTTGTGGGGAAGGTGTGGGGTGGAGCTATGGGGCTTATGGTGCAATGTGAGTTGGCAGGGAGTGGTCAGTTGTGGGATGGATATATAGGGCAGAACTGTGGGGGGATGGTCATTCCTTACCTTGAAGATGATGTGGTGAGCAGTTTTATCGCCGCGCCTAGTATTTGATAAGGGTTTGATGGCAGTTCACTGTCGTGGTGAGCAGTTTGGGGAGTGCACCAGGCGGCTTAATTTTTCACGTTACAGTGGGGTGTGTGCTATTGCTGGTCAGAGGTGAGGGGGTAGGTGGTCGAGTTTTCATTACGGTGTGTTTTATTTATATGCCTCGGTCCGGGTTCGGTTCTCCAATAGGGGCTTTGAGTGTACTAAGGGTTTTCATGTTCACTAGGGGCATTATGGTTTGTTGCGGCAGACGTTCAGGAGAGGTCGAGATGCTTGGGACGGCAGATCTTTTGGGAACCTGCCTTTCTGGCAGCAATGGATGACATTTCCCCCGGGGGGCTTGGAGTTGACCTTTTACCGGATTTGTTTTCCTGGTTAATTTCTTGGGGGTACGTAGATATTGCGTGGAGCTGGGGTTTTATGGTTGGTCAATGTCTGGTTGTTGAGGTCCGTGGTTTGGTTTCTGTGTGGTAGTCGGGGATTATCTGGTATTAGGGATGGTGGAGTGCTTATTTTCTGTTCATGGTCCAACCTGGGACTACTAGGGATTATCTGGTATTCGGGAAGGTGGTGTGCTTATTTTCTGTTCATGGTCCAACCCTTGACTACTTAGGGTTTCTTCATGCTCAGGGCGTATTTGCGGTTATCATGTGTTTGGATAAGTCAACGTGTTTGATTCACCTGGGGCCCTATGTCTAAGTCAGGTTAGGTTAACGAGTACATCGTGTCAGGTCGGGGGTCGTTATTAGGTTCCCGTGTATATCGCGCTGCTGTTTTGGGGATTGAGTTTGGTTATTGAATACGTGGGTCTACGAGCCACTGGGGGCTTTTGCATGATCTGCAGTCATATGGCATTCTTACTGTAATTTGCTGGTCGTGGCTGCCCAGGGGCAGTTTTAACAACTTTTGTACGTAAGGACTGGTGGGTTCTCACTGCGGTTCTTTAGGGTTGCCGATTGAGCTTTTGGCAGACTGTATCGGGTGGTATTTGTTACAGCCGTTGATGGCAGCTACGTAGAAGTTTATTATACAGAGTGGGTAGTTTTCGTTACGATGGGCTAGGAGGTTTATTGTGGGTGCAGCTGGTCCTGCTTTGCCTTCTGGGTATAGAGCTCTCCTTGGAGTCTTTTCTTTTTGGGTGCCCCCGGACGGGGGGCTAGGGTGAAGTGTTGCGCAAGGATGATGCAACATTTGAGTTGGGTAACCCAGCGTGTGCTTTACTGGTCTCGGGGGTCCTGGTTGGTGAACGGTTTGTTTATCCAGCGGGTGTTGTTCCACTTGTCGGGAATTCTGTATAGAGCATGAGACAGGACATGTTGTTTCGATGGCCGTGTGAATGGTCTCCCGCGTGGGTGTAGCTCGTCCGGCAATACATGGCTAGGTCATTCATTCCGTTATGCGCACTTGTCAGGAACGGCTGGTATTATGGGGACACGGTTGTGGTGCAGCGCAGCTGCGGGGGAGGTGTACTTTAGGTAGTCGGTGAGCAGGTTGCAACTATAACATTACTTTCATTAATGTCGGGCTGGTGGTACGCCGTGGCAGGGGAAGCTAGTGCGATGTGCATTGACTTTTAATGATTCTAAGGACCTGGTAATCGTCTGGGGCTGTGCTCCGTTTGGGGGTGTTTTTTGCGGTGCTTGAAGGCTGAGTGGTGGACAAGCATCGGGCACCGGTGAGTGCAATGTTTTGACGGATGGCCCGGGTTTATGGTGTCTGGGGTTTTCGGGAGACGTGATGTGTGTCTGAGTTTTCCTGGACTTCAGGTGGTGTGGAGTCGCTTTTCTTTCTTTTTGTGAGTAGTGTCGAGTCCGCAGTTCAGCGGGGAATGGGTGCGGAGTACATCTCACTTTTGGTAAGAGGGTGGCAACAGTAGTGTTGTGATTCTGGGTTCGAAGTGCACGGGTGATGCACACAATTAATTCGTTTCCGGGTCGTGGTGATTCCGGGGTGGATTGGTTTATGTTTTCGAGTTGGGTGGATATTTTAAGATCGATGCTATCACGCAGGGTTGACGGGACCAACAGCGTTTTGGTACTGCACGTGTTTGGTGGAGACGTGGTCGCTGGGGCGTCAAGGGGTTTGATCTGAGACATCGGGCCTGAATGCTGTGGTTTATTTCTTCCTGCCTGGGAGCCATGCTTGTGTTGTTGTTCATGACTACATAGTGGGTTTTACTGGGCACGTTTTTCAAGAATCTGTCGGAGGTTGGGGAACCAGCGTAGGTTCTTTTGTTACGTCAATAATGGTTGGCTTTGATTATTATCAGGTGGAGTGCAATTTTCTGCCTGGGAGCCGTGCTCGTGTTGTTGTTCATAGGGGCTCCTGTTTGGAATGACTACATAGTGGGTTTTACTGGGCACATTTTCAAGAATCTATCGGAGGTTTGGGTAACCAATGTAGGTTCCTTTGTTCACGGCAATAATGGTTGGCTTTGATTAATTATTAGGTGAAGTGCAATTTTCGGAGGCGCCTGCAATGTTGCGGTCTCAACGAGGCAGAGGCGGTGGCTCAGGTTGGGGACTCGTCGCGCAGGCGGTGCATAGGATTGGACGATGCGGTTGGCTAGTTGCAGGTCTTGGGTGTGGCTGACCTTGTTGTACTGCTGGTTTGGTGTAGGATGGCATTGTGAGGTCTAATGGGGATCAGTTTTGATCGATTGGTCTTGGTACAGAAGCATTGGTTACTCGAGCCGCAGAGTCGGCTCGGGTTGGGTTTTTTGGTGGAGGTACTCGCACGTACAAGGTGTCATACGTGCTCGCGGTGGTGGAAAGGAGGGGGGTATTTGAAGTCGATGGTTTGCACAAAGAGCGGGGGGTGAACCCAGTGCAGGAGCGGGTTACCCCTGGTGGTGCAATGGTATACTTGGTTAAGGTGGGTCCCAGCTGTGCTGGGTCACAGCGGGACATGTTAACGTGGGACCCTGCTGTGCTGGGTCACTGCGGGGCATGTTAACGTGGGTCCCTGCTGGGCTGGGTCCCAGCAGGACATTGGTTGGGCAACACTCGGCTGGGTGTCCTCGAGCCGGTGAGGTGCGGCTGAGGGCACGTGGTGGAGCTGATGTTGCAATCATGTACAATGGACTCTTCATTTACCCCCCCTCCTTTTGCTGGTGGTTATGTTTATGGAATATTTCTACGCTTACACTGGTCAACAGCATTTTTGGTGCCAAAGATATTTCATCGAATTTAGGGTATTTTTGGGGTGCTGATTCTGAATATGTCATCAGTTTTGCCAGATTGGCTCAAGTTTTTGAGATTTTTGGTATCTTATTTATAGCACTTGTTGGTAAATGCGACGCATCATCTCATTAATTTCTTTGGATTAGTACTTGAACTGAGCAGTTCTCAATATAGTTTTGTGTTAATTAGTGTTCTAAAAGTTTGTTCATAGCTTGATTTTTGCACTAACTTTATGTTGTTGTCTGTTTTCCAGTGAAAAGCATGAACTCATCATGAAGAAGTTGTCTTAACGATCCAGACTCATTCTGTTACATTTGTGGTGAATATACACTGCCAAAACATAGAAGAAACATAACACACTTCGTAAAAAAAGTGTATTTTGCCTATTTTGGGGTTATGCTTGGGGACCAAGACAAGTTTTGGGCACCACACATAGTGTGCAAAGCATGTATCGAATTATTACGAAAATGGAGCAAAGGACAAAGAAAAAGCTTCAAATTTGGTGTTCCAATGGTGTGGAGAGAGCCAAAAAATCATCATGATGACTGTTATTTATGGTAAACACAGGTACAGGCACATCTTCACAATGAGGGACAGGCCTTCTTGCAGATTCCATGTTACTCCCATTTTCGTTTCTTATGCTTATTGAATCCTTGCACTTGCACTGCACAGAAATAACAGTCATCATGATGATTTTTTGGCTCTCTCCACACCATTGGAACACCAAATTTGAAGCTTTTTCTTTGTCCTTTGCTCCATTTTCGTAATAATTCGATACATGCTTTGCACACTATGTGTGGTGCCCAAAACTTGTCTTGGTCCCCAAGCATAACCCCAAAATAGGCAAAATACACTTTTTTTACGAAGTGTGTTATGTTTCTTCTATGTTTTGGCAGTGTATATTCACCACAAATGTAACAGAATGAGTCTGGATCGTTAAGACAACTTCTTCATGATGAGTTCATGCTTTTCACTGGAAAACAGACAACAACATAAAGTTAGTGCAAAAATCAAGCTATGAACAAACTTTTAGAACACTAATTAACACAAAACTATATTGAGAACTGCTCAGTTCAAGTACTAATCCAAAGAAATTAATGAGATGATGCGTCGCATTTACCAACAAGTGCTATAAATAAGATACCAAAAATCTCAAAAACTTGAGCCAATCTGGCAAAACTGATGACATATTCAGAATCAGCACCCCAAAAATACCCCAAATTCATTAAAATATTTTGGACACCAGAAAAAAAATTTTTTTTCGTTGACCTGTGTTATGGATAAAATGTTATTGCTTGTTTGGTGTAAATAAACGGGGCTGCTGTGGCCTTTTACATCCAATGTCACGCAGTCGTGTCTTATTTAAGTTAAGAAGGGGTAAGTGTGGGTTTTGGGATGGGTCATTACAGTGAAGCCGTCAGTCAGACTTCCTAAGTCAAGGCAAGCCCGGACGCCTGCCCCAAAGGGGCTACAGGGAGGGTGCACATGACTAAGGAGGGATGCTAGGCCTGAGGGTTAGTGAAGGGTTAAGAGGTAGTGCTTTTGTGTTTGTGGGGAAGGTGTGGGGTGGAGCTATGGGGCTTATGGTGCAATGTGAGTTGGCAGGGAGTGGTCAGTTGTGGGATGGATATATAGGGCAGAACTGTGGGGGGATGGTCATTCCTTACCTTGCAGACATCCGGAATCGTCCCGCCCTCCTGCACTAATTTTAGGGTCTTCTGGAGATCGACATGGTGAAGAGAAGAAGAGGTTTGACGTTGTCGCAGCAGTCGGCGGAAAGGAGGGGGGTATTTGAAGTCGGTGGATTGCACAAAGAGCGGGGGGGTGAACCCAGTGCAGGAGCGGGTTACCCCTGGTGGTGCAATGGTATACTTGGTTAAGGTGGGTCCCAGCTGTGCTGGGTCACAGCGGGACATGTTAACGTGGGACCCTGCTGTGCTGGGTCACAGCGGGGCATGTTAACGTGGGTCCCTGCTGGGCTGGGTCCCAGCAGGACATTGGTTGGGCAACACTCGGCTGGGTGTCCTCGAGCCGGTGTGGTGCGGCTGAGGGCACGTGGTGGAGCTGATGCTGAAATCATGTACAATGGACTCTTCATTTACCCCCCCTCCTTTTGCTGGTGGTTATGTTTATGGAATATTTCTACGTTTATGGATAAGATGTTATTGCTTGTTTGGTGTTAATAAACGGGGCTGCTGTGGCCTTTTACATCCAATGTCACGCAGTCGTGTCTTATTTAAGTTAAGAAGGGGTAAGTGTGGGTTTTGGGATGGGTCATTACAGTGAAGCCGTCAGTCAGACTTCCTAAGTCAAGGCAAAACATTTTTAGGCTAAATTCCCACAATGAGTTTTTTACGCTGCTTATTTTAGAAAATAATGCAACTAACCTATTTTACTTAATGGGTGCATAAATAGTGCCAAAAAGCTGCAACATGGGGGAATATAGGCTACATCCCACGAAGAGTATTTGGTGAGCTTTTGTTGTTCCAGATTTTCCGTACCTATTATATACCGTAAATTGGGTAACTTGAGTGTTTTCATTGTGTTTTGATAAAGATTTTTTACATTTTATATCCGGTTGTTATGTCCCGTTTTAGATCATGCGGCTTTGTCTTTGTACGTCTTGGTACTGTATTTGTCTTTGAAAAACCTTTATTGATGCAGTCATGTGTATATTGCGTTTTTAGTGCATTTTTACAGTGGAAACAGTCTAGAAAAATATATGCTACGAGGGGCGATCCAAAAGTAATGATAATCGGTTATTTCTATTGCACACAGAAATTAAAATAAAATGTTTTCTTCTCTCTTAGGTACCCACTAGTCCAGGAAAAAAAAATCACTTACATAGGCCACGATTCCCGGGAGCTACATTCATTTGAATATGAACTGCCAAGGAGTGAACATCAAAATGGAAAAAAACGAGCTCAGAGCTGTCATCAAATACCTCTGCTTGAAAAAAATGTCTACCAAAGACATACACAGCGACTTGGTGGAAACATTGGGGGACGCTTCTCCTCCATATTCCACAGTTGCACGTTGGGCCAAGGAATTTAAGCTGGGAAGAACATCGACGGAAGATGAACATCGCGAAGGACGCCCATCCACGTCCCTCAATGAAGAAAACGTGAAAAAAGTTGAAGAAGTTGTGTTGGCAGATCGAAGAGTGACTATCAGGCATGTAGCTGAGGTCACAGGGATCTCATATGGCAGTATTCAAAGAATCCTTGCAAAAGAATTGCATATGAGAAAGGTCTCCGCGCGTTGGGTGCCAAAAATGTTAACCGACGAGCAAAAGAAGAAACGAGTTGACATTTCAATAGCAAATCTCGAAAAGTTCCAAGCAGACAAGGAGAATTTTTTGTCACGTTTTTTGACCATGGATGAGACCTGGATCCACCACTTTGATCCAGAAACGAAACAACAATCGATGACATGGAAACGAGCCGACAAACCGACGCCGAAGAAATTCAAAGTGTCAAGCTCAGCAGGGAAGGTTATGGCGTCCATTTTTGGGACGCTGAAGGAATTATTATGGTGGACTATTTGGAGAAGGGAGCCACTATTACGGGCTCCTACTACGCAGAACAAATAAGAAGATTGCGGGAGGCTATCAAGGAGAAAAGGCGCGGCAAACTGCAGGGCTGGAGTGCGGTTTCACCAAGATAACGCACCGGCTCACAAAGCTGCAGTTGCCATGGCTACCATTCAAGAAGCGGGCCTTGAACTGGTGGAACACCCCCCCTATTCGCCAGATCTAGCCCCCCAGTGACTTCTTTCACTTTCCTCGGCTCAAGGAACACCTTCGGGGCAAGAAATTTGACAACAATAGCGACGTGATAACCGCTGTTGGGGAGTTTTTTGAGGGTCAAGATCAAGAATTTTTTTCGAAGGGAATTCTAAGTTTAGAAAAGAAATGGACTAAATGTATAGACTTGTTAGGAGACTATGTAGAAAAATAAAAATTTTTTTTGACTATATTCATTGTGTTTATTATTGATTATCATTACTTTTGGATCGCCCCTCGTATTTAGTTGGAACTTGACCTAAGTGAAAACTATTTGCAAAGTTTTTTTTTTTTCGAGCATAAAAGTAATGTATTTTTATGGAAAAAAAAGTCAGCACCAATAATAAAGGAAGACAGAAAATATACACAATTATATGAAGTTAATAGCAAAGTATTCCAGCGTGTGATAAATCCTAACACATATTGCACATCAAGATTACCCGTCTCAAAACTGATCAGAATCTTTGTTGGGATGTTCACTTTGTGGGTCCAATTCATCATTTGCAGTTTTGTTTTGTTTTTTTTAAATCACTTTTCTTTTTTTTTTGTGGTTCATGAATTTTATATAAAATAAAAAGTGCTCTTTTTTGTCTTTTAATTATTTCCCACCTTTTCAGAACAAAAAGTCACATGTTTCTCTAAAACATTTGTGCAAAAATGTCAGCCCTACTTAAAATCAATATGGGGAAAAACTAGAGTATATTTGCTCAAAAATATAGCAATTTTTTTTAAACGTGCAAATGTTGTATCTGCTACAAGCATTCAGAAAAAAAAAAAAACCTTGCCCACATTGGCAGAAAAAAACAAGTGAATATATAAAATAGACTTCAAAAGAGGCATAGATTGAAAAAAATTCCACAAATCAAAAACACAAAATAAAAACACTTATAAAAATAAAGAAAATGCAAATAATCTGGCCCAGGGTTTTTAACTGAAGATGTGATATTTTATGTGATATTACATACAGTGGCATGTAAAAGTTTGGGCCCCCCCTGGTCAATATTACTGTCATTGTGAACAGTTAAGCAAGTTAAAGTTGAAATGATCTTTAACCCCTTCCTGACATCCGACGGTATATCCCGTCCATGGGACCTGGGCCCCTATGCCCATGGACGGGATAGTACGTCGGGCGCGATCAGCGGCGCCCACGTGGTGAGCGCCGCTGATCGCGGCCGGGTGTCAGCTGATTATCACAGCTGACACCAGGCACAATGTGTCAGGGGCGGTCACGGACCGCCCCCGACATGTTAACCCCTTGCACACCGCGATCAAACATGATCGCGGTGTACCGGGAGTTAAAGGGAAGCATCGGCAGGGAGGGGGCTCCCTCCGTGCTTCCCTAAGCCCCCCACGGCAGCGCAATGTGCAGCGCTGCTGCGGAGGACTCCTTTCCTCCAGGCCCCCGAATCCAAGATGGCGACGGGGGCCTGAGGAAGCTGGCTTCCTCAGTGCCTGCAAAGCGCAGGCATGAGGAAGCCTTCTGCAGTGCCTGTGTCAGATCGCTAATCTGTCACAGTGATCTGTGATGTGACAGATCAGCGATCTGTCACAGGACAGTGATGTCCCACCTGGGACTATTTACTAAAGTAAAAAAAAAATTAAAAAAAGTGTAAAAATAATTAAAAAAAAAAAATCGCCAAATAAATTAGAAAAAAAAAAATATTCCCCCAATAAATCCATTTTTTGGAAATAATAAAAAAAAACAAACAATAAAAGTACACATATTAGGTATCGCCGCGTCCGTAACGACCCGCCCTATAAAACTGTCCCATTAGTTAACCCCTTTAGCGAACCCCTTAAAAAATAAAAATAAAAAACGAAGCAAAAAATAATGATTTATTATCATACTGCCAAACAAAAAGTGTAATAACGCGCGATCAAAAAGACGCATATAAATATCCATGGTACCGCTGAAAACGTCATCTTGTCCTGCAAAAAACGAGCCGCCACACAGCATCATCAGCAAAAAAATAAAAAAGTTATAGCTTGCAGAATAAAGCGATGCAAAAATAATTATTTTTTATATAAAATAGTTTTCATTGCATAAAACTGACAAAAACATAAAAAAACGACCTAAATGAGGTATCGCTGTAACCGTACTGACCCAAAGAATAAAACCGCTTTATCAATTTTACCGCACACGGAACGGTGTAAACGCACCCCCCCAAAAGAAATTCATGAAACGCTGGTTTTTCTTCATTCTGCGTCCCAAAAATCGGAATAAAAAGCGATCAAAAAATTTCACGTGCCCGAAAATGGTACCAATAAAAATGTCAACTCGTCCCGCAAAAAATAAGACCTCACATGACCCGGTGGGTCAAAATACGGAAAAATTATAGCTCTCAATATGTGGTGATGCAAAAACTATTTTTACAATAAAAAGCGTCTTTTAGCGTGCGACAGCTGCCAAAAATAAAAACCGCCATAAATAGTAAATCAAACCCCCCGTTATCACCCCCATAGTTAGGGAAAAATAATAAAATAAAAAAAATGTATTTATTTCCATTTTTCCATTAGGGTTAGGGCTAGGGTTAGGGCTAGGGGTGTGTTGGGGTAGGGTTAGGGCTAGGGTTAGGGTTAGGGTAGGGTTAGGGTTAGGGCTAGGGTTAGGGCTAGGGGCATGTTGGGGTTCGGGTTGGAGTTAGAATTGGGGGTTTCCACTGTTTGGGCACATCAGGGGCTCTCCAAATGCAACATGGCGTCTGATCTCAATTCCAGCCAATTCTGAGTTGAAAAAGTCAAATGGTGCTCCTTCCCTTCCAAGCTCTGCCATGCGCCCAAACAGTGTTTTACCCCCACATGTAGGGTATCAGCCTACTCAGGACAAATTGCAAAACAATTTTTGGGGTCCAATTTCTCCTGTTACCCTTAGGAAAATAAAAAATTGGGGGCAAAAATATCATTTTTGTGGAAAAAAATGATTTTTTTATTTTCACGTCCGAGTGTTATAAACTTCTGTGAAGCACTTGGGGGTTCAAAGTGCTCACCACACATCTAGATAAGTTCCGTGGGGGGTCTAGTGTCCAAAATGGGGTCACTTGTGGGGAGTTTCAATAGTTTAGGTACATCAGGGGCTCTCCAAACGCACATGACACCCGCAGACCATTCCATCAAAGTCTGCATTCCAAAACGTCACTACTTCCCTTCCGAGCCCCGACGTGTGCCCATACAGTAGTTTTCTCCCACATATGGGGTATCAGCATACTCAGGACAAATTGGACAACAACTTTTAAGGTCCAATTTCTCCTGGTACCCTTGGGAAAATAAAAAAATGGTGACTAAAAGATCATGTTTGTGGAATAAATACGAATTTTTTATTTTCACGCCCGGGCGTTATAAACTTCTGTGAAGCACTGGGGGGTTCAAAGTGCTCACCACTCATCTAGATAAGTTCCTTGGGGGGTCTAGTTTACAAAATGGTGTCATTTGTGGGGGGTTTCCACTGTTTAGGTACATTAGAGGCTCTCCAAAGGCAACATGACACCCGCAGACCATTCCATCAAAGTCTGCATTCCAAAACGTCACTACTTCCCTTCCGAGCCCCGACGTGTGCCCATACAGTAGTTTTCTCCCACATATGGGGTATCAGCATACTCAGGACAAATTGGACAACAACTTTTGGGGTCCAATTTCTCCTGGTACCCTTGGAAAAATAAAAAAATGGTGACTAAAAGATCATGTTTGTGGAAAAAATACGAATTTTTTATTTTCACGCCCGGGCGTTATAAACTTCTGTGAAGCACTGGGGGGGGGTCAAAGTGCTCACCACACATCTAGATAAGTTCCTTAGGGGGTCTAGTATCCAAAATGGTGTCATTTGTGGGGGGTTTCCACTGTTTTGGTACATCAGGAGTTTTCCAAACGCGACATGGTGTCCGATCTAAATTCCAGCCAAAAACGTCAAATGGCACTGCTTCCCTTCCGAGCTCTGCCATGCGCCCAAATAGTGGTTTACCCCCACATGTGGGGTATCAGCGTATTCAGGACAAATTGCACAATAACTTTTAGGGTCCTGTTACCCTTGGAAAAATAAGAATTGAGGGTGAAAAGATCATTTTTGTGGAAAAAATATGATTTTTTAATTGTATGGCTTTATGTTATAAACTTCTGTGAAGCCCATGGGGGTTCAAAGTTCTCACCACACATCTAGATAAGTTCCTTAGGGGGTCTAGTTTCCAAAATGGTGTCATTTGTGGGGGCTTTCCACTGTTTTGGTACATCAGGGGTTTTCCAAACGCGACATGGTGTCCGATCTCAATTCCAGCCAAAAACGTCAAATGGCGCTGCTTCCCTTCCGAGCTCTGCCATGCGCCCAAATAGTGGTTTACCCCCACATGTGGGGTATCAGCATACTCAGGACAAATTGCACAATAACTTTTAGGGTCCTGTTACCCTTGGGAAAATAAAAATTGGGGTGAAAAGATCATTTTTGTGGAAAAAATATGATTTTTTAATTGTACCGCTGTACGTTATAAACTTTTGTAAAGCCCTTGTGGGTTCAAAGTTCTCACCACATATCTAGATAAGTTCCTTGGGGGGTCTAGTTTCCAAAATGGGGTCACTTGTAGGGGTTTCCACTGTTTAGGTACATCAGGGACGCTCCAAACGTGACATGGCGTCCAATCTGAATTCCAGCCAATTTTGCATTGAAAAAGTCAAATGGCGCTCCTTCCATTCTGAGCTCTGCCATGCGCCGAAACAGTCGTTCCCCCCCACATATCAGGTATCTGCGTACTCAGGACAAATTGCACAATAACTTTTGCAGTCCAATTTCTCCTGTTACCCTTGGTAAAATAAAAAAAATTGAACCTGAATTATTTTTTTTATGAAAAAAGTTAGATGTTCATTTTTTTTTAAATATTCAAAAAAATTCCTGTGACGCACCTAAAGGGTTAATAAACTTCTTGAATGTGGTTTTGAGCACCTTAAGGGGTGCAGTTTTTAGAATGGTGTCACTTTTGGGTATTTTCTATCATATAGACCCCTCAAAGTGGCTTCAAATGTGATGTGGTCCTAAAAATAAAATGGTGTTGTAAAAATGAGAAATCGCTGGTCAAATTTTAACCCTTATAACTTCCTAACAAAAAAAAATTTTGGTTCCAAAATTGTGCTGATGTAAAGTAAACATGTGGGAAATGTTAGTTATCAAGTTTTTTGTGTGCTGTATCTCTGTGATTTAAGGGCATAAAAATTCAAAGTTGGAAAATTGCGAAATTTTCAAAATTTTCGCCAAATTTCCGTTTTTCTCACAAATAAACGCAAGTTATTTGAATGAAATTTTACCACTAACATGAAGTACAATATGTCACGAGAAAACAATGTCAGAATCACTGGGATCCATGGAAGCGTTCCAGAGTTATGACCTCATAAAGGTACAGTGGTCAGAATTGTAAAAATTGGCCCGGTCATGAACATGCAAACCACCCTTGGGGGTGAAGGGGTTAAAAGGCCTAAAGTTAATGATGACACATTTCCTTTGTATTTTAGGCAAAAAAAAATATTTTAATCTTTCACATTTTAAAAATTACAAAAAGAAAAATGAGTTGATGCAAAAGTTTGGACACGCTGCATGGTTAGTACCTAGTGAAAGTATCACAGCTTATCACAGCTTCTAAACTCTTTTTGTAGCCAGCCAAGAGTCTTTCAATTCTTGTTTTAGGGATTCTCATCCTTTCTTCCTTGGAAAATTCTTCCATTTATATGAGATTCCTGGGTCATTTTGTATGTGCTGCCATTTTGAGGTCTAGACACAGATTTTCAACTATGTTCAGATCAGGGTACTGTGAGGGCCATTGTATAAACCTTCAGCTTGCACCCATCGAGGTAGTCTAATTTGGATTTTGACTCGTGTTTACCATTATCCATTTGTAGAAATCATTTTTACAGATGGTGTTAATTTTGCATCAAAAATTTGTTTAAATTTCATTGAATCCATTCTTCCCTCTACCCGTGAAATGTTCCCCGTGCCATTGGCTGTGTGAGAATCATGTGGGAATAGTGGATGAGGGCAGGTATATCTCGCCCAGATTCCTTTCCTATGTGGCCTAGTCTGGTCAGTATCGCACCTGCTTGCTAATGAATAATGGGAGGTGGATATAAAAGGATGCCAGGTGGTTGTGTGAGTGTCTCAGCCTGGGAACACAGAGAGCCTGTCTATGTGAAAGACACACACGTGAGTGGAAGCAGTGCCCACTGCAACTGTGGTTTGGCTGGACGGGAGAAGCCCGCCAGTTGGTAGTTAGGTTGTACTTTGTTTAGTTAGTGCCGGACAGGCCAGGATTTGTTTAATGTTTTATTTCTTTATGCATTGCTTTCACCATTAATAAACCTGACCCAGAGTCAGTTATACCCGAATCCCAGCTCTGCGCCTGAGTTTTATGCTGAACGCACGTGACCTTTGACCCCAGCAAAGGCGATCCCGGAGTGTTTTATCACATTGTGGTGGAGAACGCGGGCATCACGTTGCAAGCATGAGCATGGAGGACGTGGTGAAAGCGCTGGTACAGTCCACCGCCGTCCAGCAAGAAGCTAATCGGGTGATGATGGCCCAGCTGAAGGAGTTGGTGGACATGACAACTACCGATCGATCGCTTCTCCAGCAGGTGGCGCAGCGCCTGGCAAGCTTACCTGAGGTTAACCTGGAAGCAGAGTCGAGAGTGATTCACGTGAGTCGGTACTGGCAGGAGATGTCTCCCCGGAAGACTCGGGGGAAGAGTCTGCGGGAAATGACCTGCAGTTCCCGTTTTCAGTTATGGCGGGTGATACGGAGGAGACCGGGGAAGAGGAGGAGGCCGACAGCCTTCCACCTCCCCGTTTGCCGGATTTAGAAGTTCAGAAAGATGACTTCCAAAGCGAGCAAATAAAGGATCCTACCCTTTCTCAGGCTAGGACAAATGTAAAAGTGATAAATGGGGTACCTGTAGAACCTGACTCTAGGCTGGCATATCCTTACATGGTTCTGGAGAATGATTTACTCTATCAGATAGAGAAAAAGGGGGAAGATACGGTGCAACTATTAGTCGTGCCAAAACCCTACCGGCGGCAGGTGCTGGACCTGGCCCACGGACATGTGATGGGAGGTCACCTGGGAGTCCAGAAAACCACCGAAAGGATATTACACTGTTTTGTTTGGCCAGGCATGCATCACGATATTCGTGTATATTGTGAGTCTTGTCCTGACTGTCAAGCCTCTGCACCTAAGCCCCGGTTCTGTAGCCCTTTGGTACCCCTACCTATTATTGAAGTCCCGTTTGAGAGGATTGGGATGGATTTAGTTGGGCCCCTTCCACGGTCTGCACGTGGACACCAACATATCCTGGTCATCTTGGATTATGCCACTCGTTACCCGGAGGCCATCCCTTTGCGTAACACGGCCACCAAGACGATTGCCAAGGAACTGGTGCATGTGTTTAGTCGGGTCGGTATACCAAAACAGATACTCACCGACCAGGGGACCCCCTTTATGTCCAGGGTAATGAAGGAGCTCTGCCGATTGTTACAAATCGAACCGTTACGCACATCCGTGTATCACCCTCAAACAGACGGGTTGGTCGAACGGTTCAATAAAACTCTGAAGCAGATGCTGAGAAAGGTGATAGACAAGGATGGGAAGAACTGGGACTATTTACTTTCGTATTTGCTTTTTGCCATCAGGGAAGTACCCCAGTCTTCCACGGGATTCTCGCCTTTCGAGTTATTGTACGCCCGACGTCCTCGTGGACTGTTAGACGTTGCAAAAGAAACCTGGGAGGGTCAGGTCACACCATTTAAAACAGTGATAGATCACGTCACACAAATGCAGGACCGTATTGCGGCTGTTATGCCTATCGTCAAAGAACACATGATACAGGCTCAAGGAGCCCAAAAAAGAATCTATGATAGGGGCGCCAAGATTCGTACGTTTGCACCCGGAGATAGGGTGTTGATCCTGGTCCCCACGGTGGACAGTAAGTTCCTGGCAAAGTGGCAGGGCCCCTTTGAGATTAAGGAAAGAGTTGGTGAAGTAAACTACAAAGTATACCAGGCAGGTAAACGAAAACCTGAACAGATTTATCATGTAAATCTGATAAAACCCTGGAAAGATCGGTCTGCCTTGTCAGCGGAGCTGGCCCGTCCCGTCTGCTCGCTTACCGTACCGGAGGTACGGGTTGCAGAGACTCTCTCGGAGCGGCAAAAGACTGAGGTCAGGCAGTTTCTACTTCACAACCAAAAGTTTTTCTCAGAAAAACCCGGGCAGACTACGCTAATAAAACATGACATCGTAACGGAACCTGGTGTCACAGTTCACGTAAAGCCCTACCGAATCCCGGAAGCGCGCCGTGAAGCCGTTTCCCGAGAAGTGAAGGCAATGTTAGAGTTAGGTGTCATTGAGGAATCGCACAGTGCTTGGTCCAGCCCGATTGTGCTAATTCCTAAACCAGACGGCACCATCCGGTTCTGCAATGACTTCAGGAAACTGAATGCGGTCTCAAAATTTGATGCCTACCCCATGCCCCGGGTCGACGAGTTGATAGATAGGTTAGGAAAAGCCCGGTATATTACGACCCTAGACCTAACAAAGGGGTATTGGCAGATCCCTCTGGCGGAGGCTGCCAGAGAAAAGACAGCATTTGCTACCCCAGAAGGTTTATTTCAGTATGTGTATATGCCGTTTGGTCTGCACGGAGCACCGGCGACCTTCCAGAGACTGATGGATCGAGTCCTGAGGCCACATAGGCAGTACGCTTCGGCCTATTTGGACGACATTGTCATTAACAGCTTGGACTGGGAGACTCATCTCCAGAAAGTACAAGCTGTGATTGACGACCTATGGGAGGCAGGTCTAACCGCGAACCCCAAGAAATGTCACATCGGGCTAGAAGAAGCCCGGTATTTGGGGTATGTAATTGGGAGGGGTGTTGTTAAACCCCAGGTTGATAAGATTCAGGCGGTTCAGGACTGGCCACAACCTGTCAACAAGAAGCAGGTGCAAGCCTTCCTGGGGATCGCCGGTTATTATCGCCGGTTCATACCCAATTTTGCAGCCATCGCTACCCCCCTGACGGATCTTACAAAAGGGAAAGACTCCGTCATGATTAAATGGAGTTTAGCGGCTGAAGAAGCCTTCCATAGCCTAAAACGGACACTTTGCTCTCAGCCCGTACTGGTGACTCCGGACTTCCGCAGCGAGTTTGTGGTACAAACGGATGCCTCTGATACCGGTATCGGGGCCGTACTCTCACAAGTGAGGGACGGAGTGGAACACCCAGTCCTCTATCTCAGCAGGAAGCTGAATAAACACGAGCAAAGGTATGCCGTCGTAGAAAAAGAGTGCCTCGCCATTAAGTGGGCTCTAGAGGCCCTCAAATATTACCTGGTGGGCCGAAAGTTCAGGCTGATCACTGACCATGCCCCTCTCAAGTGGATGCACTTGAACAAGGAACGGAATAGCCGGGTGACCCGGTGGTTCCTTGCCCTGCAGGCCTACACTTTTATGGTGGAGCACCGCCCAGGGGTACAGATGGGAAATGCAGATGCCCTGTCCCGAGTGCACTGTTTGGCGGGTGTCATTGCTCGACCGGAGTGGTCTGAGCAGAAGGGGGGGATATGTGAGAATCATGTGGGAATAGTGGATGAGGGCAGGTATATCTCGCCCAGATTCCTTTCCTATGTGGCCTAGTCTGGTCAGTATCGCACCTGCTTGCTAATGAATAATGGGAGGTGGATATAAAAGGATGCCAGGTGGTTGTGTGAGTGTCTCAGCCTGGGAACACAGAGAGCCTGTCTGTGTGAGAGACACACACGTGAGTGGAAGCAGTGCCCACTGCAACTGTGGTTTGGCTGGACGGGAGAAGCCCGCCAGTTGGTAGTGAGGTTGTACTTTGTTTAGTTAGTGCCGGACAGGCCAGGATTTGTTTTATGTTTTATTTCTTTATGCATTGCTTTCACCATTAATAAACCTGACCCAGAGTCAGTTATACCCGAATCCCAGCTCTGCGCCTGAGTTTTATGCTGAACGCACGTGACCTTTGACCCCAGCAAAGGCGATCCCGGAGTGTTTTATCACAGCTGCAACACAACCCCAAAGCATAATTGATCCTCCCTCATGCTTAATGGTTGGAAATTCTGTGCACTTTTTTCTCAACACATACCTTTGATCATTGTTGCTAAAAAATTATTTTTTAACCCCATTCGTCTACAGGACTTGTTTCCAAAATGCATCAACGTTGTTTAGATGTTCTTTTTCATACTTCTGATGCTGAATTTTATGGTGAGGACGCAGGAGAGGTTTTCTTCTGATGACTCTTCCATGAAGGCCATATTTGTGCAGGTGTCTGTGAATAGTAGAACAATGTGCCACAACTGCAGAGTCTGCTAAATCTCTCTGAAGGTCTTTTGCAGTCGTGCAGCGATTCTGATTTGTCTCTCTAGTAATCTTATGACCAACTATGAGGACAACTTGAACACGCTTTGCTATCTTATAGCCTTCTCCTGCTTTGTGGGCCTCCATTATTTTCAGAGTGGTAGGCAGTTGCTTAAAAAACCAATGGCTGCTGTTTTTTGGCACAAAGTTAGAGAAGCCTGGGCTTTAGAAAGCTGAGAAATTTGCATCACCTGGCCTTTCCTGATGATGATAGTGAACAAACCATAACAGGCTAATTAAACCTTGGTCAAAGTTATCGGAGCACACAAATCTCCCAGGGTGCCCAACTTTTGCATTGACCCATTTTCTTTTTTTGTAATTTTTAAAATGTAAAAAAATGACAATGTGTCATCTTTAACTTTAGGCCTTTGAGATCATTTCATCTTCAACTTGCTTAACTGTTCACAATAACAGTAATTTTGATCAGGGGTACCCAAACTTTTACATGCCACTGTATATGCTCTCATTTTTCTCCTATTATTTCTAAAGTCTTAACCTGGTATTCTTAGCTAATGCTTCTTTATGGCATCATATCACCTAAATCAGGGGTGCACAACTTTTTTTTCGGACTGCATTGTCATCTGTTTCAGTTCCGTGCACATGCAAGTGTGGTGAGTCTTTTTAAACAGGCCAATAAATGAAAGCTTATTAGCTGGCATGTAGCCAATTGGCATTCATTTAACAGCCCTGGTCACCAGTGTAAATGGTCCCTTAGTTGCAGTGTAATACTTACCTGCCTTCTCTTGCAAGTCGGGCACATACATGTTCTCAGGATCTCCAAGCCCCAGCCTGATGCCCGTTAAGCTCCTCTCCGCTAATTACACGGGTTTGCAAACAGCGGTTTCAGGTCAGCACTGCACGGGCTGCAACCGGGAGCTTGGTGGGCTATATGTATACCCCTGACCTAAATACACCTGGATGTTAGATGGAATCTGTCACCAGGTTTTTGCTACCTCATCTTGGTGCAACATAATGTAGGAAAAGAGACCTTGATTTCAACAATATATTGCTTGGTTTATTGGGGGCAGTAGTTGTGATACAATCAGAGTTTTTAGATGTAGCAGAGCTTAGAAAGCTGCCCCTGCCCACACCAGGCTCTCTATGTACACTGTCTATTGACAGTGAGCTGCTTATCAGAGGAGGGGGCGTGGTCGAACCAGGGCTCATGTGCACTGTGGTCCAGGCAGTGATTATCTCCTGCTGATAAAACATTCACTGTATGGAAAAACAGGACACAGCCTAACAAGTAACACATCCTGCTGATGTATCTCCATTAAGGATGTGTTAAAGCGATTTAGCATTTCTGTTCGTGTGTATGTTCAATTGAGTTTTGGTAAAATATGTATGTAACCAGCCAGAAACAAATCATTATAAATGTGTGTGTATGTATATATATATATATATATATATATATATATATACAGTATATATATATATAATGACTTATTACCACCCAGAGGTTGGTTCCACTTGCCCTACATGTGTGGCATGGACTCAGGAGCTGAGCGCTGAGCTGGTGCCATTGGCAGCAGGAGTCAACTGTGCATTGCCCCTCTTCTGCCAGGGCAAGATTGGGAGATTAGTTTTATTCTGGTGTAATTCAACCCCTTAGATGCTTTTGTCATTAGGGACCTCTGCATCTAATAGGTTACACCGAAAGGTGGGGCTCCTGTCACTTCTTCACAATTCACCACCACCTGGCAAGCATGAGCCAAACTATTTAATTTTGGTTTTAACCATCACAGTGACGAATTAATGACAGAAAAAAGGCAATATGCATCTCCAAAATGGTACCAATGAAAACAATAAGGCTGTGTTCACACGTAGCGTTTTTTTGCACGGATTTGCCAAAAAATCTGCTCAAAAAATGCTTAAAATAAGCTTCCCATTCATTTCTATGCATTTTGCACTTTTTGTGCATATTGCTGCGCTTTTTTACTGCAAAAAAAACGCTTTGCGGTAAAAAACGCAGCATGCTCATTAATTTTGCGGATTTTTCCGCATTTCTGACTAGTTCTGTGTGTCTGGAACCGCGCGGAAAAATAAAAACCGCATTTTTTTGCGCAAAAACCGCACAAAAAATGCACGGAAAATGCGCGGTTTCTGAGAAGGAATCCGGTTTATATGCAGAAATTTTTTGTACACGTGTGCACATAGCCTAACTCATTCCACAAAAAAAAATTAAAATTTTTAAGAAATTTGATATCGCAGTGACTGTACTGACCCGCAGAGTTAAGTTAATGTCATTTATACTGCACAGTGTACACTGTAAACAAAAAAATATATTTTTTTCCACCTCTCCCCCCTAAGAAAAGCAAAGTCTTTCTAATCTATTATACAGTGGGTATGGAAAGTATTCAGACCCCTTTAAATTTTTAATACACACTCTGCACCCCATCTTGACTGAAAAAAAAACAGAAATGTAGAAATTTTTGCAAATTTATTAAAAAAGAAACTGAAATATCACATGGTAATAAGAAATCAGACCCTTTGCTCTGTATTGAGTAGAAGCACCCTTGTGAGCTAGTACAGCCATGAGTCTTCTTGGGAATGATGCAACAAGTTTTTCACACCTGGATTTGGGGATCCTCTGCCATTCTTCCTTGCAGATCCTCTCCAGTTCCGTCAGGTTGGATGGTGAACGTTGGTGGACAGCCATTTTCAGGTCTCTCCAGAGATGCTCAATTGGGTTTAGATCAGGGCTCTGGCTGGGCCAGTCAAGAATGGTCAGAGTTGTTCTGAAGCCACTCCTGTTATTTTAGCTGTGTGCTTAGGGTCATTGTCTTGTTGGAAGGTGAACCTTCGGCCAAGTCTGAGGTCCAGAGCAAACTTCTTCCATTTAAGGATTATGGAGGCCACTGTGCCCTTAGGAACCTTGAGTACAGAAGAAATTCTTTTGTAACCTTAGCCAGATCTGTGCCTTGTCACAGTTCTGTCTCTGAGCTCCTTGGCAAGTTCCTTTGACCTCATGATTCTCATTTAGTCTGACATGCACTGTGAGCTGTGAGGTCTTATATAGACAGGTGTGTGCCTTTACAAATCAAGTCCTATCAGTTTAATTAAACACAGCTGGACTCCAATGAAGGAGTAGAAGCATCTCAGGGAGGATCACAAGGAAATGGACAGCATGTGACTTAAATATGAGTGTCTGAGCAAAGGGTCTGAATACTGATGACAATGTGATATTTCGTTTTTTCATTTTTAATAAATTTGCAAAAATGTCTACATTTCTGTTATTTTCAGTCAAGATGAGGTGGAGAGTGTACAATAATGAGAAAAAAATGAACTTTTTTGAATTTACCAAATGGCTGCAATGAAACAAAGAGTGAAAAATATAAAGGAGTCTGAATACTTTCTGTACCCACTGTATGTGGTGCCATCTATAAATACTACTCATATTGCAATAAGCAAGTTTTCACTGACTCCTAAAGCCTTTGCTAGATTCATTCACACATGGGCCCCAATTCATCATTACTGTTTCTCTGTTATTGTGGACTATTTTGCTCCTTTTTAGTTACTTTAATACAGTATTTGCTCCTTATTCTCTATGTCCCCAATTCATTAATTATGGGGTTCTTTACTTTTTTTTGTTTGTTTGTTTTTGGTACTAGTTGCCTTTTTTGGCACCGAATTTATTGAAATGACGCACATTATTCATAAATTTGGCACAAAGTAAAAAATGGCCCTTTTCCTGTCCAATTATTTGGCGCCAAAGGCTGCATGTTTCGTAATATGGTGCAAAAAATTGAGCTAAAATACTGGCATATTATAAATAAATAAGATGCAAAGGCAGTGATGAAACTGGGCCTATATGTTTTGCTCCACTTTTTAAGTTGACTTTTTTCTATGTCAACTTATCCAGATGTAGTTTCATGAAATGCGATTTTTTTTTTGTGCCCTGTGTCACTCCAATCCCTGCCTTTAGTGAGTTTTCTGGCAGACTTCTCAATTTAGAGCATTTTTTCGACTTTGTAAGGGATTTCTGACTTTTGATGCTACATAGTTGCAAAAACTGAAGACAGAAACAAAAATGTATGCTTGAATTTGCATTAAAAAAAAAGACAATATGGTTGACACATATGAGCGAAACGATCCATTATACATGGGAGTAAAACTAGACAGTGATGTGTGAATGTAGTCTTATAAGGTCTGCTAAGACCGCCGCTAAGCGCCAAAACTGAGAGACGGCTACTCTTGAGTGCTGCCACTCCAATTATTCTCTAAGCGTGTGGCAGAGCTAGCCAATGGCTGTGCCCAGCTGTCTCCGGCAGTGCCATAGTGAGCCAATGGAGAAGCACATGCACCGATCCTGTGAATAGGTGGTAACTTGTTCTTAGTGGAATACCCCTTTTAAAGATTTGTTGGTCACTTTCTAATAATTTTAACAATTAGAGGAAAAGGTTTTGTATTGTATAGATGCCTGAGTAAGGAGTAGGTTGTGCTCTGAAACGCGTTGCATTAAAATGAAAGTTTTTTATACTTGTCGCCTGGATTAACCTCTTGTTAGCCGTAGCTCTTGGGATCCCCCGCATTCCTCTTTCCATCACTCGTTATGTCCTCCCTCCATTTGGTGTGAGTACAGCGGCCACAATTGGAGTATACATCACTCCTTATGTAGTTGTGCCATGCGCAACCAGGTGAGCGACCAACCCTCCAATTCACCCTTACCTGTTGCCCATGGTATTACACAAGTAGTACTGCTTGTTTTGTTTTTTACCTATGTAAGGGCGATATATGAGATCTACAGGTCAGTACTCCTCTTTGCTAAAAAAAAGTACCAAATTGTTGTGACATTTGCTAGGAGCGCTGAAAGAGTACAGAGGGCACAGAGTTTGAGTCCAGTGCGTTGATGAGGAGAGCGTTTCCCCGCCCCTCAGAGCAGCAACTTAACCCGGGTACTATATATGTATGTAACCACAGCAGCCGGTCAGACACAGCTATGAGGGGAGGGGAAGTGCTCTCCTCATGAATACACTGGACTCATTAGCTGGACTCATGTGTACAGGGTATCCCTTCGGCCCCTTGCACGGACCTGCAGCTTGCAGAACCTGTGATATGCTGCTCTTACATAGGTAACATATGAAGCTGACATACACGTTATGTAAAGACCAATTATAATGTCTCCTTTCACATAGCAGTATTGCGGCTCTGAAAATAATTTACTGAAAGTCAAAGGGAACCTGTCAGCAGGATTGTGCTCAGTAACCTACACACAGTGTCAGGTTGGCGCCGTTATACTGATTACAATGATACCTTGGTTGATGAAATCCATCTTGTAGTTGTTTTTTAACATCATTGTCAGTTTTGAGTGAATGATATGCTTGTGCTTCAGGGCATCCTGTGAGGGGGTCTTCATGTGGTGCTCTGCTTAGGTATTCATGTGTATGGCTTCTGAAAGGTCACTGATCCCTCACTGGCCTGCCCCCTGGTTTACATAATGAATATTATATATATATATATATCTTGAAAAAAAAATCCCCTTCTGCAGGCAGACATCGGTGGTGGCACCTGTGCTGCAGCATGATCACTTGTTTAAAGTGAATGCAACTCGTTTCTTTCATGTTATCCATAAATTCCTAAAAACATAAAAAAAATCAGTTTGAAAATGGCGCCAGGTGCGCTTATGCAGTAGCAGCTATCGGCAAATGGCAGCGCTATCTTAGAGAAAAATAATTCCTCCTTGAGTAAAATGGCGCCGCCTACACAGTTGCCGCTAACAGATCACCGATAGCCGCTACTGCACAAGTGCGGCCGGTGCCATTTTCAAACTGATTTTTTTTTTTTTTTTTAGACATTCATGCATAACATCAAAGAAATGAGTTTCGTACACTTTATACATGCGATCATGCTGCAGCGCTGGCGCCTGCCTGCAGAAGGGGATTTTTTTTCAAAATATATATAAAATATTCATTATGCAAACTAGGGGGCAGGTCACTGAGGGATCAATGACCTGTCAGAAGCCATCCTGATTTAAACCTAAGCACAGCATCACAGGCCCTCCCCAGAGCATGAGCATATCATTAGCTGAAAACTGAAAATAAAGATTACACAACAACCACAAGACGGATTTCATCAACCAAGGTATCATTGTAATCAGTATAACGGCGCCGACCTGACACTGTCTGTAGGTTACTGTGCACAATCCTGCTTACAGGTTCCCTTTAAGCCACCACCACAAGGTAGACTCTTTTGACAGCGCCCTACTCTACTCTAACCTATTAAACATTTGTTAAAATATCCTGTACTCTTTTTAGTTATATTTTTATTTGCTTCTTTAAGGAAATGTGTCATATACATTTTTTTTAAATGAACAATAATACCAAATACAAGGGACAAATACCGACACACCATGACCAGACCACATATTACCACCCCATAGTGACCGAATAATACCACATACAGGGAACAAATACTGTCACATCATGACCAGACCACATATTACCACCACGTAGTGACCCAATAATACCACATACAAGGAACAAATACAGCCACACCATGACCAGGGCATATATACCACCACACAGTGACAGAATAATACTGCATACAAGGGACAAATACCGCCACACCATGATCATACTGTTACACCCGGTCCCTGTCCTGGTGCTGCACCCAGGTCTGCCACTGTTACACCTAGCCCCCGTCCTGGCGCTGCGTCCAGGCCTGCCGCTGCTCTCCGTTCTGGGCACTCACCTCGTGCCTCTCATGCTGCTGCTCAGCATTCTGGCCTCCCTCCTGCCTCCTCCTGGCGTCCTGTGAGGAGATCTGTAGCTAAAGCTATTAGGGCACGCCCACCCGCTCTCTTGCCTTCTTAAAGGGGAGGCGTGCATTGCTCAAAAAATGCAATTAACCAATGGCAGCGCACTGGCTGCTATTTCTGGCCTCTCCTCCATAGGGAGAGCGCCGGAGCAACGAGTATCTATCATTGCTACATCCGGTTCTCATGCTAACCTGTCTGCGCTGCATCTGCAGTCTCTGTGCATTGTCTAATGCTCTCTGTCTCCACAGCATATCAGTATCCTGTGTTACCTGGTTACATCTGCAACCATCTGGGCCTAAGCCATCCCTTTCCGCCAACAGCCATCCGAGTCCAAGGACTGTGTGAAGGTCACTGGAACCGACTCCAACTACCCGGATCCAAGACCTGTCTCATTACGGACTCTGCTGTAACTTTTGTTATCCCTTTTGGTCCCGCTGGGACAGCTGCCACGTGTTCGGGGTCTAACTGGAGGTAGCACCTGTGTCCTCCGGGTATTCCATTCCGGCCCTGCCTGAGGGGTTTACTACGGGTACCCGGGGCTCACTAGTCATGCCCCCTTCGGAGCCCCTCGGACCGTGGTCCTGAGGTTCCACTTAAATTAAAAACGAATGTGAACTTCACCATCTCTGCCTCCGCTTCCATTCGTTACACATACCACACATTACTACCACATAGTGACCGAATAATACCACATACAAAGTACAAATACTGCCACACCAAATATTACCACCAAATAGTCATCAAATACTACAATACTAATCATTAATTAAAAATCACAATACTAATATTACCTTAAGTGCCATTATGCACAGGAGTTCTGTGCATCTTTCATTTAATGGTACAATCTCTTCTGCTACAATCCCTGCTTGCTGTCATCTAGTGCAACCTTTCATTTAATGGTACAATCTCTTCTGCTACAATCCCTGCTTGCTGTCATCTAGTGCAACCTTTCATTTAATGGTATATAACAGTGCCTACTGAATGTTTGCTAAATTCATTTGTTGCATTGAACTCAATACTTACTGCTGTATAGTCATCTTGGGGCCAGTAGAGATGTTATCAGGTGTAAGGTGTTACTAGCATATGGATGTAGCCAGGCCCTGTGCCTTTGATTGTCTAACATCCCCTGGTGTGCTAGGCAATTGGTAATTTATCCCAAATCAGTTCTCACAATCCCCCTCACCTGATCCTCTACTCAGTCTTATATATTATATTCACAGCGGTGCCCAAACAATTTGCAACATCCCTAATCTGGAAAATGTGCCACACATTAACAATAAACACCTTTGCGGTAACCCAATCCTAACTCAAGGACGTTCAACACCATGGCACATGTAAAAATTATCTTTATTAATGACAATACATTACAAAAGTTAAAAAAGAAGGTGCTAGACCATATAGAGAGACAACATAATCATAGAAGCATCATAAAAAGTACATTTCACTACGCTAGTGCATTATCATGCATGGAAAAGACGTACAGTATTTAGGGATCAGCATGATTCTACTGTCTTTCATTTGAATAAGCTGGCTATCCGCAAAAATATCCCACTATACAGGGGCATCATAACCTCCTGAATTCCTTCAGTCAGATACCCATGCTACATTCCCTCAAACCACGTATCATGCAATGAACATGAATATCATAACATACCATGCACTCAAGATGCTTCCTGGATCGTCCCTCATACCCCGACGCGCGTTTCGCTGTGCTTCATCAAGGAGGCGTGTCATGGTAGGGAGCTAACCCACTTAAGTATTAATCCTATTCCCGTGATTGGTCAATGATAAGTGGCACCTGATTTAAAAACACTAGTTCCGTTCTTTACACACACATCGCGCCTGCGCGCGTACACATCAAGGGCCTGCCTACATGAACTTATCAACGTGAGCACCAACTGCGCCTGCGCGCACGAACTCATACAACCCGGTCACATGGTTCCCTTCAGCCAATGGAATTACACTCAGAAATCACATGGTACAAACTGGAAAGGTCCTGTTCCCAAGTATCTACTCCACCTACTCCGACCACGTGACTCACTTTAGCCAATAATAATACATCAAATGATCACATGGTCCATATAAAGTAGGTCCTATTCCCATATATGTTAAATAGTGTAAATCATTGCGCCTGCGTATTTTAATTCAAGCGGCACATTAAACATATATATGAATGGTCAGGAGAATATTCCCATACGCATTAGGAACAGCCCACTACATCCATAAACTACAAAATCCCACATTGATCTAAATGGCATAATCGGCGCATGTTCGAGATTGATTGAGATACGTCAACCAACGGGAGAAATACCCAGCAGGCCAGCGGTCATGTGGTCCATATACAGCCAGGTACATAACTGTCCTAATCGTCATGGAAACACCATTGACACACCGCACATTCCTCAGGACAACTCAAAATCTCGGCATGCGCACCGCCTCCATCAATGACCAAAACTCTTTGTTATAGAGGGGGATATAACACATCTTTTGAGTGGACATGTTGGTAGATAGTATCATAAAGTGCTCCTAACCATTCAATCTTCATGGAGCCCCATGGCAAATTCAATATGATCCAATACCGTGTAATACATTAAATATGTTATTACCGACCCTATTACTTTGCATCAGGATATAACACTATGACGCAAAATGTTCCAATAAAACAGAAGGAAGACCACAAATTCCTATAGACCTACCCCAAGAATGAACCACAGGTGAACCAGATAAAAACTATATGGAAATAGTATGAAAATAGACCCACTAATTCACCAATTGCCTACATATGCTAATCATGTTGTCATGGGACAAAAGCAACACATAACCCACCCAAATCCATGTGAAAAAATTCACCTATAATTTAAATATATATTTCTATTAACAATCCGTCCTAAAAACAGATATAATACATTAAATTATTATCATAATCCAGATTTCGAACGATTTGTTGAGCTTGTCCTTCAGGCATCGTTGGAGGTCGGCCCCCAGGAAAGAGTTTCTCCTTTAGGGCAATTTTCAATTCCTTGAATAGACCGGGGGATCCTCTCTTGACGGCCACTAATGGAAAGAATCAGTGTGTGTACTCAGAACAGAATACTGTAAAAAATTAAAAATATGTTAAAATCAAGAAAAATGACCCCCTCCCCTACTACCAACTTCATTGCTAATATTCAAAGAAAAGCATTGAACCCAAAACTTTCATTAAGGCCCTGAGGTGTTAATGTCCCTAGCCTGAAAATCCACTGGCATTCTCTCTTTGCAAGCCTATTCTGTAGATCTCCTCCTCTAGGGCCCAACTCTACTAGATCAATGCCCTTGACGATTAACAGATTGGAATTACAGCTATGATACTTCCTGAAGTGCCTAGGTAAGGTTTTCAAGGAAGTCTCATCTTTAATTACCTTGGCCTTGTCAATATCTAAACAATGCTCCGCACCCTCACCTTAAGCTCACGCGTGGTCATACCAATGTATATTTTACCACAAGGGCACTCCGCATGATAAATCACACCTTTTGAACAACAAGTAATGTGAGCCCTGATGTTAAACCTCCTAGACTTATCAAAATTGAAAAAGAAAGAAGCCCTTTTCATGTTAGCACATCCTTTGCACAATCCACACGGAAAAAAGCCCTCACGTTGGGCATTCCTTCGTGACTTCTCCCTACTTTTAGGGTCATAGGTACTATGAACCAAAATGTCACATAAATTTGGAGCCCTCTTGGCTACAAAGGATGGAGAGGAAGGCAGACATTTTTTGAGAATTGGATCCGTAAAAAGGATCCTCCAATGTTTAATCACACTCTGCTTCAACTCATCCCATCTACTATTAAAATTCGAGATGAATCTAACCTGGGATTCCGCCTTTTCTTGAGTTGCAACAGGTAAGTTCTTATGCAAAAGATGATCCCTTGGTGTATCCCTAGCCCTCCTGTATCCTCTTTGGATCACTCTTCGACCATAACCCCGGTCCTGGAAACGTTCCTTTAAAATATTTGCCTCTTCCTCAAATTGGGATTCTTCTGAACAAATCCTCCTAGCTCATAAGAACTGACCAATAGGAATGCCCGAAATTGTTGATCGAGGATGGGCCGATGAAGCGTGTAACACTGAATTAACAGATGTAGGTTTTCTATAGATAGTGGTAGAGAGACGTCCAGTCGGTAAAGCTGTAATTGATAAATCAAGAAAGTCGATCTTACGCCCGTGTTTATAAGTCAATCTGATGTTTTGTTTGTTAGTATTTAGCCTTCCCATAAAGAGTTCCAACTCATCCACCGGACCCTCCCAAATGAAGAGGATGTCGTCGATGTAGCGGATCCAATTGTGGACTCGATCTACACCAACGACACCCTCCTCCTGGAAGACGGACCTGTTGTGAGTTCATTTTCCCCTTCACTACTGAGGCCCGAGGAACTCCCTCTTCTGGTGAAGAAAGGTAGTGAGCCTGATTGTCAAACACCTGGGGCTGATGATGATGACTGGCTGAGTGGAGTTAATGACTGGATATAAGGCTGCCGACGCCCTTCTGGCCTGTGGGTGATTTCTCTGTGGACTTCTAGGAAACCAGTCTGATTCCTGCTCATCTAAAGCTAAGATTTCTGCTTTGCCTTTTTGCATTAGTGTTTTGTTTCTCTTGCTTTTCTGGATTCTGCCATTCCCTGCTGGGGTGAGCTGAATCTCCTTTTGCCTGTTGCTCTGTTTTCAGAATATTCCTGAGTACTGACATAGCCTTTTTTGAAGCCTAGCGTCTTCAGGGCCTTTTTTACTGTCAGTTTGTTGGCTCTTATTTTCATAGGGTTTTTCACGGATTGCAGACAGCAGCCTTCCTGTCCTTTCCTATCTAAGCTAGCTTGGGCCCCATCTTTGCTCAGTCTATCTTTCTGTCTGTGTTTTGTTCTTTCTTCTTGCTTCACCGTCATTATATGTGGGGGGCTGCCTTGTGCTTTGGGGTCTGCTCTGGGGCAGTTTAGATTTCCCTTTCTGTCTTTAGGCTATGTAGTCCTCCGGCTGTGATCGAGGGGCCTAGGGCATCGTAAGAGCCCCCCACGGCTACTGCTAGTTGTGTTGATAGGTTCAGGGGTCTGCAATCCGATAGTTGCCAACTTCTCTGGTTTTCTGGACTTAGCTAGCGTTTCTATTTTTGCCTCCTACGGTGACTCAATCATAACACGGACCACTCCCAGGCACCCATAAAGAGGTTGGCATATGAGGGGGCACAAGATGCCCCCATCGCTGTGCCCCTCTGTTGTAGAAAGATTTTTCCATCAAAAGTGAAAACGTTATGAGTCAAGATAAATTTCAATAGGGAAATAATAAATGATACCATCTCCCCATCAATATTACTTTGTCCCAAGTATCTCTCAACAGCCCTTAGACCGTTGACGTGTTCAATGGAGGAATATAAAGCCTCAACGTCCGCCGTGACAAGAAGCATCTCTTTAGACAACTGTACATCCTCCAGATGTCCCAAGGCTGCCGTTGTATCCTTGATAAAGGAGGGCAACTGATTTACAAAGGGCTTTAGATAATATTCCACGATGTCACAAATAATTTCACATAAACCCTCATTTGCCGAAATTATAGGCCTCCCTGGAGGATCCAGGGGGTCCTTATGGACCTTTGGAATCAGATAGAAAGAAGCCAATCTGGGTGACAGTTTTTCATAAATTTCCAGAAGCTTCTTGGGGATGATGTTGTCCTCATAACCACCACATTACCCCCTTTATCTGCCATTTTGAAGACATCATCCCATTGTTTCAATTGTTGTAATGCCTCTTTCTCAGCCCTGGTCAAATTACCAAAAGACCCACTTTTAGACCTCTTCATCTCCTCAATATCCAAAGATACCATCTTTGTAAAGGTGTCAACTGCTGGTACCATAGTAAGAGAGGGAAATTTCTTGGATTTATTATATCTCCCTAAAGGTAGACTCATACTTACTGCCTGGTTGTTCTCGTCAATTAATGATTCTAGATTCTCAAGAGCTTGTTGTTCCTCATCATTAGGGAAGTTTTCCCCTCCCTCTCCCTTGAAGTGTAATCTCTTCAATATAATTTTCCTCGCGAAGAGATGAAGGTCCTTTACGGCTGTAAAGAGATCAATGTCAGTTGAAAATGGCAGATAAAGGGGGTAATGTGGTGGTGTGGCCTCACACAATGTATGAGGTCCAGGCGTATAAATTGCTCAATAACACCATTGAGTACAAGCAACTTACCTTCAATCCCCTAATCAATTTTAAGGGGGAACTAATTGATATTCTTAGGAAGGCTTATGAGGACAGCATCATCCCCAAGAAGCTTCTGGAAATTTATGAAAAACTGTCACCCAGATTGGCTTCTTTCTATCTGGTTCCAAAGGTCCATAAGGACCCCCTGGATCCTCCAGGGAGGCCTATAATTTCGGCAAATGAGGGTTTATGTGAAATTATTTGTGACATCGTGGAATATTTTCTAAAGCCCTTTGTAAATCAGTTGCCCTCCTTTATCAAGGATACGGCAGCCTTGGGACATCTGGAGGATGTACAGTTGTCTAAAGAGATGCTTCTTGTCACGGCGGACGTTGAGGCTTTATATTCCTCCATTGAACACGTCAACGGTCTAAGGGCTGTTGAGAGATACTTGGGACAAAGTAATATTGATGGGGAGACGGTATCATTTATTATTTCCCTATTGAAATTTATCTTGACTCATAACGTTTTCACTTTTGATGGAAAAATCTTTCTACAACAGAGGGGCACAGCGATGGGGGCATCTTGTGCCCCCTCATATGCCAACCTCTTTATGGGTGCCTGGAAGTGGTCAGTCTTCCAGGAGGAGGGTATCGTTGGTGTAGATCGAGTCCACAATTGGATCCGCTACATCGACGACATCCTCTTCATTTGGGAGGGTCCGGTGGATGAGTTGGAACTCTTTATGGGAAGGCTAAATACTAACAAACAAAACATCAGATTGACTTATAAACACGGGCGTAAGATCGACTTTCTTGATTTATCAATTACAGCTTTACCGACTGGACGTCTCTCTACCACTATCTATAGAAAACCTACATCTGTTAATTCAGTGTTACACGCTTCATCGGCCCATCCTCGATCAACAATTTCGGGCATTCCTATTGGTCAGTTCTTACGAGCTAGGAGGATTTGTTCAGAAGAATCCCAATTTGAGGAAGAGGCAAATATTTTAAAGGAACGTTTCCAGGACCGGGGTTAAGGTCGAAGAGTGATCCAAAGAGGATACAGGAGGGCTAGGGATACACCAAGGGATCATCTTTTGCATAAGAACTTACCTATTGCAACTCAAGAGAAGGCGGAATCCCAGGTTAGAGTCATCTCGAATTTTAATAGTAGATGGGATGAGTTGAAGCAGAGTGTGATTAAACATTGGAGGATCCTTTTTACGGATCCAATTCTCAAAAAATGTCTGCCTTCCTCTCCATCCTTTGTAGCCAAGAGGGCTCCAAATTTACGTGACACTTTGATTCATAGTACCTATGACCCTAAAAGTAGGGAGAAGTCATGAAGGAATGCCCAACGTGAGGGCTTTTTTCTGTGTGGATTGTGCAAAGGATGTGCTAACATGAAAAGGGCTTCTTTCTTTTTCAATTTTGATAAGTCTAGGAGGTTTAACATCAGGGCTCACATTACTTGTTGTTCAAAAGGTGTGATTTATCATGCGGAGTGCCCTTGTGGTAAAATATACATTGGTATGACCACGCGTGAGCTTAAGGTGAGGGTGCGGAGCATTGTTTAGATATTGACAAGGCCAAGGTAATTAAAGATGAGACTTCCTTGAAAACCTTACCTAGGCACTTCAGGAAGTATCATAGCTGTAATTCCAATCTGTTAATCGTCAAGGGCATTGATCTAGTAGAGTTGGGCCCTAGAGGAGGAGATCTACAGAATAGGCTTGCAAAGAGAGAATGCCAGTGGATTTTCAGGCTAGGGACATTAACACCTCAGGGCCTTAATGAAAGTTTTGGGTTCAATGCTTTTCTTTGAATATTAGCAATGAAGTTGGTAGTAGGGGAGGGGGTCATTTTTCTTGATTTTAACATATTTTTAATTTTTTACAGTATTCTGTTCTGAGTACACACACTGATTCTTTCCATTAGTGGCCGTCAAGAGAGGATCCCCCGGTCTATTCAAGGAATTGAAAATTGCCCTAAAGGAGAAACTCTTTCCTGGGGGCCGACCTCCAACGATGCCTGAAGGACAAGCTCAACAAATCGTTCGAAATCTGGATTATGATAATAATTTAATGTATTATATCTGTTTTTAGGACGGATTGTTAATAGAAAAATATATTTATATTATAGGTGAATTTTTTTCACATGGATTTGGGTGGGTTATGTGTTGTTTTTGTCCCATGACAACATGATTAGCATATGTAGGCAATTGGTGAATTAGTGGGTCTATTTTCATACTATTTCCATATAGTTTTTATCTGGTTCACCTGTGGTTCATTCTTGGGGTAGGTCTATAGGAATTTGTGGTCTTCCTTCTGTTTTATTGGATCATTTTGCGGCATAGTGTTATACCCTGATGCAAAGTAATAGGGTCGGTAATAACATATTTAATGTATTACACGGTATTGGATCATATTGAATTTGTCATGGGGCTCCATGAAGATTGAATGGTTAGGAGTAGAGTTGAGCGAAACGGGTCGAAAAAATTCAAAAGTCGCCGACTTTTGGCAAAGTCGGGTTTCATGAAACGAAACCCGACCCTAGGATGAGGTCGGCCACGAGGTCGGCGACTTACGCGCCAAAGTCGCGTTTCAAAAGTTTGTTTTGCGCTCTTTTTCAGCCAATCAGGATCCACGGACACTGTGGGCAACGTGATGACATAGGCACGGGTCACCACCATCTTTCAGAAGGGCATGCAAGTGATTGGCTTGCTTTGGTGGGCGTCACAGGGGGTATAAAAGGGCGTGCACGCCGACCGCCATCTTACTTCTGCCGATCTCAGTATAGGGAGAGGTTGCTGCTGATTCTGTAGGGTGAGCGTTAGGCAGGGAAGAAGACCAAAAAACTGCTTCTGCTGCTAGCGATTTGGCCTGCACAACACACCAGTCACTGTGTGTGCAGTGCAAGGGGAGGCTATATAGTGGTGTATCAGTGGTGTTGGTTGTTGGGCTGCCTTCTAAGGCTTCCTGACAGGCTGGCATTGCTGTTTACCCACTGCTCCGCAAACTGCTTTTTTAAAAGCAATCCAATCTCCCTTATCCTCTAGTCACTTTGGTCACAGCTGTGCCATCGAGCCTGTCACATAGCGCTCAGATATTCATTGGGCCTCAAACTGCTTTTTTAAAAGCAATCCCAATTTTTTTTTTTTGTCCTGCTGAGAAGAAAAAAAAACTGCTTCTGCTGCTGATAGCAATTTGGCCTGCACAACACACCAGTCACTGTGTGCAGTGCAAGGGGAGGCTATATAGTGGTGTATCAGTGGTGTTGATTGTTGGGCTGCCTTTTAAGGCTTCCTGACAGGCTGGCATTGCTGTTTACCCACTGCTCCGCAAACTGCTTTTTTAAAAGCAATCCAATCTCCCTTATCCTCTAGTCACTTAGGTCACAGCTGTGCCATCGAGCTTGTCACATAGCGCTCAGATATTCATTGGGCCTCACACAATCCAAAAGTGTCCAGTGTCCAAAAGTGTGTGCAGAGATTCAAAATCTCACTTATTCTCTAGTCACTTAGGTCACAGCTGTGCCATCGAGCCTGTCACATAGCGCTCAGATATTCATTGGGCCTCACACAATCCAAAAGTGTCCAGTGTCCAAAAGTGTGTGCAGAGATTCAAAATCTCACTTATTCTCTAGTCACTTAGGTCACAGCTGTGCCATCGAGCTTGTCACATAGCGCTCAGATATTCATTGGGCCTCACACAATCCAAAAGTGTCCAGTGTCCAAAAGTGTGTGCAGAGATTCAAACTCTCACTTATCCTCTAGTCACTTAGGTCACAGCTGTGCCATCGAGCTTGTCACATAGCGCTCAGATATTCATTGGGCCTCACACAATCCAAAAGTGTCCAGTGTCCAAAAGTGTGTGCAGAGATTCAAAATCTCACTTATTCTCTAGTCACTTAGGTCACAGCTGTGCTATCGAGCCTGTCACATAGCGCTCAGATATCAGTGGGCCTCACACAATCCAAAAGTGTCCAGTGTCCAAAAGTGTGTGCAGAGATTCAAAATCTCACTTATTCTCTAGTCACTTAGGTCACAGCTGTGCCATCGAGCCTGTCACATAGCGCTCAGATATCAGTGGGCCTCACACAATCCAAAAGTGTCCAGTGTCCAAAAGTGTGTGCAGAAATTCAAAATCTCCCCTGTCCTATAGACACCTTGTTTTACATACTATATAGTTTGTTGGATTTTGTCTACATTTCTACCAAAAATGAGGAAGGCTGGTGGAAGAGGCCGTGGAATTGGGCGGGGGTTGGCAGCTGGTAATGATGGTGTTGGTGGTGGATCTGATGGTAGTGGCAAGAGCAAAATAGGACCGAATGCAGGAGGTGTTGAGCCTGCGTCATCGTCTGGCTACATAAGGCCTCGAACGCTTAGTTTTCTAGGAGTTGGCAAACCGCTTTTAAAGCCAGAGCATCAGGAAAAAGTTTTGTCTTACATTGCTGACTCAGCCTCCAGCTCTATCGCCTCCTCTTCTTCAGTTGTAAAAAGTAAAAGCACTGAGTCGTCATTGGAGGCTCATGTTCATGAACCACACCTTTCCTTGTGTCCTTCACCCCAACCAAGATTGAAGGATGACGCAGGCCATACTACTGATTACTCCATGGAGCTGTTTTCACATACCATGCCTGGATTATCAAGTGAAATGGTGAATTACCCAGGCCAAGATGAATCTGACATGGAGTGCACTGATGCACAGCCGCTGATGGATGATTCTGCTGGTACATTCACTCAGAGCACTACATTGTCCTCGCAGTGTACAGAGCCAGATTCTGACCCTGATGAGACTCAGGTGCCCCTTCCCGCACACTATACCACCATACACGGTGACACAGAGGAAGGTGCACATGACATAGAAGAGGAGGTGATGGATGACCCAGTTGTTGACCCAGATTGGCATCCATTGGGGGAAGAGGGTGCTGCTTCCAATAGCTCATATGAGGAGCATCCACAGCAGACATCGACATCGCAACAGCTGTTATCTGGCAGGCCCGGAGCACTCCAAAGACAGGTTCCAAACATCAAAAGAGTTGCTGGACAGCTTGTCCAGAGGGTCAAAAGATCACAGCGTGCTAGGCCGCAAAATGTCTGCCAAAGTAGGAAGAGTGCAGTGTGGCACTTTTTTGAACAAAAACCTCATGATCAGGCCAAGGTTATCTGTAAGAAGTGCGCAAAGACCTTTAGCCGAGGGAAAAATCTGAAAAATTTGAATACCAGTTGCATGTTTAGACATTTAACCAGCATGCACTTGCAAGCGTGGACACAACACCAAACCTCAAGTGCCACATGTGCAACTGATCACAACGAAGGTAGTCAGCAACGCTACATTGTTTCCCCCACTGTAAGCCCACCGGTTAGCACAGCAGCAAATGTTGAGGTGTCGTTGCAAGGCCACAGCAGTCAGGGAATCCCACTGTTATATCAACGAAAGACTGATTCTAGGCCATCAGAAAGAACACCAACTCCATCACCATCATCAACCCACTCTCAGTCCGCCCTGTCCACCGCTACTTCCACCATATGCAGCTCTCAAGTCCAGCTCACCCTCCCAGACACTATGAGTAGGTCAAGAAAGTACTCAGTCTCTCATCCGCGTACACTGGGTTTGAACGCCCACATTGCCAAACTAATCTCGTTTGAGATGATGCCCTTTCGGTTGGTGGAAAGCACAGCTTTCCGCGAACTCATGGCCTATGCAGTACCACGCTATGACCTACCCAGTCGCCACTTCTTCTCTCGCAAAGCCATCCCAGCCCTCCACCATCATGTGAAAGACCGCATTGTCCATGCACTCAAGCAGTCAGTGAGCGGAAAGGTGCACCTCACAACTGATGCATGGTCCAGTCGGCATGGCCAGGGCCGTTACGTGTCCATCACTGCGCACTGGGTTAATGTGGTGGATGCAGGGTCCACAGGGGACAGCGGTGGTGGGACAGTGCTGCCTAGCCCACGGTATAGGAAACAGTTGGCTGTAGGCGTTCGACCCTCCTCCTCCTCCACCTCCTCCAGAAGCGAAAGCTCGTCCACAGAGCGCAGTCGTACGAGCACTCCATCTGCAGCTGCCACTGTTGCACACGATGTGTCCCCCTATCGAGCAGCTAGTGGAAAGCGTCAGCAGGCTGTGTTGCAGATGATGTGTTTGGGCGACAGACACCGCCGAGGTGCTGGCCGAGTACTTGAAGCGACAAACTGAGTCATGGCTGGGCAGTGTACATCTTGAGGCAGGCAAGGTAGTTAGTGATAACGGCCGTAATTTTGTGGCAGCCATAGCCCTTTCAAAACTCAGCCACATACCTTGCTTGGCTCACACCTTGAACCTGGTGGTGCAGTGCTTCCTCAAAAATTATCCGGAGTTAACAGCCCTGCTCCAGAAGGTGCGAAGACTGTGCGCGCACATCCGCCGGTCGCCTGTACACTCCGTTCGTATGCAGAAGCTGCAGCGATTGCTCCACCTTCCCAACCACCGCCTCATTATCGACATTGCAACAAGGTGGAACTCCACCCTGCACATGGTGGAGCGGCTGTGCGAGCAGAGGCAGGCCATAATGCATTTGTGGGAGGATACACGGCCAGGCACTTTGAGAGCAGACATGGAGTTGACAGGTGTGCAGTGGTCGAAGCTGAAAGACCTTTGTAAAGTCCTTCAGTGTTTTGAGGAATGCACACGGCTGGTAAGCGCAGACGACGCCATCCTAAGCATGAGCATCCCACTTATGCGTCTGCTCATGCAAACTTTGACGCACCTTAAGGAGCAGGCGTCTGCAGCCAATGTTGATGAGGAGGAAGAGAAGGAGGGAATCCTTGATGACATTCAGCCATTGTCTGCTCAGGGACCTCTCCTGGACGAGGTGGAGGAAGAAGAGGAGGAGGAGGAGGATGATGGGGATGATTACTTAGGGGAGGAGGATGCATCTCGTGGGGCAAGTGAAAATGTTGGCGTGGCAAGGTCTGGTACAGGGTTTGTGCGTGACTGGAGGGATGTGGATTTGCCAGAAAGTGCTCCTCCACCCAGCACTCGCAGTGCATCATTGACACCGGGAACATTGGCCCACATGTCAGATTATGCCTTGCAGATCCTAAAAAGGGACCCCCGCATTGCCAAAATGATGAACGATGACGACTACTGGTTGGCCAGCATCCTGGATCCACGCTATAAAGGCAAATTACAAAACATCATGCCACAGGAGTACCTTGACCTAATATTGGCTAATAAACAAGCAACTCTGGTAAATCGGTTGCTTGAGGCATTCCCAGCACACAGCAGCGGTGATGGTTCTCACACGAGCCGTACGGGCCGGGGGCAGCTTGGCAGAGGTGTTCGTGGTGCACACAGCAGAAGTGGCGTTGGAGACAGGGGTTTCATGACAATGTTGTGGACTGATTTTTCAAATACCGCTCACACAACTGGTAATACTGCATCGATGGAAAGTGACAGGAGACAGCAGTTGTCAACTATGGTAACAAACTACTTTTCCTCCCATATCGATGTTCTCCCACACAGGTCATTCCCCTTTGATTATTGGGCCGCTAAACTGGACACCTGGCCTGAATTGGCCCAATATGCCTTACAGGAGCTCGCTTGCCCAGCTGCAAGTGTGCTATCGGAAAGAGTCTTCAGTGCAGCTGGATCAATCCTGACAGAAAAAAGGACCCGTCTGTCAACCCAAAATGTGGATGATCTAACCATTAAAATGAACCACGCATGGGTTTCCAAGGATTTTGTCCCACCTTCCCCTGATGACACATAGGGTGACAGAAAAATGGCTTGCTTTGGTCCACCTCTTCCTGGTACTTCACCTATTTCGCCTTTTGCATCAGCTGAATGTCCAACATCAACATATGCCACTTTCTAAAACTCCCTAACTGTGCTGCCTCCCCCCCATGGCCGGGGTCACCACCTACCGCACGACACCGTGCGAGTGCCGTTGCCCTGGACAGGTGGGTAGGCCGACTCTTGGGCGCGGGCACTGGCACAGGGTCCCTCATAGTGCAATCAAGTGTCTCTGACGGTGGTGGTGCACACCCGCCGTCAGACACACCGCTGTACTATGAGGGGCCCAGTGCCAGTACCGACGCCCACGAGTGGGCCCCCCTTGCTTGGGCAGGGCCCCAGCATTTGCAATCTTTACCTCTCCCTGCTCCTCCGCTGTGTAATCTGGGCCGTCAAATCCATACTGTGCCTGACACCGTCTGAGCCTGCCTCCTGAGACATATATTTTGAATGTGTACGCTATCCATACATGTTATCCAGGGATACGGTACCCTTTTTAACCTTTGTGCAATCACGTGCAATCCATACTGGGCCTAACACCGTCTGAGCCTGCCTCCTGAGACATATATTTTGAATGTGTACGCTATCCATACTTGTTATCCAGGGATACGGTACCCTTTCTAACCTTTGTGCAATCACGTGCTATCCATACTGGGCCTAACACCGTCTGAGCCTGCCTCCTGAGACATATATTTTGAATGTGTACGCTATCCATACATGTTATCCAGGGATACGGTACCCTTTCTAACCTTTGTGCAATCATGTGCAATCCATACTGGGCCTAACACCGTCTGAGCCTGCCTCATGCTGTATAGACATATATTTTGAATGTGTACGCTATCCATACATGTTATCCAGGGATACGGTACCCTTTCTAACCTTTGTGCAATCACGTGCAATCCATACTGGGCCTAACACCGTCTGAGCCTGCCTCATGCTGTATAGACATATATTTTGAATGTGTACGCTATCCATACATGTTATCCAGGGATACGGTACCCTTTCTAACCTTTGTGCAATCACGTGCAATCCATACTGGGCCTAACACCGTCTGAGCCTGCCTCATGCTGTATAGACATATATTTTGAATGTGTACGCTATCCATACATGTTATCCGGGGATACGGTACCCTTTCTAACCTTTGTGCAATCACGTGAAATCCATACTGGGCCTAACACCGTCTGAGCCTGCCTCATGCTGTATAGACATATATTTTGAATGTTTACGCTATCCATACATGTTATCCGGGGATACGGTACCCTTTCTAACCTTTGTGCAATCACGTGCAATCCATACTGGGCCTAACACCGTCTGAGCCTGCCTCCTGAGACATATATTTTGAATGTGTACGCTATCCATACATGTTATCCAGGGATACGGTACCCTTTCTAACCTTTGTGCAATCACGTGTAATCCATACTGGGCGTGAGAACGGCTGGCGAGCTGTTAAGCAAGCTACAGCACCTGTCCAGACAAGTACAGGGATTCCCTAGCGAGGAGACTTATTTGATTGTTTTCAATGTTGGGACAGCAATTTTTGGGGAGCACTATACTCTGGAGAATGATAGATGGGGCCCACCATACACTGGAACATTCCAAAGGTGGACATCAGACACTGGAGCAGCATTTACAGGGCCCATTATACACTAGAGCATTAGAAATGGGGCCCATTATGTTTGGAGCATTATTTGGGCCCATAAGACAGTGGAGCTTCATCCATGGGGACCAACATATACTGTAGCATTATGTGGAGCTCATCATATACTGTTTCAAACATTATATGGGACCAATGATTCTGTATGGAGAAATAGATGGGCCTCGTCATGAGATGTAAAAAGTGAGGTATTTTTCATTGTACTATACCGCTATTTCTCTGCCGTATCGGAGCATGATGAGTTGTGGTATGTGTTAAAGGGGCGCTCTTTCGCCCAGGGCACATGAAAACCTGGAGCCAGCCCTCCCCCCCCACAGTTTGTAGCCAAATAACCCCCATTTTTCAGTGCGTAACTTGTATTATGAAGTTAATTAAGGTTGACAAGCTTAAGAAAGAAGAATTGATGCTTTTGGCATTCAAATGGGCACTGTAGGTGTGTTTCCTGTCCTCCTCTCACTGCCGACTTTTATTCCCCATTGACTTACATTGGGTTTCGTGTTTCGGGACGACCCCGACTTTTCCCTATAATCGGACGATCTTGCTCGACCCGACTTTTGGAAAAGTCGGGTTTCACGAAACGAAACACGACCCTAAAAAACCAAAAGTCGCTCAACTCTAGTTAGGAGCACTTTATGATACTATCTACCAACATGTCCACTCAAAAGATGTGTTATATCCCCCTCTATAGCAAAGAGTTTTGGTCATTGATGGAGGCGGTGCGCATGCCGAGATTTTGAGTTGTCCTGAGGAATGTGCGGCGTGTCAATGGTGTTTCCATGACGATTGGGACAGTTATGTACCTGGCTGTATATGGACCACATGACCGCTGGGTATTTCTCCCGTTGGTTGACGTATCTCAATCAATCTCGAACATGCGCCGATTATGCCATTTAGATCAATGTGGGATTTTGTAGTTTATGGATGTAGTGGGCTGTTCCTAATGCGTATGGGAATATTCTCCTGACCATTCATATATATGTTTAATGTGCCGCTTGAATTAAAATACGCAGGCGCAATGATTTACACTATTTAACATATATGGGAATAGGACCTATTTTATGTGGACCATGTGATCATTTGATGTATTATTATTGGCTAAAGTGAGTCATGTGGTCGGAGTAGGTGGAGTACATACTTGGGAACAGGACCTTTCCGGTTTGTACCATGTGATTTCTGAGTGTAATTCCATTGGCTGAAGGGAACCATGTGACCGGGTTGTATGAGTTCGTGCGCGCAGGCGCAGTTGGTGCTCACGTTGATAAGTTCATGTAGGCAGGCCCTTGATGTGTACGCGCGCAGGCGCGATGTGTGTGTAAAGAGCGGAACTAGTGTTTTTAAATCAGGTGCCACTTGTTATCATTGACCAATCACGGGAATAGGATTAATACTTAAGTGGGTTAGCCCCCTACCATGACACACCTCCTTGATGAAGCACAGCATAACGCGCGTCGGGGTATGAGGGACGATCCAAGAAGCATCTTGAGTGCATGGTATGTTACGATATTCATGTTCATTGCATGATACGTGGTTTGAGGGAATGTAGCATGGGTATCTGACTGAAGGAATTCAGGAGGTTCTGTTGCCCCTGTATAGTGGGATATTTTTGCGGATAGCCAGCTTATTCAAATGAAAGACAGTAGAATCATGCTGATCCCTAAATACGTCTTTTCCATACATGATAATGCACTAGCGTAGTGAAATGTACTTTTTATGATGCTTCTATGATTATGTTGTCTCTCTATATGGTCTAGCACCTTCTTTTTTAAGTTTTGTAATGTATTGTCATTAATAAAGATAATTTTTACATGTGCCATGGTGTGGAACCTCCTTGAGTTAGGATTGGGTTACCGCAAAGGTGTTTATCAGTCTTATATATTCAGATGCCTTCTAGGGGGGCACGTGTGCGTGTCAGGCACGTGTCTCCCTGCAGCATAAGTATCACGGCAGCAAAAGTATCTCGAAAATGCAGTTATTACCACGGCAGTTAGTCTCGGCAGGAGTCAGGACCCCACACTATCTACCTGTCTCTTTTGGGTATGTCTACTGAGTAAGCCCTTCTTATTACTTGCACCTAGCTTCTCTTAACCTATCTTATTTCTTCACCATGTTTACATATGCCCTCACAGTGTTTGCTCCTTTAGTCCTCACTCTCCTTCGCTCTCCCCAAACCCTAGCACCCTCTAACCAAATAATCATCTCCCCTTCCCTCTTTCCTCCCCACCTGACCTCCTCTGCTGAACTGCTCCTCAACCTCAAATCTGTCTGAATGAAACATAAAACAAGCTGCCCACTCTCCTTCTCCCTTCTGCTCTCCCTTTCTCTGCTTCTCCTCACTGCTGGAGACATATCTCCCAATCCTGGACCCCCACAGCTCTCACCCCCCACTACTTCCCCTTCCTACCGCTCCCTTTTTAATAAGAACTACCACAATCTTTCCAACTTAAAACGTGTGCCATTGACACCCAACCCCCTGCTCCCTCTCTTGGGTGCACTTTGAAATGCCCGCTCCATATGCAATAAGCTCCATGTGATTCATGACCTCTTTCTCTCTCACAATCTTGCCTTCCTCGGCCTCACAGAAACATGGCTGACACCCTCTGACACCGCCTCCCCTGCTGCGCTGTGTTACGGCGTCCTCCACTTTACCCACACTCCTCGCCCTGGAAACAGACACGGTGGAGGAGTGGGTCTTCTCCTTTCTTCCAACTGCACCTTCAACCCAATCCCACCTCTTCCCTCCCTAAACCTCCCCTCTATTGAAGTTCACTCTGTCCACATCTACTCTCCCTCCAACCTCCAAGTGGCCATCATATACCGACCTCCAGGCCCGACCACTGCCTTCATTGACCAATTCTCTACCTGGCTTCTTCATTTTCTTTCAACCGACACCCCCACTATCATCATGGGTGACTTCAACATCCCCACTGATACCCTTCAGTCAGCAGCCTCCAAACTCCTGTCCCGTACTTCATCATTTGGACTTACTCAGTGGTCCTCCGCAGCCACCCACACAGATGGACACACATTAGACCTGGTCTTCACCCGTCTCTGCTCTCTTTCTAACTTCACCAACTCCCCTCTCCCTCTGTCTGACCATCATCTACTCACTTTCTCATCCCTGTCCTCCTCACCTGGCACCCATGTCCAGCAACATGCACACCCCCGCAGAAACCTTGCACACCTAGACACCCACGTGCTCTCTGACTCTATTCTACCACTGGCATCCATATCCTCACTCCATGACACAGACAGTGCCACTGCTTTCTACAATGCCACTCTCGCATCAGCTATTGACACGGTTGCCCCTCTCGTTCATGACAGAATGCGACGTAGCAACAGACAACCCTGGCACAATAACACCACTAAAAAGCTCCGGCAAGTATCCAGGATTGCAGAGCGGCGCTGGAAGAAAACAAATTCGCCAGTCGACTTCACCACATTCAAACAGGCAACACTCGATTTCAAATCTGCCCACACCTCTGCTAAACAGGCCTACTTCACAACCCTCGTATCTTCCCTATCTTACAACCCAAAACAGTTATTCAAAACTTTTAACTCCCTCCTCCGCCCTCCACTGCCTCCTCCAACCTCCCTCATCTCTGCCGAGGACTTTTTCACACACTTCAAAAACAAGATTGACCAAACAAGGCAAGTATTCATCACCCAACCACCACAACCCCTTTGTATTCCAGACCAATGCCCAAACCCCATAACCTCACTCTCCATCACTGAAGGGGAGCTTTATCGCCTCTTCTCCAAATCGCACCTCACAACCTGTGCACTTGACCCCATCCCATCCCACCTCCTCCCCAACCTCACCACCACACTTATCCCATCCCTAACCCACCTCTTCAACCTATCACTAACTTCCGGTACCTTCCCTTCTGCTTTCAAGCATGCCACAATCACGCCTATCCTTAAAAAGCCAACCCTCGACCCAACCGCTATGTCCAGCTATCGGCCAATATCATTGCTTCCAAACTCCTGGAACAGCATGTCCACGCTGAACTTTCCTCCCACCTATCATCTAACTTGCTCTTTGACAATCTACAATCTGGTTTCCGCCCCCATCACTCCACCGAGACAGCCCTGACCAAAATTACTAACGACCTACTTACAGCCAAATCAAATGGACAATACTCCATACTCCTGCTTCTAGACCTGTCCGTTGCATTTGACACATTTGACCACTGCCTCCTACTACAGATCCTCTCCTCCTTCGGCATCAAAGGCCTTGCCCTATCCTGGATCTCCTCATACCTTTCCAACCGCACATTCAGCATCTTCCACTCCCACACCACCTCCTCATCCCACCCTCTCTCTTTTGGAGTCCCCCAAGGCTCTGTTTTAGGACCCCTACTCTTCTCAATCTATACACTTGGTCTGGGGAAACTCATAAAGTCCCACGGATTCCACTACCACCTTTATGCTGATGACACTCAGATCTACCTCTCTGGCCCAGACGTCACCTCTCTGCTGTCCAGAATCCCAGAGTGTCTATCAGCCATATCCTCCTTCTTCTCCTCTCGCTTCCTCAAACTCAATGTAGACAAATCTGAACTCATCATCTTTCCTCCATCTCACAGATCTTCTTTACCCGACCTAGCTATAACAATTAATGACATCACACTTTCCCCAGTACCAGAAGTCCGCTGCCTCGGAGTAACCTTTGACTCTGCCCTGTCCTTCAAACCGCACATCCAAGCTCTTTCTACCTCCTGTCGCCTCCAGCTCAAAAATATTTCCAGAATCCGTCCTTTCCTCAACCCTCAATCTACTAAAATGCTTGTGCATGCCCTCATCATCTCCCGCCTCGACTACTGCAACATCCTTTTCTGTGGTCTCCCTGCTAACACCCTCGCACATCTCCAGTCCATCCTTAACTCTGTCGCCCGACTAATTCATCTCTCTCCTCGCTACTCCTCCACTTCTCCCCTCTGCAAATCTCTTCACTGGCTCCCATTCCCTCAGCGTATCCAGTTCAAATTACTAATTCTGACCTACAAGGCCATCTATAACCTGTCTCCCCCATATGTCTCTGAACTAATCTCCCGATACCTTCCCTCACGTAATCTCCGGTCCTCCCAAGACCTCCTTCTCTCCTCCACACTTATTCGTTCCTCACCCAACCGCCTTCAAGACTTCTCCCGAATAGCCCCTATTCTCTGGAATTCTTTGCCCCAACAAGTCCGACTATCAACCACATTTGGAAGCTTCAGACGGAACCTGAAAACCCACCTCTTCAAGAAAGCCTACAGCCTGCAATGACCCCGCTAAATCCTTCCCTCTCACCACTACTGGTGATATCACCTCAACCAACACCGGAACTGCTGCAACCCACCAACCTACTGTCTCCTTCCCCACCATCCTGTAGCATGTAAGCCCGAAAGGGCAGGGTCCTCTCTCCCCTCTGTATCAGTCTGTCATTGTTAGTTTGTTTACTGTAAGTGATATCTGTAATTTGTATGTAACCCCTTCTCATGTACAGCACCATGGAACCAATGTTGCTATATAAATAAATAAATAATAATAATAATAATAATAATAATAATAATAATAATATATAGTCTCAGTGTACAGGTAATACAGGGATCACCAGGGACATTATACACAGGAGCTCTGATTATAGTGTCAGTGTACAGGTAATACAGGGATCACCGATGACACTATACAATGGAGCTCTGTGTATAGTGTCAGTCTACAGGTAATACAGTGATCACCAGTGACATCATACATACACAGGACATCTGTATACAGTGTATAGTGTCAGTGTACAGGTAATACACTGACTCACTGGTGACATCTCTAGTTGAAGTCCTTCATCTTCATCCGGCAGAGACCACCATCATAGAGAGCGAGAGAGAGAATTTTTTTTTAGGTGCTAGAATGGAAAATGCAGCTGTGGGGGTTAAATTAAAGGAAAATATATTTTCCGGGCATGCTCAGTTTTAAAAGACGGAATCTGTCGCTGGATACACAGAACTCATACAGAACTGGTCCTGAACATTTGGTATAATACACAGAACTCATACAGAACTGGTCCTGAACATGTGGTCTAGTACACAGAATGCATACAGGACTGGTCCTGAACATGTGGTCTAATACACAGAACTCATTCGAACTGGTCCCGAACATGTGGTCTAATACACAGAACGCATACATGACTGGTCCTGAACATGTGGTCTAATACACAGAACTCATACAGAACTGGTCCTGAACATGTGGTCTAATAATAATCTTTATTTTTAATAATCTTTATTTTTATATAGCGCTAACATATTCTGCAGCGCTTTACAGTTTTGCACACATTTTCATCACTGTCCCCGATGGGGCTCACAATCTAAATTCCCTATCAGTATGGCTTTGGAGTGTGGGAGGGAACCGGAGAACCCGGAGGAAACCCACGCAAACACAGGGAGAACATACAAACTCCTTGCAGATGTTGTCCTTGGTGGGATTCGAACCCACTGTGCTGCCCTAACACAGAATGCATACAGGAATGGTCCTGAACATGTGGTCTAATACACAGAACTCATTCGAACTGGTCCCGAACATGTGGTCTAATATACAGAACTGGTCCTGAACATGTCAAATACACAAAACGATACAGAACTGGTTCTGAACATGTGGTCTGATACACAGAACTAGTAATGAACGTGCTATAATAAATAGGACCGTATAGAACCGGCCCTATACAGGTGGTTCAATACAGAGAACTCATAAATAACCATTACTGAATATTTGGTTTAATACATAGAACTGGTACTGAGCATGAGCTCTAATACACAGAGCGTCAACAGTGCAGTTTGTGTGTCCCTACAGAGAGGCGATAGGTGCTGATTGTTCATACATGACTCCTAATGGAGCGTTGTAGGGCGCACATTTTCTAGGACAAAGGCTGCACATAAATCTCATGAGTACAGAAATGATAACAGGGCTAATGAACTAGAAGTGGGACCAAGGTCATGGGCAATGTAGAGGGTGTCTGAGGTTATAGCAACCATTTACTATTTGTTATATGGTCGGTATGCTGCAGGAGCAAGATGTATGGGGATTGTAGGCAAACATTTAGGATTACAAGGAGATAATTTATTACAAGATATAAAAAAGAGCTTGCTGTAAAATTCTTGTTGCTTGTATAGCACCAGTATGTTATACTGCGCTGTACAGACATTATCCCAATTCACACAGTCCCTGTGCTTAATGTGGCTTACAATGGGATTTCCCTATCTGGAACACATACAACCTAGAGTCACTTTTTAGGAAACAGCCTAGGTTTTTCTACTGAGTGAAGAAACTAGAGAATCTAGAGGAAACCAACATAAAACCCCATGCTGATGTCATTCTGGTCTTCATACTGCAAAGTAACGGTGCCAGTCATAGTACACCATAGAAAATGGAGCAAGTCACTAACGCTGGACCTGCAGTATAAGATTGTTATATAGAAGGATATTCCCCAAATTGAAAGTTATCCCCCATCCATAGCGGAGCCCTGGATCAGAGGTGCATTCTCAACCTCCTTTTCATTCATTTTCTATGGGATTGCAGGAGCAGGCGCTCAGCTTTTTCAGGCAGTCCTCTACAGGCTGGAGATACATGGTGACATATGGAGCGTGACAGCAATTCTCAGACCGATAGCGCAACCAAAAACATTTGTGCAAATTTCTGCCATGCAATTAATTTGAAGCTGTGTTTTTGCTGTTGAAACACAGCAAAATCCCATACAAATCACATGCAATGAAGTCTACATGCAACTTGTGAGCAATGACAGTGGATCGATCAGATTTGGAAACATTGCAATCTATTTAACTATCTAAAGGTGCATCTCATATATTAGAATATCATTAAAAGGTTAATTTATTTCAGTTCTTCAATGCAAAAAGTGAAACTCATTATATAGAGTCATTACAGAGTGATCTATTTCACGTGTTTATTTCTGTTAATGTTGATGATTATGGCTTACAGCCAATGAAAACCCAAAAGTCATTATCTTAGTAATTAGAATACTTTATAACACCAGCTTGAAAAAATGATTTTAAAATCCAAAATGTTGGCCTACTGAAATGTATGTTCAGTAAATGCAGTCAATACTTGGTCGGGGCTCCTTTTCCATCAATTACTGCATCAATGCGGCGTGGCATGGAGGCGATCAGCCTGTGGCACTGCTGAGGTGTTATGGAAGCCCAGGTTGCTTTGATAGCAGCTCATCTGCATTGTTGGGTCTGGTGTCTCATCTTCCTCTTTAGGCTATGTGCACACGCTGCAGTTTTGGCCGCTGCGGATCCGCAGCAGTTCTGCAGACAGTGTACAGTAGCATGTAAATCTATGTGATTTACAATCTGCTGTGCACATGCTGTGGATTTTTACCTGCGGTTCCTCAGATACAAATCCGCAGCATGTGCACATAGCCTGACTATACACCATAGATTCTCTATGGGGTTAAGGTCAGGCAAGTTTGCTGCCAATCAAGCACAGTGATACTGTTGTTTTTAAACCAGGTATTGGTACTTTTGGCAGTGTGAAGTTTCCACAATCAGTGATGGTTTGGGGAGCCATGTCATCTGCTGGTGTAGGTCCATTGTGTATTATCAAGACCAAAGTCAGCGCAGCCGTCTACCAGGAAATTTTATAGCACTTCATGCTTCCCTCTGCCGACAAGCTTATTGGAGATGGAAACTCATCTGACCGTAACCCCATAGAGAAGATGAGAGACACCAGACCCAACATTGCAGACGAGCTGAAGGTTGCTATCAAAGCAACCTGGGCTTCCATAACACCTCAGCAGTGCCACAGGCTGATCGCCTCCATGTAATTAGCGGTCCAAACACCAAAAGCCGGCTAATATATATATACATATTATATATTGTAAGATGGCTGCCGGACGAGTCCTTGAGAGAAGATTTGTGTCATCGCAGCTATTAGCTGCGGTGATGTGAGCTTGGAAGCATGCTCCAGCACATATAGTGCTGAGAGAGCTATTAGGCCATTCCAGGGTCGGGTTTTATGAGCGGTCATAAGAGATGGGTGGGAATGACTGCTCACATATCCCAACCCCAGGAATGTGGTTTGGCAGATAAAATGGAGGCCGAGTGTCTCATTCAGTGTCTGAAGCTGGAGATGTGTGGATCTCCTGTGTGTTGGTCTGTGCTAATGTAATAAAATGCAGGAGCTGAGTATGTCACCACGGAACAGACGGACCAACAGTTGAAGGGGAGGTTAATTTACAAGGATTAATACAGGCAAAATAATGGTTCAAGTATTGGTAATAGGAAAACAATCAAAAGAGGCAAAACCAGAATTAAACAGTATTATCCGGAGTTTTCTTATGAAGGAACTTATCAGTTCGAAGGGGTCTTGATTGAAGAGTCGGACTTCTCCCAAGTTGGAACCGAATCACCAGCGGCGCTTGTCGTCTGAAGTCTCTGTACACTGTTGTCTTTACAATCCTCCGCTGGGGTCACAACAGCCTCTCCCAGGGGAAACAACACTCCGTCCCATGTTAGATCTCTCAGCAGGAATCAGGGGCTCGGCACCAGCCCCGCAGGGGTCACGGATCCTGCACGGATCACTGTCTCTGCACGTGCTGCTGTCTCTGCGCCAGTTTCTGTCTCTACACAGGCTGCTGTCTCTGCACTAGCTGCCATTTCTGCACAGGCTGCTGTCTATGCACTGGGCACGGTCTCTACACGGGGGGTCAGGACACACCTCATATTTCACTGCAGACTCCAGATTCACGTAGTCACGGGCTACGGTCTCTCTACTGGTCTCAGTCTCTATACAGGCCTCCGCTTCCCTGCGGGTCTCAGTCTGTCCACAGGGATCAGGGCGCACCTTTGCTGTCATCGTAGTACACGGTCTCACGTACTCACAGTCTGCAGTCTCTGAGCGCATTATCTCGGTCTTTGCCCTGTGAACGAGAGCTCTGTCTCTCTTGGTCTGCATCAGCGTCCTCTCCTGACTCCTGCCCCGGCTGCTCTGAGGAAACCACGCGCTCTTTTCCCGCTCTCTGCTCGGCTGTCTTCCTGTGTCCAGCCCCTTCTCTGTCTCCCGGGGAACCTGCTACCCTGCTCAATGGTTCCGGGCACGGAGCAGAGGAGGCAGCCCTCCCCCGACTCTTCCTGCACTTCACCCCCTTACATTAAGGCCGGGGTCACACTAACCGACACAAAATACGGTCCGTAGTTTACCGGCGTAATATGGATGAATGACCCCTAAATAGTGATCCGTATGTCATCCGTAAGCAAGGTGTGGTCGCGTATTTTGCGCATGTAAGCATCCGTATGTAATCCGTATGGCGAGATTTTCTCGCCGGCTTGCAAAATGGACATATAATGGAGCCCTATGACAGGTTTTATAACACAAACGAAAGAATAGATATAGACACATAGAATACATATATATATATATATACATACATGTCATTGAGACATATATATATATATATATATTTATATTTCACAGAGTTCTTCATAGTAGAATAGCTGCTAATTCAATTGACGGCTTTTGTCAAATCATTCCCCAACCCGACATGAAATGACACATGGTTATGGTTTACATACAGTAAACCATTTCATTTCTGTTTTTTTTTTGTAGGTCTTTCATTAGTAATTAGATAAGGGTTGATGTGTAAAATTTGGGAGGTGTAGGTGTTAATTTAAGGGGTTAATTCGTTGTAAAAAAATGTGTGGGCTCCCGCGGGTTGGGGAATAATTTGACAAAAGCCGGCAATTGAATTAGCGGCTATTCTGCTATGAAGAACTCTGTGAAATATAAATATATATATATGTGTCTCAATGACATGTGTGTATATATATATATATATATATATATATATGTATTCTATGTGTATATATCTATTCTTTCGTTTGTGTTATAAAACCTGTCAGTGTGATTTTACTGTATAGCGCACTGAATTGTCGGCTTTTCTAAAGGACACTGGGTGCGTATTTCTCGCAAGTCACATGTGTGGTCCGTGTGTAATGCGTATTTTTTGCGCACCCATAGACTTGCATTGGCATACTACGGGTGTAGTACGCTGACAATCGCAGCATTCTGCAATTGGCACGGACCGTAGAATACGGACGAGAAATATACGGCTGATGGGAGCTGCCCCATAGAGAATCATTGGTCCGTGTCTAATGCGTGCTTTTAACGCCTCTCACTCGTCCGTATTCCTCTCTAGTGTGACCCCGGCCTAAGGCCTAAAGAACCAGACACTTCCTGAGCGGGCGGCCCTGCTGTATTGTATGCACTTTTTACTTTATGTTTTCACTTTATGCCGGAAAATGGTGTTCTTTGGTTTTGCTATCCTGAGCGGTTTATGAAGTTTGAATTAACTTTCCTGGACATTTTAGCAATATTGCTGTCTGTGTCTATGTAAGCAGGTTGTGGGATGCAGTAACGCAGAGGCGCAGAGCAGGGGATAACAATTTAATTGTACAGTAAAGGTACTCCTCGCAGGGAGATAAACAGTTAAATTGTAAATGAATGGCAGACAAACAATAACAAAGTGATAGCAGTTCATTCAATAAACTTATCGTGTCCTTAGATTCCTCAGCCGACAAGGATCTGCTGGGTGTTGTAGTCCGGGCGACAGCTGGGATAGTGGTCACAGATGGAAGCCTTTGGACGATGGTCCGTCTTCTGGCGGCAGTGGTCGGTCTCCGGTACCCCCTACCCTATGAATTGATGTAGCTGAAGCAAACAAGGCCACAGCACTGTCAGGGTCCAACGTGAGCGGGCAAGGATAAACTGGCAAGGTAGGCCGCAAATGTCTGTCCAGTACTTGGCTTTCTTTATGCAGCGTGTGCGCTGTACTCACGGTCACGAAGCGCACGGCACCATGCTCTCTGGCAGTTACCGGGCACAAGGCACCTCGCTCTCTCAGACTCCTGCTGGTGGCGGCGGGAGTGGACGGACGCAGCCCTGCGTGGTGCTGGTGCTCAAGGGGTGGAGCACACTTCTCCGCCTGCTGCGTGCCGCTTGTTTGCACCAAAGCCCACTGTTTCCGCGCGCTTCTCCTCACTGCCCAGGTTAGCCACGCCCCCTCTTCCTGTGTCATGGGGCCTGTCCGGTCCCCTATTTCTTCCCCCAGGCAGCAAGGGATGCAGCCTCAACAGTTCCAGAGCCAGCTCGGTACAGGTCTTCCTCCTTACACCTACGTCAACTGCAGCTGAATGAGTACAAACATATATATTATTCAATGGGGTAAATGCTGATGCATAAATCTCCGTGTACCATACTGTGTGTGATTTCACTCTGAGATCGGACTCCGCTCATCCATCCAAGTCTATGGGTGAGTTGAAAGCATCAGACTGCACTTGGATTAAATCTGAGTGCAGTCTTATTTCCACAGTCTCACAGAATGGAGAAGATGGAGACATTTTTTTCTCCCTCTTCTCCTCATCCTAGAGAATCAGATTACTCTATGCTCACACTCTGGTCATTCTCTAATCAGAGTCTGATCGGAGTGTCATTTGCATAATCAGCCCGATTCTATAGGATGACAGAATCTACGGCCGTCTGACCGTAGCCTTAAAGATGTTCGGAATATTTAATTTCTATGTCAGGCAACGGAGGGAACAGTTGTCTAGTCAAGTATCGTGTATGTGTCTTATTCTAAGTAATGGGACAGGGACCTGCCGGGTGTCGGACGGTGGCCTCAGCGACTGTCCGGCCCGTTGCCTAACAGTCTCAGCGCATAAGGCGGAAATGCCAGGCGCTGCACAACCTCTTTACAGTATGTTAACCTGACGATACAGTAACACAACATTATATTAGCATAACAAAAGCCGCGCTCTCCGCTCTCCCACACAGACATATGTTTAGACCGCACATTTTTGTTTTCCTGAGAAACAAGTTTCTGAACAACCTGTGTGGTTCTCTGCCGCTTCTACAGTTTCTATCAATGGGTATTTGTCCACAGGTAATAGACAGTCTTCCCGTAAGTGATTCACAAGCTCCAGCTTAATAAAGGCGCTCTCTTGTGAGTGCGGTGAGTCACGCTGCGATATCATGCCACACTACAACAGCAATACATCGGAGGGTGGGCATCACAGAGCAACCAGCCTTACTCCAAACATCACAATGGTCCATACACATGAAGCCTGACTGCAGAGCGGACCACCATGTGTCTGAACAACCTCACATTCTATGCTGTCTTTACACATGGGCTTAAATAAAGCTTTAAAGAAAGTATGTTATACGTTATATTATTCAATTCAGGCCTCTGTTCACAATTGCACTGACCATTGCATGCAGCTGGTAAGGAGACCTTGGTGACTATATTACTTTTGAAGTTCAACTTGCTATTTGTATCTTCGTTCTGACTCCAGCTTAAAGGTTTTGTCCACCCCTTAAAATTCTTTTCATGAACTGCTTGCGTTCAAATAAAAAATGAAATCATACTAATCCCCATTCATTCCTCTTCTGATGCTGCCAGGGTACCCCGCCGGTCTCTGCACTTCTTCTGACCAGACAGGCGACTGATCATTTTCTGGCCACAGCAATGGTCACCACTTTAGCAATGTAGTCAATGATTCGCAGCAGCTATCATGACTCTGTATAACAGAAACAAGATGTACATCCCTTTCTGGCTGTACAGATATGTGACCACTGCAGACGATCACTAACCAAAGTGCTTGGGCTTAAGTTATATGCTGTCTTGGTGGAAGAAGTGGTAATACGCCATACGGGAAGGGGACCCAGGCAGCATTACAGAACTGATAAGAGATTAATTGTTTTTCATTTACATCTGTAAGGTTTCACAAAGTGAGTTCGGCCCACTAAAGCCCCCGTTACACATAGCAATATCGCTGTAAAGTCACCGATTTTGTGACGTAGCAGCGATATTGCTAGCAATATCGCTATGTCTGATACTTACCTCCAACCGGCTCCCCCACTGGTTATCACTGGTCGCGCGAGAACGTCCTGGACCGTTTCTCGTCGGGCGCTTCCTGTGGCGCTGACGAGCGACGCGTGGACGCAGGCGGGAGGATGTCAGGATCGCCGCGTCTGACAGGTAAGTAGCGACCCCCGACCGCTGCTATGCCGCTGGTGAGATCTGCCTGTGTGGCAGCTCACTAGCAACCACTTAGCGATGCACCAGCGATCCATATCATTGTCGGGATCGCTGGTGCATCGCTAAGTGTAACGGTACCCTAAGACTTTGGTTCAAGTGGGCATATAGACCCCAGGCGTTCGTGCAGCTTCCAGGGAACTCATGGAATCATGGGCACTGGGACTAACTGGAAACTCAGGAGCAGATGGACAAATGGACCCCAACAGGGATGAATGCGAGTTGAAACATAGTAGAAGAGATAATGGCGCATACCAAACACTAGTCACTAGAGCCTCAATCCCAAGACACAGGTGTGTGTCAGTTGGCCTTAAATAGGTCTAGGAAGATGATGTCATTGATCCATGCCGGGCAACCTGCAAAACCCAACGTGGAGCACAACAGAAGACACTGAGCCTAGGAGAAAGGAGGAGAGTCTAGAAAACCTGGGACAAGTTTGTAACAACAACTTGCATGAGGGTTTGCAAAAATATTTCAGGGGTGGACAGGTTTTATTTTGAATAAATATATTTATTATTTTTAATTACACAAGTCATTATATAATGTACTAAGATAAGCAAAAAAGTAATACCATGGCCGACACTGAGGCCTTCAGAAGATTCTCAGATGATACGGTAACCCATCGGCACCCCACAATCGTGTTGTGCAAGAGCCATCAGAGGCCTTTTAACCTCTTCCCGACCTTTGACGCCACATAGGCGTCATGAAAAGTTGTGCCAATGCGACCCATGATGCCTATGTGGCGTCATGAATTGATTGCCCCCCTGCGGGTCGGGTGACCGGGCTCACTGAAAGGTCACCCGACCAGCACACAGAGGACCCTTCATCATTAACCCCAGGGGCCGTGGCTTAGCCCCCACGTGCCTATGATCACTCTGATTGGCCGATAAAAGTGAAACCGCCAATCAGAGCGATAGTAATATTTCACCAATGAAATTTGGTGAAATATTACAATCTAGCCATGGCCGATGCTGCAATAGCATCTGCCATGGATGGAGACACCGATCAGACCCCCCCCCCCCCACGACTGACATCGCCGATCGGCTGCCGCCACCGACTGACAGCACCGATCGGCAGCCGCCATCATAATATGCCCCCTCTTCCCTTCCCACCGCTCCCCCCGCCTTCCGATCCCCCCTCTCACCCTCCACGGTGCCTCTGGCCGTACCTCTGGCCGTCCCGGTGTCCCGCCGTCTCGGATCATGGGTGCCGCAATCTTGGAAAATGGCGGGAGCATGCGCAGTGCGCCCACTCGAATCTGCAATGCTGCAGATTCATTCAATTATTTTGATCACTGTGAAACTCTCACAGTGATCAAAATAAAAAAAGTAAATCACCGCCCCCCTTATCACCCCCATATGTAGGGACAAATAATAAAATAAAGAAAATATTTTTATTTTTCCATTAGGGTTAGGGCTAGGGTTAGAATTAGGGTTAGGATTGGAATTAGGGTTAGGGTTAGAAAGAGGGTTAGAATTAGGATTAGGGTTGGAATTAGGGTTACGGTTGGGGTTAGGGTTGTAATTAGGGTAAGGCCTCTTTCACACATCAGGTTTTCGCCGTCAGGCGCGATCCGGCGCTTTTGACAAAAACCGGATCCGGCGAAATGCAATGCCGGATCCGGTTTCCCCCCCATTGACGTGCATTAGAGCCGGATCGAGCCGGATGGCCATGCGTTTCATCCAATTTTCGCCGGATCCAGCAATGTGACGCGATCCGGCGTCTGGAAAAAAACGGCTACTGTAACGTTTTTTGTCTCCGGCGAAAAAGCCGGACACGCCGGATCCGGCTTTTTCATACAATGAAAGCCTATGAGCGCCGCAATGCGCCTGATCCGGCAACAGCCGGATCCGGTGGCCGGATCCGGTTTTTTTGGTCTGAGCATGCTCAGTAGCTCTGCCCACAAGACATATATAAAAGCAAGACAGTGGGACCCTCAGCCACACCCAACATGCCACCCAAGCCAAGAACCAGGAGCAGGAGAAGGCAGCAGACATCTGCAGCAGCAGCACCATCAGCACCACCCCAAATGGAGCAGCATGCTGAACAACGGGAGGGGAGTCCAGCAGCAGATGAGAGACGGTAATTATCAAATCCCCCATTCCTCCAAACTAGGGCTATGGAATATCAAGATATTCATTGGCCCTTTGTTTCTCTTTATTCAACAGCCGCCCAATAGATGCAGCAGCAGCAGCAGCAGCAGCAGCAGCAATGGCAGCAGCAGGAACACCACCCACAGCCATGGAGTCTGGCCAGCAGGAAGACAGCACATCTTCTTCTGGGAGCCCTCCCTCGCATCGTCAGCGTTTGACGGTAAGTTTTTATTTCCAAAATCCATCATCTCTGTAATATATGTCTATTCATTGCCTTTTATTTCAAAACAGGAATCACAAGATGAAGAGGAGCTCCCAGAAGAAGGAGGAAGGGGTGGACAGACACTTGGAGTGGGCTCACAATTGGTAAGTTTTTTGCATCAAACGCAGAAACACAACATCACACTACACACAACACATAGAAAACAATGTTCTGCAGACCACACACAGCAAACAAATGCCTACATCCAAAGATATAACATTTTTTGTTTTCTTCTCTAGTCTTCCCAATCTGGTGCTCGGCCAAGAGGTCCTCGCAGTGCCTCCCAGGGTCGTCGGCGACAGCAACGCGGCGGTCACCAGCGTGTAAGTATAAATATTTTTGCTTTGTTTTTTTGCACTTTTTATTTCATTTCTTTTGTGGAGGCTAATTATGTTATTTTTGTCTTTTTCTTTAACAGCCTTCACAGCGTGCTCCCGACTCTGACGGTGAGGATGGAGGAATCGATGTGGACCACCTCATCGATCTCGTCAGAGAAAGGGAGCCGCTCTGGAATATGGCTGACCGCCGCCACGCTGACCTTATCGTTACCCGACGACTCTGGGAGGAAATCTGTTCGCTCCTTGTGGACCGCTGGGAGGACCTCGAAGCTCGGGCCCAGATTAAAGAGCGTAAGTATATACAGTACCGGTTGCTTGATTTAAACCAGTGTTTCCCGAACTCCAGTCCTCGTGGTCCCCACGGATCATGTGTTCAGGATTTCTATTTACTTTGGAAATCCTGAAAACATGACCCCTGGGGACCATGAGGACTGGAGTTTGGGAAACACTGATGTTGTATACTAACCACTTTGTCCTTTCTCGTTTCAGGGGAGAGAATTGTGAAGCGGTGGCGGTCTGTGAGGGATCGTTTCAAGAAGGAGTTCAATAAAGAGATGCGGGCCCCGAGTGGATCTGGAGGACGCAGGAGCAAGTATAAGTACGCACGAGCCCTGTCGTTCCTCCGGGATACAATGCTCACCAGAAGGTAAATATTACACACCACATGTGACAAAAAAATGTTTAGATGTAACTTTTTTTTTCAGCCAGGGCCATACCATGTCACTATTTTAATTGTTTTTTTTTCTCTTTATTCCACAGCACGGTGAGCAGCACTCGGAAGCCTGCACGATTGGACCCTTCTGAGGCGATCCCTGAGGAGACCGGCACCGAGGGACACTTCGACCGCCCCGGTACATCTGCACCTTCCCAGCCTTCCCACACATTCGACCCATCTGTCCCATCCACCAGCACAGGAGCATCGTGGCTGCCTACATTACATGAAGCTGCTGGTGAGGAGATCGCTTTCCCTTTACCCCACCCTTCTGCCCCTGCCACCTCTAGTACACCTGCGGGTACTGGGCGGCAGCGGCAGAGGGGTCAGGAAAAGAGTTATGCGCCAGAGTTCTTGCATCTGAATGCATCTTTCCAGAACTGTCTCAAAGTCTTGTCAGAGCAAATCTCCGCAGGCTTTCAGCAGATCAACTCCAGCATTCTGGAGGTGAAGACACTTCTGCAAACCATGCATTCAGAAGCAAGATCTTCGCCAAACCACACCTTTTTCAGGTCTGTTGTGGAGCGCATGGCAACACTATCTCCTACCCAGCAGATGCATGTAATGCATTCGTGCCACGGTGCTCTACAGCAGGTTACCTCCCAACCTCCACCTCCCACCACTGTAGTTCCTCCACCTGCACCCCCTCCAGCCACTTTCCATCCTCCCCCTCCTATTACATACCAGCAACCTCCCCAGTACCAGCAACCTCCCCAGTACCAGACATCTCCCCACTTCCAGCAACCTGCCCCATACCAAACTCCTTCCCCGTACCAAACTCCTTCCCCATACAACTTTCCATCAACATCATCTGCTCCTACAGTCCCTGCCCAACCCTCCACTCCACCGCCCACCACCTCTTCTGCCTCCCACATGTCCACCCATTCTGTAGCTTTTTCCACACCATCACCTCTAACTGTTCCTTCCCCACCACGATCCCAGACCTCTCTCCACACTCCCATTGTCGAAGTGTCCCGCAGCCCCTCCAGCAGTATTTCCACCCCACACTACACAGATTTATGATGTGTTTTGTAATAAAAATGCCCAGTTGGTTTCAAACCTTTATTAAAAAAGTTTTTTTAACTTTAAAAACAGTTTACAAAAAAAAATATTTTAAATAAAAGTTAAATTATTGTTTACACTGGTTGTCTGTCATTTCTTTCTTCGGCGAAATATGTTTAAAAAAAAGGTTAAATACAGGGTATTTAAAAGGTAAAAAGGTATTCAAAACCAGGTATATAACTGTGGGTAAATTTTAGCTTTTTGCTACAGTTGTGTTCCTGGTTGTGTTTGAAGCAAAGTATTTCACCTAAAAAGTTGTGTTTATTGTTGGTGATTTCCTAACAATGTACACAACTTTTGTTAAAAGGTGAAATACTTTGCATAAAACCAGCGTCGGACTGGAACACCTTGGGCCCACCAGAGAAAATCATTCTTGGGGCCCACTACGTAGCTGCATAGAGTTAAAAACCAGACCACCAATTATGCGGTAAAACACGCTAATATCCGGGTATAATATAAGGTTGTACATGTCTTAATTATGTAGCAGGAGTTGGGGTAGCCCCCTCATATAATATAAAGCAGCCCCCTCACATAGTATAATGAAGCCATCTAATAGAATATAATGCAGCCATCTCATAGAATATAATACTGCCCCCCTCATAGGGTATAATACTGCCCCCCTCATAGGGTATAATGCACCCCCTCATAGGGTATAATACTGCCCCCCTCATAGGGTATAATACTGCCCCCCTCATAGGGTATAATACTGCCCCCCTCATAGGGTATAATACTGCCCCCCTTATAGGGTATAATGCACCCCCTCATAGGGTATAATACTGCCCCCCTCATAGGGTATAATACTGCCCCCCTCATAGGGTATAATACTGCCCCCCTCATAGGGTATAATGCACCCCCTCATAGGGAATAATGCACCCCCTCATAGGGTATAATGCTGCCCCCTCATAGGGTATAATACTGCCCCCCTCATAGGGTATAATACTGCCCCCCTCATAGGGAATAATGCACCCCCTCATAGGGAATAATGCTGCCCTCCTCATAGGGTATAATGCTGCCTCCTCATAGGGTATAATGCTGCCCTCCTCATAGGGTATAATGCTGCCTCCTCATAGGGTATAATACTGCCCCCCTCATAGGGTATAATACTGCCCCCCTCATAGGGTATAATGCTGCCCCCTCATAGGGTATAATACTGCCCCCCTTATAGGGTATAATGCTATATAGATATAGAGTTAGATAGATATAGATAGAAAGATAGATGTAGAAATAGATAGATATAGAGATAGATAGTAGATAATGGATAGAAAGTAGATAATGGATAGATATAGATAGAAAGATTCATAGAGATAGAGATAGATAGAGATATAAAGATAGATATAGAAAGAAATATAGATAGATAGATAGATCGATAGGTAGATAGATATAGAGACAGATAGAAAATAGATAATGGATAGATAGATAGATATAGAGATAGATAGCTATAGATAGAAAGATATAGAGATAGATAGATATATAGATAGAGATAGATAATAGATAGAGATATACAGATATAATAATAATAATAATAATAATAATATAGACATATATAGATAGATATAGAGATAAATATATATAGATAGATGGCTATAAATAAAAATAGATATAGAGATATATATAGAGATAATAGATATAGAGATAATAGATATAGAGATAATAGATATAGAGATAGATAGATAGATATAGAGACAGATATAGAGATAATATCTAGATATTGAGATATGTATAGAGATAGATAGATATAGAGTTAGAAAGATAGATAGATATAGAGAGAGATAGAGATAGATAGAGATAGCTAGATAGATAGATATAAATAATAGAGATAATAGAGATAATAGATAGATATAGAGATAGATGGATAGATCAATAGATAGATAAAGAGAGAGAGATAGAGATAGATAATGAGATATAGAGATAGATATAGAGATATAGTGTTAGATAGAAAGATAGATATAGAGATAGATAGATATAGAGATAGATATGGATATAGAGATAGATATGGATATAGAGATAACAGATAGATATAGAGATAATATATAGATAGATAGATATAGAGATAGCTATAGAGAGAGATATAGAGATAGATATAGAGAGAAACAGATATAGATATAGAGATAGATATAGAGATAGATAGGTAGATAGATATAGAGATAATAGATATATATATAGAGATAGATAGATATAGATATAAAGATAGAGATAGAGAGAGCGGTAGATAGAGAGAGAGATAGATACAGAGATCGATAAATAGATAGAGAGATAGATATAGATAATAGATAGAGATAGATAGATAAAGATAGATAATAAATATAGAGATAACAGATAGAGATAGAGATAGAGTAAGATAAAGATATAGAGATAGGTAGATATAGATAATAGAGATAGCTAGATAGATAGACATAATAGATAGATAGAAAGATAGATATAGAGATAGATGTAGAGATAGAAAGATAGATATAGAGCGATAGATAGATAGATAGATAATAGATATAGATAATAGATAGAGATAAATAGATAGATAGAGAAAGATAGATATAGAGATAGATATAGAGATAGAAAGATAGATATAGAGATAGATGTAGAGATAGAAAGATAGATATAGAGCGATAGATAGATAGATAGATAATAGATATAGATAATAGATAGAGATAAATAGATAGATAGAGAAAGATAGATATAGAGATAGATATAGAGATAGAAAGAAAGAAAGATAGATAGATAGATATACAGAGAGATAGATATAGAGATAGAGATAAATAGATAGATAGATATAGAGAGAGATATAGAGAGAAATAGATATAGATATAGAGATAATAGATATATATAGAGATAGATATAGCTATAGAGAGAGATAGATACAGAGAAAAGATATAGAGATAAATAGATAGAGAAAGATAGATAGATAGATAGATATATAGATAGAAAGATAGATATAGAGATAGAGCGATAGATAGATATACAGAGAGATAGATATAGAGATAGATAGAGATATATAGATAGATAGCTATAGAGAGAGATAGAGATAGATATAGAGAGAAATAGATATAGATATAGAGATAGATAGAGATAGATATATAGATATAGATATAAAGATAGATATAGAGATAGATATAGATATAGAGATAGAGCGATAGATAGCGAGAAATATAGATATAGAGATAGATAGATACAGAGAAAAGATATAGAGATAGATAACGGATAGATAAATAGATAGATAGGTATAGAGATAGATAGATATAGATATTAGATAGAGATATATATATAGATAAAGATAGATAGATATAGATGGTAGCTAGATAGATAATAAATATAGAAATAATAGATATAGAGATAAATAGACATAATAGATAGATATAGAGATATATATAGAAAGATATAGAGATAGATAGATAGATATAGAGATAGATGTAGAGATAGAAAGATAGATATAAACATAGAGCGATAGATAGAGATAGATATAGAAATAGATAGATATAGATAATGGATAGAGATAGATATAGAGATAGATAATAGAGATAGAAAGATAGATAGATATGAGAGATATATAGAGATAGATAGATAGATAGATAGATAGAGAGAAACAGATAGAGAGAGCGAGAGAGATATAAAAAACAAACAAAACACAATACTCACCTCTCCTCCTCGCTCCCACGCTGATCCCGGCTTCAGTGTCAGGAGCTGCCCCCTCTGCCTGACACACAGTGGGTGCGCGATGTAGTGACGTCATCGCGCACTGGCTGTGAGCCAGGAGCAGAGAGGACTGAGGGCGGCGCCGGCCCTGATGCAGAGCGGCTCACTGGGCTGGGGGCGGGGCCTCTGGGGGGTGGAGACCTGAAATGATATTCACTGCTTCGCAGTGAATATTCATTTCTCTTTAGCAGCGGGGACAGGGGCTCCTGCCTCCTGACACCCGCTGCTGCTCCGCTGGAGCAGCGGGGGCCCTAGGCAACTGCTGGCCCTGTATGCCAGCAGGTGCCAGGGCCCACCAGATGCCAGGGCCCACCGGAGAATCCACCGGTTCCCCGGTGGGCCAGTCCGACGCTGCATAAAACACAACCAGGTACACACCTGTGGCCTAAAGCTAAAAATAGAGACCATGACAAGATAGCCAACTTTGGTTGGCAAAGGTATATACTGTTGGTACAGAAGGTACACAAGTTTGGTTAGGGCACAAATCTTTCACACTCTGTCATCCTGCCAGTGTACTCTGCCTTGAGGTGACAAAGTATAGTGCAAAATTGTCCCTCATTACTGAAACCGTCACAGAACTTCTAGTGGTAATGTCATGGTAATCTTGCAAGGTGGTTTCTTCAGAGGTGTCCTCAATGGAAATGGGTTCCTTGCAGATAACAAAATTGTGGAGTACCACGCAAGCTTTGATCACCTCGTCCACAGTTTCTGTCTTGAGGTTGATCGCAGTCAATAGGACCCGCCATTTGGCTGTCAGAATACCAAAGGTACATTCAACCATTCGTCTTGCTCTTGTGAGGCGGTAATTAAAAATGCGTTTTGGTCTTGTCAATCCTCTGCTAGAGTACGGTTTCAAAAGGTGTTCTGACAGCTGGAAGGCTTCATCCCCTACACAGACAAATGGCATAGGTGGACCAGATGTTTGCGGCAGCGGTCTAGGTGGTGGGAACTGGAAGGTGTTTCCATACAGTTTACGCCCCATGGCAGACAGTTTGAAAACTTGAGAGTCATTGGAGCGGCCATAGGCCCCAATATCAACAGCAATAAATAAATTTGTATTCCGCGTCAGCGATGGCCATGAGGACAATTGAAAAATATTTCTTGTAATTGAAATATTCCGATCCCGATCCGGCTGGCTTTACAATGCGGATATGTTTCCCGTCCACAGCGCCCAAGCAGTTGGGAAACTGACATATCTGTTGAAACTTGTCAGCAATTTCAATCCACCTCTCTGTTGTGGGCTCTGGTAAAAACTCTTCAGCTAAGGAGTCCCAGAGTGCACGGCATGTGTACTTCACTATTCCAGATATGGTGGAAATCCCGAGTCTGTACTGGAAATGCAGTGACGAAAGGGATTCTCCAGTTGCAAGAAATCTGTGGGGAATTAAAAAACAATAAATTAGTTTTAAATCACAGCATTACATACCAAAACTCAGCTATAACACTTGGAGATACAAACTACCACCAACAAGATTGCAGTGAAAGTGTGCTCTGATGCGAGCATATCCAATAAATGTGGCTTACCTTAAAGTCACCATCAGACGCTCTGCGGGTGAAACAGAGAAGCGGCAATAGGTGTCCGCTTTTCTTATGAGGTGTGCAATGCGCTCCACCAAGTAATCAAAATTCTCCATTTTCATCCGAACATATCCAAAAAATTTATCCGGGTTTCGTCGAAGGTCCATGCAGAGTGTAGAATAGACCCCACGCGTCATTCTCTTGGCTGTGATGGGGTGGATCCACAAACGTCGTCTACGATGCCTGATGCGCTGCTGTCTCGCTCTCTCCTTCTCCAGAACAATCACCCTCAAACGATTCGCCTCCGCTATAAAATCCGCCAAATTCTTCAAAATATTTCCAATCACAACATCCATCTTTGCCAGTAACTTGCTCTTCTCTCCAACCTGCACTTTCTCCTCTACAACCTGTCAAAGAAGGGCTGTAGGAACACGCTATATATAGTTTTCCAGTAGCCAATCCCGTTCGGAAGGCCACAAGGGTCAATTTTAAAAACCGGATCCGGCGTAATCCGTCGAAAAACGGATAGAAAAACGGATGAAACGGATCCGGTTTTGTCTGTCAAGAACAAGACGGATCCGGCAGAAAACCGGATCCGTCACATCAGGTCTTACAAAACATTTGCCGGATCCGGCGTTCCGGCACGACGCCGGATCGCGCCTGACGCCGAAAACCTGATGTGTGAAAGTAGCCTTAGGGTTGGAATTAGGGTTAAGATTAGGGTTAGGGGTGGGTTGGGGTTAGGATTATGATTAGGCTTGTGGTTAGAGTTAGAGTTGGGATTAGGGTTAGGGGTGTGTTGGGGTTAGGGTTGGAGATAAAATTGAGGGGTTTCCACTGATTATGCACATCACGGGGTCTCCAAACGCAACATGGCGCCACCATTTATTCCAGCCAGTTTTGCGTTCAAAAAGTCAAACAGTGCTCCTTCCATTTTGAGCCCTGACGTGTGCCCAAACAGTGGTTTACCCCCACATATGGGGTATCAGCGTACTCAGCAAAAATTGCGCAACAACTTTGGGGGTCTAATTTCTCCTGTTACCCTTGGGAAAATAAAAAAATGGGGGCTAAAAAAATTATTTTTGTGGAAAAATTTTTTTTTTTTTTCCACAGCACTGCGTTATAAACTTCTGTGAAGCACTTGGGGGTTCAAAGTGCTCACCACACATCTAGATTAGTTCCTTGGGTTGTCTAGTTTCCAAAATGGGGTCACTTGTGGGGGGTTTCCACTGTTTAGGTACATCAGGGGCTCTGCAAACGTAACATGACGCCCGCAGACCATTTCATCAAGTCGGCATTTCAAAACGTCACTACTTCCCTTCCGAGCCCCGACATGTGCCCAAACAGTGGTTCCCCTCCACATATGGGGTAACAGCTTACTCAGGATAAACTGGACAACAACTTTTGGGGTCCAATTTCTCCATTGTAAAAAAATAAAAAATATTTTTATTTTCACGGCTCTGCATTATACACTTCTGTGAAGCGTCTGGGGGCTCAAAGTGCTCACTATGCATCTAGTTAAGTTCCTTAGGGGGTCTAGTTTCCAAAATGGGGTCATTTGTGGGAGATCTCCAATGTTTAGGCACACAGGGGCTCTCCAAACACGACATGGTGTCTGCTAACGATTGAAGCTAATTTTCTATTCAAAAAGTCAAATGACGATCCTTCCCTTCTGAACCCTGCCGTGCGCCCAAACAGTGGTCCCCCCCCTCATATGGGGTACCAGCATACTCAGGACAAACTGAACAACAACTTTTGGGGTCCAATTTATCATGTTACCCTTGGGAAAATAAAAAAAAGCGAGCTAAAAAATAATTTTTGAGGGAAAAAATAAATTTTTTATTTTCATGGCTCTGCACTATAAACTTCTTTGAAGCACTTGGGGGTCCAAAGTGCTCAGTACACATCTAGATAAGCTCCTTGGGGGTTCTAGTTTCCAAAATGCGAAAAGGAGATGAATCCAGCGAGCCAAGTTTGAAGTACATAAAAAATCTTTTTCTTTATTTCAAACGTAGATTAAAAATATTTATCCATAGCAGCATATTATAAATATAGGCAGAGATAGGAAAAATTACTGCTGTAAAGCGCACGGCAAGACGCGTTTCGGCTAAACCTTTATCATGGGCCATTTTTATATCAGCTTGTTGGCCTTTGTCTCTGATAGGGTTTTGGCAGATTGCAGACAGCAGCCTGGGAATGATAAAGGTTTAGCCGAAACGCGTCTTGCCGTGCGCTTTACAGCAGTAATTTTTCCTATCTCTGCCTATATTTATAATATGCTGCTATGGATAAATATTTTTAATCTACGTTTGAAATAAAGAAAAAGATTTTTTATGTACTTCAAACTTGGCTCGCTGGATTCATCTCCTTTTCGCATTTATTGTTGGCAAGAGCTCCTGTCATTTATCCGTTGCTGAGAACCTATACAGTATAGCAGCTTATCTTTTGAACCAACCGGGTAAGCTGGCATTTTTCTTCTTTTTTAAGTTTCCAAAATGGGGTCACTTGTGGGGGGTTTCTACTGTTTAGGCACATCAGGGGCTCTGCAAACGCAACATGATGCCCGCAGAACATTCCATCATGAACATTCCAAAATGGCGCTCCTTCACTTCTGAGCTCTTCCATGCTTCCAAACAGTGGTCCCTCCCCCACATATGGGGTATCGGTGTACTCAGGACAAACTGCGCAACAACTTTTGTGGTCCAGTTTCTCCTGTTAGCCTTGTGAAAATAAAAAATAGTGGGCTAAAAAATCATTTTTGAGCAAAAAAAAATGATTTTTTATTTTCACTGCTCTGCGTTATAAACTTCTGTGAAGCACTTGGGGGTTCAAAGTGCTCACCACACATCTATATAAGTTCCTTCGGGGGTCTAGTTTCCAAAGTGGGGTAACTTGTGGGGGGAGCTCCAATGTTTAGGCACATAGGGGCTTGTTGTGAGTTCATTCTCCCCTCCGTCACTGAGGCCTGGTGAACTCCCTCTTCTAGTGAAGGAAGGTAGTGAGCCTGATTATCAGGCACCTGGGACTAATGAAGACGATTGGCTGAGTGGAGTCACTGACTGGATTTAAGGCAGCCTACGCCCTTTCTGCCCTGCGGGTGATTTCTCTGTGGACTCTTGGACACCAGTCTGATTCCTGCTCTCCTAAAGCTAAGTTTTCTGTTTGCCTTTTTGCATTTAAGATTTGTTTTTGTTTTTCTTGCTTTTTGGATTCTGCCACTCCCTGCTGGAGTGTGCAGTGTTCCGTTAGCTCTGTCTCCTGAAAGTACCTGAGTGCTGATTTAGTTTTTGAAGCTTAGTTGCTTCAGGGCCATTTTTATATCAGCTTGTTGGCCTTTGTCTCTGATAGGGTTTTGGCAGATTGCAGACAGCAGCCTTCCTATCCGTTCCTATCTAGGTAGTTTTTGGGCCCCGTCTTTGCTCAGCCTGTCTTTCTGTCTGTGTAAGTGTTTTCATCTTGCTTCACCGTCATTATATGTGGGGGGCTGCCTATTGCTTTGGGGTCTGCTCTGGGGCAGTTAGATTTCCCCTTTCCTTCTTTAGGCCTATGTATCTCTCCGGCTGTGATCGAGGGGTCTAGGTCATCGTAGGAACCCCCCACGGCTACTGCTAGTTGTGTTGATAGGTTCAGGGGTCTGCAATCTGATAGTTGCCTACTTCTCTGGTTTTCTGGACTTAGCTAGCATTTCTGTTTTTGCCTCCTACGGTGACTCAATAATAACAGGGGCTCTTCAAATGCGACATGGTGTCCGCTAACGATTGAAGCTAATTTTCCATTTAAAAAGTCAAATGCCACTCCTTCCCTTTCGGGCCCTGCCGTGTGCCCAAACAGTGGTTTATGACCACATATGAGGTATCGGTGTATTCAGGAGAAATTGCCCAATAAATTTTAGGATCCATTTTATCCTGTTGCCCATGTGAAAATGAAAAAACTGAGGCCAAAAAAATTTTTTTGTCAACAAAAAGTACTTTTTTTTACGGATCAATTTGTGAAGCACCTGAGGGTTCAAAATGCTCATTATGCATCTAGATAAGTTCCTTGGAGGGTCTAGTTTCCAAAATGGGGTCACTTGTGGGGGAGCTCCAATGTTTAGGTGCACATGGGGCCCTCCAAACGCAACATGGCAACCGCTAAATATTCCAGCATATTTTCCATTCTAAAAGTCAAATGGTGCTCCTTCCCTTCTGAGCCCTGCTGTGCACCGAAAGAGTGGTTTATGACCACATATAAAGTATCGGTGTTCTCAGGAGAAATTGCCCAACAAATTTTAGGATCCAGTTTATCCTGTTGCCCATGTGAAAATGAAAAAATTGATGCTAAAAGAAAATTTTTGTTGGCAAAAGTAAAATGTCCATTTTTTCCTTCCACGTTGCTTTAATCATAGAATCATAGAATCGTAGAGTTGGAAGGGACCTCCTGGGCCATCTGGTCCAACCCCCTGCTCAAAGCAGGATTCGCTAAATCATCCCAGTCAGATGTCTGTCCAGCCTCTGTTTGAAGACTTCCATTGAAGGAGAACTCACCACTTCTCGTGGCAGCCTGTTCCACTCATTGATCACTCTAACTGTCAAAAAGTTTTTTCTAATATCTAATCTGTGTCTCCTCCCATTCCGTTTCATCCCATTGCTTCTAGTCTTTCCTTGTGCAAATGAGAATAAAGTCATAGAATCATAGAATCGTAGAGTTGGAAGGGACCTCCTGGGCCATCTGGTCCAACCCCCTGCTCAAAGCAGGATTCGCTAAATCATCCCAGTCAGATGTCTGTCCAGCCTCTGTTTGAAGACATCCATTGAAGGAGAACTCACCACTTCTCGTGGCAGCTTGTTCCACTCATTGATCACTCTAACTGTCAAAAAGTTTTTTCTAATATCTAATCTGTATCTCCTCCCATTCAGTTTCATCCCATTGCTTCTAGTCTTTCCTTGTGCAAATGAGAATAAAGATGATCCTTCTACAATGTGACAGCCCTTGAGATATTTGTAGACAGCTATTAAGTCTCCTCTCAGTCTTCTCTTTTGCAAACTAAACAATCCCAAATCCTGCAACCTTTCCTCATAAGACAGGGTTTGCAGACCGGTCACCATTCTGGTTGCTCTTTTCTGAACTTGCTCCAGTTTGTTGATGTCTTTTTTAAAATGTGGTGCCCAAAACTGGACACAATATTCCAGATGAGGTCTGACCAAAGAGGTGTAGAAGAGGGAAATAATGACTTCACGTGATCTAGACTGTATGCTTCTGTTAATACATCCTAGAATTGCATTTGCTTTTTTTGCTGCTGCATCACACTGTTGACTCATATTCAGTTTGTGATCTATTAGTATACCCAAGTCTTTTTCACATGTGCTGTTGCTTAGGCCTATTCCTCCCATTCTGTATATGCTTTTTTCATTTTTATTGCCCAGATGTAGTACTTTGCATTTTTCCTTGTTAAAAACCATTCTGTTAGTTGCTGCCCACTTCTCCAGTTTATTTATATCTTTTTGAATCCTCTCTCTCTCTTCTCTAGTATTAGCTATCCCTCCTAGCTTTGTGTCATCAGCAAATTTAATCAGTTTACCCTCAATTCCTTCATCTAAATCGTTGATAAAGATGTTGAACAATAAAGGGCCCAGGACAGAGCCCTGTGGTACCCCACTTGAGACATTCTTCCAACTGGATGTGCAGCCATTTACGACCACTCTTTGGGTCCGATCACTAAGCCAGTTATGAATCCACCTAACAGTTGCCTTGTCCATTCCATACTTAGTCATTTTTTCAATAAGGATTGTATGAGATACTTTGTCAAATGCTTTGCTGAAGTCAAGATATACTATATCTACAGGATTTCCTTGATCCACCCAATCAGTGATTCCGTCATAGAAGGAAATTAAGTTAGTCTGACATGACTTATTAGTTACAAACCCATGCTGACTCTGTTTAATCACTTAATTCTTATCCAGGTACTGACATACATGTTGTTTAATAATTTGTTCAAAGATCTTTCCTGGTATAGAAGTCAGACTCACCGGCCTATAGTTGCCTGGGTCCACCTTCTTCCCCTTTTTGAAGATAGGAACAACATTTGCTCTTCTCCAGTCTTCTGGGACTTCTCCTGTTCTCCAAGAATTTTCAAATATTATGGAGAGGGGTTCAAAAATTTCTTCTGCTATCTCCTTCAGTACTCTGGGGTGTAATTCATCTGGACCTGGAGACTTGAATTCATTTAGGTTAGCTAAGTGTTTCCTCACTATCTTTCTGTTTATAGATATCCTGGATTCTTCTATTCCCTTAATAGGACAGTGAAGAACAGTTGATGTCACATTTCCTTTCTGAGAGAAAACAGATGCAAAATAGGAATTTAAAAGTTCGGCCTTCTCAACATCCTGTCTTACCATTTCATCATTTTCATCCTGTAAAAATCCTATAGCATCTTTGACTTTTCTTTTACTTTTGACATATCCCCAAAATCCTTTATTATTGCTTTTGACATCTCTTGCAAGCCTCAATTCATTGTCAGCTTTAGTAATCTGATTTGTGCCCTGCAGGTTCTGCAGACAGCATTATATTCTTCTTTAGATATGCCTCCCTCTTTCCATTTTATAAACATTTTTTTCTTCCTTTTTAGCATGTGCTTAAGTTCTGTGTTCATCCATCCTGGCTTCCTTAAATGCTTCCTATTCTTCCCTCTTTTTGGAATTGTTAACAATTGTGCTTTGAGAATTTCATTTTTCAAGATTTCCCATCCTTCCTGGACATTTTTGTCTTTAAGGATATCCAGCTTTAGTTCCTGTGAAGCACCTGAAGGGTTTATAATCTTCTTGAATGTAGCTTTGAGTAGCTTGAGGGGTGCAGGTTTTAGACTGATGTATTTTCTGCCATCTAGACCCCTCAAAGTGACTTCAAATGTGAGGTGGTCCCTAAAAAAAAATGGTTTTCTAAATTTTGTTGTAAAAATGAGAAATCGCTGGTCAACTTTTAACCCTTATAACTTCGTAACAAAAAAAAATTGTTTCCAAAATTGTGTTGATGTAAAGTAGACATGTGGGATATGTTATTTAGTAACTATTTTGTGTCACATAACTCTCCGGTTTAACAGAATAAAAATTCAAAATTTGAAAATTGCGAAATTTTCAAAATGTTCGCCAAATTTCTGTTTTTTTTCACAAATAAACGCAAAATTTATCGACCTAAATTTACCATTAACATGAAGCCCAATACGTCACGAAAAAACAATCTCAGAATCGCTAGGATGCGTTGAAGCGTTCCTGAGTTATTACCTCATAAAGGGACCAGTACTGGTCAGAATTGCAAAAAATGGCCTGGTCATTAAGGTCAAAATAGGCTGGGTCATGAAGGGGTTAAAGGAGAGCATTCAAGAGGTTATGAACGAAGCTAGCAGCAGTTAAGCTCAGGTGCTGGCTATGTTACAGAGTCGGCAGCCACGCTGCGTGGAGCAGACTCAGGTCCTGAGTCCGCTCCTTGCAGTAATATCGCACTTACGCCATACATGTACAGCCACAGGTGCAATAAGGTTTAAACCAGATTCTAATCCATATTCTTTAGTACTACTTAAGCATCTGTTTTAATTGTACATGTTTTTATTCTACTTTCCTTAATTGATGATAGATGCAGTTTGTTTTAACAGCATTCAGAGACATGCTTTACAGCAGCCTCATGGACCATATGCACTAATGGTCTAGTGATGGTCACTAAACGCAAACTCCCGACACGCATGTAATTATTCTTCAATCAGAATTACATTCTATATCATGTCTTCATAGCAGATTACCTCATGCAGCAAGAAGGTGCCACCGATTTCAATACCGTGCAATGCGTTTCGGACCGTTCCAAACTTTTTACTACCACAAAACAACATTTACCCCACTATCTAGTTATAAATCTGCTGAATATATATACAGTCATATGTAAAAGTTTGGGCACCCCTATTAATGTTAACCTTTTTTCTTTATAACAATTTTGGTTTTTGCAACAGGTTTTTCAGTTTCATATATCTAATAACTGATGGACTCAGTTATATTTCTGGATTCAAATGAGGTTTATTGTACTAACAGAAAATGTGCAATCTGCATTTAAACAAAATTTGACCGGTGCAAAAGTATGGGCACCCTTATCATTTTCTTGATTTGAACACTCCTAACTACTTTTTACTGACTTCCTGAAGCACTAAATTGGTTTTGTAACCTCATTGAGCTTTGAACTTCATAGCCAGGTGTATCAAATCATGAGAAAAGGTATTTAAAGTGGCCACTTGCAAATAGTTCTCCTATTTCAATCTCCTATGAAGAGTGGCATCATGGGCTCCTCAAAACAACTCTCAAATGATCTGAAAACAAAGATTATTCAACATAGCTTTTCAGGGGAAGGATACAAAAAGTTGTCTCAGAGATTTAACCAGTCAGTTTCCACTGTGAGGAACATAGTAAGGAAATGGAAGAACACAGGTACAGTTCCTGTTAAGCCCAGAAGTGGCAGGCCAAGAAAAATATCAGAAAGGCAGAGAAGAAGAATGGTGAGAACAGTCAAGGACAATCCACAGACCACCTCCAAAGACCTGCAGCATCATCTTGCTGCAGATGGTGTCACTGTGCATCGGTCAACAATACAGCGCACTTTGCACAAGGAGAAGCTGTATGGGAGAGTGATGCGAAAGAAGCCGTTTCTGCAAGCACGCCACAAACAGAGTCGCCTGAGGTGTGCAAAAGCACATTAGGACAAGCCAGTTACATTTTGGAAGAAGGTCCTGTGGACTGATGAAACAAAGATTGAGTTGTTTGGTCATACAAAAAGGCATTATGCATGCGCTGTATTGTTGACCGATGCACAGTGACACCATCTGCAGCAAGATGATGCTGCAGGTCTTTGGAGGTGGTCTGTGGATTGTCCTTGACTGTTCTCACCATTCTTCTTCTCTGCCTTTCTGATATTTTTCTTGGCCTGCCACTTCTGGGCTTAACAAGAACTGTACCTGTGTTCTTCCATTTCCTTACTATGTTCCTCACAGTGGAAACTGACTGGTTAAATCTCTGAGACAACTTTTTGTATCCTTCCCCTGAAAAGCTATGTTGAATAATCTTTGTTTTCAGATCATTTGAGAGTTGTTTTGAGGAGCCCATGATGCCACTCTTCATAGGAGAATCAATTAGGAGAACTACTTGCAAGTGGCCACTTTAAATACCTTTTCTCATGATTTGATACACCTGGCTATGAAGTTCAAAGCTCAATGAGGTTACAAAACCAATTTAGTGCTTCAGGAAGTCAGTAAAAAGTAGTTAGGAGTGTTCAAATCAAGAAAATGATAAGGGTGTCCATACTTTTGCACCGGTCAAATTTTGTTTAAATGCAGATTGCACATTTTCTGTTAGTACAATAAACCTCATTTGAATCCAGAAATATAACTGAGTCCATGAGTTATTAGATATATGAAACTGAAATACCTGTTGCAAAAACCAAAATTGTTATAAAGAAAAAAGGTTAACATTAATAGGGGTGCCCAAACTTTTACATATGACTGTATATATATATATATATATATATATATATATATATATATATATATATATGCGCTGTCTTAAAATAACTGTTACTGTGTTGCTGTATGAAGTCATGTGCTATGAAGACATGTAATAAACCGTAATTCGGATTGAAGCCTAATTACGTGGGTTTCAAGATTTTGCTTTAGCAAGTTGTGGATGTCAGCCTGATCCATGGTGCTGGAGTGCCGACTGGCGGCCTAGAGCCTTATATATGGAGACATTCATTGACTGTATACCATTGATTGTTAAATTATGCATATTACATTAATGTTAGTTACAAAGTTCTTTAAAGGGAAGCTGTCATGTCAAAAACATTACTAACCAGCAGGTATGGTCTTAATCTGTAGGTTACTAGTGTTCTGAAACTGTGCAGCTGCCGCAGTGAGAGCCTCACTGCCAGGAGAAAATGAATTCCTTCAGGCAGCCTCAGGCTTTCAGTCATAGAGTTGCGGCTGGTACGGCTTCAGTCACCGCTCAGTGCATAGTCAGTGGTGGCTGTAACCAAACCCTGGCACTGACTGACAGCCGGCTCTATACAGACACACTGCTGAGCCAGTGGTCAATCAGTGCTGAGGTGTCCTTACAATCACCAGTCACTATGTATTGAGCGGTAACTGAAGTTGGACCTCTATGACTGGAAGCCGGAGGCTTGGACTAGTCTGGGTGAAAAGATGTCTGGCAGGACTAGTCCTGTGTTATGCCCAATAATGGCACAAGTGGATTTGTGGACCCACTATGCCACAGGGCCTGACTAGGAAGAGATGTAGTTACGCGGTTACCTGTTGTTCACTGGAGCTCCTGATGGTGGAAACAAACTGGGCAGCAGGTAACCAGGTAACACTCCTAGACAGATCCCGATACAGCAGATGCTGACCCCGGGGATAACACTGATTAGGGCTACGTTCAGACACACCGGTCTAGGATACTGAGTCAGGGATTGGCTGCATACGGACCAGGGGATAATGTTCAGGTGCTGGCTGCACTTGGACCAAGGGAGTTCAGGAACAGGTCTGGCCACATCGGGACCAGGGGACTTCGGATCCAGGACTGTTCGCACTGGGACCAGGGGACAACATTCAGGCTCTGGCCACAAAGGGATTCAGGTTCAGGACACTGGCATCAACGGGATCAGTGATTCGGGTGCAGGACACTAGCCACACGTGGACCAGGGATTCGGGTTCAGGACACTGGCCGCATCGGTACCAGGGATCTGGGTTCAGGATGCTGGCCGCACCAGGACCAGGGGACCTCACAACTGAACTGATAGAATACCACGCTAAGTAATGACTTAAATTGTTGCTTGGAGACTCCCTAAGGGAGAAAATCCCAAAAAGAAGGCTAAATACCGCAAGCTCATCCATATATACGCATGAAAAACCAAAAGAAGAAAATGGACATCGGAGCAATAGTAAAATATTGTTAAATTTTATTGATATATCCAAAAGATAAGATAAAAATTAAACCATAATTATAAACAGGGATTAAGCGACACCCAGTACCACACTAAGTGAGGCTGGTAAAAAGTAAAGACACTAATAGGAATATAGGTTAATTGATGAGATAGTCAAAATGCATCAAATGATCAAGACAGATTCAAAGCTGTATAATATAAAGTGCAAAGATAGTGCCAATTTTCTCAAAGTGAGTACATATGGTACTAGACAAAGTATTACTAGGGTTAAAAATCAGTAGTCTCTAATACCCTATAAACAGTGTAAATAAACCACATGGAAGGTAAAATAACAGATCTCAGAACCTATTTATATACTAGAATGGTGGTACAATGTAATCACCAAGCAATGATGCCGCTATAGTAAGCAAAAACCTTATATATCCAAAAATCAGATCGTGCCGCAGACCAACCTTGTCACAAAGTTTGGGCAGGGAGACCCCAACGCGCGTTTCGCATTCGTGCTTCCTCGGGGGGGCGTCCCTGCATGGAGGAGGAAGGGGACACCATGCAGGGGTAACATAGTTTTGAAGGCTGAAGGAAGACCTTTTGTCCATCTAGTTCAGCCTATTTTTAGTGCAGCTGTTCTGCATTGTTGATCCTGGGGAAGGCAAAAAACCCACAGAGTAGAAGCCAATTTTCTCCATAGGGAAAAAAATTCCTTCCCCTAAGCTGGGTCAACCATCTACCTATAATATTATGTTATTCGTAACCTTCTGTACTGTTACTCACAAGAAAAGCATCCATTCCTTTCTTAAATTCATTCAGTGAGTTGGCCATCACCACTTCCTCAGGAAGAGAATTCCAGAGCCTCACTGCTCTTACCGTGAAGAACCCTCTTCTATGCTGGTGCAGAAATTGTCTGTCCTCCAAAGGAAGAGAATGCCCCCTTGTTCTTGTCACAGTCCTTGTACAAGCAGTTCATTGTAGAGATCTCTGTATTGCCCTCTGATATACTTGTACATATATATTAAGTCTCCCTTAAGTCTTCTCTTTTCTAGAGTAAATAGACCTAATTTTGATAACCTTTCTGGGTATTGTAGTGAACCAACTCCATTTATCATTTTAGTAGCCCGCCTTTGAACCCTTTTAAGTTCAGTAATGTCTTTCTTGAGCACCGGCGTCTAAAATTGCTCACAATACTCCAAGTGTGGTCTGACATGTGATTTGTACAGAGGGAGAATTATGTTTTCATCTCGTGTCCCCAGACCTCTTCTAATGCATCCCATGACCCTATTTGCTTTGGTGGCAGCTGCCTGACACTGGGCACTCCAATTTAGCTTCTTATTGACTAAGATGCCTACGTCTTTTTCCATGTCTGATTTCCCCAGCAGTTTCCCATTTAGTAAGTAATTGTAGCATCTGTTTCTCCTTCCCATGTGCATAACCTTACACTTATCTGTGTTAAACCTCATTTGCCATTTTTCAGCCCAATTCTCCAATTTACTCAAATCTGTCTGTAGTTGCAAACTGTCCTCCTTTTTGTTAACTACCTTACATAGTTTTGTATCATCTGCAAATACTGATATTTTACTGTGTAAGCCATCTACTAGATCATTAATAAATATATTAAATAGTAGGGGGCCCAATACAGAACCCTGTGGTACCCCACTAGTAACCCTGGCCCAATCTGAGTATGCACAATTAATAACAACTCTTTGTTTTCTATCACTAAGCCAGCTACCTACCCATCTACACATATTTTCCCCCAGCCCAAGCTTTCTCATCTTTCTTACCAATCTTTTATGTGGGACAGTGTCAAATGCTTTAGAGAAGTCGAGATAAATGACATCCAATGATTCTCCTTGGTCCATTTGAGAGCTTACATCCTCATAGAAGCTGATCAGGTTAGTTTGACAGGAGCGATCCTTCATAAATCCATGTTGATATGGAATTAAACATTTATTAACATTGAGATATTCCATAATGGTATCCCTTAGAAACCCTTCAAAAATTTTACCCACAACAGATGTTAAGCTGACCGGCCTATAGTTTCCAGGTTCCCTTTTACACCCCTTTTTGAATATTGGTACCACATTTGCTTGCCGCCAATCAAAAGGAACAGACCCTGTTTCTATAGAGTCTTTAAATATCAGGAATAGAGGCCTGTCTATCACATTACTTAACTCCCTTAATACCCGAGGGTGAATGCCATCAGGGCCTGGTGATTTGTCAATTTTAATCTTACTAAGGCGGTTCTGCACTTCTTCCTGGGTTAGGCAGGTAATAATTAATGGGGAGTTTACATTATCACTCTGCATTTCCCCTGGCAAATCCTTTTCCTGTGTGAACACTGTTGAGAGAAAAGTATTTAAAACATTTGCTTTTCCCACATCGCTCTCTATGATTTCACCCTCAATGTTCTTTAAAGGGCCGACACCATCAATTTTAATCATTTTACTGTTTATATAATTAAAGAATAGTTTGGGGTTTGTTTTACTTTCCTTAGCAATGAGTCTCTCAGTTTCCACTTTAGCTAAATGTATTTGTTTTTTTTACACATTTTATTTTTTTCTCTATAACTTTGTAATGTTTCTTCATTGCCTTCTTGTTTTAACTTCCTAAATGCCTTGTTCTTGTTATTTATTGCCCTTTTTACATCCTTATTTAGCCACATTGGTGTTCTCCTGTTACTAGCCCTTTTATTTCTGTACTGTATGGCTAGCTCGCAGTGGGTGTGTAAAACTGATTTAAATATTTCCCATTTATTTTCTGTGCTCCTATTTTTGAGGACATTGTCCCAATCAATTCGGCGAAGGTCCTCTCTAAGCTGATCAAACTTTGCTTTCCTGAAATTCAGCATTTTCGTAACCCCCTTCCAGGGCACCTTACTGAAGGACAAGTGGAATTGTATTATATTGTGGTCACTGTTCCCTAGGTGCCCATCGACTCGTACTTCTTTTATTCTATCTGGCCTGTTGCTTAAAATTAAGTCCTGAAGGGCTGTCTGTTATGATTGAGTCACCGTAGGAGGCAGACACAAAAATAGAAGCTACGTCCAGAAAACCAGAGAAGTTGGCAACTATCAGATTGCAGACCCCTGAACCTATCAACACAACTAGCAGTAGCTGTGGGGGGTTCCTACGATGCCCTAGACCCCTCGATCACAGCCGGAGCGCTAAATAGCCTAAAGACAGAAAAGGAAATCTAACTGCCCCAGAGCAGACCCCAAAGTAAAAGGCAGCCCCCAACATATAATGACGGTGAAGCAAGATGAAAAAACACTCACACAGATAGAAAGATAGGCTGAGCAAACGATGAGGCCCAAGCTAGCTAAACAGAACAGGAAAGGAAGGTTGCTGTCTGCAATCTGCCAAAACCCTATCAAAGACATAAGCCAACAAGCTGATATGAAAAAGACCCTGAAGCAGCTAGGCTTCAAAAACTAAATCAGCACTCAGGTATTTTCAGAAGACAGAGCTAAAGGAATTCAGCACACCCCAGCAGGGAATGTCAGAAATCCAAAAAAAACAAAGCAAAACAAAGTCTAAGCACAAATGCAAAAAGCCGAGCAGAAAACTTAGCTTTAGAGGAGCAGGAATTCAGACTGGTCTCCAAGGATCCCACAGAGAAATCACCCGCAGGGCAGAAGGGCGTCGGCAGCCTTATATCCAGTCAGTAACTCCACTCAGCCAGTCATCATCATCAGACTCAGGTGTCTGATAATCAGGGAGGGAGTTCCTCGGGCCTCAGTAGTGAAGGGGAAAATGAACTCACAACATCTGTCCCTCTAGTTGGTCCCTGCACAAGTTGTGACAGATAATTATCCTTGGTCACTGACAGAAATTGGTTTCCTTTCTGAGATACGCAGGTTTCAGTTTCCTAGTCTATGTCGGGGTAGTTGAAGTCCCCCATAATAATCACCTCATTGTGATTTGCTGCTTTGTCTATTTGTTTCAATAATACATTTTCAGTGGTTTCTGTTATATTTGGTGGCTTATAACAAACCCCTAATGAGGATTTTATTACTTTTCCCTCCTTGTATCTCCACCCATAGAGACTCCACCTCTTCATTTCCCTCTTGTGTATGTTCTCTTTGTGTGGGCTTTAAAGTGGACTTTATATATAGACAGACTCCACCCCCTTTCCTTTTTTTACGATCCCTCCTAAACAAATCATATCCTTGCAAGTTAGCCGCCCAGTCATAGCTGTCGTCTAACCATGTCTCAGTTATTCTTACTATGTCGTATTTTTCCTCATACATTACCAACTCCAGATCTTCAATCTTATTGGTCAGGCTTCTTGCGTTGGTCAGCATGCAGGAAAGAAGTTTTGCTTCCTTTTTCTTAGCTTCCTTCTGAGTACCCTGTCTTGGGTCCTCTTTACCACATCTAGTATCCTTGATTAGTTTGTCCTTCTGCTGCATGTTCTTGTCTGCTGTTTTTCCTCCCATCCCCTCTTCTTCTAGTTTAAAGCCCTCCTGATGAGTGTGGCAAGTCTTCTGGAGAATGTGTGTTTCCCAGGTTTTGTGAGGTGTATCCCATCTCTTGCGGGAAGTCCATTATAGAGGTAATTCACGCCATGGTCCAAGAATCCAAATCCTTGCTGCCTGCACCACCGTCGTAGCCAGTTGTTCACCTCTAGTATCCTATTCCATCTTCTGATGCCATGGCCATCGACTGGGAAGATTGATGAGAAAACAACCTGTACGTTCCGTTCCTTTATTTTCTTCCCCAGAATTTCAAAGTCTTCGCAGATAGTTGGTAGGTCATTTCTTGCCGTGTCGCTTGTGCCTACATGTATCAGTAGGAAAGGGTAGTCGTCCTTGGATTTGAGGATAGTTGGTATCCTGTTGGCCACATCCTTGATTTTTGCTCCAGGGAGGCAGCATACTTCTCGTGCGGTTATGTCCGGCCTGCAGATAGTTGCCTCCGTGCCTCTTAGTAGTGAGTCGCCCATAACTACCACTCTTTTCTTTCCGGACTCACTGCTTGTTGCTCGTGAGTGTTTTTGAGTGTCATTTATTTCCGCTTTTGTTGACACAATAACTTCTTTTGTTGATAGTGTGTCTTCTCTTGTGGATACAGTATCATCCTGAGCTGTGCCATTTTCGTTCTCCAGCATGAGGGCTTCATATTGGTTACTAAGCTGTGTGGGTGGTGATGACCACTTGATCCGTTTGCTTCTTTTCGTCACATGGCTTCACTTTTTTCCATAGCGCTACATCCTGGCTAATTTGTATACCTTTAGCTGCTAAACAAAATAGTTTTGCCGCTCGTAGCTCCAGACTTTTCTTTCACACCAGATACTTAAATAAAATGTAATATTAGGTCTCTATGATGTTGGTGGCAATTTGGGGACCTTAGGAAACCTCACAGATTCCCATTAATTGTATATATGATCTCTAAAATTGGCCAGTATGGGTACTACAGATATTTCTTGTAATGGCACAGTTTTTGCCTTGCCTATGTCCAATGAAGCATCCTGTGGTATTAAATGGTTAAGCATGGAATAGCCGCAATAAAAGTTCACTTTTCATTTTTTGAAAATGGTTCCTGTTATGATGAATGTGCAGCTGGAAGTGAGTCATCCATATAAATATCCTGCCACCTTCTATATTTGGAAAAAAAAAATCTGTAATGTAAATATTTTATTCCTGCATTGAAATATATTGTAATAAATACGTAAGCAAGCTTTACCACTTTTACGACAAGCTCCTCATCGGACACATATCGGATACCTGTTTCAAGAGATAATCTTCTTACTGGACACATATCTGATACCAGTTCCACAAGATGAGCTCCTCATCGAACACGTACCTGATGCCTGTTCCAAGAGACAATCTTGCCACTGGACACATATCTGATGCCGGTACCAGAAGACAAGCGCTTCACCAGGCACATATCTGATGCCTGTTCCACGAGACAATCTCCTCACTGGAGATATATCTGATGCCGGTACCACAAGATAAGCTCCTTACCGGACACATATTTCATTCCTGTTCCAAGAGAAAATCTTTTTACTGGACACATATCTGAAGCCAGTACCACAAGACGAGCTCCTCACCAAACAAATATCTGATGACTCTTCCAAGTTACAATCTCCTTACTGGATACATATCTGATGCCCGTACAACAAAATGGGCTTCTCTCTAGACACATTCCTGATGTCTGTGTAAGCAGGTTAAACAGATGCAGTACGCAGGGATTGCAGAACAGTACGGTATAACAATACTATTTATTCTTTTAACAGTAAGAGTTAAAGTTATCTCCTTGCAAGGAGCAAAAGAGTAAAGCTCTCCGCAAGGTTCCTCATGGCACGTGTCCAGTATCGGACTGGGGTGCCAAGGGCCCACCAGTAACATTGACTTTGGGGGCCCACTTTTCACCTGCTTACAAATATTACTCAACCCTGGTTCACAAATGTACCTATATCTCTACATAATAATAAAGTGGGTAGTTTGGGTAATAAATGATAAGTTGCTTTTTTCTGAGCAGAGTGAATCAAGTGAATTATGACAAGTACTACCCAAACAGTAAGGTTGGGGGCCCTGATTTGCACAGGGGCCCATCGGGGATTCCCCTGTTCCCCTATGGGCCAGTCCAAGCCTGCACGTGTCTCCCTGAGCTGCTGCCTTCACCTGAATGGCTGCTCTGCTTGGTGTGTGCTCCTCTATGTGCCAACCAAGGTGAGGATTGCTGCAGTAGTCTCTGTCCCACACCACACTGGTGCCGCTGTGCGTCTGTGAGCAATGGGGGATGCACCTTAGGGTTTTGAACCGGGCTCTCAATCCTCCGTGCGAGCGCTGCACTCTGCTTTGCCAGGCGCTTGCAAAAGTTCTGCCGCATTACTGCCCTGCACTGTCTCTCATAGTGCGGAGCGCGCCGCACTCACTGTTTCTTCACGCGCTTTCTCCTCACTGCTTGGCTTAGCCACGCCCCCTCTTCCTGGGTCATGGGACCTGTCCTGTCCCCTGTTCTTTACCCCGGGCAATATGGGACGCAGCCTCAGCAGTTCCGGACCTAGCATGATGCAGGCACCTGCAGCCCCGTCTTCCTCACAAAACCAGATTCTTTCCGGACACATATTTGATGCTTGTACCATAAGAAAGCTCTTTAGTGGATAAATCTGATGCCTTCACCACAGTGTGTGCTCCTTTACTAGACAGTGGACCAGAAGACAAGCTATTGGCTGAAGGTTGGTTTGGCCGATAATTTGGCTGGCAGCTACCTCTTCCAATTCTTCCATACACAGGTGCAGTTGCACTAACAAGTGCTCCTATGTTCTCTTTAGAGAGCTGCTGGCAGACTCCTGTGATGGTTGTTTACCTCACCAAGAACAAAAAGATTCGCGGTCTGAAATCGGACATGCCTGATCCCCTTTCCCATGCCATCATCTGTTGGTGAAGAGTCAAGGGGCCCCAATACAAATTACACTGTTGGCCAAGCCATGTACCATGAGTAGTGTTGAGCATTCCGATACCGCAAGTATCGGGTATCGGCCGATACTTGCTGTATCGGAATTCCGATACCGACTTCCGATATTTTTTCAATATCGGAATTCGGCATCGGAATCGGAAGTTCAGTTGATTGACGGCCTGACGTCATCATGATGCGCGGTGTGTGCGCATCATGATGCGCCGTCATTTCGGGCCTTCCGGGGGTCTCTGCCGGCCTGCCGGGGGGCTGTGCCGGCCTGCCGGGGGGCTGTGTGGACTGCCCGGGGTCTGTACCGGCCTGCCGGGGGGCTGTGCCGGCCTGCTGGTGGTCTGTGCACCCTGTGGGGGTCTGTACCGGCCTGCCGGGGGGCTGTGCCGGCCTGCCGGGGGGCTGTGCTGATGTCCGGGGGTCTGTGCAAGCATCGTCCGATGGGACTACAAGTCCCATCGGGCGATGCCTGCTACCATGACAGTGATTGACACATTAGCCAATGATGGGACAGTAGTAGTCCCATCATCCGGCTAATGTGTTAAATGTTAAAAAAAAAAAAAAAAAAAATACTACATGCATGCTACATACATACTACATGCTACATACATACTACATATATACTACATACATACTACATACATGCTACATACATACTACATGCATGCTACATATATACTACATACATGCTACATACATACTGCATGCTACATACATACTACATACATACTACATGCATGCTACATACATACTACATATATACTACATGCATGCTACATACATACTACATGCTACATACATACTACATATATACTACATACATACTACATACATGCTACATACATACTGCATGCTACATACATACTACATACATACTACATGCATGCTACATACATACTACATGCTACATACATACTACATGCATGCTACATACATACTACATGCATGCTACATGCATGCTACATACATACTACATGCTACATACATACCACATACATACTACATACATACTACATATATACTACATGCATGCTACATACATACTACATGCTACATACATACCACATACATACTACATACATACTACATACATACTACATGCTACATACATACTACATATATACTACATGCATGCTACATACATACTACATGCTACATACATACCACATACATACTACATACATACTACATACATACTACATGCTACATACATACTACATATATACTACATGCATGCTACATACATACTACATGCTACATACATACCACATACATACTACATACATGCTACATATATACTACATGCATGCTACATACATACTACATATATACTACATGCATGCTACATACATACTACATGCTACATTCATGCTACATACATACTACATACATACTACATGCTACATACATACCACATATATACTACATACATACAATACATTCATACAATACATACATAGACATACAGTACATATAACATAGAGTAACATACTTACCAATACTTGTCACATTGTTCCCCGAAGCCATTGTCTTTTCCGGAATAAATATTAACATAACAAACCACAAAAATACTCACCCACGATCCGAAGCAGTCCACGAGTGTGTCCCACGACGATCTTGGGTAGAGAACTGCAGCATCAGATGATGCTGCCGTTCTCTACGGGCTGCAGGAATCCAATGACGGAAGGTAGGTATCCTTCCGCACTGTATTCCTCCGCCACTTAAAAAAAAAAAGTCCCTAGTCTCACTTTATGCCATTGCTGTGTGGGAATTTCCCACACAGCAATGGCATAAAGTGAGACTAGGGACTTTTTTTTTTTTTTTTAAGTGGCGGAGGAATACAGTGCGGAAGGATACCTACCTTCCGTCATTGGATTCCTGCAGCCCGTAGAGAACGGCAGCAACAGCTGATGCTGCAGTTCTCTACCCAAGATCGTCGTGGGACACACTCGTGGACTGCTTCGGATCGTGGGTGAGTATTTTTGTGGTTTGTTATGTTAATATTTATTCCGGAAAAGACAATGGCTTCGGGGAACAATGTGACAAGTATTGGTAAGTATGTTACTCTATGTTATATGTACTGTATGTCTATGTATGTATTGTATGAATGTATTGTATGTATGTAGTATATATGTGGTATGTATGTAGCATGTAGTATGTATGTAGTATGTATGTAGCATGCATGTAGCATGCAGTATGTATGTAGCATGCATGTAGTATATATGTAGTATGTATGTGGTATGTATGTAGCATGTAGTATGTATGTAGCATGCATGTAGTATATATGTAGTATGTATGTAGCATGTAGTATGTAGCATGCATGTAGTATATATGTAGTATGTATGTAGCATGTAGTATGTATGTAGCATGCATGTAGTATATATGTAGTATGTATGTAGCATGTAGTATGTATGTAGCATGCATGTAGTATGTATGTAGCATGCATGTAGTATGTATATGGTATGTATGTAGCATGTAGTATGTATGTAGCATGCATGTAGTATATATGTGTTATGTATGTGGTATGTATGTAGCATGCATGTAGCATGCATGTAGTATGTATGTAGTATATATGTAGTATGTATGTAGCATGTAGTATGTATGTAGTATGTATGTAGCATGCATGTAGCATGCAGTATGTATGTAGCATGCATGTAGTATATATGTAGTATGTATGTAGCATGTAGTATGTAGCATGCATGTAGTATATATGTAGTATGTAGCATGTAGTATGTATGTAGCATGCATGTAGTATATATGTGTTATGTATGTAGCATGTAGCATGCATGTAGCATGCATGTAGTATGTATGTAGTATGTATGTAGCATGCAGTATGTATGTAGCATGCATGTAGTATATATGTAGTATGTATGTTGCATGTAGTATTTATGTAGTATGAATGTAGCATGTATGTAGTATGTAGTATGAATGTAGCATGTATGTAGTATGCATGTTGTATGTATGTAGCATGTAATTTTTTTTTTTTTTTTTACATTTAACACATTAGCCGGATGATGGGACTACTACTGTCCCATCATTGGCTAATGTGTCAATCACTGTCATGGTAGCAGGCATCGCCCGATGGGACTTGTAGTCCCATCGGACGATGCCTGCACAGACCCCCGGAGCCTGCACAGACCACCGGCAGGCCGGCACAGCCCCCCGGCAGGCCGGCACAGCCCCCCGGAGCCTGCACAGCCCCCCGGCAGGCCGGCACAGCCCCCCGGAGCCTGCACAGACCACCAGCAGGCCGGCACAGACCACCGGAGCCTGCACAGACCCCCTGGCAGGCCGGCACAGCCCCCCGAAAGGCCCGTACAGACCCCAGAGAGGCTGTACAAGGGCAGGAAAGGGTTTTCCTTATTCCGATACCGGAAGTCCCATAGACTTGAATGGGACTTCCGGTATCGGAATCGGCGATACCGATACTTTTTTTAAAGATCGGCCGATACCATCCGATACGATACTTTGAAGTATCGGACGGTATCGCTCAACTCTAACCATGAGATAAATCTCTTATTAGACATATATTTGATGTTTGTACCACAAGACGAGTGTCTTATTGGAAAAATGGTTGTCCGCTACTCGGACAACCCCTTCTGATCTCATAGGTGAACTGCCATTGCTGTTCCGGTATCAATGAAAAACGGTGACTAAATTATTCTGTAGAAATATGCTTGTAGTTTGCAACTGGCTAGGCAAGTGCATTATTTTTAACTTCTTATCTTAAAGGGAATCTGTCACCTCATTTTTGGCATATAAGCTGCCGGCACCGCCATCTGTAATGCTGTAGATAAGCCCCTGATGTAGTCTGAAACATAAGAAAAACGAGTTAGATTATACTCACCTGGGGGTCCGGTCCGATGGGTGTCGCGGTCCGGTCCGGCACCTCCCATCTTCTAGCGATGACATCCTCCTCCTTACTTCTGCCGTGGCTCCTGCGCAGGCGTACATTATCTGCCCTGCCCATATGCCAAAAATGGGGTGACAGATTCCCTTTAAGTAAGCGGCAACTCTTTTATTTGTCTTTTGATATTGCCTTGTTAGGCTATGTACCCACGTATGCAGAAAATTCCTGACTAAAAACCGGACTCCTTCTCAGGAAACCTGCGTTTTTTTCTGCGCGTTTATGCGTTTTTTTCCGGAGCGTCCCCAGTCTCATAGAATATAGTTAGAAATGAGGATTTTTCCGCGAAATTAATGAGCATGCTGCGTTTTTTACCGTGATGCGTTTTTTTCACGGAAAAAGCAAAATGAATGGGATGCTTCTTGTAAGCGATTTTTAAGCATTTTTGCCGGTAAAAATGCTTAAACGCAAAGAAACCTCTTACGTGTGCACACACCCTTAGGGTTAGCTTATTTTCATGGTAATAGTTTGTCATTTTTAATGCCACCTTACGTTTATTAACACCTTCTGCATTACCCATTGCCTTTATTTGTTGGTTAATCAAGATTATGATGATCCCAAATAGTTTTATACATTTATATGTACTTTTTGCATAATCATTTGTTTTTATATCACTATATTCTAAGGCTGGGTTCATACTGCTCTATGACAGTCCGTTTAACAGACTGCGTTACACCGCGGCATAGTGCGGTGTAACGCAGTCCATTAATGCTGCCATAGCCTCCCATTAACTAGCGCATCGTAACGTATGCCGTAAAGCAGCACGCGTTCGCGATGTGCCGTTAAGCACTGACGGAGCCTCGGACGCGGCCTGCAGCGTCTGAGACTCCGTCACAGCTAGCGCTGATGATTCATCAGCGCTAGCGGTCATAGCATGTGCATAGCGTTATGCTATAGCGTTAACGCAGCCCGTCAACGCTATGCATTTATAGGGCTGGTTAACGCTATGTGAACCCAGCCTAAGAACCATATGCTTTTATTTTCCTTATGAATCAATTAAAGGCTAGTTTTTTTGTGGGATAAGCTGAAGTTTTTATTTGTACTATTTTGGGATACATACTACTTTGTTTTTACGGTGAGGTGACCAAAACAAGGCAATTCTGTGTAGTTTTTTTTTTTTTAAGCTTTTTCTTTGCTACTTTGGTCACATTGCAGGATAAATGATGCACTATTTTTAAAGTATGAGTCATTATTAGTAATTAGTTCAGATAAGCATATTTTCACTCCATGTTCTGTCTGTGTGCAAGACAGGCTTTTCATGGATGGCAGTTGCACTAAAGGTAAAATTCTTTAAATAAAAAGAAAATCACATGGATACAAATTCTGTGCGAAAAAATATCATAGCATGCACTAGTAAAGTCGAAAAAGTTGATTACAGAAGTTGGAAAATATTCACTTCTCAGCCTGTGCCATCCGTATATTCCATAAACTTAGTGCCATGTGTGCCATGGTGTAGGAACATTTTCAGGATATGTACACTCTTGCAATTTTGCGATTACTTTTAGATTTTATTTTTATTATCAAATAGTTTTGATAAAATAATTTTGTGCATTTGCTTTGTAGACTGATGCTGCAATCATGTGCACCAATTGCCTTCCACTTGTACTTCATTCCTAAAGGGGACCTGTCCCCCCATTTTTGGCCTATCAGCTGCCGGCACCACCATCAGGGACTTATCTACACCATTCTGTAATGCTGTAGATAAGCCCCCGATGTAACCTGAAAGATAAGAAAAAAAGAGTTAGATTATACTCACCCCGGCATTTGGTCCGGTCCGATGGGTGTCACCGTCATGTCCGGCGCCTCCCATCTTCATAGGATGATGTCCTCTTCCTTGCTTCTCCCTCGGCTCCTGCGCACGCGTACTTTCTCTGCCCTATTGAGGGCAGAGCAGAGTACTGCAGTGCGCAGGCAGCGGGCCTCTCTGACCTTTCCCGGCGCCTGCGCACTGCAGTACTGTACTCTGCCCTCAACAGGGCAGAGAAAGTACGCCTGTGCAGGAGCCGAGGGAGAAGCAAGGAGGAGGACATCGCATGAAGATGGGAGGTGCCGGACCGGACCGTGACACCCACCACACCCGAACCCATCCCCCAAGTGAGTATAATCTAACGTGTCTTTCTTACCTTTCAGGTTTCATCGGGGGCTTATCTACAGCATGGTTTGTAGTCTGTTTCCATAGAAACAGATAGATCTTCATGGAACCTGAATGTACTTAATTATAGATCAACTGTTGTTCTTTATTTTATTGGTGCAATAAAAAAGTAGTTGCCAACATTTACACATTCTGTTTGTATAGTATAAGTGTTCTTAGTTTACTAGATGGAAACATTGGGATTCGGAAGGGGTTGTCCGAGTAGTGGACAACCATTTTAATTCAAGTTTGGTTTGCGTGTTACATCAGCTATTTTTTTGCACATATGACAAGCTGTCACTTTTTTATTAGAAATATCTATACATATAAAGCTGAGTGTATGTGTGTGTATGTATCAAGCCATGCCCACTCCACATAGCCCCGCCCACTGGTGGCCGGAGAGTGGGGTTGCAGAGGGAAAGTGCGGGACACGGGTGGAGAGCGGAGCTGCGAGGGAGAGAGCGGGACACGGAAGAAGAGCAGGACGGCGCATGGAGAGTGGGGCTGTGGAGGGAGAGAGCGGGGCTGTGGAGGGAGGGCTGCGGAGGGATAGAACGGGACGGCGCATGGAGAGCGGGGCTGGAGAGGGAGAGAGTGGGATAGTGGATAGAGAGCGGGGTTGCAGAAGGAGAGCGCGTGATGGCAGGTGAAGAGCTAGTCTGTTAAGGGAGAGAGCGGGACCCACAGTTAGTTACTATGCTCAGGCAACGCTGGGCTCTTCGGCTAGTATATTCTAAAAGTGACAGTTATCATAAGACTGTAAAGTCAGAGATGTATTTCTCATTTGCTTATGCAAAAATGATAGCAAGCGCAAAAAAGCCAATATCTTTATCTTGAAAATAGAGTAGGATGACGCTTAGACGGCCTCACTGTTGAATGAAGGCACTGCTTCCAAATGGTAACAGTATCTCTTCAGGTTGTTATGTTTTCAGAAAGGCACTAGTCAAGTCCTAAATAAAACTAATTTTACCATCTCTTGGTGCTTCTAACCAGTGGCTTCATTCAACATTGTGTCCATCTAAGGGTATGTGCACACATTGCGGAATCTGGTGCCGATTTTTCCGCGCGGATTTACCTAAATCCGCAGGTCAAAAGACCTGCGTTTTACCTGCGGATTTGCCTGCGGTTTGACACCTGATCATGGAGCAGGTGTCAAACCGCTGCGGAATCCGCACAAAGAAGTGACATGCTGCGGATTTAAAACCGCGGAAAAATCCGCAGCATGTGCACAGCGTTTTTTGTTTTGCATTGAATATAACGGTACTGTACACCGCAGCAGAAACTGCTGTGGATCCGCAAGACCAAATCCGCTGCGGATCTGCAGCAGAATCCGCAACGTGTGCACACACCCTCACTGTCATTCTACTTTTTCCATTCCATGTGCAGAAGAAGTGACCCTTTCTACTGTTTTTACAGAAATTGTGACTCTCACAACCCCATCAGGTGAGCAGAACCTTACCCCCATCTAACTTGCATCAGGTATATTACCCTATGATGATCATGTATGTGCCGTCTGTCTCGTCCTAGCCATTTTCAGTATCTTAATCTAAAAATATTATTTTTAACCTACGTCTGGTTTTCGTTCTCAGGATTCCAAAAAGTTCATACATGTTAAAGACTGGAGTTAACACCATTGGAAAAAAATCAGCCTTATTGTGCTGTGCCTAGTATAGGGCCCATGGTCAGTTGTTTACAAAATTCTATGGAAGTGAATGGAGACAGATGAAAATTTTATCACCTCTCCGTTCATTCTGTTCCCAAATGCAACGTCCAGCGCCTGCCCAACGGGACAGGACAGAGGAAGGGAAACCATTGTTCTGGAGGTATTTATTTCAAATCCTGTAGATAAATGTCCATGTTGGAAAAACCGTTTAGGTCCTCTAAATCAAAATTTGCCTCCTTAAGAATCTGACGGCAGCTGGTGATGGATTCCTCTTTTTACACATTTTGTGGACCACTTTCTTGACATTCCATGAATATCAGTGAACTGGAAACCGTTGCCCATGATGAATGGATTCCTCATAAATGCAGAGAGAAGCTGATGTCTGGCTATGCATTATGTTTGCAGCAGGTCACAACAGCCAGAGAGGCTCTACTAAGTACTAAAGATTAATGATGATCATTGATGAGCGAACGTGCTCGGATAAAGTGTTATCTCAGCATGCTCGGGTGCTAACCAAGTGACTTCAGCGTGCTTGAAAAATATGTTAGAGTCCCCGTGGCCGCATGTCTTACGGCTATTCGACTGCTACTACACATGCAGGGGTTGACTGTTGTTGTCTGCTTTACTGAAAATAGCAGAAAATGCAAAAAATATTTTTGCAATGGGGTTTGAGAATTTTTCAGTGAGCTTGTTGTGACAGGGAGTTTATAACTCTCGTATTTTTATTTATTTTTTTTCTTTCGCTCCTTTAAGCTGACGTTTGACTGCATCAAAATTCAACACAACTTTGATGTGCGTCTGTGGACGTAAATTATCCTAGAGGAGTCAAGAAGAAAGACAGATAAAAGAACTATAAACTCCCTGTCAGAAGCAGCTCACTGCTAGATTCTCACTTAACTCATCCTGCAGCGAGCAATGCCCAAGGAAACAGAGTAAAAGCTAAACAGTGCAACATTTTGAAACCAAAAAGTAAAAATTATTTTAGTCCAAAATACAAGTATTTAAGCAAAACATACCAAATAAATCCCCCCCTAGGGTGTCTGTAGCTTTAAAAAAAAAGTTGAAAGAAAAATTCTCCTACATTGGAACTGAGAAAAAAAACCCCACAACTATAAAGAATTAAAACATATTTTATTGTCATTTAGCATCAAACAAAAAATTTAAATTTATAATTTTATCATCGTTAAATAAAGAAATGTCATTTGATCCCGACACTCGTCTGCACCCATATGGTGAACGCGATAAAAAAATAATGGCGGAATTGTTTTGTTTTTTTTTTCATTTTTTTTTTTTAGTCCCACAAGATTAAATAAACCTACCATATATTTATCCAAAAAGTGCCTTATATTGCTAAGCTACCTTAAGAATAAAAAGCAATTAGGCAAAAAATGAAAAAAAATGAAAAAAAAAATTCCTGGTACTTAATGTAACTAAAATGTCATGGATCTTTAATGAAAATAATTTCTCGTTATCAAAATAATAATTTTTTTATATTTTTTTTTTTTCTCACTTCCAATAGGAGAATTTTAGTTTCAACTTTTTTTTTTTTTTTTTTTTTATACACACACCCTTGGGGCATTTCTTATTTTTTTTTATGTTTTGCTTATATGCCTGTATTTTGGACTAAAACACGATGAAAATAAGTATTCGTTATTTTTAATTTAACCCCTTCTCGGCCCAATTCATCAAAATGGTAGCGGACTGACCGCCAGTTTGCTACATTTGTGCCAATTCTAAAAAAAAAATTGGATTTGCTAGAATCTGGGAAATTCTAAATGAATTTGCTTTGTTTAGAATCGATCCCTCCTATTCTTAGTACGGTCCCAAAATTAGTAATCAGCGGATTTTTTTCACTGCAGATTTGCGTATGGAAAATTCGCCAGTTATTATGGAAGCGATGAGATTTAGCAAAAAAAAAAAAAATCTCATTTACAATCTGTGGTGAAAAACGCAGCATAAATGTAGATAAATCGCATTCACGTTACCACTACTGTAATATGTAGAGGATTTTCTACAAAACAAAAGTGCTGTGGGAAATGCGCCGTGCATTCGTATCGTGGGCTTTAACATGTCGGAACGCAAACATAGGTTCTGACATTGTCAAGGAAGGAACCCACTAGATAAGTGGGCTTGCAACAGCTGGAGAGTCACAGGTTGGTCTCATAATGCTCAAAAAAAGGATGAAATGCTCTGAATTTCCCAGAAGATGGCACTACGTGACAATATGAAATTTTTGGTTTCTATGCAGATTTCAGATACCAATATTTTTCTGGCCGGTATGGATGTCAGGAAATTATATTAAAGGGCTGGTCCACTACTTTTATACTGATGACCTCTCCGTAGGGTAGATAATAAATATCAGATCAATTAGGCTAAGACACCCGGCACTGAGTGCCACCAATCCGCTGTTCTTAGTGCTGGTGGTGGTGAGATGTTATCAGTTACGGAGCTGAATAGCACAACTCCGACAACTGTGTAGTGGCCGCTGCTGGGTGCTACAGATCCATTGCATCTGCAGTACCTGGCAGCGGCCACTACACAGTTGTCGGAGTCGTAACGGATAACATTCAGTCGGTGGGGGCACTGAGAACAGCTGATTGGTGGGGGTACCAGGTGTTGGAGCCACACCAATGTGATATTTATTGCCTACCCTAAGGAGAGGTCGTCAATATAAAAGTAGTGATCTAGCCCTTTAAGTATTTTTTGTGCTGTGTCAATGCTATGTGGTCACCTGTCCGGTCATTCTGGTTTTGGACAGTCCTGTCTGGTTTCCTGAGGCATAATCAGCTTTAGTTAACTTAGGTGACGTAATGCCGAGAGAGGTAATAACAGCGAAACTTGGCTACATAGTCCAGCAGCAGTTTCCTTCTTCAAGATACCTTACATGTAAGCAGGGAGGACATTTCTGTTTATAGGAAGCATTTAGGAGATCCTGGTTTCTCCTAATGATAGGGGTGTTACTCGGATCCTAAATATCCGGGGCACGGGCTCTGTGTTGCATTTACACCATAAGATGTAAAATGTACTGAACCAAAATCTCAATCTGAAAGGTTCAAATCAAGATGAAAGACTTTCCCAACAAACCTTACATCCAAAATACACAAGAACAGGAAACTTAAAACGTTTTCCAGGTTTACAGCAAATATTATGAAACCTGATATCAAAACAAAATGAGCAAATACCCAACAGTAAATAAACAGCAATAGTGCATGAAAGTAATATACGGTACTTAGTTAACATAATTTTGATGAAAAAAAAAAAAACATCCCACCACGTCAAGGTGACCCTATTCGGAAGGTTTAAATAGCTCCCCATGGCTGTGTGTCCAATAGTAGGGCCTCTGACCTGCTCAGCCCTTATTCAGATGTACGTCATTTGATATATAGTAAGGTTTAATGCTAGAGGTTAAGACCGCCCCATGTAGGGTCACCATGATGCTGGTGGGATGGCCTTCCCATTTCTTTTTATCACAATTGTGTTAACTAAGTACCATATGTTATTTTCATGCTGTAATGCTATTTATTTACTTACTGCAGAATATTTGCTCAGTTTGTTTTTATCTTAGGTTTTGTCAGTTTAGTGTCAAGTCTGAACACGCACCTACATGTTGTATCTCTACAATCTTATATTCTAGTTCATCTCTTTAGGTTTTAGTAAATATTATGAGTTGAAGCAGTTTATAATCCAACAGTCCAAAAATATATATGTTCGAAAGATAGTATCACACGATAGGCTAAGATACATGCGATGAGCAGACTGATATGCTTAGATATAGAGGATCATCAGATAGTATCACATGATTGTATAACCTATACTCCCTGAGAAAGCACGTATGAAACACAAGTTGTAGTGTGAGGTTGTAAGAGCACAGCAACATGAACCTGGGTCAGTAACCTCTTTTCTGTTTGACATATCGCTCTATATGTACACATTTTAATGGTTATATCCCTGTCAGTTTGTAATTACATGTGCAATTAATATAATAGTGTAGTTCTCAATCCTTATATCCTTTGCTGGGAACCTATCAAGGGATTCACTAGTACTACATTTACACATCTTCCACATGTATTCCTATTATGTCTTATTCCTTACTAGAAGTATCAGCTTCTCGTATGATATAGTTGCCACTTTTAAAGGGAATCTGTCACCCCGTTTTTCGAATATGAGCTGCCGGCACCAACATCAGGGGCTTATCTACAGCATTCTGTAATGCTGTAGATAAGCCCCCGATGTAACCTGAAAGATAAGAAAAAAGGAGTTATATTATACTCACCCGGGGGCGGTTCGGTCTATGTCCAATGGGTGTTGCAGTCCGGCGCCTCCCATCTTCATACGATGCCGTCCTCTGCTTCCCTTCCTGTCGTGGCTCCTGCGCAGGCCCACTGCTCTGCCCTGTTGAGAGCAGAGCAGAATACTGCAGTGAGCAGGCGCAGGTCCACTCCCCGCACCTGCGCACTGCAGGACTCTGCTCTGCTCTCAACAGGGCAGAGCAGTGGGCCTGCGCAGGAGCCACGACAGGAAGGGAAGCAGAGGACGGCATCGTATGAAGATGGGAGGCGCCGGACTGGAGGGCGACACCCATCCGGACCGGTCTGGACCCCCGGGTGAGTATAATCTAACGTGTTTTTCTTATCTTTCAGGTTACATCGGGGCTTATCTACAGCATTACAGAATGCATTACAGAATGCTCTAGATAAGCCCCTGATGTTGGGGCCGGCAGCTCATATTCAAAAAAAGGGTGACAGATTCCCTTTAACACTGGATTTATTTGACCCCTTTATATGTTTTTCTTATTCCTTATTGGAAGGAACTGGTTCCATTTAGTTTCCCATTGGGTCTCCATACATATTCTGGAAAGCTGGTTCTATCTATATTCATCTGGGATCCCTATACATTCTACTTCTAATTCTTCATCGGGGTCTTTTCTTTTTGCACCACTCCGGCCAACACACTATGTAATACACTTTCTGTAATGCCCTTTGGATGTTGCCACAGGGGACAAGTATTACAAACATACTGTGTGTATATATATATATATATATATATATATATATATATATATCTCAAATGTTTATTTATTTGACCATCAATCCATCCATTTTTAAAATACCTGCATGAGTATAAGGAGCTATATATAAGGTGCCAAAACGCATCAATAAATTCAAGAATACTTATATAGATCTGTGCAAGGATCAAAATCAATAAAAAAAAAACAAAATTAAAAATATAAAAATAAACATATACATGTAGGACATATAAAACGCTAATTGATAATAACAAAGCTCTCGTGTGAATACTGCAAATCAATACATTGGCGTGAAGTACACCTCCTGACAAAGCTTGAAGCGAAACGCAGGTTGAGTGCGTTTTCTTTGATAGGCAAAGTTTATTCCATGAAAGGCCTCTTTCACACATCAGTATTTCATCAGTATTTGTATGCCAAAACCAGGAGTGTCTCCAAAACAAAGAACAGACATCAGTCTTTCAATTATATTTTTTTTCTCTGTAAATTCCATTCCTGGCTTTGGCATACAAACACTGATGCAAAATACTGACGTGTGAATGAGCCTTAACTTATACAGCACTGGCTAACTTGGCTTGTACTTTTTTAGTGTCCGTCCTCAAAACTGTGATTGCACACAATAAGACTCTGTTTGGATTTGTAGTATTCACACAAGGACGTTGTGTTATTATCGCTTACTTACCATTAGCATTTTATACGTCTGACTTGTGTATGTCTATTTTTAGGCTTTGTTATCCAATAAAGAATATATTTTATAGTGGTTTTGGAGACTTAAGACCAGTGATTCAAGTCAACATTTGTTCAATTATACTTGAACCTTTACCAGTCATGCTCTCTGTGCTCCTCCGCCTTCGCATCACACATCTTTTATTGCGTTTTGTCATTTTATTTTCTTTCAAATAAAATATTCTTTTTTTTTAATTTCACTGTGATTTATTTATCTGATTACAGATTTGTAGGTATTTGGGATCACACGATAGCTGTCATATCTCAGCCTGAGACATGGCGGATCTGCAGACAGTATCACGCAATAGCTTAGATACATCGGATCTGCAGACAATATCACACAATAGCTTAGATACAGCGGATCAGCAGACAATATCACACAATAAGTTTAGATACATCGGATCAGCAGACAATATCACACAATAAGTTTAGATACATCGGATCCACAGACAATATCACACAATAGCTTAGATACAACGGATCAGACAATATCACACAATAAGCTTAGATACAGCGGCTCAGCAGACAATATCACACAATAAGCTTAGATACAATGAATCAGCAGACAATGTCACACAATAGCTTAGATACAGCGGTTCAGCAGACAATATCACACATTAAGCTTAGATACAGCGGCTCAGCAGACAATATCACACAATAGCTTAGATACAATGGATCAGCAGACAATATCACACAATAAGCTTAGATACAGCGGCTCAGCAGACAATAGCTTAGATACAGCGGCTCAGCAGACAATATCACACAATAGCCTAGATACAGCGGCTCAGCAGAAAATATCACACAATAAGCTTAGATACAGCGGCTCAGCAGGCAATATCACACAATAGCTTAGATACAGCGGCTCAGCAGACAATATCACACAATAGCTTAGATACAGCGGCTCAGCAGACAATATCACACAATAGCTTAGATACAGCGGCTCAGCAGACAATATCACACAATAAGCTTAGATACAGCGGCTCAGCAGACAATATCACACAATAAGCTTAGATACAGCGGCTCAGCCGACAATATCACACAATAGCTTAGATACAATGGATCAGCAGACAATATCACACAATAAGCTTAGATACAGCGGCTCAGCAGACAATAGCTTAGATATAGCGGCTCAGCAGACAATATCACACAGCTTAGATACAGCGGCTCAGCAGACAATATCACACAATAAGCTTAGATACAGCGGCTCAGCAGACAATAGCTTAGATATAGCGGCTCAGCAGACAATATCACACAATAGCCTAGATACAGCGGCTCAGCAGAAAATATCACACAATAAGCTTAGATACAGCGGCTCAGCAGACAATATCACACAATAAGCTTAGATACAGCGGCTCAGCAGGCAATATCACACAATAAGCTTAGATACAGCGGCTCAGCAGACAATATCACACAATAAGCTTAGATACAGCGGCTCAGCAGACAATATCACACAATAGCTTAGATACAATGGATCAGCAGACAATATCACACAATAAGCTTAGATATAGCGGCTCAGCAGACAATAGCTTAGATATAGCGGCTCAGCAGACAATATCACACAATAAGCTTAGATACAGCGGCTCAGCAGACAATATCACACAATAGCTTAGCTACAGCGGCTCAGCAGACAATATCACACAATAGCTTAGATACAGCGGCTCAGCAGAAAATATCACACAATAGCTTAGATACAGCGGCTCAGCAGACAATATCACACAATAGCTTAGATACAGCGGCTCAGCAGACAATATGACAATAGCTTAGATACAGCGGCTCAGCAGACAATATCACACAATAGCTTAGATACAGCGGCTCAGCAGACAATATCACACAATAGCTTAGATACAGCGGCTCAGCAGAAAATATCACACAATAAGCTTAGATACAGCGGCTCAGCAGACAATATCACACAATAGCTTAGATACAGCGGCTCAGCAGAAAATATCACACAATAAGCTTAGATATTGTCTGCTGAGCCGCTGTATCTAAGCTTATTGTGTGATATTGTCTGCTGAGCCACTGTATCTAAGCTATTGTCATATTGTCTGCTGAGCCGCTGTATCTAAGCTATTGTGTGATATTGTCTGCTGAGCCGCTGTATCTAAGCTATTGTGTGATATTGTCTGCTGAGCCGCTGTATCTAAGCTATTGTGTGATATTGTCTGCTGAGCCACTGTATCTAAGCTATTGTGTGATATTGTCTGCTGAGCCGCTGTATCACACAATAGCTTAGATACAGCGGCTCAGCAGACAATATCACACAATAGCTTAGATACAGCGGCTCAGCAGACAATATCACACAATAGCTTAGATACAGCGGCTCAGCAGACAATATCACACAATAGCTTAGATACAGCGGCTCAGCAGACAATATGACAATAGCTTAGATACAGTGGCTCAGCAGACAATATCACACAATAGCTTAGATACAGCGGCTCAGCAGACAATATCACACAATAGCTTAGATACAGCGGCTCAGCAGACAATATCACACAATAGCTTAGATACAGCGGCTCAGCAGAAAATATCACACAATAAGCTTAGATACAGCGGCTCAGCAGACAATATCACACAATAGCTTAGATACAACAGCTCAGCAGACAATATCACACAATAGCTTAGATACAACGGCTCAGCAGACAATATCACACAATAAGCTTAGATACAGCGGCTCAGCAGACAATATCACACAATAAGCTTAGATACAGCGGCTCAGCAGACAGTACTACATTGCGGGTGCAATAACCAGTACACATGTATGCTGCAAGCTTCCAGAGTCAGAGAATCAGCAGGCGTCGTACGTAGCTTATTTTTAACTGTCTGTTTATGTCGCAAAACCAATTTGCAGTATTAAGCGGAGGATAACGAATTCCGTCCATACAAGACGCCTTGTGTTTAGGGTGACTTTGTGCCTTTGTCTTGGGCGCCTAGAATTGTTGTATCATGCAAGCAGATTACATGGTGTTATTTTAGATGAAAAGCACATGTAATAGGGCAATACCACAGAGCGCAGATTTACCACTATGTTTTCATGAATCTGGAGAGACATTACTATTCCTTGTCGCCAAAATGATAAAAAAAACACCTAATTAAAAATATATTTACATATCGAGTGATTGAGGAAAAAAAAAAGCGACAATCATTTTTACTTGTATTTTTGACCGCTTCATTTAAATGGCTGGAAAGCACTGCAAAAACGCTGAAAGAATTGCCATGCTGCGTCCTGGTAAGAATGCAGCAAGGCTCAAGGTACGTGCGGAAAAAAAAAATGAAGCGTGTGCATGAGATTTCAGAAATCTCATTGATTATGCTGGAACTGTAAAGCGCTGCTTTATATTTTACACACCAACATGCTGCATAAAATCTGCAACAAACACCCTAAGTGTGAACATACGCTTAGTAACTCAGAAAGTGGTTGGAATTCGGGATGAGCTAAGTCCATTGGTCTGGGGTGTAGTTCTGCCCTTTATGGACCAGGGCAGGATTTACATCTACAATGCTCTGTCCGCCATCCTTGGTGCCGCCTTTGCCGTTTACTACGACCCCACAACATAGCGACAACAAAATGCAACCCATGTAATGACGAGGATGACCAAGCTGGAACTAACGAAGATCCAGAGTAGTGGATGGATAGAAATTTTGATTTTACATCCGAAACGCGTTGTGCTTATTTTATGGTTTTTTTTTAATGCGGTACATATTCTCTAACAGTCTCTTGTTAGCGTTTTTTCAACTGAATGTTTCTATCCGTCCAATGCTCTGGATCCTCGTTAATTCCGAGTGGTAACCCGTGCAATGATGTCTCATTGGCCTAAAAACGGGATGATGGACAGAGGACTGAAAGCCAAGAAGTGAACACTGGCCTCGTAAGGCTGCAATGGAGGACTGCATTGGAATGGACCGTCGTCTAGAATGGCATATCATTATAGAATCATCCCATGATGCTGTGTTCTACACACATGACCCCTGCAGCCAATCACAATCCTCAGTGGACTTGTAACAGGGAAATGGTGGTGTCCAACACTTCTCCGCACCAGCCAAGACCACAAGCATGGTGTGAACTGGATCCATAGGGGAAAGGGTGTGCTAGATTTTCTTATTGTCGCACCATTCATGCCCCCGCTAATGTTTTTAATTAGACCGGATGGCCCCTTTAAGAGAAATCACTTGACAAAACTGATAAAGCCAAAAAAAAAAAAAAAAAATCATTTCATGGAATATAAGAGGTTCTGAGATCATATGATCTATTTGTTAGATTTTTTCAGAAGCCGTGAATAGAAACTTTGTCTGAGAATAGAAAGTCATGATAGAAGAAGCTATAAACAGTTTATAGAAGACAAGTTATTAATAATTTATCACAAAGTGAAGATATATACAGAATAACTCATCTCTATTTACAGCCGAGGCGAATTCTAGAAAGGGCTGATACGGTCATTACTGGGAGGAGGCGCCAGGTCCGAAGCCTTATGCCAGAAATCATCACATCCCTCCTGTCTCTGCAGAACACAGTGGCTATGGGTGGGCTTACACTAGTGACTAGCCCAATGCCGCCGACTCATTTCATTGCCTTCTTAGGCAGGCAGTCCGTACTTCCAATGCGCACAGAGCGATCAGTAATTGATAATTCTGTACGTTTACACTAACATTGTCCTGTTTGCGCTCAAAAATCGTTTCACCCAACAAACAAGAATTCTGCTCTGCCTTTTTACACCGCCCAATTATCGGACCACGAAGAAACAAAAAGAAAAAAAAAATAGCTGCATGTTTGAGTTTGATCTGATATTTGAATCGCGCTTGGATTTGCAAGACCATGAGTCTGTGGAAATCATCAGACTGCACTTGGATGGCATCTGACTGCAGGCCTATATCCACAGACTGACAGAATGGAATCAGATTGCACTATGCTGACACTCTGATCAAACTGCAGTCAGAGTGTGATTAGCATAATCAGCCTGATTCTCTCGAATGAGATAAAATGGTGTCCTGTGACCCTAGCCTAAAAGTGCCCATACCTCAGTAGCTTTACTCAAGTTGCTGAGCCAAGCTGCATATGTTTCCAATGGGGAGAGGGAAGTAAGCAGCTTTCAGACACCGGTAGCAGCAGCCTAACTCCTTTGAGAACAAAATGATCAAGCATTGAAATTCAACATGTCCAATTCTTCTTATCCCCTAAAATCTTCTGTTGGGGGAATAGTCAAGAAGCTCCAATACATATGATTCATGAAACTTTAGTTTTTTGTGGATGGGCATCTTATTGGTATGGTCACGCAAAGTTTTTTATTTTATGTGGATTTTGAAGCAGATCCAAATTCAAAATCCACATTTAAAAACACTTAAAATGCTGTATAAATATTCTTCCTATTGATTTCAATGGCATATACAAACTAGCGATATGTTTTTTTGTTTTTTTTGTGAGTCTTTATCCGCCTAGATTTTTTTAATTGAGCAGAAGGAAAAAAGAAGACTTTACTTATTTTTTCCTATGGGGCTAATGAATTACAAACAGGAGTTACTAACTACCTGCCTGGTCTGCCCGGCAATCATCTCTCCTTCCTCAGGCGGTGACTCTCCTATTGCATCTCACGTCAACAGAGCACTTCTCTTCCACTCTGCGGGTGTGTTGTCACTGCGTATGTCATGCTGATTGACTGCTAAATTATTGCAGTTAGGCAATAGGGAGCCGGCTGTCAATCAGCATGACATCGGCAGTAATGCCCTGTCGACAAAGCAGAGCATAAGAGAGGAAGATGCTCTGCCAACACGATGTCCCTGGAAGCCAAAGAATCATCAGCAGGAATGTCCATAACCGCTCTGAGCTGGCAGAAGTTGTTGCCAGGGCAGAACAGGCTGGTAGTTCTTAGCTCCATATGAAAAAAAAACCCAAAGTCTTGGATAACCCTTTTAACACTGTCATGTCAAAAGACTGCAGAAAAAAATAACATACCGTATGTAGACAAGAAACACTTCAAAACTACATTAGAAAATTCTTCAAAAACTACATCAGATCTGATCACCTCATCAAAACCCACAGGGATTCTTGACAAGGACTTTTCTTGAAACTCATATTGAATTTTATTTTTTTTTAAAACTCAGTGTCAACATACCCTTTTGTCATGGGTTTACCGCAACATAGAGGAGAAAGAAGACCGCAGTGTCTGATTTCTCTTACTCCTGAACTGATTAGAAGCACTTCACCTTCGTATTAGATGGTGTAAATTCTATTAGCAGTACAGGGGCTAATCTGCTCAGTTGAGAGCTCCTGGTGGCTTTCCTTCATTAAGGCTGTCTCCTGTGCACTGTTTGCCACTCCCATCTCGTATACAAACTGGGTCCTGGCTAGCACTCATTGTCAGAGATATCTTTTGCTGCATGGCTGGAGGTTGTCGGTGGTTATTGAAGAAAGAGGTTGCTGGCGCTCAAGGGGTGCCCCTGCTGTCTGTCCGTTAGGTAAACTGTTTGTACCTGTGAATCTCGGTTTGAGAGTTGTTAGTGAACATCATGATTCGGTCTTGGCCGGATAGCCTGGTAATAAAACCACTACAGATTTTCTTACTCGGCGTTTTTGGTGGCCAGGGGTACATCAGGATGTCAGAGATTATGTAGCAGCCTGCAGTGTCTGTGCACGTTCTAAAATCTATTATACTTATCCATCTGGGTCTCTCCAACCAATCGCGATTCCCAGTAGATCTTGGACTCATTTATCGGTCAATTTTATCACTGATGTACCCGTGTCGGCAGGTAATACTGTAATTTTGGTGGTGGTGAACAGATTCAGTAAAATGTTGTCGGGTGTCCCAGGCCCAGAGGCTCCTTCCCTAACCGCTAGGGGCGCCCTAGCTTGCCCTGTTCCCCGGATTACTTCTGATGGTGAAGACGCCAGGGCCACGTACCTTGCCTTAGCTACTGAATCCAACCTCAGGCTGTACCTGCATCGATTCCTGAGGAACAAGGACATAACCTGAAGTATAGTTTACAGGCGTCCCTGAAAACGACAAACTTGTCACGCCCCCCAGAGAACCGGTCAGGCAACGCGATCTTTTGGCTCTACTAAGGGTTGCCTGGGAGTCATGGTCCCCAAACCTGATGTGTTTTCGTGCTGCAAAACGACAGTTTGTAGATCTGCCACCTCCAGGCTGAGCTGCTGCAGTTGCCCTGTCAGAGCAGTGATAGGATCCATAATGAATCAAAAAACTGTTTCAGTCAGAGCTAATGTCACAACTGTTGTGGGGTGTCCCAGGACCAGGGGCTCCTTCCCTGTCCCAATCACTAGGGGGCGCCTTATCTCGGCCTGCTCTCCGGATTACTTCTAATGGTGAAGACGCTGAGGCCATGTACCTTGCCTTAGGTCCTGAATCTGCCCTCAGTCTGTACCCTTTCCCCACCCAGGGAAGAGGTGAGTAGTAGTGTACCGTAATACACCAACCAGACTACAAAGGTAATATAAACAGGGATAACGAAAGATACAAAACATACAAATATACTCACACAAACAACAAAGGAATGCATCGGGGAGTGGAGGATGGGGTTAAACCATAGTAGGAGAAGAAAGAGAATTATTACACACTCAAAACCTAGCAACAGTCACAGATAAATTCACCAAAGCCTTTCTCCAATAAACAGGTCCGGCTCCAGGTTTTCGTGGACCATGGGAGAAAGAGTCTAAGTGGGCCCCTTTAAGACATACCACAATTAATGATGCACAGATATGGAAGAGAAATATAGGTATAGTACAATGCCAAAGATTTCACTTATTTCTTACATTACATGAGTGATATCTATTGTAAATTCTTCAATAACTCAGAAACCGGACAGGATAGTCCTCCATACAGAATTATAGGCACCACATAGTGCTCCATACAGTATAATGAGCCCCATATATTCATCCATACAGTATAATAAGCCACATATATTGCTTCATACAATATTATGGACACCACATAGTGCTCCATACAGAGTAATGAGCCCTATATCATGATCCATACAGAATAATGAGCCCCATATATTGCTCTATACAGTATAATGAGCCCATATATTGCTCCATACAGTATTATGGTCATCATATAGCGCTCCATACAGTACAATAAGCCCCATATATTCCTCCATACAGCATAATGAGCCACATATATTGCTCCATACAGAATAATGAGCCCAATATAATATTTCATACAGTATATTGAGTCACATATACAGTTGTGGCCAAAAGTATTGACACCCCTGCAATTCTGTCAGATTATACTCAGTTTCTTCCTGAAAATGATTGCAAACACAAATTCTTTGGTATTATTATCTTCATTTAATTTGTCTTAAATGAAAAAACACAAAAAGAATTGTCCTAAAGCCAAATTGGATATAATTCCACACCAAACATAAAAAAAGAGGGTGGACAAAAGTATTGGCACTGTTCGAAAAATCATGTGACGCTTCTCTAATTTGTGTAATTAATAGCACCTGTAACTTACCTGTGGCACCTAACAGGTGTTGACAATAACTAAATCACCCTTGCAGCCAGTTGACATGGATTAAAGTTGACTCAACCTCTGTCCTGTGTCCTTGTGTTTACCACATTGAGCATGGAGAAAAGAAAGAAGACCAAAGAACTGTCTGAGGACTTGAGAAACCAGATTGTGAGGAAGCATGAGCAATCTCAAGGCTACAAGTCCATCTCCAAAGACCTGAATGTTCCTGTGTCTACCGTGCGCAGTGTCATCAAGAAGTTTAAAGCTCATGGCACTGTGGCTAACCTCCCTAGATGTGGACGGAAAAGAAAAATTGACAAGAGATTTCAACGCAAGATTGTGCGGATGTTGGATAAAGAACCTCGACTAACATCCAAACAAGTTCAAGCTGCCCTGCAGTCCGAGGGTACAACAGTGTCAACCCGTACTATCCGTCGGCGTCTGAATGAAAAAGGACTGTATGGTAGGAGACCCAGGAAGACCCCACTTCTTACCCCGAGACATAAAAAAGCCATCCTGGTGTTTGCCAAAACTTACCTGAAAAAAGCCTAAAACGTTTTGGAAGAATGTTCTCTGGTCAGATGAGACAAAAGTAGAGCTTTTTGGGCAAAGGCATCAACATAGAGTTTACAGGAGAAAAAAGAGGCATTCAAAGAAAAGAATACGGTCCCTACAGTCAAACATGGCGGAGGTTCCCTGATGTTTTGGGGTTGCTTTGCTGCCTCTGGCACTGGACTGCTTGACCGTATGCATGGCATTATGAAGTCTGAAGACTACCAACAAATTTTGCAGCATAATGTAGGGCCCAGTGTGAGAAAGCTGGGTCTCCCTCAGAGGTCATGGGTCTTCCAGCAGGACAATGACCCAAAACACACTTCAAAAAGCACTAGAAAATGGTTTGAGAGAAAGCACTGGAGACTTCTAAGGTGGCCAGCAATGAGTCCAGACTTGAATCCCATAGAACACCTGTGGAGAGATCTAAAAATGACAGTTTGGAGAAGACACCCTTCAAATATCAGGGACCTGGAGCAGTTTGCCAAAGAAGAATGGTCTAAAATTCCAGCAGAGCATTGTAAGAAACTCATTGATGGTTACCGGAAGCGGTTGGTCGTTGTTATTTTGGCTAAAGGTTGTGCAACCAAGTATTAGGCTGAGGGTGCCAATACTTTTGTCTGGCCCATTTTTGGAGTTTTGTGTGAAATGATCAATGTTTTGCTTTTTGCTTCATTCTCTTTTGTGTTTTTTTCATTTAAGACAAATTAAATGAAGATAATAAATACCAAAGAATTTGTGTTTGCAATCATTTTCAGGAGGAAACTGAGTATTATCTGACAGAATTGCAGTGGTGTCAATACTTTTGGCCACAACTGTACAGTTTATGTAAATGTAGCTTCAGTATTGTATGACCTCTTTGTTTGTTCCTATAATCCTCCGTGCTGTGATGATTAACATTGTCACGATCCCACCGCTGCCACCAATATGTCACGATCCCGCCGTTGACACCGATATGTCATGGACAAAGGGACGTGATGCACTGCCGACACACGGCTATCGTCTGCACGGGGGGGGGGGGGCTTATCTTAATTATCCCACCGCTGCCATAATGTGATAAAAAAAACAGCAAGCTAGTCTTGCCCTAAGGATTTATCTCAGGGGGTTATTTTGGGTGTCCCACCACTGCTACGAATATTTCACGAACTGCGGGGATTTATGTATATCCCACTTTTCAGTTCCACTTTGGAACTCGCAGCTCTCCAGCGCCCCCCCTTACCCTCAGGTCAGTCAGGGAACTACACCTGGGATAACTGGTTGCCGGCTGGCTGCTTCAATGAGGACAGGCCACCCGGCACGCTGCAGTGAGGGAATTATAAAATGATCTGGCTGCAGCCACCCAATTTGCTTATAAAATCCCTTTCCGTCACAGCCAGCAGTACCCGGGACCCAGACCACACTTCGCCGCCACCAGCTCCAGATTTCTCTGATTAAGATTTAAACTTACTAGAGGGGTTTGAAGCCAACCCAAATCAGTAGCGTAATTATCTTAAAGGCTCTTAAATTCGTTTCTAGAGCATGGAGACAGACTAATAAAGTTTTAATTTATTCCCAAAAGATGGGCAGTGTTATAGAGGTAAAAAGATTTTACAAAGTTGAGACATTAGATATGTACAATGCAAATATAAAATAAACAGGTTCAAAAACAGAGGTTAACACTTACATTTGCTTAGATGGTCTTAGGCTAACCATGTGGGGAGAAGGAGAAGGTCTCCACTCATCTGAGTTCCTTTTGGCATGGAATCTCTAGCTCGAATGTCCTCCCAACTGAGTGAGTGTACTCTATAGTTCTGGGTCATGACATCATAAAAGGGGCTGAGTTACCGGTGTCGGCCCCTTTTCTCTAAGTTTCACTTTTGGTTCTGGAATCTTCTCGGCTATATAACTGGGCTTGAGAACCTAGCACGGTATTCCCAGACACATCATTCATCTTCTCTTGAAATTAGCTTTCCAATTACCTCAAACACTAGCTGTTTATTCACCTCCGTATAGGAGAACTCCATTTCTCTGGTTCTGTCAATACTAGGATTTAGCAAGAACCACTGTAGTGAAGCCTGATCGGTGTATGTTACCAATATGTAGTTTTCTTCTCTCTGTCGTGCATTGTTTCCGAGATCCGGCCTCTTTAATATTTCCCATACGTATCCAAGCACATGGTGCTTCAAACAAAAGAAATCCTTTCCTGGCTTTGTGTGTGAGCTGAGGGGAGGGGTGAGGGAGAATCCTTACTGGGATCTCATTACACAGAGCGGCAAGCAGAGAATTTACACTGGTGTTTGTGAGCTGTGGAGGAGGAAGGAGGGGTCGCAGGGGCTGACAAGCAAAAGTCTCATCTGTAGTGTAGAGAATGGAAGATTCTGGAATGTTCCGGAGAAGTCATATCTTACATATCTTACACTTCCTCTTTTAGAGTGCGCTACGGAGGCATAACCTGTCTGTAATCCACCATGTGCACCTCAGTGGGTTCGCCCCGGCGGGACAGCCCATCGGCTTTTCCATACTCGCTGCCCTTTTTGTGTTGTACGGTAAAGTCATTCTGCTGAAGGGCAAGGCTCCAGCGTAGCAACCTTCCATTGGTTCCGGACACTGTGTGCAGCCAGCTCAGAGGGTTGTGGTCATTTACCACAGTGAAAGTGCGCCCGCACAGGTAGGGCTGCAAACGATGCATTGCCCAGACCATGGCCAGGCACTCCTTCTCAATGGTGGAGTATGCCACTTCCCTCGGCAGAAGTTTCCAGCTCAGGTACAACACGGGGTGCTCTTGGTTCCCCGAGTTGACTAGGCTGAGCAAAGCACAGCACTCAGGCCAAACTCGCTGGCGTCGGTCTCTACCAGTAATGGGCGTCTGCTTTCAACACTGGAGAGTTGCACAGGGCTGTTTTCAAAGCTTGGAACGCTGCCTCGCAGCCGGCCATCCAGTTAACTGTTTGGGGTAGGCTCTGCTTGGTAAGGTTTGTCAAGGGTTCTGCAAGGGCGCTATAGTCCTGTACGAACCACCTATAGTACCCTGCAGTGCCCAAGAAGGACTTCACCTGTTTCTTGGTCCTGGGGGTGGGCCAGGACATGATTGCGTCCACTTTCTCTGGTTCTGGACTCATGGAACCCCCGCCTACCCGGTGCCCCAGCTAGTGTACCTCGCTCATGCCCATTTGGCACTTTCTGGGCTCGATGGTCAGACCTGCTTAGTGAAAACGCTTGAGCACCTCCTGGAGATGCTGAAGGTGTGCCTCCCAGGTGGAACTGATGACGGCAATGTTGTCCAGGTACGCCACGGCGTACTCCACCAGTCCCTGAAGCAGGTGGTTGAACATCCGCTGGAAAGTGGCAGGGGCATTTTACTTGCCGAAGGGCATGACCGTGGACTCGTACAGTCCGTAGGGCTCAGGGGAATCTGCCAGTATACCCGATTCAAATCCACGATGGATAAGTATTTTGCGTTTGCCAACCGCGCAAGCAGATCTGCGCAAGCAGATCCTCGATGCGTGCCATTGGGTGTGCATCACAGGTTGTGATGGCGTTGAGCCCCCTGTAGTCCACGCGGAAGTGGGTAATCCGATCCTTTTCTAGTCACGAGAACTACAGGTGAGGCCCACGCGCTCTTGGACCATCGAATCACCCCCAGCTGTAACATCTCATTGATCTCTTGGTGCATGACCTGTTGCACCTCCTCAGAGATCCGATAAGGTGTTCACCGTAGTGGGGCATGATTCCCGGTGTCCACCTCATGAACCGCTAACTCTGTCCTCCCAGGACGGTTGTAGAACACTTCCCGGAAGGGTTCCAGGGTGTCCAACAACTGTGACCGCTGGGGTACGGTTAACAAAGCACTTATCTCCATGTCCTCAATGGACCCACCGGCCTTGGATTGGGCCAGCATGTCCAGGAGGGGATCTTCCTCCCCATCCTCGGGCAGGTTGCAGACCGGTAGGACGCAGGCTTCATGTTCGTGATGAGCCTTCATCATGTTGACGTGAAAGGCCTTGCGCCTACCCCATGTGTGGTCAAGCAAGACCACATAGGTGACCGGGTTGAGCTGTTGGTGGACGACATATGGGCCTTCACAGGCTGCCTGAAGCTTTTCCATTGGTACGGGGACCAGTGCCCATACCTTTTGACCTACCTGGTAGGTCCGCTCCCGGGCGTTCTGGTTGTACCAGTGCTTCTGGTCAGACTGAGCCTGCACCATGTTATCATGCACCAACTGCGTCAAGGTCTGCATCTTGTCACAGAAGCGCATGACATAATCCACAATGGACACTTCAGAGGGGTTTGGCTCATCTTCCCAGGATTCTCTTATCAACCCATGGGGTCCCCGGACTCGCCTGCCATACAGGAGCTCGAAGTTGGAGAACCCCGTCGAGGCCTGCAGAACTTCTCTGTAAGCGAAGAGCAGGTGTGGGAGCTCCCAGTCGCGCCCTTGGGTCTCAACCAGCATGCGGAGCTTCTGTTTGAGGGTACCATTGAAGCGTTCACACAAACCATTGGTCTGTGGGTGATACGCACTCGATACCATGTGCTTCACCTGCATTTTCTCACAGAGAGCTTCCATTAGGCGAGACATAAATTGAGTTCCTTGATCTGTAAGCATATCCCTGGGAAATCCTACCCTTGAAAAGATGGTCACCAGTGCATCAGCCACCTTATCCGCCCTGGTTGAAGACAGAGCTACTGCCTCTGGGTACCGGGTAGCGTAGTCTACCACGGTGAGAATGTATTGCTTTCCAGAGCTGCTGGAGACAGCCAGCGGGCCCACAATGTCCACCGCGATTCTCTGGAAAGGCTCCTCTATCACTGGCAAAGGGATAAAGGGAGCCTTAAGAGCAGGCCCCGCCTTACCCACTCTTTGACAGGTGGTACAGAAGCGGCAGTAGTTTGTTACATCTGTCTCCATCTTGGGCCAATAGAAGTGTTGAGACAGCCGTGCCTTAGTTTTGCTGACCCCCAAGTGTCCAGCGAGTGGAATCTCATGGGCAATCTGCAACAACTCAGTTCTGAACTGATATGGGACGACCAGCTGTCTTTCCCTCAACCACTCCTTTTGGGATTCTCAGGGTACTGACTCCCGGTACAACCTTCCTCGTTCCCAGAACACCCTCTCCTTATCAGTCCCGGAGGTGGGCGTCACGGCGAGGTGTCTCAATTTCTCCAGGCTCGCATCTGAGTGCACAGCAGCCTGGAACTCCTGGATGGAGGGTTCCTTCCTCACTGGGACCCTCTGGAACCTGATCTGGGTTCACCTCTGGTTCAGTCTCTCCTGTAGCGGAAGAGGATCCAGAAGGCAGGGCGCTACCTGCGATCTGGACACTCTGACTGCGTGTGACAGCGGCTATGTATGCTGTCTCCCCGGGAATTTCTACAGACCCACCAGCCGGCGCTGCTATGGGCTCTACCTCCCCATCCACCCCCAAAACTTCAGGAGCAGTGCTACTTATGGGCCAGTTACCTTCCTCGGTGGCACTGGTCAGTTGCATGGCATCACCTTTCTCACCGTTCCCATGCACCTCCCCATTTCCTTGAGCACCGACGCTTGCTCCTGTTAGGGGTTCCTCAGCCGTCTCACTCTGCAGAGCGACGGGGCTGAGCACTTCGGTACCTGTGGACACATCTACCGTTTCAGGGAAATGGTTAACAGGTTCAGTTGGCACAGATACATCATCATCAGCATCATTCCTAAGAAAAGAGTGGTTATCAGATTTCTGTGGTACATTTACATCACCCTCAGCATCATTCCTGGGGAAAGAATGGTTATTAGTTGCATCATTACTCATCAAGGCATTAGCAGGTAACACATTCAGTTTCCCATCATCATCATCATCATGGTTAACGTTACCCTTATTATCAGATTGAGGAGAGGTGTCAGGGACGTAGTAGGCAACCATCCTCCCCAAATCAGTCCCCAATAAAACATCAGTGGGCAGGTTTTTGGACACCCCAACTTCCCTTACCCCGCTCCCAGCACCCCAATCAAGAAAAACCCGGGCCACTGGCAAGGGAAAGCGGGTGCCTCCAATCCCAGTGACAGTCAGGGTTTCCCCCTCCATAAACTCTTCAGGGGCTGCCCGTCCAGGACGGATGAGGGTTCATTCAGCCCCGGTGTTCTTGAGGCCCGTAGCAAAACGGCCCCCACCTGGTCGTGCTGCACGTTGTCATCAATCCTCCCAACCACACCTCCCACCAAAAGAACAGAGGCATTGGGCCCAGAGGCCTTGGCTGGGGGGGGGGTTCTTCTGCCTTTCCGGACAGGTGACACTGATATGACCAGTCCGACTGCAGATGAAACACTTGCAACTGTCAGTAGTAGGCCTGGTGTTGGCAACAGGGACAGGGCCTCCGGAGGGACGGCTGGCAGGGGCACTGGGGTTGGTTGCAGGCTTACCCCGTCTCCAGCTGGCGGTGACTGGCCTCAGTGTGGCTTCCGGTTGGCCTCATAGTTGTCGGCGATCTGCGCGGCTTTGTCCGCATTCGTTGGTTCTTGGTCCAGGATGAACTGTCGGTCCTCAGCTGGGCAAAGATTCAGGAATTGGTCTTTCATCAGGTCCTTCAGCAGGTCAAAGGTATCAACTGACAGTTCATGGATCCACTGGTCAAAGTGGGTCCTGAGTCATTCCACCACATCGCTATAACTATCTTGGGGGCCACGTTGGAGGTTCCGGAACTTCTTTCGGTATACCTCAGGTGTCAGCCGTTATTTGGCGATCAGGGCCTGATTGATGGCATCATAGTAGTCATCTTCTTCTGGCCAGAGAGAAACAAACGCCTCCAGGGATTTGTCCTTTAGCCCTGGGGTCAAGTACCTGGCCCATTGGTCTATAGGCAGCCGGTACTGTCTGCAGGCTTTCTCAAAGGCCTGCAGAAACATGTCCAAGTCTTCGTCCTTCTCCATCACGGGAAAATGCTCTGGCCGGGGCTTCGGACTGAGCGCTGCTGGGCTCACAGCTCTGGGCTGCGGAGGGCATCACCCCTTGTCAGAGCAGCTCCAGTTCATGGGCTCTCTGAGCCTCTGCTTGGTGCTCAGCTCTCTCTTGAGCTTCCCGGATCAGCTGTAGGCCCCTGTCTGTATCGTCAGCGGAGACCTGTTGCAGGGCCATTTGCAGATAGGGGTCCAAACCGCTCTGGTTGCATGTGGAGCCAGTATTCGGTGGTTGGACCTCAGCTGCAGCGCCATCTCTGTTGGTGCTGGGTTCTGCGCCCGCTGGGCTCTGGGCACTGTCCAGCTGCACCAGAGCCGCGATCAGTTGGTCTCTGGTTTTGTTTGTGGCGTCAATGCCTCTGTACGTGCATACTCCAGCAAGAATTTCCTTTTTCTGCGGGGTGTACCACCAGCGTTCTCCTTTTGCCGCCATAGTTGCCAATTAATAGATAGAATAGAAAAACGAAGAGAAGGGAGGGGATACTCGCTAGTACACACAGTTGTCTCAGGACTAGTAAACACTGAGTCTGTTCTCCAAAACCTATGATGCAGGATTCCCGCAGGAACTGTGCAGGTTTTTAGTGAGAGGAATGATTGCTCAAACCAGATCACTAATGCTCTGTGATCCCACCATGCTGACACCAATATGTCACAATCCCACCAATATGTCATGAACCTGCCGTTAACACCGGTATGTCACGCATGGAGGGACGTGATGCACTGCCGACACACGGCTATCATCTGCACAGGGGGGCTTATTTTAATTAGTAAAAGAAAAGTCAAAGATGCTATAGGATTTTACAGGATGAAAATGATGAAATGGTAAGACAGGATGTTGAGAAGGCCGAACTTTTAAATTCCTATTTTGCATCTGTTTTCTCTCAGAAAGGAAATGTAACATCAACTGTTCTTCACTGTCCTATTAAGGGAATAGAAGAATCCAGGATATCTATAAACAGAAAGATAGTGAGGAAACACTTAGCTAACCTAAATGAATTCAAGTCTCCAGGTCCAGATGAATTACACCCCAGAGTACTGAAGGAGATAGCAGAAGAAATTTTTGAACCCCTCTCCATAATCTTTGAAAATTCTTGGAGAACAGAAGTGCCAGAAGACTGGAGAAGAGCAAATGTTGTTCCTATCTTCAAAAAGGGGAAGAAGGTGGACCCAGGCAACTATAGGCCGGTGAGTCTGACTTCTATACCAGGAAAGATCTTTGAACAAATTATTAAACAACATGTATGTCAGTACCTGGATAAGAATGAAGTGATTAAACAGAGTCAGCATGGGTTTGTAACTAATAAGTCATGTCAGACTAACTTAATTTCCTTCTATGACGGAATCACTGATTGGGTGGATCAAGGAAATGCTGTAGATATAGTATATCTTGACTTCAGCAAAGCATTTGACAAAGTCTCTCATACAATCCTTATTGAAAAAATGACTAAGTATGGAATGGACAAGGCAACTGTTAGGTGGATTCATAACTGGCTTAGTGATCGGACCCAAAGAGTGGTCATAAATGGCTGCACATCCAGTTGGCAGAATGTCTCAAGTGGGGTACCACAGGGCTCTGTCCTGGGCCCTGTATTGTTCAACATCTTTATCAACGATTTAGATGAAGGAATTGAGGGTAAACTGATTAAATTTGCTGATGACACAAAGCTAGGAGGGATAGCTATTACTAGAGAAGAGAGAGAGAAGATTCAAAAAGATATAAATAAACTGGAGAAGTGGGCAGCAACTAACAGAATGGTTTTTAACAGGGAGAAATGCAAAGTACTACATCTGGGCAATAAAAATGAAAAAAGCATATACAGAATGGGAGAAATAGGGCTAAGTGACAGCACATGTGAAAAAGACTTGGGCATACTAATAGATCACAGACTGAATATGAGTCAACAGTGTGATGCAGCAGCAAAAAAGGCAAATGCAATTCTAGGATGTATTAACAGAAGCATACAGTCTAGATCACGTGAAGTCATTATTTCCCTCTACTCCTCTTTGGTCAGACCTCATCTGAAATATTGTGTCCAGTTTTGGGCACCACATTTTAAAAAAAGACATCAACAAACTGGAGCAAGTTCAGAAAAGAGCGACCAGAATGGTGACCGGTCTGCAAACCTTGTCTTATGAGGAAAGGTTGCAGGATTTGGGAATGTTTAGTTTGCAAAAGAGAAGACTGAGAGGAGACTTAATAGCTGTCTACAAATATCTAAGGGGCTGTCACATTGTAGAAGGATCAACTTTATTCTCATTTGCACAAGGAAAGACTAGAAGCAATGGGATGAAACTGAATGGGAGGAGACACAGATTAGATATTAGAAAAAACTTTTTTTTTTGGGTGTCCCACCACTGCTAACAATATTTCACGAACTGCGGGGATTTATGTATATCCCACTTTTCAGTTCTAATTTGGAACTCGCAGCTCTCCGGCACCCCCCTTACCCTCAGGTCAGTCAGGGAACTACACCTGGTATAATTGGTCGCCGGTCGGCTGCTTCAATGAGGACTGGTTACCCGGCACGCTGCAGTGAGGGAATTATAAAATGCTCTGGCCGCAGCCACCCAATTAGCTTATAAAATCCCTTTCCGTCACAGCCAGCAGTACCCGGAACCCAGACCACTGTTATGAATGGGAACCAGAGGAGGAAAAAAAAGACAACAAGCTAAGTCTCAGAAAACCAGGGAAGTTGGTAACTATGCAGATTGCAGATCCCTGATCTTAACCGCACAACTAGCAGCAGTCGTGGAGCATTCCTACTTTGGTCCTAGATGCCTTGTCACAACCGGAGAACTACATAAGCCTAAAGCAGGAAAAGAGGAAAGCTAACTGCCCCAGAGCAGACCCCAAAGGAAAGACAGCCCCCCACATGTATTGATGGTGAAACAAGATGAAAATACAAACAAAGGCAGGAAAATAGGCTGAGCAAACGATGGGGCCCGGCTAACTAAAAAGGACAGAAAAGGAAAGACACTGTCTGCAATCTGCCCAAAAAAACCTACAAAAACATTGTCCAACACTTCTGATAGCAAAATTAACCCTGAAGTCACTAGACTTCTAAACCTATATCAGCACTCTGAAATATTCTGAGACAGAGCAAAAAAGAGGCCAATCTAATAAGGGACAAAAAGCAGATTGGCAAATACTGATTAATAGGAGTGGAATTTCAGCATAGCCCCAGCAGGGGCAGGCTGATTACACAAAAAACTGAATTGACCAACAAGCGCAAGTGTGAACATTAGCAAAAAACAAACTTAACTTGAGAAGACTGGAAGAGAGCTGAAGTCCAGGACCTGAGAAGCAGACTGAATCACCAGCACCCGGATAGGGCGTCGGCTGTCTTATATCCAGTCTGATACTCCAGAGATCCAATCGTTATCTTCCTGATCAGGTGGCAGATCACTATCACTTAAACCAACCACACTACCTCCTGTCACCACCAGAGGGAGAACGGAAGGGGAACTCTCAACTGGTGGAGCAGAAAATGAGTTCATGACAGACCACACTTCGCCGCCACCAGCTCCAGTTTTCTGATTAAGATTTAAACTTAATAGAGGGGTTCGAAGCCAACCCAAATCAGTAGAGTAATTATCTTAAAGGCACGTAAATTCGTTTCTAGTGCATGGAGACAGACTAATAAAGCTATAATTTATTCCCAAAAGATGGGCAGTGTTATAGAGGTAAAAAGATTTTGCAAAGTTGAGACATTAGATATGTACAATGCAAATATAAAATAAACGGGTTTAAAAACAGAGGTTAACACTTACATTTGCTTAGATGGTCTTAGGCTAACCATGTGGGGAGAAGGAGAAGCCACACGTCTCCACTCATCTGAGTTCCTTTTGGCATGGAATCTCTAGCTCGAATGTCCTCCCAACTGAGTGAGTGTACTCTACAGTTCTGGGTCATGACATCATAAAAGGGACCGAGTTACCTGTGTTGGCCCCTTTTCTCTAAGTTACACTTTTGGTTCTAGAACCTTCTTGGCTATATAACTGGGCTTGAAAACCTAGCAGGGTATCCCCAGACACATCATTCATCTTCTCTTGAAATTAGCTTTCCAATGACATAAAACACTAGCTGTTTATTCCCCTCTGTATAGGAGAACTCCATTTCTCTGGTTCTGTCGATACTAGGATTTAGCAAGAACCACTGCAGTGAAGCCCAACCGGTGTATGTTACCAATATGTAGTTTTCATCTCTCTGTCCTGTATTGTTTCCGAGATCCGGCCTCTTTAATATTTCCCATACGTATCCAAGCACATGGTGCTTCAAACAAAAGAAATCCTTTCCTGGCTTTGTGTGTGAGCTGAAGGGAGGGGAGAGAGAATCCTCACTGGGATCTCAGATTACACAGAGCGGCAAGCTGAGAATTTACACTGGTGTGTGTGAGCTGTGGGGGAGGAAGGGGGGGGGTCGCAGGGGCTGACAGGCAAAAGTCTCATCTGTATTGTAGAGAATGGAATATTCTGGAATGTTCCAGAGAAGTTACAGCTTACATTATCCTTACAAACAATAATTGTTGCTGTACGTCCCAAGTAAAATCATTTCATTCTTCCACAATGAATAAATGCTGATGATTCTGCTAAAAGCTGAAAATTTGCAACAAAAATTACTTTAGGGTATATGCATACAGCATCTTTTAAACGCCAGGACACCAGTATCATTTTTGAAGCAGGCGATACTTCAGGCAAACACCATTGGGGCTTTTTCTGAAGCATCTTCTTTGACGTCTTATTCGTAATTATTATGGCATCTTTGCAGCCGACGTGTTTTTTTTCCTTCAGATTTTATTTTTAATATATTTATATTTAAAAGAAGTTTTACGACCTCGGGGTACACGTCTGCAGTCATTCTATGTGACTGCAGACTTGAGATTTTCAAGCATGCGATCACATGACGACTAGACATGCATGGTCCCGCTCAATGCAACTGTATTGAATGAGGCCAGACACGTCTAGTCAGACTGTGGCTGGAAGCATGCAAATCACAGTACGCGCCATAATGATTCACAAGTCTGCACTCTCAAACAGTGACTGCAGATTTATACACCAAGGCAGGATAGCTACTTTAGGCTGTGTTCACACGTTGCGTTGTTTTCACGGATTTACCAAAAAATCCACTCCAACGCTTAAAAGAAGCTTTGCATTCATTTTAATGCATTTTGCACTTTTTGTGCATATTGATGTGTTTTTGTCTGCGAAAAAAACGCTTTGCAGTAAAAAAAAACAACACAGCATGCTCATTAATTTTGTGGTAAATTCCGCATTTCTGGCTATTTTCTGTGTGTCTGGGGACGCGCGTAAAAACGTGCGTTTTTTGTGCAAAAAACGAGCAAAAACCGTGCGGAAAAAGACGTGAGTTTTCTGGGAAGGAATCCTGTTTTTATGCAGAAACTTTCTACATACGTTAATAGTGGGGGGGGTTTCAAGTCAAAGCTGCCTGAAGACTGCATCAGTCAGTTCTTTTAGCCGCTTCATGGCTTTTGAAGCAGTTAGAAGTTATGAAAGACATGGCTATGATTATGTTCATTCTATTTTATGTTTATAGGGGGCATCTGGTGATCGTCCCAAGCAACCAGATTGTCTTGTGTGTGTGAACTCATGCTGTCACTCCAAATTGCAAAGTTTGTGATCCATTCAGGAAATATGACTCTTGTGTGGACGTCACCTTTACTATGTTTATGTGATGCAGACAAGAGAATTAGCGTAAAGTAAATTATCTAAGCTTATTTTTAGCTGGAGCAAAACAGATGCCAAAGCACAAAGAATTAGTTCCAGGGACCAAGTTAACGCAGACAAGAAAAGAACAAAAAAGCTAGAAGCCTCCATTGTAAAGTCTTCCACTTTTATGGAAAAATAAAAAAAGACAACCCCCAAACATACAGTGCCTTGCGAAAGTATTCAGCACTCTTGAACTTTTCAACCTTTTCCCACATATCATGCTTCAAACATAAAGATACCAAATGTAAATTTTTGGTGAAGAATCAACAGCAAGTGGGACACAATTGTGAAGTTAAACAAAATTTGTTGGTTATTTAAAATTTTTGTGGAAATTCACAAACTGAAAAGTGCGGCGTGCAATATTATTCGGCCCCTTTAACTTAATACTTTGTTGCGCCACTTTTTGCTGCAATTACAGCTGCAAGTCGCTTGGGGTTTGTCTCTATCAGTTTTGTACATTGAGAGACTGAAATTCTTGCCCATTCTTCCTTAGCAAACAGCTCGAGCTCAGTGAGGTTTGATGGAGATCGTTTGTGGACAGCAGTTTTCAGCTCTCTCCACAGATTCTCGATTGGATTCAGGTCTGGACTTTGACTTGGCCATTCTAACACCTGGATACGTTTATTTGTGAACCATTCCATTGTAGATTTTGCTTTGTTTGGGATCATTGTCTTGTTGGAAGACAAATCTCCGTCCCAGTCTCAGGTCTTTTCAGACTCCAACAGGAGTTTCTTCCCTGCTGAAGAAAAGCAGGCCCAAACCATGATGCTGCCACCACCATGTTTGACAGTGGGGATGGTGTGTTCAGGTTGATGAGCTGTGTTGCCTTTACACCAAACATATCGTTTGGAATTGTTGCCAAAAAGTTCGATTTTGGTTTCATCTGACCAGAGCACCGTCTTCCACATGTTTGGTGTGTCTCCCAGGTGGCTTGTTGCAAACTTTAAACAACACTTTTTATGAATATCTTTGAGAAATGGCTTTCTTCTTGCCGCTCTTCCATAAAGGCCAGATTTGTGCAGTGTACGAATGATTGTTGTCCTATGGACAGACTGTCCCACCTCAGCTGTAGATCTCTGCAGTTCATCCAGAGTGATTATGGGCCTCTTGGCTGCATCTCTGATCAGTCTTCTCCTTGTTTGAGATGAAAGTTTAGAGCAACGGCCGGGTCTTGGTAGATTTGCTGTAGTATGATACTTCTTCCATTTCAATATGCTCACTTGCACAGTGCTCCTTGGGATGTTTAAAGTTTTGGAATTCATTTTGTATCCAAATCCGGCTTTAAACTTCTCCACAAAAGTATCACTGACCTGCCTGTTGTGTTCCTTGGTCTTCATGATGCTTTCTGTGCCTCAAACAGAACCCTGAGACTATCACAGAGCAGGTGCATTTATACGGAGACTTGTGTTATGATTGAGTCACCGTAGGAGGCAAAAACAGAAATGCTAGCTAAGTCCAGAAAACCAGAGAAGTTGGCAGCTATCGGATTGCAGACCCCTGAACCTATCAACACAACTAGCAGTAGCCGTGGGGGGTTCCTACGATGCCCTAGACCCCTCGATCACAGCCGGAGAAATAACTAGGCCTAAAGAAAGAAAGGGGAAATCTAAACTGCCCCAGAGCAGTCCCTAAAGCAATAGGCAGCCCCCAACATATAATGACGGTGAAGCAAGATGAAAACACTAACACAGGCAGAAAGATAGACTGAGCAAAGACGGGGCCCAAGCTAGCTAGATAGAAAAGGACAGGAAGGCTGCTGTCTGCAATCCGTGAAAAACCCTATGAAAATAAGAGCCAACAGACTGACAGCGAAAAAGGCCCTGAAGACGCTAGGCTTCAAAAAGCTATGTCAGTACTCAGGAATATTCTGAAGACAGAGCTACAGGCAAAAGGAGATTCAGCTCACCCAAGCAGGGAATGGCAGAATCCAGAAAAGCAAGGAAAACAAAAACAAAACACTAATGCTAACAGGCAAAGCAGAAAAACTTAGCTTTAGAGGAGCAGGAATCAGACTGGTGTCCTAGAAGTCCACAGAGAAATCACCCGCAGGGCAGAAGGGCGTCGGCAGCCTTATATCCAGTCCGTGACTCCACTCAGCCAGTCATCCTCATCAGGCTCAGGTGCCTGATAATCAGGCTCATTACCTTCCTTCACCAGAATAGGGAGTTCACCAGACCTCAGTGACGAAGAGGAAAATGAACTCACAACAGACTTGATAACACACAGGTGGATTATATTTATCATCATTAGTCATCTAGGACAACATTGGATCATTCAGAGATCCACAATGAACTTCTGGAGTGAGTTTGCTGCACTGAAAGTAAAGGGGCCGAATAATATTTCACGCCCCACTTTTCAGTTTTTGCATTTCCACAAAAATTTAAATAACCAATAAATTTCGTTCAACTTGACAATTGTGTTCCACTTGTTGATTGTTCACCAAAAATTTACATTTGGTATCTTTATACTTGAAGCATGATATGTGGGAAAAGGTTGTAAAGTTCTAGGGGGACAAATACTTTCGCAAGGCACTGTAAGTATCTATAATCTATTGGGTGATGAATGTGTCCCGTCATGTGCCGGATAGGGTGCGCTGATGTGATTTCTATTTGTTCACATCTGCATCCTAATTTGTGTTACAAAGTTCTTTGTTGTGAATACTGTACCTCTCAATTATTGACTATTTGATTTGCGACAAATTCATGAAATGATTTGTGACTTTTCAAGTTTTTTGTTATTTTACTGATTTTTACATCATTGTGGCTTTTCTAGATGTTTTGGACCGATTCATGAACTGCCACTTTTTCAAACAGTTGCAAAATTTGCTGCAACTCTACTCCAGTCCACTGCAGTGGTTTTATGAACACCAGTTAAAATATCGTATTTTTGAGACATTTTACAACCTGCACAAATTTTTGGTCTAAAAAGTCATAAAAATGGTGAAAGGCTGGGAAAAAAAACGCTTTTTTTCTTTGCCAAAAAAATCCAAAAATCATGTGCATGATTTTGATGGTTTGACACAAAAAAAGTCAGCAAAACCCCAAGTCAAAAAAAGAAAAGTGACTTAAAAATGCAAATGATGAATTGGACTCTAAGTCTTAAACAGGATCCATCAACAGATTTCACAATCCAAGCTGTTTATCTTATTAAATAGATCTTAGACCTTATGATACTGGTGTATTTATTGTGAAAATCTGTCAGATTGGCTGTATAATTCTCATATTATGAGTCCAAGCTAATGTTAGGCGGGGAAGCTTTTCAAAAGCATTATGCAGCCATTCTGCCATGAATTTTGAAACAAGGTACAGCAGTCATATCAGTTTTATGTAGTAATTCATGCAGTTTGTATTGGGAAATCACATGACATATCCTATCTAAATACAGTTCAGATGCTGTGGAAAAAAAAGACTTGTTTTATAAGGTATGTTCATATTGAGTCTTTTTGCGGCGTTTCTGGTGTGGAAACTTTTGAGTGTTTGAGGAGTTTTGAATTTTTGAGGAAGATTTGGAGAGTTTCGACTCAGTTTATGCTCCAAAAGCTCCTAAAAAAATCTGTTTCAACATTCCCCAAAGTTATGTTCATACAGAATTTTTTTTTACTTGGATGCTGAAGAAAATCTGCTCTAAAATTCACATAAAATAATGCTTAAAATACTCATCAGATGCACTTTCTATTAATTTCAATAGTAAATACACATTACTGTTCATACAGTAAGTTTTTTTTCCTACAAGGCTTTGAAAACCTTGCCATGAAAAGAAAATAAGTGACAAATCAATTCTTTTTTGTGGAATCCACTCCAAGCTTGACACTACATGTAAAAGGGCTTCAAAAACTAAATAAAACAGTATTATTAAACACTTTAAAAACTAAATTGTGACTCTAGTCACTACTCAATGTGATGCTAATCACTACTAACGAACTTACTGGTGTCATGGTTTATTTAGAATACTGGACAGGTGGTTTAGGAGTTAATAGGGAGAGCCTCTCTCTGGTGCTGGGGAGGGTTTTTATAGCTTCAGGGGAGTGCCGTCCCCTGTCGCTTATACTCCTAGTTTGAGTGTGCTCGACCCTGCTCCGTTTGTGCTCTCACCTGTCCCTGTATGCTTGTTCGGTGTATGACTCGGTTTGACCACGGTAAACGTCTCTTGGATTGTGATTCTGTACCTGCATGCCCATCCTGTGTATGAACCCTTGGCTTTGTCTTGACCTCCCTGTGATCGCCCCTCCTGTACCTTTGCTGCCATCCTGTGTATGATCGTATGCTACGCCTGACCCTGCGCTGATACTCGTCTTGGTACCTTATTGCTCGCCATGTGTATGACTCCTGGCTCGTCTGACTGCGGTTTTCTCCTTACTCTCTGCTCCATCTCCAACGCTGTTACCGGCGCTGCTGGAGGCTGGGGGTGAGCTCCGCCCACCCCTCTGATGCGCGATCACATGTTCACAAGTTCCTGCAGGCATCGAGCGCTTCCCTGTCACTCCTCCCCTACCGCAGGTCCTAGAGCAGGATTCCTTTCTCTAAAGCCGCGCTCCTGCCCGGTTATACTGTGAGTACTGTACCACTGTACTATTACTGTCCATATCAGGTCCCTCTGGACACCTGTCAGTCACACTGTCCCTGACTAATTGTACCATGAGTGTGACAAATGGGAGGCAGGATAGTCTAAAGCTCCGGGGTCAGTACCGAGTGCTGTTAATAGGCTAAGGGGAAAAGACAAAACCTTAGTTAGGTAACAGTCCGAGGTCAGAGTATCAGGAAGGTAGCGGATCAAGACAAAAGGGTAACTCAAATGGAAGGTCAAAGGTAAACCCAAGGTCGGCAAAGGAGATCAAGGTACAACTCTGAGTACAGAGAAACACAAACACCACTTGAACTACGCTAGACTTGGCAAATGTCTGACAATTGTCAGAGTGCGAAACAGACCTCTAATCACCCAAAATAGATGACACCTAAAGGAGATCCCACAGATCCAGCCAGATAGGAAGGCTGAGCAGTCATTCACAATACTCAAACCTTTGCCTCAGATTTTGCAGTAGAGCTGTCACTCACAATCCTGACAACTCAGCAAACCGTTGATCTCATAGGTCAGCAGAACTGTCATTCACAGCGTCTATAGGACACTATGAGTGGTGGAATCTTGACAGTACCCCCTCTTTTAGTGGGGGGATGCCATCAGATTCCCAGGCTTCCAGGATACCTACGATGGAAGGCCCTGACCACTGACCAGACGATTGGCCTTCACAGCTCGAGCTGGCATCCAGGTTCTCTCCTCTGGTCTGTATCCTTCCAATGGATGAGATACTGGAGGGAATTACGGACTTTCGAGAATCAGCAATCTTTTGTACCTAGTATCCTAAACTGCCATTGACAGAAAGCAGAGGAGGCGGGGATGAGGGAGACCAAACCAAAGGGACAAACTTCTTTAGCAGTGATCAATAGAACACATTTAGGATGCAAAAAGAAGGAGGGAGTTTTAATCTAAAGGCCACTTGATTAACTACTTCCAAAATCCTATATGGGCCAATAAACTTAGGACTCAACTTCTCTGATGGCACTTTCAACTTAATATTTTTTTTGTTGACAACCAAACCTTACCATGTACTTTCAAAATGGGACCCGCCGTTCATTTCCTATTGGCCTCCCATTTCTGACTAAGTTGACCAATTCCAATATTCTTTTGAACCTCCCTCCAGACATCCCTTGGTTTCTATATAGCAACCTCTACTCCAGGACACTCAGAACTCATCCTAAAGAGTTTACCAAATGGAAATGAAAACCATAATTACAAAAAGGCGAAGCTCCAGTGGACTGATTAACCCAACTGTTAAAGGCAAACTCAGCAAGTGGTAAAAATGTGCACCAGTCCTCTGCTGATCTGCTGAGCTGCAGCAAAGCACCTTAAAATTTATTCAAACAACATCATCCAGGAGCACCATTTCACTTTTTAAATGTAAAATTTGCTGGCATAATTAGTGGATACCATGTCATGTTTGGAGAGCTCATTATTTGCCTAAAACAGTGGAAACCCTCAAAATTGACAACGTTTTGGAAACTAGACCCCTTAGGGAACTTATCTAGATGTGTATTGAGCACATTGAACCCACAGGTGCTTCACAGAAGTTTATAACGTAGAGCTGTGAAAATAAAAAAAAATCCCAGCTAAATCTATTTTACCTCCAAATTTTGCATTTTCATAAGGATAAAAAGAAGAAATTGCTCCATACAATTTATTGTGCAATTTCTCCTGAGTGCGCAGATACCCAATATGTGGAGGAAAACAACTGTTTGGATGCATGGCAGGGCTTGGAAGGGAAGGAGCGCCATTTGACTTTTTGAAAGTAAAATTTACTGGAATAATTAACGGATGCCATGTCGCAATTTGAGAGCCCATGATGTGCCTAAACAGTGGAAAACCACCACAAGTGGCACCATTTTTGAAACTAGACTCCTTAGGGAACTTATCTAGCTGTATATTGAACACCTTGAACCCACAAGTGCTTCACAGAAGTTTATAACGCTAAGCCGTGAAAATAAAAAAAAAAAAAAAAAATCACATTTCTCGCAAAAATCTTTTTTAGCTCCAAACTTTGTATTTTCACAAGGGTAACAGGAGAAAATGGACTCCAAAAATTGTTTTGCAAAAACTACTTTTGAGGAACAGTGCAAAGCTCAGAAGGGAAGTAGCGCCATATTACAGAGCAGATTTTGCTGTACAGGTTTGAGGGTGCCATGTCACATTGGCAGAGCCCCTAAGGTGCCTGAACAGCAGAACCCCCCATAAGTGACCCCATTTTACAAATAAACCGGTCAATGAATTCATCTAGGTGTGTCACAGAATTTTATACCATTGGGCAGTGATGAAAAAATAATTTACATTTTTATCACCAAAATTGTGTTAGCCCCAAATTTTACATTTTCATACTGGGAAAATGGTAAAAATAGCACCAAAATTTGTCCAACAATTTCTGCTGAATGTAGGAATACCCCATATATGGCTCTACAGTACTTCTTATCCATACAGAGAGAGGAGGTATGGAGCGCTATTTTCCTCCTGGAATGCATATTTTCCTAGAATTGTTTGTGGACTCAATATACAGAGCTACTAAGTGCCAGAAAAACAGAATCCCCCATCAAGTGACCCCATTTTGGGAATTATACCCCTTTGGGAATTTATCTACAGATGTAGTGACGATTTTGACTCCATGGATGTTTTCCAGAAACAAGCAGCAGTGGATGTTGCTGAGAGAAACTTGCAAACTGCCATTGTAGTGACCAGTACGTTGTAGTGACCAGTACATTATACCCAGCTCATGTTTCTGGACTCAAGCACCTGTAAATTAGATGGGCTCTCATCACTGCAGAAATGCCAAACATGTGGGCACTAAATGTGGTTTAGGCACACTGGGGCTCAGAATGGAAGGGAGGGCATTTGGAATTGAGAGCGGAGAATTTGCTGAACTTCTTTTGGGGGCGAGGAGCCATTTTGCTTTTCCTGGGCCTTTGTGCTACCAGTAACGTGGAAGATGACAGACCTGAGTGAGGACTTGCTTTTTTGTGAATTGAGTTGAAGCTTTTTTTGGGAACATTTTACATAACATAGTAACATAGTAACATAGTTATTAAGGTTGAAGGGAGACTTTAAGTCCATCTAGTTCAACCCATATCCTATCCTAACTTTCCCTAACAGGTTGATCCAGAGGAAGGCAAAAAAAACCCGTGTGGCAAACAGTAAGTTTCACATTGGGGAAAAAAATTCCTTCCGACTCCACATACGGCAATCAGACTAGCTCCCTGGATCAACGCAATATTAAGGAAACTAGTGTATATACCCTGTAATATTATACTTTTCAAGAAAGGCATCCAGTCCCTTCTTAAATTTTAGTAGGGAATCACTCATTACAACATCATATGGCAGAGAGTTCCATAGTCTCACTGCTCTTACAGTAAAGAATCCGCGTCTGTGAGTATGCTTAAACCTTCTTTCCTCCAGACGTAGAGGATGCCCCCTTGTCCCCGTCACAGGTCTAAGAGTAAAAAGATCATTAGAAAGGTCTTGGTATTGTCCCCGCATATATTTATACATTGTAATAAGATCACCCCTAAGCCTTCGATTCTCCAAACTAAATAACCCCAAGTGTAATAAACCGGCTTGGTATTGCAGACCCCCTAGTTCCCTAATAACCTTGGTCGCTCTTCTCTGCACCCGCTCCAGTTCAGCTATGTCTTTCTTATACACCGGAGACCAGAACTGTACACAGTATTCTAAGTGTGGTCGCACTAGTGACTTATATAGAGGTAAAATTATGTTCTCCTCATGAGCATCTATGCCTCTTTTAATGCATCCCATTATTTTATTTGCCTTTGCAGCAGCTGCCTGACAATGGCCACTAAATGTGAGTTTGTCGTCCGCCCATACACCCAGGTCTTTTTCAGTGACTGTTTTGCCCAGTGTTTTACAATTAAGCACATAATTATACATCTTGTTCGTTCTACCCAAGTGCATGACCTTACATTTATTCCCATTAAAGCTCATTTGCCATTCATCAGCCCAAGCTTCTAGTTTACATAAATCCTCCTGTAATATAAAATTGTCCTCCTCTGTATTGATTACCCTGCAGAGTTTAGTGTCATCTGCAAATATTGAAATTCTACTCTCTATGCCCCTACAAGGTCATTAATAAATATGTTAAAAAGAAGCGGGCCCAAAACTGACCCCTCTGGTACTCCACTGCTAACCGTGACCCAGTCCGAGTGTGCTCCATTAATAACCACCCTTTGTTTCCTATCCCTGAGCCAGCTGTTAAACCACCTACACATATTTTCCCCTATCCCCATTGTTCTCATTTTATGTATCAACCTTTTGTGTGGCACCGTATCAAAAGCTTTTTGAAAGTCCATGTACACCACGTCCACTGCATTCCCTTGGTCCAGTCCGGAACTTACCACTTCATAAAAGCTTATCAGATTAGTCTGACAGGAACGATCCCTTGTAAACCCATGTTGATATTGGGTCATAAGGTTATTCTTCTCCAGATACTCCAGTATAGTATCTCTTAGAAAACCCTCCAGGATTTTACCCACAGTTGAGGTTAAACTTACTGGCCTATAATTTCCAAGTTCAGTTTTTGTCCCCTTTTTGAATATTGGCACCAACGTTTGGGATCTATGCTGAGCACTAACATCGAGGTTTATATCTAAATTTCTGAGTGACGTGACAGATGAACCCCGATGGATCCATTCACTATAATGAGGCAGCAGAGTTACTGTGTATTCCGTCAGGCCTCTGTTCAGCAGTGTCCTTTTCAGAAGTGCACAAAACTGTGGCTTTCGGCACTCTTATGCAATCCTAAAAAGATGGATAACGACGGATCACAGGTCAGACGGCGTCCACAGTGCCTCCATTCCATCTGCCTCATTATACAGAATCTCCTGCCAGAGGTTCCGTCTGAATCACGTATTTTAGAGATTTACACAGAAACCCCAATGTAAGCGCTTAGCACAGTGTTCAGGATAAATGTCCACTGAGCCTTACTGCAATCTTTGGGAGGCAGAATGAAAAAATCAACAGCATGTGAAGAGTTGGTTTTATTTTTTTTACGTCGTTCCTCGTGCGTTATAAGTGATTAGGCGACTTTATTCTTCGGGTCGGTGCGGTTTTGGCTTCTGTCACACACTAAAAGACGCTTTTTATTGCGAAAACTGTTTTTTCCATCACTACATTTTGAAAGCTATAATTTTTCAATATTTCGTCCAACAGAGTCATGTTATGGCTTGTTTTTTTTTGCGGGACAAGCTGATGTTTTTATTGGTATCATTTTTGGGCACATGGCATTTTTTCATCGCTTTCTATTCCATTTTTGTAGATAGAATGAACAAAAACCAGAAATTCAGGAATGTTTTTTTTTTTTTTATACTGCACCACATGTAGTAAAATTGATAAGGCAGCTTTATTCTTCGGGTCAGTACGATTACAGCGCTACCCAATCTATTTCCTTTCTTCATGTTTTGCAGCTTTTACACAATAAAAACGATGTAGAAAAAATAATTATTATTGCATCACTTTATTCTGAGAGCTATAACTTTTTTATTTTTCTGCTGATCGAGCTGTGTGACAGCTTATTTTTTGCTGGACAAGATGACGTTTTTAGCGGTACCATTTCTATTTACATTTGTCTTTTTGATCGCGTTTTATTGCACTTTTTGTTCGGCGATGTGATGATAAAGCATTGTTTTTGCACTTGTTCTTTATTTTTATTACGGTGTTCACTGAAGGGGTTAACTAGTGGACAATTTTATAGAGCGGGTCGTTACGGATGCGGCGATACTAGATATGCGTACTTTTATTGTATATTTTTTACTTACATAAATGTATTTATTGGAAAAATATTTGTTTTTTTTCTTTATCTGGGGAATTTTTAATTTTTTTTTTTTTTTTTTTTTTACACTTTTTAATTTTTTTAAACTTTTTTACATTGTCCCATCTTTGGACATCACTGTATGGTGTCAGATCGCTGATCTGATACTCTGCACTGCAGAGTATCACATTAACATCTGACACTCTACACTGCAGAGTATCACATCAGCATCTGACAGGCAGGGAAGGAGTCATATCAGCAGGCGCTCACAAGTCACCTTCCCTGCAGGACACCGAAGGACCCTGCGGCCATCTTGCGGCCAGGGGTCTCCATGGAGACCATCAGAACAACGCAATTGCATCGCGTTGTCCTGATGGAAGCACGCATGAAACTCATTCCCTGCGCGATGCTCATCTATGCTGCTGTCAGTAGTGACAGTGGCATCAGATGAGTTAAAGTTAGCACCGATCGTGCGCGTTGTTGCGGGGTGTCAGCTCTCACACAGTGCTGACACCTGCACCCGATCGCCGCGGCACTCAGCATGAGGCCCCGCAATCGGTGTGCCCTACCTCTACTGCTGTTTGCGGGAACACAGCTCCCCCAGAGCAGTACATGTACAGCATATATCGTGGAAGAGTTAATAAAGGATTTTCATATTTTTATGGATTGTTGCCTGAAGCTGGAATTTTTTCTGCTTGTCAGAAACCACAATACCCTGAGAAAGAATGTAGGATGGAAGTTCTGGGGGAGAAGCTGAATCAAGGCTGCGTGATAAAGTGTCAGCCCTAACATTCTTGAACCCCGGCCTGAATGTTGTAGAGAAATTGAATATAGAAAAAAATGAAGACCATGTGGCCTGTCTTGGGGTTCAACCTTTCAATACAAGCTAAATTTTTCTAATCAGACACAATAGTGACCTGATGAGTAGCTCCCTCCAAAAGATAATTTGACAGCTCGCAATTCCCAACACCATTATTTCTCTCAACAGATGAAAATTTCCTACAGAAAAATGCACATGACCGCAAGTTGGTCAGAGTTTGGGGACCTTGAGACAAAACAGCCCCTATCATGACCTCTGAGGCATCCACCTACACAATGAACGGTTTCTGTAGATCGGTTTGGATTATAACTGGAGCAGACATGAAACACTTTTTATTTACTAATGGCTCAAATAGCATCCGGAAACCAAATGTTAAGATCAGCCCCCTTACGTGTGAGATCAGTATGAGGTTTAACAATCTGCTGAAAACCCCTAATAAATTTTCTAATCAATTATAGCCTGCACCTTCCCAGGATCCTTCCCAGGATCCATCTTAAACCCTTCAGCAGATACAATTAACCCCAGGAACGATATTTCTTGAAAAGAAAAAAGTACCATATTATTCAGACTGAGGTTATGTGCCCACATATGCAGAAAAAAAACGGCACTTCTTCCCAGGAAAAATGAGCGGGTTTTTTTGCGTCTTTTTCTCCATTTTTGCGCGATTTATGCACTTTTTTTCACGCTTTCCCGCAATTTTCGAGTGCGAAATTCAAGCACTTTCCAAGCATCGCTTGGAATGTGATTGACAGATTGACTAGTGTGACCAACTTTTTACTATTGAGGCTGCCTATGCTGCATCAATAGTAAAAGAATGTTAAAAATAAATAAAAAAATTGCGATATTCTCACCTTCCGACGTTCTGCGCAGCCTTCCCAGGCCTCAGAGATGCTCCCATTCCCAGCGATGCCTTACGAGACCTTTGATAACGTAAAGTCTCGCGATACTGTAGCGGTCTCGCGAGATCGTACGTCATCACAGGTCCTTGCCGCAAGGCATTACTGGGAATGGGAGCATCGCTGAGGCCCGGGAAGGCTGCGCGGGATGCCGGAAGGTGAATATAACCCGATTTTTTATTTTTTATTCTTTTTTTTACAGGGATATAGTACCCAGGGCCTGGAGGACAGTCTCCTCTCCTCCACACCGTGGTTTCCATCTGCACATGAGCCGCTCACTTTGTGCATGGTGGGCATAGCCACATGCGGGAAGTAAGCGGATCTCATGCATTCCTATGTGTGCGGAATCGCGGCAATTCTTTTTGGAATTGCGGCGATTCCGCAAAAAGAATGAACATGCTGCGTTTTTTTCGGCGATGTGAGTCCGCCGTGGAAAAAAAAAAAAATCGCAGCAGTAGCACAGCATGTGCGGAATGCCATAAGAATGCATGGAGTGCGTTCTGTATGTGTTTTTTTAAGCGTTTTGCTGCGTTTTCGTGGCCAAAATCGCGGCAAAAACGCTAAAATATCGCAACGCATGCACACAGCCTGAGACACACTTTCCCCCCCCAAATTTGGGAGGAAAACGGGGGTAGGGTGTGCATCTTATAGTCCGAAGGCAGGATTACCAGGGAATTGCGGCGGTGGTTCGAGCAGGGTCTCTTCCTCAGGAAGCTGGTGATGCTGTTGGCCCGACAGTGAGCAGATTGGGATCTCGGCCAAGCTGGAGACTGCCATTTTCCTGTGGCTTCAGAGAAATGGCCACAGGATGCATGCCACGTGTGCGCAGATTGAGATCTGGACTGCTACATGCAATGCACTCTGCGCTGCCTTACCATTGACACTGGGCCCGCAGCATCGCACCGCTGGGATACCCGCTCCTCCCACCTAGGGTTCCGCAATGTTGCCCCAATACTGCTGTCCCAATAATGCCTCATAGAATCGTAGAGATCTTTCCTGGTATAGAAGTCAGACTCACCGGCCTATAGTTACCTGGGTCCACCTTCTTCCCCTTTTTGAAGATAGGAACAACATTTGCTCTTCTCCAGTCTTCTGGCACTTCTCCTGTTCTCCTCCTGTGAGTCCACTCCAGCGCCACAGGCCACCATGTAAAATACCTTAAATTTGGACTATAAGATTGACCCTCATCTTATAAAAATCTTTTTTTTCTTATTTTCCATCCCAAAATTTGGGTTGAGTCTTATGGTCCAGTGTGTCTTATAGTCTGAAAAATACGGTACATTTCTTCAGTTTAAACAAAGAATTTTCCCTGAGCTTATATAAGACAAAACGGACATATAGTGTGAATCCAATCAAGGTAAACCACAATAAACTTTCCAATACAATCAGAAAACATATTCACAAATTATTGAAAGACTGCTAGCTCATTGGTTAACCCAAAAGGCATGACCCTTAGACGCTAAAAACACTGTTTTCCACTCATCCCCATTCTGAATGCGTATCAAATTAAAAGCCCCTCTAAGATCAAGTTTAGAAAACCATTTAGCTCCAGTAAGCGGATTACCGGTATACACTCCCTGACAGAAGTTATGTCGCTTATCCATGTTATGTAAATAAAAGCTTATAACCTGACGTTAAATTCATCCATTGGTTGTATAAATTATTCTTTTGAAAGCTGAAACCCTCCAAAATGTGGTTTAGGTTCAGAAAATAAATTGGCATTAACGCAGAAATATTGATCATTTAATGGACACAGAATGGTCAGATTTTGGCAAGACAAAAGCTTTGTCGGCCACAGAAAGTAATGTGATATTCAAACAAATAAATTAACTTAAATTACAAATATATGTTGCATAACATTAGTGAATGAAGTTGTGGTGCTATTAGAGTCATATTTAATATTTTGTGTGACTTCCATGAGCTTGAAGGACTGCATCCATGCAGTTCAACAATGATTCATAGAATTTATTGATGAAGCCATCAGGAATAGCAAAGAATGCAGTCTTAAATGCTTCCCAGAGTTCATCTAGATTCTTTGGTTTTGTCTTCCAAGCTTCCTCTTTCATCCTACCCCAAACATGCTCAATGATGTTCATGTCTGGTGACTGGGCTGGCCAGTCCTTGAGCACCTTGATCTTTTTTGCCTGGAGGAACTTTGTTATAGAGATGGATGTATGAGATGGAGCACCATCCTGCTGCAGAATTTGACCCCTTTAATGATTTGGAATATAAAAGAGGTAGCTAATACTTCTTGATATTTTAGGCTATTGATATTGCCTTCCACCTTGCAAATGTTTCGCACACCCTCATACTGAATGGAACCCTAGACCATGATCTTTCCCCCATCAAATTTAACTGTTTTCTGGGTGTATTTTGGATCCATACGGGCTCCAGTAGGTCTCGTGCAGTATTTGCGGCGGCTGTGGTGTAATTCTACTGAAGATTCATCAGGGAAATCCACCTTCTGCCACTTTTCCAGCGTCCATCTGTTTAGCAGGCTGTGGGACTTTGCAAATGGCACACGGTTTTTTATTTGCCTTTCGTTTAGTGCTGGCTTCTGGGCACTGATTCGACCATGGAGGCCATTTCGAGACAGAATCCTACAAACTGTTCTAGTTGACACAGGGACTTGAGGTGACCAGGCCTGTTGGAGCTCTGCTGCAGTGGAAGAGGGGCTTGCTTTGGATTTTCTAACCAACAAACGTTCCTCCTGAGCAGTTGTCTTGTGGGGTCTGCCGGACCTGGGCTTGTCAAACACATCTCCAGTCTCTTCGAATCTTTTTTTTAATTCTTTTTACTTGGACGCTGAGACACATTAACCCCTTTCCTTACTATTCCGTCAATGTGACCTGGGACCTAAGTCCCAAGGACGGAATCGTACGTCCAACGCGATCAGCGGCGCTCAAGGGGGGAGCGCCGCTGATCGTGGCTGGGTGTCAGCTGATTATCACGGGGGGCCTTCGGGGTCCTGCAGGGAGGCGGCTTCCTCATTGCCTGCTGAGAGCAGGCACGGAGGAAGCCTGCAGCAGCGCCTGTCAGATCGCGTGTCAGCGATCTGACATGGGACAGTGATGTCCCCCCCGGGACAATATAAGTAAAAAAAAAAAACACATTTGTAAAAATAATTTAAAAAAAATCCCAAAATAAATTTAATAAAAAAAATCCCTAATAAATTTTTTTTTCTAAATAAAAAAACAAAACAATAAAAGCACACATATTTAGTATCACTGCATTTGTAACAACCTGCCCTATAAAACTGTCCCACTAGTTAACCCCTCTAGTGAACCCCTTAAAAAAAAAAGCAAAAAAACAAAGCAAAAAACAATGCTTTGTCATCATACCGCCGAACAAAAAGCGCAATGACGCGCGATCAAAAAGACGGATATGAATAAACATGGTACCGCTGAAAACTTCATCTTGTTTCGCAAAAAAACGAGCCACCATACAGCATCAACAGCGAAAAAATTAAAAAGTTATAGCTCGCAGAATAAAGCGATGCAAAAATTATTTTTTTATATAAAATTGGTTTTATTGTTTAAAAGCGCCAAAACATAAATTTTTTTTTATATAAATGAGGTATCACTGTAATCATACTGACCCGAAGAATAAAACCCCTTTATCAATTTTACCACAAGCAGAACGGTGTAAACGCACCCCCCTCCAAAAGAAATTCATTAATTGCCGCTTTTTGTTCATTCTGCTTAACAAAAATTGGAATAAAAAGCGATCAAAAAATGTCACATGCCCGAAAATGGTACCAATAGAAACATCAACTCGTCCCGCAAAAAATAAGACCTCACATGACTCTGTGGGTGAAAATACGGAAAAATTATAACTCTCAAATATGGTGATGCAAAAACTATTTTTACAATAAATAGCATCTTTTAGCGTGCGACAGCCGCCAAACATAAAAACCGCCATAAATAGTAAATCAAACCCCCCGTTATCACCCCCTTAGTTAGGGAAAAATAATAAAATTTTAAAAAAATTTATTTCCATTTTCCCATTAGGGTTAGGGCTAGGGTTATGGCTGAGATTAGGGTTAGAGGTGTGTTGGGGTTAGGGTTGGAGTTAGAATTGGGGTGTTTCCACTGTTTGGGCACATCAGGTGCTCTCCAAACGCAACATAGCGTCTGATCTCAATTCCAGCCAATTCTGCATTGAAAAAGTCAAACGGTGTGCTTTCCTTTCCAAGCTCTGCCATGCGCCCAAACAGTGGTTTACCCCTACATATGGGGTACTAGCGAGCTTAGGACAAATTGGACAACAACTTTTGAGGTCCAATTTCTCCTGTTACCCTTGGGAAAATAAAAAAATTCGTGACTAAAAGATCATGTTTGTGAAAAAAAATATGATTTTTTTATTTTCATGCCTGGGCGTTATACACTTCTGTGAAGCACTTGGGGGTTCAAGTGCTCACCACACATCTAGATAAGTTCCTTTCGGGGGTCTATTTTCCAAAATGGGGTCACTTGTGGGGGGTTTCCACCAGTGGCGGATTAAGTGGACTATGGGCCCGGGGCAGTTCATAAAACCTGGGCCCCTGTACCCCACTTCCCAGGAAAACATTTTCTGTCAAAATTTTGTGGCTCTTCTCACAAAAACACTGCATATGCTGATTTTTAGGTATACAAATTGTAACATTTATTAGACCATAAAAACAAAGAAAAATTACTTTTTTCTCACAAGAAATTGTATTGTATGGTCAAACAATATAAATAATATTAAATCGGCTGTTCCCGAATTTGGCGCTCCCCCGGGCGGTGAATGGCCTGCTCGGATGCGGGGTCTGGAAAGGAATAAAATGGCCGCGCTTGGGAGGGGGTACCGGCCTGGCCGGCTACTGGTTAGGGATGTTAATGATTAATCACACAGTCACAGACAGACATTCATTTCTGACACACTGCCTGCGACAGTGCTCCCAGGCAGCACAGACAGTAATGTGCAGGCTCAGCTCCGCCTCCTCTGCCCCTGGCCGCAGTATAAGTTACACATATATATATATATATATATATATATAAAACAATACCAAATGGAACAATTCGCAATGTACCCCAGGCGAGTCACCATTTGTAAAATTATGACTCAAAGGGGATCGATAATGGACACTCCCACATAACATGTTAACACAAAAAAATGGAGTGAAAGTCCAAAATATTTTAGAAACGTAAGAAATTTATTAAACATAAAAATCGTACTGACAATTATAAACAACATCTGCAATGAAGGAATCGGGTAATATCAGCTGCTAATTGTCCTGTCCATATAATATTAAGTGAAAAGGAGCCAAGTGCTTCTTGTAATGATGGGCCATAAAACTGGGACACAAAGTGTAGGGAAGAACCCAGGTGCGCACCCTGAGGAACAACCCCGTTATCCCATGCTAAAGTGCTTACCCATCATGTGCTCCAGCCTCCAGGACAAGTGCAGCGCCGCCACGCTGCACTTGCGCTGGTGGCGGCGCTGAACTTGTCCTGGAGCACATGATGGGTAAGCACTTTAGCACGGGATAACGGGGTTGTTCCTCAAATAAATTTCTTACGTTTCTAAAATATTTTGGACTTTCACTCCATTTTTTTGTGTTAACATATAAGTTACACTTAGGCTGTGTGCACACGCTACGGATTAGGTGCGGATTCATCCGCGCGGATTTTGTAAAATCCGTAGGTGAAACCGCAGGTCAAAATACCTGCGGTTTTACCTGCGGATTGCTCTGCGGTTTTTCATCTCCTCAATAGAGGAGATGGCAAACCGCAGGAGAATCCGCAGAAAGAATTGACATGTCAAAAACCGCTGCGGAACCGCAGCAAAATCCGCAGTGTGTGCACACAGCCTTACACAGGCTGCCCGCGACTGCCTGGCTGCTGTGTGTGTGAGTGTGAGTGACTCTGTGTGACACTGAGGAAGGAAGCCGCCCGCAGGGAGAGCTCAGCAGCTGACTGAGCATGGAGGGAGGCTGGGGAGAGGCAGAGAGCATCCTCCTCCTAAATGGTGCGTGACCTGTGACCCACCTGCGCTAGCCGCTGCCAAAATCTCCTGCTAATACTCAGTCCTCTTCTCTCCTCACTGTGCCTCGGCCGGCCGCCTCCACGCTTCTCTCCCGAGTCCCACAGCACATAGAGGAGGAATTTCTGCTCCTGCCGTGCTGCGCCGCCCCCACACACGGGCCGCCTGGGGCGGCCCGCCCCCCCGCAACCCCCTTCCTACGCCACTGGGCGGCGGCTCACACAGATGCCGACCGGATTGGCCCCTGCCCTGGGCCCCCAAAAAACCTTGGGCCCGGGGCGACCGCCCCATCCGCCCCTATTAAGATCCGCCACTGGTTTCCACAGTTTAAGCACATCAGGGACTCTCCAAATGTGACATGACACCCGCAGACCATTCCATCAAAGTCTGCATTCCAAAACATCACTACTTCCCTTCCGAGCCCCGACGTGTGTCCATACAGTAGTTTTCTCCCATATATGCGGCATCAACGTACTCAGGACAAATTGCACAATAACTTTTGCAGTCCAATTTCTCCTGTTACCCTTGGTAAAATAAATGGTGTCACTTTTGGGTATTTTCTATCATATAGACCCCTCAAAGTGATTTCAAATGTGATGTGGTCCCTAAAAATAAAGTAAAAATGTGGGAAATGTTACTTATTAATTTTTTTGTGTGCCATATCTCTGTGATTTAAGGGCATAAAAATTCAAAGTTGGAAAATTGCGAAATTTTCAAAATTTTCGCCAAATTTCCTTTTTTTCACAAATAAACACAAGTTATATGAATGAAATTTTACCATTAGCATGAAGTACAGTATGTCACGAGAAAAACATTGTCAGAATCACCAGGATCCATGGAAGCGTTCCAGAGTTATTACCTCATAAAGGGACAGTGGTCAGAATTGTAAAAATTGGCCTGGCCATGAACGTGCAAACCACCCTTGGGAGTAAAGGGGTTAAAGGTGCCAGCCACCTCTGCAGTGGATCTCGTCTTCAGCCTCTTGATAATCCAGGCTTTGGTCACAGGGTGGATTTTTGGCATGTTGTCAGAGCTCAAGTTGCAGCTCAAGTGAATGTCTGGGGTGCTGGGTTTATTTTTATACACTCCCACTAATTATCCGATCATGTACTGAGCACAGGTGAGGATGTAAACTAGGATTGGGTGCATTATATGACCAGGCGACAAAACTTTTGTCTTGCCAAAATCAGACCTTTCTGTGTCCATTAAATGATCAATATTTCTGCATTGATGCCAATTTATTTTCTGAACCTAAACCACATTTCGGAGGGTTTCAGTTTTCAAAAGAATAATTTATACAACCAATGGATGAATTTAACATCAGGTTATAAGCTTTTATTTACATAACCTGGATAAGCGACATAACTTCTGTCAGGGAGTGGATAGGTCGGAGATGAGTGCAATAGTTAAGTATTTTTAACCGTAATTTTCGTTAACCCCTTCACCCCCAAGGGTGGTTTGCACGTTCATGACCGGGCCAATTTTTACAATTCTGACCACTGTACCTTTATGAGGTCATAACTCTTGAACGCTTCTATGGATCCCGGTGATTCTGACATTGTTTTCTCGTGACATATTGTACTTCATGTTAGTGGTAAAATTTCATTCAAATAACTTGCGTTTATTTGTGAAAAAAATGGAAATTTGGCAAAAATTTTGAAAATTTCGCAATTTTCCAACTTTGAATTTTTATGCCCTTAAATCACAGAGATACGGCACACAAAAAACTTGATAACTAACATTTCCCACATGTTTACTTTACATCAGCACAATTTTGCAACCAAAATTTTTTTTTGTTAGGAAGTTATAAGGGTTAAAATTTGACCAGCGATTTCTCATTTTTACAACACCATTTTATTTTTAGGACCACATCACATTTGAAGCCACTTTGAGGGGTCTATATGATAGAAAATACTCAAAAGTGACACCATTCTAAAAACTGCACCCCTTATGGTGCTCAAAACCACATTCAAGAAGTTTATTAACCCTTTTGGTGTGTCACAGGAATTTTTTTGAATATTTAAAAAAAAATGAACATCTAACTTTTTTTTCACAAAAAAAATACTTCAGGTTCAATTTTTTTTATTTTACCAAGGGTAACAGGAGAAATTGGACTGCAAAAGTTATTGTGCAATTTGTCCTGAGTACGCTGATACCTGATTTGTGGGGGGGGAACGACTGTTTCGGCGCATGGCAGAGCTCAGAATGGAAGGAGCGCCGTTTGACTTTTTCAATGCAAAATGGGCTGGAATTCAGATCGGACGCCATGTCACGTTTGGAGAGTCCCTGATGTACCTAAACAGTGGAAACCCCCTACAAATGACCCCATTTTGGAAACTAGACCCCCCAAGGAACTTATCTAGATATGTGGTGAGAACTTTGAACCCACAAAGGCTATACAGAAGTTTATAACGTACAGCGGTACAATTAAAAAATCATATTTTTTCCACAAAAATGATCTTTTCACCCTCAATTCTTATTTTTCCAAGGGTAACAGCACCCTAAAAGTTATTGTGCAATTTGTCCTGAGTATGCTGATACCCCACATGTGGGGGTAAACCACTATTTGGGCGCATGGCAGAGCTCGGAAGGGAAGCAGCGCCATTTGACGTTTTTGGCTGGAATTGAGATCGGACACCATGTCGCGATTGGAAAACCCCTGATGTACCTAAACAGTGGAAACCCCCCACAAATGACCCCATTTTGAAAACTAGACCCCCTAAGGAACTTATCTAGATGTGAGGTGAGCACTTTGAACCGCCAAGGGCTTCACAGAAGTTTATAATGCCAGGGCATGAAAATAAAAAAATCGTATTTTTTCCACAAACATGATAAATTAGTCCCCAATTTTTTCATTTTCCCAAGGGTAACAGGAGAAATTGGACCGCAAAAGTTGTTGTCCAATTTGTCATGAGTACGCTGACACCCCATATGTGGGAGAAAACTACTGTATGGACACACGTCGGGGTTCGGAAGGGAAGCAGTGCCATTTTGGAATGCAGACTTTGATGGAATGGTCTGCGGGTGTCATATGCGTTTGGAGAGCCCCTGATGTACCTAAACTACAGTTGAGCGACTTTTGGTTTTTTAGGGTCGCGTTTCGTTTTGTGAAACCCGACTTTTCCAAAAGTCGGGTCGAGCAAGATCGTCCGATTATAGGGAAAAGTCGGGGTCGTCCCGAAACACGAAACCCAATGTAAGTCAATGGGGAATAAAAGTCGGCAATGAGAGGAGGACAGGAAACACACCTACAGTGCCCATTTGAATGCCAAAAGCATCAATTCTTCTTACTTAAGCTTGTCAACCTTAATTAACTTCATAATACAAGTTACGCACTGAAAAATGGGGGTTATTTGGCTAAAGTTGTGGGGGGGAGGGCTGGCTGCAGGTTTTCATGTGCCCTGGGCGAAAGAGCGCCCCTTTAACACATACCACAACTCATCATGCTCCGATACGGCAGAGAAATAGTGGTATAGTACAATGAAAAATACCTCACTTTTTACATCTCATGACGAGGCCCATCTATTTCTCCATACAAAATCATTGGTCCCATATAATGTTTGAAACAGTATATGATGAGCTCCACATAATGCTACAGTATATGTTGGTCCCCATGGATGAAGCTCCACTGTCTTATGGGCCCAAATAATGCTCCAAACATAATGGGCCCCATTTCTAATGCTCTAGTGTATAATGGGCCCTGTAAATGCTGCTCCAGTGTCTGGTGTCCGCCTTTGGAATGTTCCAGTGTATGGTGGGCCCCATCTATCATTCTCCAGAGTATAGTGCTCCCCAAAAATTGCTGTCCCAACATTGAAAACAATCAAATAAGTCTCCTCGCTAGGGAATCCCTGTACTAGTCTGGACTCCTCGTCGTCCCCATCTTCCATCTCACTGCACAGTATTTCAACCTTGCAAGTGCTGTGATCCTGAGCAAGCAGGGGGGGCACACTCGTTGGCGACGGCACTGGCACAGGGCCTCTGATAGTACGGTGGTGTGTCTGATGGCGGGTGGGCCGAACCTGCACTTTCATCTGCAGCTTCCTCTTTGTCACCGTGTAAGATGGAACTGTATATGGGAAGGGTAACCTGAGTTTCATCAGGGTCAGATTCAGGCCGTGTAGCGTACGAGGGGAATGTAGTGGTCTGGGTCAATGTACCAGCAGATTCATCGAGCAGTGGCTGGGCATCAGTGCACTTGTGTCGCCCCCAGGAGTACGGTCGCCACAGTGGCATTACCTTCTTCCTAGGGAGTGTGATGTCATGCTTGGGAGCAACGAACGATCTCTCTAGCAGGTTAACTGATTGGGCGGCGTTATTCCCACGAGTCATGACCCTCCAAACAGCGTTCATGAAGGCAAAGTGTTTGTTTTACGTGGGCAGTATGGTTGCAAAGCTGAACCTTAAAGGAATGTCCAGAAGGGCACCACCAGGAGTGGAGCCTACGGTTAAATTCGACTCCACCTGGGAAACCTCAACCATGCCAGCTACAGAACAGATGCACACATTGCAAGCTTAATTCCGTTAACGAACGAGACTCCGTCATGCCCCGCGGTCCGAGTCCGGCTTACTAGAGGGACACGTGAGGCTCTGGAACATGAGATTGGCCAATAACTGGTGTGTCATGCCCTTACATGTCCGTGGCTGCATGTGCGCTACACTGAAAAGGCCAGCGTTTGTCGCTTACAGGTGCAGATAACCCGCTGAACAACGTTAGTGATGGGGATCACTGATTACAATTATTACCCGCGAACAATGATTTCCCAGTAAGTGCAGGTCAACTGCAGTTCCGGAATTAGGCCTAACCGTCATTCCTGAAAAAATGAAAAACTTACGTGTGCAAACCACAGGTGCTGTAGCTTGCTTAACAGCTCGCCAGCCGTTCTCACGCCCAGTATGGATTACACGTGATTGCACAAAGGTTAGAAAGGGTACCGTATCCCCAGATAACATGTATGGATAGCGTACACATTCAAAATATATGTCTCAGGAGGCAGGCTCAGACGGTGTTAGGCCCAGTATGGATTGCACGTGATTGCACAAAGGTTAGAAAGGGTACCGTTTCCCCGGATAACATGTATGGATAGCGTACACATTCAAAATATATGTCTCAGGAGGCAGGCTCAGACGGTGTTAGGCCCAGTATGGATTGCACGTGATTGCACAAAGGTTAGAAAGGGTACCGTATCCCCGGATAACATGTATGGATAGCGTACACATTCAAAATATATGTCTCAGGAGGCAGGCTCAGACGGTGTTAGGCCCAGTATGGATTGCACGTGATTGCACAAAGGTTAGAAAGGGTACCGTATCCCCGGATAACATGTATGGATAGCGTACACATTCAAAATATATGTCTCAGGAGGCAGGCTCAGACGGTGTTAGGCCCAGTATGGATTGCACGTGATTGCACAAAGGTTAGAAAGGGTACCGTATCCCCGGATAACATGTATGGATAGCGTACACATTCAAAATATATGTCTCAGGAGGCAGGCTCAGACGGTGTTAGGCCCAGTATGGATTGCACGTGATTGCACAAAGGTTAGAAAGGGTACCGTATCCCCGGATAACATGTATGGATAGCGTACACATTCAAAATATATGTCTCAGGAGGCAGGCTCAGACGGTGTTAGGCCCAGTATGGATTGCACGTGATTGCACAAAGGTTAGAAAGGGTACCGTATCCCCGGATAACATGTATGGATAGCGTACACATTCAAAATATATGTCTCAGGAGGCAGGCTCAGACGGTGTTAGGCCCAGTATGGATTGCACGTGATTACACAAAGGTTAGAAAGGGTACGTATCCCCGGATAACATGTATGGATAGCGTACACATTCAAAATATATGTCTCAGGAGGCAGGCTCAGACGGTGTCAGGCACAGTATGGATTTGACGGCCCAGATTACACAGCGGAGGAGCAGGGAGAGGTAAAGATTGCAAATGCTGGGGCCCTGCCCAAGCAAGGGGGGCCCTCTCGTGGGCGTCGGTACTGGCATTGGGCCCCTCATAGTACAGCGGTGTGTCTGACGGCGGGTGTGCACCACCACCATCAGAGACACTTGATTGCACTATGAGGGACCCTGTGCCAGTGCCCGCGCCCAAGAGTCGGCCTACCCACCTGTCCAGGGCAACGGCACTCGCACGGTGTCGTGCGCTAGGTGGTGACGCCGGCCATGGGGGGGGAGGCAGCACAGTTAGGGAGTTTTAGAAAGTGGCATATGTTGATGTTGGACATTCAGTTGATGCAAAAGGCGAAATAGGTCAAGTCCCAGGAAGAGGTGGACCAAAGCAAGCCATTTTTCTGTCACCCTATGTGTCATCAGGGGAAGGTGGGACAAAATCCTTGGAAACCCATGCATGGTTCATTTTAATGAAGGTTAGATCATCCACATTTTGGGTTGACAGACGGGTCCTTTTTTCTGTCAGGATTGATCCAGCTGCACTGAAGACTCTTTCCGATAGCACACTTGCAGCTGGGCAAGCGAGCTCCTGTAAGGCATATTGTGCCAATTCAGGCCAGGTGTCCAGTTTAGCGGCCCAATAGTTAAAGGGGAATGACCTGTGTGGGAGAACATCGATATGGGAGGAAAAGTAGTTTGTAACCATGGTTGACAACTGCTGTCTCCTGTCACTTTCCATCGATGCAGTATTACCAGTTGTGTGAGCGGTATTTGAAAAATCAGTCCACAACATTGTCATGAAACCCCTGTCTCCAACGCCACTTCTGCTGTGTGCACCACGAACACCTCTGCCAAGCTGCCCCCGGCCCGTACGGCTCGTGTGAGAACCATCACCGCTGCTGTGTGCTGGGAATGCCTCAAGCAACCGATTTACCAGAGTTGCTTGTTTATTAGCCAATATTAGGTCAAGGTTCTCCTGTGGCATGATGTTTTGTAATTTGCCTTTATAGCGTGGATCCAGGATGCTGGCCAACCAGTAGTCGTCATCGTTCATCATTTTGGCAATGCGGGGGTCCCTTTTTAGGATCTGCAAGGCATAATCTGACATGTGGGCCAATGTTCCCGGTGTCAATGATGCACTGCGAGTGATGGGTGGAGGAGCACTTTCTGGCAAATCCACATCCCTCCAGTCACGCACAAACCCTGTACCAGACCTTGCCACGCCAACATTTTCACTTGCCCCACGAGATGCATCCTCCTCCCCTAAGTAATCATCCCCATCATCATCCTCCTCCTCCTCTTCTTCCTCCACCTCGTCCAGGAGAGGTCCCTGAGCAGACAATGGCTGAATGTCATCAAGGATTCCCTCCTCCTCTTCCTCCTCATCAACATTGGCTGCAGACGCCTGCTCCTTAAGGTGCGTCAAAGTTTGCATGAGTAGACGCATAAGTGGGATGCTCATGCTTAGGATGGCGTCGTCTGCGCTTACCAGCCGTGTGCATTCCTCAAAACACTGAAGGACTTTACAGAGGTCTTTCAGCTTCGACCACTGCACACCTGTCAACTCCATGTCTGCTCTCAAAGTGCCTGGCCGTGTATCCTCCCACAAATGCATTATGGCCTGCCTCTGCTCGCACAGCCGCTCCACCATGTGCAGGGTGGAGTTCCACCTTGTTGCAATGTCGATAATGAGGCGGTGGTTGGGAAGGTGGAGCAATCGCTGCAGCTTCTGCATACGAACGGAGTGTACAGGCGACCGGCGGATGTGCGCGCACAGTCTTCGCACCTTCTGGAGCATGGCTGTTAACTCCGGATAATTTTTGAGGAAGCACTGCACCACCAGGTTCAAGGTGTGAGCCAAGCAAGGTATGTGGCTGAGTTTTGAAAGGGCTATGGCTGCCACAAAATTACGGCCGTTATCACTAACTACCTTGCCTGCCTCAAGATGTACACTGCCCAGCCATGACTCAGTTTGTCGCTTCAAGTACTCGGCCAGCACCTCGGCGGTATGTCTGTCGCCCAAACACATCATCTGCAACACAGCCTGCTGACGCTTTCCACTAGCTGCTCGATAGGGGGACACATCGTGTGCAACAGTGGCAGCTGCAGATGGAGTGCTCGTACGACTGCGCTCTGTGGACGAGCTTTCGCTTCTGGAGGAGGAGGAGGAGGAGGAGGAGGAGGGTGGAACGCCTACAGCCAACTGTTTCCTATACCGTGGGCTAGGCAGCACTGTCCCACCACCGCTGTCCCCTGTGGACCCTGCATCCACCACATTAACCCAGTGCGCAGTGATGGACACGTAACGGCCCTGGCCATGCCGACTGGACCATGCATCAGTTGTGAGGTGCACCTTTCCGCTCACTGACTGCTTGAGTGCATGGACAATGCGGTCTTTCACATGATGGTGGAGGGCTGGGATGGCTTTGTGAGAGAAGAAGTGGCGACTGGGTAGGTCATAGCGTGGTACTGCATAGGCCATGAGTTCGCGGAAAGCTGTGCTTTCCACCAACCGAAAGGGCATCATCTCAAACGAGATTAGTTTGGCAATGTGGGCGTTCAAACCCAGTGTACGCGGATGAGAGACTGAGTACTTACTTGACCTACTCATAGTGTCTGGGAGGGTGAGCTGGACTTGAGAGCTGCATATGGTGGAAGTAGCGGTGGACAGGGCGGACTGAGAGAGGGTTGATGATGGTGATGGAGTTGGTGTTCTTTCTGATGGCCTAGAATCAGTCTTTCGTTGATATAACAGTGGGATTCCCTGACTGCTGTGGCCTTGCAACGACACCTCAACATTTGCTGCTGTGCTAACCGGTGGGCTTACAGTGGGGGAAACAATGTAGCGTTGATGACTACCTTCGTTGTGATCAGTTGCACATGTGGCACTTGAGGTTTGGTGTTGTGTCCGCGCTTGCAAGTGCATGCTGGTTAAATGTCTAAGCATGCAACTGGTATTCAAATTTTTCAGATTTTTCCCTCGGCTAAAGGTCTTTGCGCACTTCTTACAGATAACCTTGGCCTGATCATGAGGATTTTGTTCAAAAAAGTGCCACACTGCACTCTTCCTACTTTGGCAGACATTTTGCGGCCTAGCACGCTGTGATCTTTTGACCCTCTGGACAAGCTGTCCAGCAACTCTTTCGATGTGTGGAACCTGTCTTTGGAGTGCTCCGGGCCTGCCAGATAACAGCTGTTGTGATGTCGATGTCTGCTGTGGATGCTCCTCATCTGAGCTATTGGAAGCAGCACCCTCTTCCCCCAATGGATGCCAATCTGGGTCAACAACTGGGTCATCCATCACCTCCTCTTCTATGTCATGTGCACCTTCCTCTGTGTCACCGTGTATGGTGGTATAGTGTGCGGGAAGGGGCACCTGAGTCTCATCAGGGTCAGAATCTGGCTCTGTACACTGCGAGGACAATGTAGTGCTCTGAGTGAATGTACCAGCAGAATCATCCATCAGCGGTTGTGCATCAGTGCACTGCATGTCAGATTCATCTTGGCCCTGGGTAATTCACCATTTCACTTGATAATCCAGGCATGGTATGTGAAAACAGCTCCATGGAGTAATCAGTAGTATGGCCTGCGTCATCCTTCAATCTTGTTTGGGGTGAAGGACACAAGGAAAGGTGTGGTTCATGAACATGAGCCTCCAATGACGACTCAGTGCTTTTACTTTTTACAACTGAAGAAGAGGAGGCGATAGAGCTGGAGGCTGAGTCAGCAATGTAAGACAAAACTTTTTCCTGATGCTCTGGCTTTAAAAGCGGTTTGCCAACTCCTAGAAAACTAAGCGTTCGAGGCCTTATGTAGCCAGACGATGACGCAGGCTCAACACCTCCTGCATTCGGTCCTATTTTGCTCTTGCCACTACCATCAGATCCACCACCAACACCATCATTACCAGCTGCCAACCCCCGCCCAATTCCACGGCCTCTTCCACCAGCCTTCCTCATTTTTGGTAGAAATGTAGACAAAATCCAACAAACTATATAGTATGTAAAACAAGGTACAAGGTGTCTATAGGACAGGGGAGATTTTGAATTTCTGCACACACTTTTGGACACTGGACACTTTTGGATTGTGTGAGGCCCACTGATATCTGAGCCTATGTGACAGGCTTGATGGCACAGCTGTGACCTAAGTGACTAGAGGATAAGTGAGATTTTCAATCTCTGCACACACTTTTGGACACTGGACACTTTTGGATTGTGTGAGGCCCAATGAATATCTGAGCGCTATGTGACAGGCTCGATGGCACAGCTGTGACCTAAGTGACTAGAGGATAAGTGAGATTTTGAATCTCTGCACACACTTTTGGACACTGGACTCTTTTGGATTGTGTGCGGACCACTGAATATCTGAGCGCTATGTGACAGGCTCGATGGCACAGCTGTGACCTAAGTGACTAGAGGATAAGTGAGATTTTGAATCTCTGCACACACTTTTGGACACTGGACACCTTTGGATTGTGTGAGGCCCACTGATATCTGAGCGCTATGTGACAGGCTCGATGGCACAGCTGTGACCAAAGTGACTAGAGGATAAGGGAGATTGGATTGCTTTTAAAAAAGCAGTTTGCGGAGCAGTGGGTAAACAGCAATGCCAGCCTGTCAGGAAGCCTTAGAAGGCAGCCCAACAACCAACACCACTGATACACCACTATATAGCCTCCCCTTGCACTGCACACACAGTGACTGGTGTGTTGTGCAGGCCAAATCGCTAGCAGCAGAAGCAGTTTTTTGGTCTTCTTCCCTGCCTAACGCTCTCCCTACAGAATCAGCAGCAACCTCTCCCTATACTGAGATCGGCAGAAGTAAGATGGCGGTCGGCGTGCACGCCCTTTTATACCCCCTGTGACGCCCACCAAAGCAAGCCAATCACTTGCATGCCCTTCTGAAAGATGGTGGTGACCCCTGCCTATGTCATCACGTTGCCCACAGTGTCCGTGGATCCTGATTGGCTGAAAAAGAGCGCAAAACAAACTTTTGAAACGCGACTTTGGCGCGTAAGTCGCCGACCTCGTGGCCGACCTCATCCTAGGGTCGGGTTTCGTTTCATGAAACCCGACTTTGCCAAAAGTCGGCGAGTTTTGAATTTTTTCGACTCGTTTCGCTCAACTCTAACCTAAAACTATTGAAACTCCCCACAAGTGACCCCATTTTGGACACTAGACCCCCCCACGGAACGTATCTAGATGTGTGGTGAGCACTTTGAACCCCCAAGTGCTTCACAGAAGTTTATAACGCTCGGACGTGAAAATAAAAAAATCATTTTTTTCCACAAAAATGATATTTTTGCCCCCAATTTTTTATTTTCCTAAGGGTAACAGGAGAAATTGGACCCCAAAAATTGTTTTGCAATTTGTCCTGAGTATGCTGATACCCTATATGTGGGGGTAAAACACTGTTTGGGCGCATGGCAGAGCTTGGAAGGGAAGGAGCACCATATGACTTTTTCAACTCAGAATTGGCTGGAATTGAGATCAGACGCAATGTTGCATTTGGAGAGCCCCTGATGTGCCCAAACAGTGGAAACCCCCAATTCTAACTCCAACCCGAACCCCAACACACCCCTAACCCTAATCTCAGCCCTAACCCTAACCGAAGCCCTAGCCCTAATGGAAAAATGGAAATAAATACATTTTTTTAATTTTATTATTTTTCCCTAACTAAGGGGGTGATAACGGGGGGTTTGATTTACTATTTATGGCGGTTTTTATGTTTGGCGGCTGTCGCACGCTAAAAGACGCTTTTTATTGTAAAAATAGTTTTTGCATCACCACATATTGAGAGCTATAATTTTTCCGTATTTTGACCCACCGGGTCATGTGAGGTCTTATTTTTTGCGGGACGAGTTGACGTTTTTATTGGTACCATTTTCGGGTACATGACATTTTTTGATCGCTTTTTATTCCGATTTTTGGGACGCAGAATGAACAAAAACCAGCGTTTCATGAATTTCTTTTGTGGGAGTGCGTTTACACCGTTCCGCGTGCGGTAAAATTGATAAAGCGGTTTTATTCTCCGGGTCAGTACGGTTACAGCGATACCTCATTTAGGTCTTTTATGTTTTGTCGGTTTTATGCAATGAAAACTATTTTATATAAAAAATAATTATTTTTGCATCGCTTTATTCTGCGAGCTATAACTTTTTTATTTTTTTGCTTATGATGCTGTGTGGTGGCTCGTTTTTTGCGGGACAAGATGACGTTTTCAGCGGTACCATGGATATTTATATGCGTCTTTTTGATCGCGCGTTATTACACTTTTTGTTTGGCGGTATGATAATAAATCATTTTTTGCTTCGTTTTTTATTTTTATTTTTTAAGGGGTTCGCTAAAGGGGTTAACTAATGGGACAGTTTTATAGGGCGGGTCGTTACGGACGCGGCGATACTTAATATGTGTACTTTTATTGTTTTTTTTTTTATTTTCATAGGGGAATATATATTTTTTTTTTTACTAATTTGTTTGGCGATTTTTTTTTAATTATTTTTACACTTTTTTTTATTTTTTTTTTACTTTATTACATAGTCCCAGGTGGGACATCACTGTCCTGTGACAGATCGCTGATCTGTCACATCACTGTGAAAGAGCAGCAATCTGTCACAGGCATTGAAGAAGATTTTCTCTTGCCTGCGCTTTGCATGCACTGAGGAAGCCAGCTTCCTGCAGGCCCCCGAAGGCCCCCGTCGCCATCTTGGATTCGGGGGCCTGGAGGAAAGGAGTCCCCCGCAGCAGCGCTGCACATTGCGCTGCCGTGGGGGGCTCAGGGAAGCAAGGAGGGAGCCCCCTCCCTGCCGATGCTTCCCTTTAACTCCTGGTACACCGCGATCATGTTTGATCGCGGTGTGCAAGGGGTTAACGTGTCGGGGGCGGTCCGTGACCGCCCCTGACACATTGTGCCGGGTGTCAGCTGTGATAATCAGCTGACACCCGGCCGCGATCAGCGGCGCTCACCACGTGGGCACCGCTGATCGCGGTAGACGTACTATCCCGTCCATGGGCATAGGGGCCCGGGTCCCATGGACGGGATAGTACGTCGGATGTCAGGAAGGGGTTAATTCACGGAAACCGAGATAAGGTTTTTAACAAAGAAAAATCCAGCAGCTACAAATGAGGAGGAAGGACGGATATGAGCTATTATTTACTTTTCTTTCATGGTGGTACGTTCAGGACCTGCTATATTATACAGGTAAGCATTAGGCAATTTGGTATAAGATTGCTATATATAATTAATAGCACAATCATAAGGACAATGGGGATGTAGTATTTCAGGCTTTTTTTTCCCCCGAGAACACATCTCCTAAATCTTGCAGGTACCCCAGCAAACTCTCCAGAGTAGCAGAGCAAATTTGTACATAACCCACACATTATTTATGACAATCAGGATTATTATTTTTATACATTTTTATAGCGCATGTGAAAAGGGTCAAATATAGACAAGTCCAATAAACATGAGCAAAACAAGGCACGCACAAGTACAAAAGGAGATAGGACCCTGCCCGCGAGGGCTCACAGTCTACAGGGAATGGTTGAGGATACACTAGGAGAGGGTAGAGCTGGTCGTGCGGCGGTTCAGTAGACTGAAGATCACTGCAGGTTGTAGGCTTGTCGGAAGAGTTGGGTCTTCAGGTTCTTTTTGAAGGTTTCCATGGTAGGCGAGGGTCTGATATGTTGGCGTAGAGAGTTCCAGAGTATGGGAGAAGCACGGGAGAAGTCTTGTATGCGGTTGTGGGAAGAAGAGATAAGAGGACGAAACCGAGTACGGTGAAACGCGCCTCGGGGCTTCAGTGTGTCTCACGGGCGCCGCTGCATACACTCAGAACTATGTCACAAGGTATTTATCCATACATTTGTTCTTTGATATTATAATTATATGCTTTGCATTGACCTATGTAGCCATTAGGCAGCTGCAACTCGGTACTCTATTACTTCACTCTTAGACTGCAGGTTTCTGCCTTAGATCATTATTAGAACATTATCAGGATAACTTTCCTGACCATTTACTGGGACTAGTCACAGTTTTCATACCTTTTGTCCCAGTTTATTCTTGGTATCCTCATTTGTTAGTTGGTCCAATTTATTTGGCTCATGGTCTGTGTTATTATTATCCTGGTTCTGTGCAGATTTAGCCTTTGAGATGCTTTTTTCTGTCTGGCAGCATATTTACCATCTCTTCCTTGTGCCAATATCTTTTAGCTTCTATGTTCTATCTACCTCACTGTGATACCCGTGTACTTTTTGTCTAAATTTATATGTGCAATAAAATTATTGTTTATAATCCTCTCTATAATGCAAAATATCTCTACTTTATATATATTACATTCTACTGATTGACGATTTGTTCGATGCCTTTAGTGGCTATACATATTTTTGAGATCTAGTTTTTGGTTCTAGCTTTAGGTCTGAGAGGTGTATCCGGCAGGCTACAGTATTTTTTTAGGTTTATAATTATTCTATGTCTTGTCCATTTCCCCCTATTGTGATATCGCAGGGTGTAGTTGGTAGTCAAAGTGCAGGTGTGTTCATTGCAGGTTAGAGGGAGTGTTTTATTGCTTCTCTTTTTCCCGGTATAATTTTGTCTCAGGGTGTAGTCGGTAGTCAAGGTGGGTTGCAGGGTGGATTTAGCAATCAACGTGCATTGCAGGGTGTAGTTGGTAGTCAAAATGTGGGTGTGTCAGACATATTAGCAGGTATGGAAAGTGTAAGTGGGGTCGCTAATTTGGCAGGGGATGTGGTTAGAGATATATTATGTAAATTTGAATCCAACTGCAAGTTTAAGCATCTCTGCTCCTATTGAAATGGGTCTTTACATGAGGTCAGAGTAATTCCCTAGGGAAAGACTCAGGTGAAGTTAACGTGACGCTTTCCTATCTAAATAGGTTCCTTGATAGGGAGAAAGCTGAGTTGTTGTCAGGTTTCGATGTTGAGTTTTGAATTCCATCGTCTTCATTTGTGATTACTTGTAATTTTAAAAAAATTGCGGTCCGCTTACCAGCATTCGGCAGTGGTTTCAGAAGAATTGTCAAAGGAGGTAGCACTTGGTCGGATGTCCAGGCCTTTTGATATTTCACCAATTCCTAATTTGATAGTTTCCCAAGGATTGTACCTAAAAAGGAGCCGGAAAAGCTTTGATTAATTCGGCACCTTTCTTAGCCCTGGAGTATGTAGGTGAATGACAGCATTGCCCCCGAAGTTTGTTTGGTAGTTTACACATCTTTTGACGAGGTGGCCCGGTGGGTGAGGAAATTTGGAAAAGAAGCGCTGATGGTGAAAACAGACATTGTATCTGCCTTTAGGTTGTTACCAGTTCATCCTGACAGTGTTAGGTTACTTGGTTGTTTTTGTAAAGGGGCCTACTTTGTTGACTAGTGTTTACTCATGGGTTGTTGACTGTCTTGTTCTTTTTTCGAGACATTTAGTAATTTTTTGGAGTGGGTGGTCCATGTTGTTTTCTGTGGGGTGCCTATCATTCATTATTTGGATGACTTTTTATTTTTTGGTCTCAAATATTGCTGTTGCACGGGTCCACGCTTCATGCTACGGAATGGTTTGCCAAGATTTTTGTAGTTCCATTGGCCCCAGGTAAAATGGAGGTGCCAAAAAAATGGAATTTTGACTCATGAAGTAAAAAGTTTTGGCTCTTAGGTTGGAAGTGGCTAGGGCCATGTGCCCATGGGACGTGTTGTCTCCCATATGTTAGCTAGTTCGATGGCCGGGGTTGGGGACCTACATCACTATATTTGGTTAACATGTGACCACAAGGAGGTTTAGAAGTGTGGGGGAGATTTTTGAAATGTTACAATGGTTGCTCATTGTTAATGCATGAGGTAGATGACAATTTTGATCTGGATTTATTTACGAACGCAGCTGGCAGTTCCGGGTTCTGGGTTTATTTTCAAGGGCAGTGGTATGCTGGCGTGTGGCCAGAAGCATGATTGCTTCTCCCCAATATGTTGTTGACAAATCTGCATCAAATAACATATTTCTTCCATTTTCACAAAGTATCCAGTTCCTTCTTTATGCTACACCTTTTTGTTCAGGGTTGTATGGTATAGTGGTCTGAAACACGATTACATTTCTCCTTAAAATGCTTTGTGTCTCATTACTTGTACAGTTCCATTATCTGTGCGCAGAATTTTTGTCACTTGCTCAAATTTGATATATACACTTCAGCGAGATATATTTCTCTGGAACTTCATCTTTGCTGTGAAGCAGACAACTGGGTATCTTGAATAGTCATACATAAATGTGAGAAAATATCTCTTCTTTCCAAAAGTATTCATTGGACCACAACAACTGTGTATTTTAAGTCCAGAAGCTGCTCTGATTTTGTAGTACAATTCTTAGGAAAGGATTTTCCCTTTAAGACAGCTAGTACATATCATTGTCTGATTAAACACATCAACTGTAATACCATCAGGAAGTTGTTTTTTAACTACCCTTCCTATTGTTTCTGGATTTCTATGTGCAAGACGCCTGTGCCATACATACAGTACATACAATTCTTGTACTTTTAACGTTTAATAGTGTATACACTTTCCTTGCATTTTATCTGGTACAATTCATCTTTGATTTTTCCTTCTGCTAGTGTGTGACCTTCTTTTGAGATGACACAGCTGTCGTCTTTAAATGTATCTTCATTTCCTTGACTTGTGAGTTTCTTCACAGATAACAGATTGCTTTTAAGACTAAGGACATAGAGCACGACTTTTACTGGCATCTTTCTGCTTTGTGTTGGGGAGACTTGACAATTAATGTAACTATCTCCAACTCCCTATGAATTCATATATTGATCATTAGCCAAGATAATATTCTCTGACTTACTTTGGTCAAGGTTAGGCAGGGTTTAGATTGTGTTATGGCAGTCCGTCTAAAGGACTGCGTTACACCGCGGCATTAACGCGATGTAACACATCCGTTAACGCTGCCATAAACTGCCATAACGCGGCGCATCCCTAACACATACCCTAAGCGGCATGCGTTAGCGATGTGCCGTCATTCTGTGATGGACCCTCGGACGTGGTCTGAAGCGTTCGAGGGTCCATCACTGCTAGCACAGATGAAGCATTAGGGAATAGCGTTAATGCAGTCCGTCAATGCTATGCGTTGAACGGACTGCATTAACGCTATGTGAACCCAGCCTTAGAGAAGACGCTCCTGTCATTAGTCACATGACTAGTTGCCTCAAAGTCTGTACACTATGCGTGCTTTGATGTACTTGCATTTTAGAAGTAAATACAGCTTCAGTAGTTGAAGGGTCATATTCTTCAGTAATGGCACTTTTATCCCTTTCATGATTATTTTGCTTTTTCATCTGATTCATTCTAGCTTTCAAACTCAGCAGTCAGCCTTTAGGTGCTCAGATTTCTTGAACACAGAACACTCACGTGCTTCCTTCAAATTACTTTTATTTTTGAGTAGATCTTTTGTTTTTAAAGTGGATTCTGCTTTGGATACCCCACTGCTGATTACACGTTCTGCCTATCTAGGCGTGCATCTAGTGCAGTTACAAATGTGTCATAGCTTTTTGGTAGACTGCTTAGTAGTAGTGCAGCAGGATGGAAATCCTTTAGCTCTTACTCAATGCCCCACAGGCGCTCCACAATTTCTAAAGTTTTCTTTTTTAAATCAGATCATTTTTATTGATAAGAAAGCATACATAACATTATTACCAATATACCATCGAATAATAACTTGTACATAATTACAGATTAAGGTGAAGTTCACACTTGCGTACTGGGGCTCTGTGAATGGCTGCGTACTTCCTCCCTGAAGGTCCGCCCACTTCCACACTTCTTCCGTTTAGGTCTGCCTACTTCTGCATGCGTCCTGAGCACCTATTTTTAACATTGGGTACGCAGAACATGCGGATGTATGCGGATACAACAAGTTGCGTTCTCATGCGGTCGGCGGGCACGTCAAAATGACGGATCTGTATACATCCACATACATCCGCATGTCCTGCGTACTCAATGTTAAAGATAGGTACTCAGGACGCATGCAGAGGTAGGCAGACCTAAACGGAAGAAGTGCAGAAGTGGGCGGAGCTTCAGGGAGGAAGTACACAGCCATCCGCAGGGCCCAGTACGCAAGTATGACCTTATCCTAAGTCTTTGCATTACTGTTATGCATTTAATTGTATCAACAACTTTCCATATATCCATCTCTAACTCAGTTTTTTTGATTATATTTATAAATGAGAACAAAAACAAAACAACTCCCTTCCCCCCCAATAACACACATTTCTAAAGTTTTTCTTCATATCTTGGCCCTTATCGATCTTAGACTGATTGTTTTCTCATTAAATACAGCTTATTGCTGAAATTTATCCTGTCATGCACTTTCTGCAGCTAAGCATATTGCTGAGATTTAACCTTTCAGGCACTTTCTGCAACTGTTCCCACATTTCTTTTGCAGTTTCGTATTTATATACAAGCATAATCTGATCATCATCTATACTTAGGGAGATAGTGCTTTGTGCTTTTTGATCCTTCTCTACCCAGTCTTCTGGTACTGTGGCCATTAACAAAGATAACCTAGGATAAGTAAATATATACTGTAATGTGATGCAGTGACCCCTGTGACAGCTAGGGGGCGCTGTATGGGCTCCCCAGGTCATGCATACAGGCGTTCCCTCTGTGGTGATGCAGAAACAGTGACTGACAGGGTGGTGGATGGCCGATATAGGTCATAGGGATGGATGCTCCCTGAGATGCAACCCGGAGTGTTTTATTAAAAACCCCAAACTATTCTTTAATTATATAAATAGTAAAAAGATTAAAATTGATGATGTCGGCCCTTTAAAGAACAATGAGGGTGAAATCATAGAGAGCGATGTGGGAAAAGCAAATGTTTTAAATACTTTTTTCTCAACAGTGTTCACACAGGAAAAGGATTTGCCAGGGGAAATGCAGAGTGATAATGTAAACATCCTATTAAGTATTACCTGCCTAACCCAGGAAGAAGTGCAGAACCGCCTTAGAGTATGTGCAAACGCTGCGGATTCCGCTGCGTTTCCGCAGTGGTTTTGGCCGCTGCGGACCCGCAGCAGTTTTAGCTGCGGTGTACAGTACCATTCAAATGAATGGTAACAAAAAAAACACTGTGTAGACGTTGCAGAAAAATCCGCGCGGATTTGCTGCGGTTTTGAAACCGCAGAAAGAAGTGACATGTCAATTCTTTCTGCGGAATCTGCAGCGGGTTCCTATCTCCACCATTGTGGAGATGGTGAATCCGCAGGACCAAACCGCAGGCAAAACCGCAGATAGTCCGCAGGTCTTTTGACCTGCGGTTTATCTGCGGTTTTTGCAAAATCCGTGCGGATTAATCCGCAGCGGATTCCGCAGCGTCTGCACACACCCTTAGTAAGATTAAAATTGACAAATCACCAGGCCCTGATGGCATTCAGCCTCGGGTATTAAGGGAGTTAAGTAATGTGATAGACAGGCCTCTATTCCTTATATTTAAAGACTCTATAGTAACAGGGTCTGTTCCTTTTGATTGGCGGCAAGCAAATGTGGTACCAATATTCAAAAAGGGGTGTAAAAGGGAACCTGGAAACTATAGGCCGATAAGCTTATCATCTGTTGTGGGTAAAATTGTTGAAGGGTTTCTAAGGGATACCATTATGGAATAGCTCAATGTTAATAAATGTTTAACTCCATATCAACATGGATTTATGAAGGATCGCTCCTGTCAGACAAACCTGATCAGCTTCTATGAGGATGTAAGCTCTCAAATGGACCAAGGAGAATCATTAGATGTCATTTATCTCGACTTCTCTAAAGCATTTGACACTGTCCCACATAAAAGATTGGTAAGTAAGATGAGAAAGCTTGGGTGTCATGTCGGACGCTGTTCACACCACAGCATCCGGCAGGCAGAGGTAGTTCCACCTCCAGCCACTATAGCCTCGGTGGCGCCGGCCTGATCTTCAGGCTCTCGGGGGTTAATCCTGCTGGAGACCAGGTTGGATGGTTAGTCACGCCCACGGTCTTTAAATAGTCATGCTGGCCTATGGGCGTCGCCGATTATAGCTTGTGTTTCATACCAAGTGGTTCCGGTCTGGAGTGGAGGTGTTCAAGAGAGAGAGATTCATATCTGGTGTCGTATGATCCGTCGTTATCCTTTCTCCTTCCCATATTTGTGTTTAGTTGTGCCCTGTTCACATTACTGTTTATTCCTGATGTATGAGACTCCGGCATCATTGGAGTCTGCCATGAGTTTGGTGATACGTATTGATCGCCGTTTTCGTCAGGGGGCACAGGAGACGCTACCTCTGGGGGAAAACAGAGGTGCAGGTGTGGTTGAAGTAGATGAGTCCCCTGAACCTATGCAGATTGCTGGCGTGGCACAGGTTCAGCCTCGCGCTCCGGGAGTCCGGAAGTCCGGAGCATGTTTCTACTGTGGTAAAGGTGGTCATTATGTTAACGTTTGCCCGGTACTACCTAAGAGGGTCACACCGGCGGAAAACTGATAAGCTCAGAGGGTATGGAGGAGACCCAACTGAGCGTATGCATATCCTCCATGATGGTATCTCAATGTATGCTCCCTGCCAAGGTTATTGTCGCCGGCAGAGAGCTACCTATATCAGTGTTTGTGGATAGCGGTTCCGCCACCAATCTCATAGATGAGGAGTTTGCACACACCGCCGGGTTTAAGATTGAAAAACTTCCTCACCCCATACAGGTGGTGACCATTAATGCTGTTCCCCTCCCTCAAGGGGAGATTACTGAGTTTGTGGCAGAGGTGAAACTCCACATTGGGGTCCTACATTCTGAGTCGGTTACATGTAGGGTCCTCCGTAATCTCCCAGCTCAAATGGTCCTGGGTTTTCCATGGCTGTCCAGGCACAACCCGGTAATTGATTGGAAAACTCAGGACATAGTACAATGGAGTGGTTTCTGCCAAGACAAATGCTTGGCCACATGTGTGTCCGCCGTGACGCCCAGCCTGCCGGAAGCTTTACAGGATTTCGCGGATGTTTTCTCTGAGAAGGGTTGCTCAGAACTGCCTCCACATAGAGCCTATGACTGTGCTATTAGGTTAAAACCCGGGGCCAAATTACCTAAGGCCAGGATGTTTAATATTTCTGGTCCTGAGAGACAAGCTCTGAAAGACTACATCGCGGAGAGTCTGAGCAAAGGTCACATCCGGCCTTCGTCCTCGCCTGTAGCCGCGGGGTTTTTCTTCATTAAGAAGAAAGATGGGGGGTTACGCCCGTGTCTGGATTTCCGAGAGTTAAACCAGATTACTATCCGTGATCCCTACCCAATGCCGTTGATCCCGGATTTGTTCAACCAGGTAGCGGGGGCAAAATGGTTTTCCAAGCTGGACCTCAGGGGGGCGTATAACCTCATAAGGGTCCGTCAGGGGGATGAGTGGAAGACGGCGTTTAACACTCCTGAGGGTCATTTTGAGAGTCTGGTTATGCCGTTTGGGTTGACCATCGCGCCTGCCGTTTTCCAACATTTTATTAATGATGTCTTTGCTCATGTCCTGGGGAGATTTGTGATTGTATACCTGGATGATATCCTCATTTATTCTAGCGATCGGGACACTCATTTGCAGCATGTTAGGCAGGTGTTACAGTTGCTCCGGGAGAACCAGCTCTATGCTAAGCTGGAAAAATGTTTATTTTTTGTCCAGGAGTTGCCCTTTTTGGGATATATTGTGTCCGCAGCTGGTTTTAAAATGGACACCGCTAAGGTGCAAGCGGTGTTGCAATGGGAGAGGCCGGAGAGTCTGAAAGCACTCCAGCGGTTCCTTGGGTTTGCGAATTATTATAGGAAATTTATAAAACACTTTTCGACTGTCGCCAAACCGCTCACGGACATGACAAAAAAGGGTGCCGATCTGGCCTGAGGTGGCTATACATGCATTTGAGCGTCTGAAGAATAGTTTTGCTTCAGCCCCCATTCTGGTGCAACCAGACGTGTCTAAACCTTTTGTGGTAGAGGTTGATGCGTCGGAGGTGGGAGTGGGGGCAGTACTGTCTCAAGGCTCGTTCTTGAGCGAGATGCATCCATGCGCCTACTTCTCCAAGAAGTTGTCGCCGGCCGAACGGAATTATGATATCGGCAACAGGGAGTTGTTGGCCATCAAACTGGCTTTTGAGGAATGGCGACACTTCTTGGAGGGGGCGGCTCATCAGGTCACAGTTATCACCGACCATAAGAATCTGCTCTACCTGGAGTCGGCCAAGCGTCTGTCTCCTAGGCAGGCTCGCTGGGCATTGTTTTTTACTCGTTTCAATTTTCTTGTGACGTACCGTCCCGGGGCTAAAAACACCAAGGCGGATGCTTTGTCTAGGTGTTTTCCGGGGGGAGAACCTTGGGAAGAGCCGGTACCCATCCTCCAGAAAGGGGTAGTGGTCTCGGCTCTCACGACTGAGGTAGAGGCGGAGATTGCCGAGGCCCAAGAGGAGGTACCACCAGGACTTCCCGCCAACAAATAATTTGTACCCCTGCATCTTCGGCCTAAGGTGTTGAAGGAACACCACGATTCGGTACTGGCTGGTCACCCAGGGGTGAAGGGCACCTTAGAGCTGGTATCGCGTCGTTTCTGGTGGCCCAAAATCCGGCAGGACGTGGTCTCGTACGTGGCAGCTTGCATCACGTGCGCTAGGGCTAAGTCACCCCGAACCCGTCCTGCTGGCACGCTACAGCCTCTGGGGGTACCCAATAGGCCATGGACAGAAATCTCCATGGATTTTATCACTGACTTGCCAGCCTCGGCAGGGAACACGGTCATCCTGGTGGTGGTTGACCGTTTTTCAAAGATGGCGCATTTTGTGGCGTTGTCCTCTTTGCCCAATGCTAAGACGTTGGCTCAGGTATTTGTGAAGGAGGTGGTCAGACTCCACGGAGTACCGTCTGACATAGTATCTGATAGGGGTACGCAATTTGTGGCGAGGTTTTGGAAAGCTTTTTGCTCAAGGTTGGGGATCAAGTTGTCACATTCATCGGCGTTTCATCCACAGTCTAATGGACAAACTGAGCGCATGAACCAAAATCTAGAACAGTATTTACGATGCTTTGTGTCCGACAACCAGGAGGAGTGGTCTACTTTCCTTCCTCTGGCCGAATTCGCATTAAATAATCACCGCCAAGAGTCATCAGGAGAGTCTCCATTCTTTTGTGTGTACGGTCAACATCCTCAGTTTTGTACCTTACGTCAGGGTGACTCCGGGGGTGTCCCGGAGGAGGATCAGCTAGGAGCCCAATTGTAATCAGTCTGGAGGCGGGTGAAACAGCGTTTGTTGAGCATGAGTGCCAGGTACAAATGGGTGGCTGACAGTAGACGCGTGCCAGGTCCGGACCTGTGTGTGGGTGAATGGGTGTGGTTAGCTACGAAGAACATAAAACTCAAAATCCCTTCTTTAAAACTGGGTCCAAGGTTTATTGGGCCTTTTAGGATTTCTGCCATCATTAACCCAGTGGCTTATCGGTTGGAGCTTCCCGCAGTGTACAAGATACACAACGTGTTTCACAGGGCTTTATTGAAAAAGGTGGTAGGCTCTGTGGACACAACGCCGATGCCACCTCCAGTCATGGTGGATGGCGAGTTAGAGTTCGAGGTCGCCAAGGTAGTGGACTCTCGAGTAGTACGCCGTACTCTTCAGTATTTGGTGCACTGGCGGGGGTATGGTCCAGAGGAGAGGTCTTGGGTTCCAGCCTCAGACATACATGCGGATCGGCTGGTCAGTTCTTTTCACCGTCGTCATCCGGACAAGCCGGGTCCTATGAGTCTTGAGGGCCCTGGGGTCCCTCGTAGAAGACGGGGTACTGTCATGTCGGACGCTGTTCACACCACAGCATCCGGCAGGCAGAGGTAGTTCCACCTCCAGCCACTATAGCCTCGGTGGCGCCGGCCTGATCTTCAGGCTCTCGGGGGTTAATCCTGCTGGAGACCAGGTTGGATGGTTAGTCACGCCCACGGTCTTTAAATAGTCATGCTGGCCTATGGGCGTCGCCGATTATAGCTTGTGTTTCATACCAAGTGGTTCCGGTCTGGAGTGGAGGTGTTCAAGAGAGAGAGATTCATATCTGGTGTCGTATGATCCGTCGTTATCCTTTCTCCTTCCCATATTTGTGTTTAGTTGTGCCCTGTTCACATTACTGTTTATTCCTGTGTGTGTGCGGCGCAGTGCAGTTTAAGTTCTCCCTGTCTGTCATTATTTGTGTGGGAGCTTTGGTGGTGACTTCTCACTGGGTGGAGGGTTGAGGGTTAAGTGCAGGGCTGAGCAGGAGATAAGGAAAGGTCGGAGGCTCAGGCATTTGCACCTTCAGCAAAAACCCTGGGTTGAGGGTCAGACAGGGTTTTCCCTAGTAAAGGGACACCACAGGGGCCCCGGGTATTTCAGCCTTAGTTGAACTAAGCCCCCGTGACATTGGGCTAGGGGAAAATGTGTGTAGATGGGTAGGTAGCTGGCTTAGTGATAGAAAACAAAGAGTGGTTATTAATGGGGCATACTCAGATTGGGCCAGGGTTACTAGTGGGGTACCACAGGGTTCTGTATTGGGCCCCTTACTATTTAATATATTTATTAATGATCTAGTGGATGGCTTACACAGTATAATATCAGTATTTGTAGATGATACAAAACTATGTAAGGTAGTTAACACAAAGGAGGACAGTTTGCAGCTACAGACAGATTTGAGTAAATTGGAGAATTGGGCTGAAAAATGGCAAATGAGGTTTAAAACAGATAAGTGTAAGGTTATGCACATGGGAAGGAGAAACAGATGCTACAATTACTTACTAAATGGGAAACTGCTGGGGAAATCAGACATGGAAAAAGACTTAGGCATCTTAGTCAATAAGAAGCTAAATTGGAGTGCCCAGTGTCAGGCAGCTGCCACCAAATAGGGTCATGGGATGCATTAGAAGAGGTCTGGGGACACGAGATGAAAACATAATTCTCCCTCTGTACAAATCACTTTTCAGACCACACTTGGAGTATTGTGTGCAATTTTGGAAGCCGGTGCTCAAGAAAGACATTACTGAACTTGAAAGGGTTCAAAGGCAGGCTACTAAAATGATAAATGGAGTTGGTTCACTACAATACCCAGAAAGGTTATCAAAATTAGGTCTATTTACTGTAGAAAAGAGAAGACTTAGGGGAGACCTAATATATATGTACAAGTATATCAGAGGGCAATACAGAGATCTCTCCAATGAACTGTTTGTACCAAGGACTGACAAGAACAAGGGGGCATTCTCTTCGTTTGGAGGAAAGACAATTTCTGCACCAGCATAGAAGAGGGTTCTTCACGGTAAGATCAGTGAGGCTCTGGAATTCTCTTCCTGAGGAAGTGGTGATGGCCAACTCACTGAATGAATTTAATAAAGGAATGGATGCTTTTCTTGTGAGTAACAGTATAGAAGGTTACGAATAACAGAATATTATAGGTAGATGGTTGACCCAGCTTAGGGGAAGGAATTTTTTTTCCCTATGGAGAAAATTGGCTTCTACTCTGTGGGTTTTTTGCCTTCCCCAGGATCAATAATGCAGAACAGCTGCACTAAAAATAGGCTGAACTAGATGGACATAAGGTCTTCCTTCAGCCTTCAAAACTATGTTACTATGTTATTATTAGTGCAGATGAGCGCTAAGATAACGGTTAGTGCACCTGGGTCCGGGTTGCGGGTAGCTATGAGAGATGGGAGGGTCAGGCTACCCATATGACCTCACCTTTGGGTGAGGGTGCTGGCTGTACCCCTGTTTTCCTTCAGAAGCTGCAGGTATATTCGGGACCTGCCGTGAGGTCATGACCAGGTGACCAGCCATGTGATCCATACCTCACCTGGGGGTGGGGTTACAGCTACATAATAAAGGTGTGTTTAGCACATGAGAGAGTGTCAGGAGTCTGGATTGTGCAAAGACTTCCATGCGTCCAGGTGGGACACTACAGAGTCGTCTGTGACCTGGGAGGTAGAAGGCCTCCTGTGTGTGTGGCTCCAGGCCAACCCTGCTTCCTGGATATCGCACAGCCTGGGGAAGCAGTGCTGGCTTTCCTGAACCAGAGGAACGAGGTCTGTGAGATACCTCCAGACTGGACGGTCAGACAACCGTGAGTGGCACTGACCAGGGTCTGAGTGAGCAAAGCCCTGTTTATGGACATTATTATTTTATGTTGCCGGACCTAAAGGCTGACTACTCTGTGTTTGTGTTGCTGGGGATATGGAGCAATAAACCCAGGAGAACTTTTAAGGAAATTGAGTCTTACTGTATGTTATAGTGCTGCCAAGCAGGCGTTCCCCAATGCACTCAGTGAGCGCTGTCGTACATATGGTGGACAATGCTAAGGGCACTGCTGTAGCCTTGTTGCTAGGGGCAACGGACGAGGACTACAAAATCGGTTGCTAGGGGCAACGGTTTCAAGAATCACATGTTGCAGTGCTGGCGACGCTGAGCCAGGTAACAGAGAGGAGTCTGTGGTATGCTGACCGGGGTTAGAGAAAAGACTGTTTGAGAAGTCGCTATAGGGTGCCTCTGTGCATATGAGGTACCCGGGAACCTGTGTGGCTGACACCAGCAGGTAACGGACAGGAGTCCATGTTGTACTGACTGGGGTCAGTGAGAAAGACTGTTTACCTGAATGGTTCAGGGTTCCAGGTCCTGGAGGGTCAGTGTTGGGAAATTCTGGGAGAGGAATCGGATCCCTGGAGCATGTGCTGAGACCTTGGACCTGGTGAGGCCGGTGTGTTGGGAGTCCCTGGGAGTAAGGATGGATCCCTGAATAGCACCCAGTGAGGCGAGAGTGTTGGACGGTCTCAGGTGGAGACGGACGTCCTAAATAGCACCTGCTGAGGCCCTGGACCTGGTGAGGCAGTCAGCTTGCGGTGGCTCAGTAGGGTCACGAAGGTGACAAGCGGCTTGCTGTATCTCGGCGGGGTTACGAAGGTGACAAGCGGCTAGCTGTAACTCGGCGGGGTTATGAAGATTGCTGTGGATCGGTGGGTCCACGAATACAGCGCAGCAGGAGCTGCAGTGACGCCAGCAGTCGTTTGTGAGCGGCAGCCAGAGGCGCCGGTGATTTGCGGCTACAGGGTATCGTAAGAGGACATCAAAGTATTCATCTTCTTAAAGGGCAAGTATTAAGCCCAAAAGACAAACGGTACCGTGGGAACTCTGGCCTAAGAAGGCCTGTAGAGGGGACATTGGGAAATCCCGAAAGGGGTCGGTGGCCCAAATCGGTTTGGTGACCCAAAAGGGGGTGGAGCCCCAAAGGGAGGCGCTGGCCCAGATCGTGGTGGTGACCCAAAAGGGGTGGAGCCTCAAAAGGAGGCGGTGGCCCAAATCGGGGTGGTGACCCAAAAAGGGGTGGAGTTGCAGAGGGAGGCAGAGTCCCAAAAGGGGATAGTGGCCCAAAAGGGGGAGGAGCATCCCAACGTAAAAGGGGTGGTGCAGACGAATTGTTGCCAGCGGCAAATTTACTATAGGTGTCCAGTATGCCTGGTGAACTACCCACCCGGCAAGAGCCTACGGGGGAGAGCCCTGCAGGTGAACGAGGAGGAAATGTATGGACTGGTCGATTCTGGGACCCCGGTGACTCTAGTGAGGGTGGCACCCCAGGGATTTGTAATACCCAATAAGAAGGTCGGGGTCACTTGCATTTATGGGAGCACTAGGGACTATCCAGTGGCCAGGGTGATCCTTGAGACGATCTGGGACAGTACCGGACAGGATGACGCTATAGTCCCGAATTTATGTTGTCCTGTAGTCATAAGCCAGGACTCTGGGCTGTTCTCTAACTTGTGGGAGAGGGGAGCGGCTCTACAGCAGGAGGATGGAGGGCTCTTGGCTGCGGGGGCTGCGTACATAAAAGGCAATAACATCTTCCAACCGTGACGGGTCAGACGTTGGGTTGACCAGAGGGAAAGATTCCTTTGCCCCACTTACGGACATGAAGACACCTGATGGGTAGCACAGTGTGAAAGGTAGTGACAGAGCTCCACGAGGTGAAGACAGGTTGACGCTGGTAGGCAAAACAGAATGTCTGAACATTGTTGGCGGGAAAGCTCCGGGAGTGGGGTCTAACATCATTAGAAAGGAGGACTGCTGCGTACTGGATGACCGAACAGGTGGTAGTGGCTCCCATTACGACGGTGACACAAATAAAGTCCGTGGAGCCTCATTTAAGAGTCTCAAACACGGGACTAGCCAGATCTTCCTCCAGGGAAGGACCCAGCCAAGGAGTGGCTCCTTTCGGAAACCACCATTACCACCATATTAAGTGGCCCTTTAAGTCAATATCCAGCTCTTTACTACGAGTTTACAGATATAACAAGGGAAATACCAAGGCCAGGTATCCATCCACAGACAGCTGTTTCGGGGTGTTGCCCCTCATCAGCGTGGAGTAGGATTCTAGGTAGTTGGGAGCAATGCCTACTAGACCAACATCACGAAACAATCACTGACCTCAGGGAGACCAGTCAAAGAAAACACCGCGGCAGCAGGCAAAGGCGCTCAATCACAGTGAAATCCTAGGTGCATTGTTCCCTGGGAAATACGAATATGCAAATAAAGTCCGTGGAGCCTCATTTAAGAGTAGATGTGCTGAGGGAAGTATCCGTGGTAAGCCAGGAGACATCTGTCCATGAAGAGAGTGAGGCTTTGCTCTTCAAGTACGTGATGAGGTACCCGAAGACATGCGAGAAGCATGTGCCAGTGAGGGTGCGCATGAGGCCTTTAAAAAGGAAATAAAAGCCTATAGTGTGAACTGGGCCCCGGAGACGAACCAGTTGGTGATACTGGCAGATAGGGAAGTCACAGAAGCGGGTGACTGTCCTGAAGGAGATGCCCTACAATGTCTCAGCATGAAACAAATGGTGGTGTTGGGTAATAAGAAAGTCGCTCGATGCCTGGAGCTTAATCATAGAATCATAGAATCGTAGAGTTGGAAGGGACCTCCTGGGCCATCTGGTCCAACCCCCTGCTCAAAGCAGGATTCGCTAAATCATCCCAGTTAGATGTCTGTCCAGCCTCTGTTTGAAGACTTCCATTGAAGGAGAACTCACCACTTCTCGTGGCAGCCTGTTCCACTCATTGATCACTCTAACTGTCAAAAAGTTTTTTCTAATATCTAATCTGTGTCTCCTCCCATTCAGCTTCATCCCATTGCTTCTAGTCTTTCCTTGTGCAAATGAGAATAAAGTTGATCCTTCTACAATGTGACAGCCCTTTAGATATTTGTAGACAGCTATTAAGTCTCCTCTCAGTCTTCTCTTTTGCAAACTAAACATTCCCAAATCCTGCAACCTTTCCTCATAAGCTTGTGAGGAAAGCTCAAAGTTGGCTGGGATATGTGGAAGACATAATTACGGTACCCAGAAGTCTGGTGGGGAAAGTCGTTGGAAGATTTGGAAAGGTGATGCAGGAGATGGTGCATCGATCCAGTGTGAAGAGAGTAAGGATCCCACCTGCTGGTGAAATCCAAGTCGCTGTTGAAGATGACATGGTTCCAGTCATTGTTGTTGGCTCGGTGGAAAGCAGTGGGAACCTCCGCATGCTCCTGGAATATCGGGTAGCGCACCTGAAGGAGATGGAGCAGCTACGACGGGACAGACTGCAGATGAATAAACAGATGCAGAACATCAGGTGGCATCCACCTCCAACCCAAGATATAAGGACCCAAAGGGATCCTCCAAATGATGAAGTGGCAGGTAGCCGAAGACAAGGATGTCGAGAATCTGCAAGTGGCAGTTCTAATCTTAGTAGCATAGGCAGGAGACCCGGTGGTGGACGTAGCGACAAAGGGTCAGACTCAGACCAGCCAATTAGCTCGACTGGACGTGGGACTCATGACCTTACAAACCGGGAGAGCTGACCATTGAGAGAAAGGTTGGGTGACGGGGCGCACGGCAGAAATGTGGAGACTAACAAGGGTCTGGTAACACAGTTGGACTGTGACTTAAAGGCCAAAGCTCAAGGCCAACATAAGGACCGCTGGGGGCGGGAGAGGCCTAACCGACAGACTCTGAAACGTGAAAGGACAAAGTCCGATAATGTGGTGGTCCCAGAGAGGGATATAATGACAGTGATGGACTACGTCTCGGGAGCTGACTCTCAAAGACGACTGAGAGGGCACTCTCGACTGGTAGGGCAAGGTGACATGAGTGCCCGGTCTCGAGGCCCCCGGTTTGTGACAAGTGTTCAACCCCACAAGTTTGAACAGAGGAGGGGGTAAGTGATGCAGTGACCCCTGAGACAGCTAGTGTGTGCTGTATGGGCTCCCCAGGTCATGCATACAGGCGTTCCCTCTGTGGTGATGCAGAAAGAGTGACTGGCAGGGGTGTGAATGGCCGATATATGTCACAGGGATGGATGCTCCCTGAAATGCAACCCTGAGTGTTTTATTAGTGAACGTGAGCACTAAGATAACTGTTAGTGCACCTGGGTCCGGGTAGCAATGAGAGATGGGAGGGTCAGGCTACCCATATGACCTCACCTTTGGGTGAGGGTGCTGGCTGTACCCCTGTTTTCCTTCAGAAGCTGCAGGTATATTCGGTACCTGCCGTGAGGTCATGACCAGGTGACCAGCCATGTGATCCATACCTCACCTGGGGGGGTGGGGTTACAGCTACTTAATGAAGGTGTGTTTAGCACATGAGAGAGTGTTGGGAGTCTGTCCAGTGCCAAGGTCCTCCCCTCCCAGAAGAACCTTACCCCGGCAACAGTGGTGACAGTCCCGATAGTTCCAGCCCCAAAGTGTACCGGGAACTGAGAAACATCAGATTGTTGCTTGTCTGTCTTAGTGACTTGTTGCCAGATAAACTGCTCTTGGTTGTAACGATTAGGTGGTTGTCCAGCCGTTGTGCGTTCGAAGCGACGTAGATTGGAAGGAATAGCGGAGTCTTTTAGTGGAAGCAAAGTTAGATCTGTACCTGCCGTGACGTTTTCTTCTTGGGTCCCAGGGCCCTGACCAACAGACACATTCTCAGATGGCTGCTCAGGACTTTCTTCTTCATCTTTTACGGTTACGGGAGGCACCTCTTCATGAACCTCAGGTGTTTCTTCTCCTTGCATGGGATCCTCTGAGAGGTATGACCGGAGCATACTTCTATGAACCACTCTAGTGGGAGCATTCTTTTCTCTGTCCGGATAAATCTCGTACACTGGTCCTTCTGTACCGATCCGACGCTTCACTCTGTATGGCCTACTCTTCCACTGATTTTCCAGCTTGTCATGTGGACGTTTCTCCCGCACCAACACTCGATCACCAATCTGCAGATCTGTCCCCTGCAGAGGGAGCTTCTCAGGCTGTTCCAGCTCCCGAAGCGGAGTCTGTACTAGACGATGTAAGGTCTGCAAACGGTGGCGATGTTCTCATACGCAGGTAGACACCCCCTTCCGTGGGTGGTCCTCCCCTGGATCCAGTTCCAATTCTGTGACTTCTTTCCCCGTTCGGCCAAACAGCAAGGAGTAAGGCGTGTAACCCAGGGGCGGATCTACCGCCCGTGCAGCCCATTCATTGAACGGGGGCCCCAGGGAAGAGGGGGCCCCTCCAGCACCGCATGGCTAATTATTTCAAAATTCAAATTAGTCATGTGTAGCACAAGTAGGAGAGCAGCGCTGCGGGAGGAGGCGGGAGCGGGTCTGACTCCTCCTGAGTAGGGCCGGCGCTAGGGGCAGGCAATGAACGGGCTGCACGGGCGGTAGGCAGGGGGGCCCGCCTGCCCCCAGCGCCGACTCCACCCCCCCATATTGTAGGAGGCAATGATGGAGGAGAGAGCATCAGCTGACGCTCCCTCTCCCTTCATTCCCCACTCTGCCTCTGACACAGCGGGTGCGCGATGACTTCATCGCGCTCTCACTGTGTACCAGGCAGTGCAGGAAACAGGAGCCGAGAGCAACACAGGCACCAGGAGAAGGTGAGGAGTTTGTTGTTTTTGTTTTTTTAAATCAGTGTGAGTACTGGACTGTGGGGCCATGCTGGGGGGGATATATACCATGCTAGCCTGTATTATACCTTGCTGGGGGGGCTATATACCATGCTGGGCTGTATTATACCATGCTGGGGGGCTGTATTATACCATGCTGGGGGGCTATATACCATGCTGGGGGGCTATATACCATGCTGGGGTGGGGCTATATACCATGCTGGGCTGTAGTATACCATGCTGGGGGGGGCTATATACCATGCTGGGCTGTAGTATACCATGCTGGGCTGTATTATACCATGCTGGGCTGTATTATACCATGCTGGGGGGGCTATATACCATGCTGGGCTGTATTATACCATGCTGGGGGGGCTATATGCCATGCTGGGCTGTATTATACCATGCTGGGGGGGGCTATATACCATGCTGGGCTGTGATATACCATGATGGGGGGGGGCTATATAACATGCTGGGCTATATTATACCATGCTGGGGGGCTATATGCCATGCTGGGCTGTATTATACCATTCTGGGCTGTATTATACCATGCTGGGCTGTATTATACAGCCCACCATGGTATACAACCTGTATACCATGGTGGGCTGTATTATACCATGGTGGGCTACATACCATGCTGTGCTGTATACCATAGTGGGCTGGGCTATATACCATGTGGTGCAGGGCTATATACCATGTGGTGCTAGGCTATATACGTTGCGGCTGTGTTATATACCATGGGGGGTGTCACGCCGTGCTCACCTGGGGGCGGGACCTCGGTCCCGACGTCATCTCTTCCGGAGCTGCGGTCACTCCGGGGGTCCCGTAGGGTGCGCACGCGCAGCTCTCGTCCCCGGGTCTCCTCCTACATGTCACGTTTGCGCTTGCGCGCTCCTGTCAGTGCTGTATAGGGCTCGGTCCTCTCTATGGTAATGGAGGACCTGACCCGGAACCTGTAGTGGTCATGTGCTTTCTGGCTAGGTCCTGACCCGGAACCAGTAGTAGTCATGTGCTATATCAGACGACCTCCCCCTAGGGGAGGTGCCTGATTATTGTTGTGCTTCCTGGCTTGGTCTGCCGTGTCCCTGCCTGGCTGTGCGCTGTACTCAGGTCCTCTGCCTTGCACTCTGTTGTGCCTCTTGGCACACGCTCTGAATCTGCACTCTGCTTTGTACTTGGCTGTGCCTCCTGGCACACGCTCTGACCCGGTGTTCTGTCTCGTACTCGGTTGTGCCTCCTGGCACATGCTCTGACTCTGTACTCTGTCTCATACTCGGTTGTGCCTCCTGGCACACGCTCTTACCCTGTACTCCGTCTTATACTCAGTCGTGCCTCCGGGCACACACTCTGATCCTGTACTCAGTCTCTTACTCTGTTACACCTCCTGGCACACCTGCTGCCTGACTCAGTGCTCTGACGTGCTCCTTGCACGCTTCCTGCTTCACTCACACCCGGACGAACGAAGTCTCTGTACACGTTCCTGCAGACACTCTCACCCACTCGTGTCTCCTGTGAGCCGGCCGCCTGGTGCCAGCAGTCGTGGTGCCTCATCCCCTGGGGCTTGCCCCTGACGCTCCCTGTATAGGGGGTGGTCTTCACTAGGTCAGCTCGCCCTGGGAGGGTTGGTGTCACGACCCAGAGGGTCCACTCCAGGAGTCGTCACAGGGGGGCTACATTATATTCTATGGGGAGGTTGGCTGTATTATATTCTATTTGGGGCTACATTATATTCTATAGGGGGGCTGTATTATATTTATTATATTCTATGGGGGCTGCACTATACTATATGAGGAGGACTACATTGTATTCTATGGATGGGCTACATTATACTATATAAGGGGCTGTATGATTTCCTATGAGGGGGTTGCCATATATTCTATGGAGGGGCTGCATTATACTATATGGGGGGGACTGCATTATACTATATGGGAGGTTACATTATATTCTTTACAGATATTATATCCAGCCCTGCATAGCCTCAATATTAGATAACAGCAAATAACTTTGTTGCCCTATGAAGGGCAAGGGGGGGCCCGAAAAATTTATTTCACAGGGGCCCACTACAGTCTGTGTCCGTCCCTGGTGTAACCAGTGGTTTGATGGACTCTATTGTTTTAGATCCACACAAGTTCAGACACATACTCGGGCCACCTAGCCTTCCTATTGTCTTCCAGGGTCCTTAGCATCTGGATTAAAGTACGGTTAAAACGCTCAGAGGCCCCATTTCCCTGAGAGTGGTACGGTGTGGTATGCGTCCTGTCGAACTGATAGATCTGCTGTAACTCATCCATTACTCTTCGCAAGAAACAGGCTCCTTGATCAGAATGGATCCACTGCAGGCATCCATAGACTTGAATGAAATTTTTACAGATGGCATATGCAGTGGACTCAGCAGTTTGGTCTCGGGTGGGCGTCACCACCTCAAACTTCGTGAAATGGTCGTATCCTTGGTGTGCCGGCCCGATGGATGGTCAAATAGTCGATGGCCAACAGTTCCAGGGGGGCTGAGGTCATGATCGTTTGAGTAGGAGCTCTTTGTTCCGGGGATTTGGCCAACTCACAGGCCCAACAGAGTCTACAAGCCTCCTCAACCGATGCTCTTAGCCGAGGGTGGTAGACAAACCACTGTAGCCACTGGAAGTTTTTTTTCAAGACCGAAGTGAGCTCCCTTTTTGTGAGCTTCAGTGGCCATGGTAAACAGCACCGTCTCTGGAATCACCACCTGCCAGGAGGCTCCCAACTCCTTTTGTAGTAGAACCTTGCTATATAACAGCCCGTTTCTCATCTGGAGGTGCTCCCACTACCGGAATATCTTCAGTGCTTCTGGAGTCAGAGTACTCCACTGTTCCTGACTAGGCAGCTTCTTCAGTGTCACCCATTGTGTAAGCAGAGCAAGTTCACGATCAACCGGACACACTCATCCCAGGATCTTCCCAACACTCCTTCAAGATGGGGGGGCCCGTATCTGATCCAGCATGGCCGCCAACGTCCCAGCGGTCTTCCAGAACCGGGGGACCTCCTCCCCTTCCAGCATCTCATCTTTACTCTTTCCAGGCGGCGCATGTCTTGCTCTGTATAGGGCGTCAGCGTGGGTGTTCTCGGCCCCCCTCCTGTAAGTGATTCTGCACCGAAGCTTCGCCATCCGGGCCACCCAGCTCTGTTCCAGGGCCCCTAAATTGGCATTCTCCAGATGCGCTAATGGGTTACCAGTACGCACCAGCACTTCGGAGCCGGATAGGTATTCTGCGAATCTCTCCGTCATGGCCCACACCAACGCCAGCAATTCCAGCTTGAAGGAACTGTAGTTGTCCGGGTTGCGCTCAGAATCGTGAAGGGACCGACTAGCATAGGCAATCACCCTCTCTTTCCCCTCCTGCTCCTTTGACAACACAGCCCCAAGTCCGTGCAAGCTTCTGTCTGTGTCTAGAATGAACGGTATAGAGAAGTACACATAAGCCAGTACCGGAGCTTTGGTCAGTGCCTTCTTTAAGTCACGAAACGCCTTCTCCTGCCTTTCCTCCCAATGGATGGATTGACCCTTTGCATTCGTGGGTACCCCTTTCAGGGGCTTGAGCAAAGGTTGCACCACATGGGCAAAGTTCTTCATGAAGCGACGATGGTACCCCGTCAGTCCCAGGAACACTCGGACATCTTTTATGGTCTCCGGCGTTGGCCAATCCTGAATCACCGCAATTTTCTCCCGTGACGGCTTCACTTCATTGGCGGAAACATGACCTAGGTACACGATCTGGGTCGGGAACATGACATTTCTGAGGTTTCACCTGTAGCCCATACTTCTGCAAAAAGCTCAGCACTTACTCTATTCACCGCAGATGGTCTTCAAACAAGACAGCGTATACTATGATGTTATTCAGGTAAATGAGTGTGGCCTCAAAGTTCAAATCACCTAGGCACCTCTCCATCAGTCATTGGAACATACCAGGGGCATTGGCCAGGCCAAATGGCATCCTGTTGAATTCAAATAGACCCATAGGAAGTATAAAGGCCATCTTCACCCGGTCTTTTTCTGACATGGGCACTTGCCAGTAGCCACTGGCGAGATCCAGCTTCGAGAAGAATTTGGCTTTCCCCAATGCAGACAGAGATTCCTCAATCCGGGGTAGAGGGTCACCTGACTGTGCCGATGTATCCTGTCCTGCTTGGCTTGGGTGCGCTGGAACGTAGAAACAGTCCTTTATGTAGATTCGTCTGGAACGGCGCCGAACCGTGTGCACACTTGTAGGCCGCGGCAGCATGCGATCCTCTGAAGTAGTCTCTAGGAACGGAGCAAGTCAGCTTATCTGCCACTGTAGGCGGGAAGGAGCCACCCATTAAGGAAGGGTCCGAAGACAGCTCAGCAGGGACATGGTCAGTTTGCAAGTCATGTGATGGATGATGTGGAGTTAGCAGCCGGAGCAGTGGGGAGGGAGTCAACCTTCTCCATGTTCTCCTGTCGCCTTCCCGCCAAGTCTTCCTCGTTCCCGCCCTCAGTCCCTTTTTTCTCCCCCACACCCCCTGCTGTCCAGTGCCAAGGTCCTCCCCTCCCAGAAGAACAGTGGTGACAGTCCCGATAGTTCCGGCCGCAAAGTGCACCAGGAACCGCAGACTCTGTCTCAGCTTATCTTCTTACACCTCCATGCTGCCCACGATAGATAACTAAGTATCTTTATATTGTCATACTGCCATCAAATTGTGCCTTTTAATTAGAACATGTTTTTTATCTTTATTTCCTTGCCCATGCGATAAACGTTTCATTAAAAAGTCACCAGAATACCTTTCCAGCAAGTCCTGCAATTAGGTAAAACTCATTTTTTGAACACTTTCCTGGCGCTTTCTCCCGTCAGCTCGGATGGATTCTAAATACCGTACTCTCCAGTATGGGATCTGTTATTGTCTGTGTACTACAATGCCACCTACTGGCAGAGTCCTTAAATTGGAAAAATTAAGCATGTGACACTCGCTTTGGCTGATTTTCAGGAAAGACCAAGTGAAATATGCCCTTACATTTTATCACATCATAGCTCCAAATGTGATTCACATGTAGATAACTGCGCTCACTGTTTAGCACTTGTTATACTGGTTACAGTTCACGTCATTTAGGCCGCTCTGCCACTGCTAATGTGATCTGTCTTCAATCTGAATTTTATGACAAATCCACTGTTGAATTTGCACTAAAGTAATATGATCTTATTATTAGCTGTAAACTAACCTATGTGGCCCAATTTCATGGTCTTCCCAGGAGGGAGAAGCTCTATATACGTAGCTACAGTTGTGGCCAAAAGTATTGACACCCCTGCAATTCTGTCAGATAATACTCAGTTTCTTCCTGAAAATTATTGTAAACACAAATTCTTTGGTATTATCATCTTCATTTAATTTGTCTTAAATGAAAAAACACAAAAGAGAATGAAGCAAAAAGCAAAACATTGATCATTTCACACAAAACTCCAAAAATGGGCCAGACAAAAGTATTGGCACCCTCAGCCTAATACTTGGTTGCACAACCTTTAGCCAAAATAACTGCAACCAACCGCTTCCGGTAACCATCAATGAGTTTCTTACAATGCTCTGCTGGAATTTTAGACCATTCTTCTTTGGCAAACTGCTCCAGGTCCCTGATATTTGAAGGGTGCCTTCTCCAAACTGCCATTTTTAGATCTCTCCACAGGTGTTCTATGGGATTCAGGTCTGGACTCATTGCTGGCCACCTTAGAAGTCTCCAGTGCTTTCTCTCAAACCATTTTCTAGTGCTTTTTGAAGTGTGTTTTGGTTCATTGTCCTGCTGGAAGACCCATGACCTCTGAGGGAGACCCAGCTTTCTCACACTGGGCCCTACATTATGCTGCAAAATTTGCTGGTAGTCTTCAGACTTCTTAATGCCATGCACACGGTCAAGCAGTCCAGTGCCAGAGGCAGCAAAGCAACCCCAAAACATCAGGGAACCTCTGCCATGTTTGACTGTAGGGACCGTGTTCTTTTCTTTGAATGCCTCTTTTTTTCTCCTGTAAACTCTATGTTGATGTCTTTGCCCAAAAAGCTCTACTTTTGTCTCATCTGACCAGAGAACATTCACCCAAAATGTTTTAGGCTTTTTCTGGTAAGTTTTGGCAAACTCCAGGATGGCTTTTTTATGTCTCGGGGTAAGAAGTGGGGTCTTCCTGGGTCTCCTACCATACAGTCCCTTTTCATTCAGACGCCGACGGATAGTACGGGTTGACACTGTTGTACCCTCGGACTGCAGGGCAGCTTGAACTTGTTTGGATGTTAGTCGAGGTTCTTTATCCAACATCCACACAATCTTGCGTTGAAATCTCTTGTCAATTTTTCTTTTCCGTCCACATCTAGGGAGGTTAGCCACAGTGCCATGGGCTTTACTCTTCTTGATGACTGCGCACGGTAGACACAGGAACATTCAGGTCTTTGGAGATGGACTTGTAGCCTTGAGATTGCTCATGCTTCCTCACAATTTGGTTTTTCAAGTCCTCAGACAATTCTTTGGTCTTCTTTCTTTTCTCCATGCTCAATGTGGTACACACAAGGACACAGGACAGAGGTTGAGTCAACTTTAATCCATGTCAACTGGCTGCAAGTGTGATTTAGTTATTGCCAACACCTGTTAGGTGCCACAGGAAAGTTACAGGTGCTGTTAATTACACAAATTAGAGAAGCATCACATGATTTTTCAAACAGTGCCAATACTTTTGTCCACTCTCTTTTTTATGTTTGGTGTGGAATTATATCCAATTTGGCTTTAGGACAATTCTTTTTGTGTTTTTTAATGTAAGACAAATTAAATGAAGATAATAATACCAAAGAATTTGTGTTTGCAATTATTTTCAGGAAGAAACTAAGCATTATCTGACAGAATTGCAGGGGTGTGAATACTTTTGGCCATAACTGTACACTCCTTAGGCTGTGTGCCCATGTTGAGTTTTTGGTGAATTTTCAACGCTGCGTATTTTTGCGGTGTCAAAAACGCAGAGTCTTACAGTACCAGCAAAGTGGAATTCAAATCCGAAGCATGTCAATTTCTCTTTCTGGTATGCCAAGTTTTCTGTGCAGATTTTCCCCTTAGACTTGCATTAGATTTGGAAAATCCGCAAGTAAAAAATGCGCATGCATTTTTAGTACGTTTCCGCAGTGGAAATGCAAATGTTATCCACATGTGACTATATCAATAAAGTTTGTCAAAGCCAAATACCAGGAAGTATCAAAAACAAAGCAGCTTTGTTTAAAACAAGACAAACTGACAAGAAACAAAAACTGCAGTATAAAAAAGCATGTAAAAAGAACACACAAAAATGCAATGAAAAAACACAAGTAACCTAATTTAATAGATGCAGAAAGTTTGCAACATCAAAAAGTCACCTAAAACTCATTGTGGGAATGTAGCCTTAGGAGAAATTGATATGTGTAAGGCTGAGTTTTTGGTGAATTTTTAGCGCTGCATATTTTTGAAGAAATGCAAGTAACCAGAAATGCTGCAGAAAATCTGCAACATCAAAAACTAACCGAAAAGCTCATCTTGGGAACTTAGCCTTAGGGCAGTTTCACACGTCCAGATAATTCCGGTAGCGGAAAAACCGGTACCGGAGATATCCGTGTCCGTGTGCATACGGAGGTCATCCGTGTGCTATTTGTATGTCCGTGTGTACCATCCGTTTGCTGTCCGTATGTCAGTGTCCGTGTTTTTGAAAAATTATTTTTAATGTTAACCCTTTAACTTTTAAAAACGCACACGGACAGCATCCGTGTTAGGTACGTGTTTACACTGACCCATTGACTTGTATGGGTCCGTGTGATCCGTGCTGTTGCACAAAAACGGACATGTCAGCGTGTTTTGCACACGGACACACGGTCCGTGAAAACACGCTGACATTTGCATAGACACATTCCTGAGAATGTGTCTATGTGTGTCAGTGTCTCCGGTACGTGAGAATACTGTCACTACATGTACTGGAGACACTGACTTGTGAAACTGCCCTTACAGATTAGAAATACACACTGCAGATCAGTTTACGCTGAGTAAAAAAAGTTCAGTGGCCATGAGATTTCTATAAATCATCATACAAACCATTCACTTTGCTGGAACTGTTAGAAGATAATTTTTAGATACAGCAAAGGTCCGCAGCATTAAAAACTCACATTCATTGTGGGCTTAGTTTGCAAAGGGTTTCTTTAGGATCAACTTCATAAAAGTGACATGCACTCTTTTTCCTTAAGAATTTTTCAAAATCTCTAAAGGAAAAAAAAAAGCTAAAAACACTCCTTATATGAAAAGCAAAGTGGATACAAATGAAATGGAAGAGTTTATCCAAGAGGGTTTTTTGAGAATTTTTGTGAGTTTTCCTTTAAAAAAATCCTAGTAAGTAAAGTAGCATATTCACTCTTCACTAGTTATAGTTTAAATAACAGAAAAAAAGACCCTGACGGGGAAGCTGCACCAAAAACAACAGTGAAACCACCAGCAGAGCAGCATCATGAAGCAGACATGGTGGTTGCATCAGCTTCTTAAAGACATTGTGTACAAATACCGATTTTTGCGGAGTTTTTGATGTGGAAACTGAGAGGGAACTGACTACTTAAAAAAACATCCCTCGACCAAAACTGTGCCGCTAACTATAGACCTGTCTCTAATCTTCCCTTCATCTCTAAACTCCTGGAACGCCTGGTCCACTCCCGTCTTATCCGCTATCTCTGATAACTCTTTTCTCGACCCTCTCCAATCCGGCCTCCGCTCCTTACACTCTACTGAAACTGCCCTCACTAAAGTCTCTAATGATCTACTAACAGCTAAATCAAATGGCCATTACTCCATGCTAATTCTCTTGGATCTCTCTGCAGCATTCGACACTGTGGATCATCAGCTCCTCCTCACTATGCTCCGTTCCATTGGCCTCAAGGACACCATTCTCTCCTGGTTCCCCTCCTATCTCTCTGACCGCTTCTTTACTGTTCCTCCTCCTCTCACCTTCCCCTTACTGTTGGGGTTCCTCAAGGATCAGTCCTAGGCCCCTCCTCTTCTCCTTGTACACTGCCCCTATTGGTCAAACAATCAATAGATTTGGTTACCAGTACCATCTCTATGCTGATGACACCCAATTATACGCTTCTTCTCCTGACATCATGCCAGCCTTTCTAGAAAACACCGGAGATTGTCTAAACGCTGTGTCTAACATCATGTCCTCACTATATCTGAAACTGAACCTGTCAAAGACTGAACTCCTTGTGTTTCCTCCCTCTACTAATGTACCTATACCCGACATTGCCATTTCTGTGTGTGGCTCCACTATTACTCCCCAGCAACATGCCCACTGTCTTGGGGTCATACTTGATTCCGAGCTTTCCTTTGCCCCCCACATTCGATCACTGGCTCGCTCTTGTCATCTGCACCTCAAAAACATTTCTAGAATTCGACCTTTTCTTACTTTTGACTCTGCAAAAACTCTTACTGTTTCTCTTATTCATTCTCATCTCAACTATTGTAACTCTCTTCTAATCGGTCTCCCTCTTACCAAACTCTCCCCTCTCCAATCTGTCTTGAATGCTGCAGCCAGGATCATATTCCTCACCAATCGTTACACCGATGCCTCTACCTTGTGCCAGTCATTACACTGGCTACCCATCCACTCCAGAATTCAATTTAAACTTATTACCCTCACCCACAAAGCCCTCCATGGCTCAGCACCATCCTACATCTCCTCCCTTGTTTCAGTATGCCACCCTACCCGCGCCCTCCGTTCTGCTGATGACCTGAGGTTAGCATCCTCAATAATCAGAACCTCCCACTCCCGTCTCCAAGACTTTACAAGTGCTGTGCCAATTCTTTGGAATGCACTTCCCAGGTCAATACGATTAGTCCCCAATCCCCACAATTTTAAGCGTGCCCTGAAAACGCATTTATTCAGACTGGCCTATCGCCTCAACATATTAACCTAATCTATCCCTGTGTGGCACAGCCAAAACTTTTACCATAACCAGGTTCCCCGCATCATGTTCCCACATGCTTTATGCATCCATTAGCCCTCTGTCTGTACTGATACACACTTAACATTATGGCTGGTCCATACAATCAGGGCAACTGTTACCACCCACCTTTCATGTCTACCTCTTTCCTCATAGACTGTAAGCTTGCAAGCAGGGCCCTCATTCCTCTTGGCATTTGTTATAATCTATGTGATTATTGTTATGCTGTAATGTATATTGTCTGTACAAATCCCCTCCGAAATGTAAAGTGCTGCGGAATATGTCGGCGCTATAGAAAAAAATTTTATTATTAATATTATTTAGGAATTTTGAATTTTTGGAGGAGTATTTTGGAGAGCTCCAGAAACTCAGCAAAAATACTCAGCTGGTGATTCATAAGGCTACATTCCGACAATAAGTTTTTGGTGAGTTTTTGACGCTGCTTATTTTCGCTGAGTCAAAATCTCATCGTCATACAGTTCCAGCAAAGTGGATAGGATTTCTAGAAATCTCATGCCCACTGTTCTTTTTCACTAAGAACTTGAAAGTTGAACTGTAGAGTGCACCGCAACATGTTAGTGTCTGTTGGGGGTAAGTTTAAGTTTTATATGCAGATTTTCCCTACAGATTTGCATTAAATGCAGAAAATCCGCAGGTAAAAATCGTGGAGAATCCACAACGTGAACTCATGAAAAATACAAGTAATCCGTACATGACTATCAATAAATTTTTGTCAAAGCCAAATACCAAAAAGTACCGAAAACAAAGCAGTTTTGTTTAAAACATGACATACCAAAAAGAGACAAAAACCCAGCATCAAAAATGTGATAAAAATACAATAAAAAATTTACTTAAAAAGTGCAGAAGTAATGCAGACAACATGCAACATCAAAAACTCACCAAAGCTCATCATGGGAACGTAGCCTAGAGGGCTCACTCACATGAGCATATGCATCAGACGAGTGCTATCTGATGTTTTGTCGGCTAGCACTCGGACCAATGTTATACTATGGGGTACTGCAGTCAGAGTGCAGACCGATTTCCTCGGACTCAGACTGTGGAGAAGATGGAGAAGTTAATTTCTCCATCTTCTCCACACCTGTTGCTCAGATTGTCTAATGCTAAATAATCGGATCACAGTAAGGGTGGTTTCACATTAGCGCTTTTTAAGCGCACGCACGGCCGGGGGTAGCTCCGCCCCCGAACCGGCTCTCTGCCCGGCGTGCCCGCCCCTTGCTTGTAGCGCCGCCTCCTAGCGCACAGCGGCGACTGCGATCGGCGCACCCTATCTTTAGCATAGGGTGCGCAGATCGTGAGCAGGCCGTGCGCTAGTTGCGCTTTGACCTGCGCTGCACACTTTTGACGGTGCGCCGTGCGCGCCAAAATCAAACTTTTCGGATTTTGGCGCGCACGGCGCACTGTCAAAAGTGCGCAGCGCAGGTCAAAGCGCAACTAGCGCACGGCCTGCGCACGATCTGCGCACCCTATGCTAAAGATAGGGTGCGCCGATCGCAGTCGCCGCTGTGCGCTAGGAGGCGGCGCTACAAGCAAGGGGCGGGCACGCCGGGCAGAGAGCCGGTTCGGGGGCGGAGCTACCCCCGGCCGTGCGTGCGCTTAAAAAGCGCTAATGTGAAACCACCCTAAACCGACACTCAGTGTCATTACAATAATCGATCCAATTCTCTCGGAAGAGAAAATCATCGCTCGTGTGACCGTAGTCTAAAGGCCAGTCTTTGAAGCAGAAGACGCACCGAGAAACTCTTTTTCTCTGCAGTGTTGTAAATCTGAAGCCTCTCTTGCTAACAGTATTTTTTTCTTGTCGTTTCCTGAACGTTGTTTTTGCCATTTTTTCTATCAGAGCTTTTGCTTATCTTTTCTGCATTTTACTGGATGTTATTTGAGTAAACACTAGTTTATTTTTTTTTCTGCAAAAGTGCTGAAAAAATGTGCAATAAGATGCTCAGGCGTCTTCAGCACGTTGTATTAGCATAGAAATTAAAATGTTCATTCTTTTTGCGTTTTTATGCAGCATTTTCAGCCCCCCCAAAAAGTGGAAGAAAACGCAGTGTGAACATACTCTAGATCCATGTGTTTATTGAACGTCATCTCTCTCTCGCTGCCCTGCCGGATCTATCTACGAGCAATCCTTCACTGTGTCCCATAGACATGTTAACCATTAATTCTGAGGACTTATGTGGAGCGCTGTGTCTGCAACACAATCCCAGGAATGTTTCAATGTAAAGAAAAATGGCTTGAACGTCATTCTTAGATTTTGTCCCTTTATTTAATAGTGGCAGAAATCAACTGCTTCATTTTTCTGTGCGTTCTTTCCAAGAATTGCTATTGTGGAACAAACCCCCATCTCCACCAGTAATATTAAATATTAACTCAATGTTTGCTTCGACTACCAATCATAGATAGCTAAAATGTACGTTGAGAATCTTTATCAGGCCAAGTTCACACAACAGCATTTTCGGTCTGAGTGCTGTCCATGAAATAAACCGACAACACACGTACAGCACTAGAGTCAATGCTATTTAATTAAAGGGAATCTGTCACCCCTTTTTTCGAATATGAGCTGCCAGCACCGACATCAGGGGCTTATCTACAGCATTCTGTACTGCTGTAGATAAGCCCCGGATGTAACCTGAAAGAGAAGAAAAAAGAGTTAGATTATACTCACCCCGGTGTCCGTTTCGGTCCAATGGGTGTCACCGTCCGGTGCCTCCCATCGTCATACGATGCCTTCCTCTTCTTTCCTTCCGGTCGTCGCTCCTGCACAGGCGCACTGCTCTGCCCTGTTGAAGTCAGAGCAGAGTCCTGCAGTGCGTAGGCACCGCGAAAGGTCAGAGAGGTCCTGCACCTGCGCACTGCAGTATTCTGCTCTGCCCTCAACAGGGCAGAGCAGTGTGCCTGCGCAGGAACCACGACAGGAAGGAAAGAAGAGGACGGCACCATATGAAGATGGGAGGCGCCGGACTGGACGGTGACACCCATCGGACCGAAATGGACGCCGGGGTGAGTATAATCTAACTCTTTTTTCTTATCTTTCAGGTTAGGCTAGTTTCACACTAGCGTTTATTTCCAGCAGTGCACGGCGCCGCTAAGCCCCGCCCCCTGCCGGCTCCCTGCCCGACCCATCCGGTCATCGCCGCCTACTAGCGCACCCTATCTTTAGCATAAGGTGCGCAGATCGTGCGCTGGCCGTGTGCTAGCAGGATTTTGCTGTGCGCTGTGTACCTTTGAAGGTGCGCCGTGCGCGCAGAAATGCAACATGCTGCGCTCGGCGCACACGGGCGCACCTTCAAAAGTGCGCAGCGCACGGCAAAATCCTGCTAGCGCACGGCCAGCACACGATCTGCGTACCCTATGCTAAATATAGGGTGCGCAGATTGCAAGCGCCCATGTGCGCTAGTAGGCGGCGATGACCGGATGGGCGGGCAGGGGGCAGGGCTTAGCGGCGCTGTGCACTGCAGGAAATAAACGCTAGTGTGAAACTAGCCTTACATCAGGGGCTTCTCTACAGCATTACAGAATGCTGCAGATAAGCCCCTGATGTCAGTGCCGGCAGCTCATATTTGAAAAAAAGGGTGACAGATTCCCTTTAAGGAACATAGGAAACTATTTGATTATTTAAAATTTTAATGAAAACGGTTGCCATACAAATGACAATTGAGATGAAAATTACCCGTTATTTTTGGATGAAACACAGACTTTACTAATTAGCAAAGCCACTAAATAAAACTCAAAGTTTCCAAAAATTCAATATAAACAGTGGACAAAAAGGCAACAACACTTACCTGCCCAGATCTTGGAACAAATGCATCCCTCGCGCTTGAGGGGTGTTCACATTGTGATGCATTGAGAGTGTGTTGGCCAGCCCACCTAATCAAAAAGTAGGGGCATGACTAATGAACCAGACACTATGCAGTTCCCTTGTGTGGACAACGCCCTATGCGGGCCTTTATTGTGCAATTGTATACTGGGCAGTCACTCCCTCCAGGAATGGGTAGGTGGAGAGTGGTTGTTCTGGTATTTTGCACCTGTGTTGCTGACATCTTGCTTTATGGGCTGGCTGAGCCCTTTAGTGCAGGGTTCCCCAACTCCAGTCCTCAAGGCCCACCAACAGATCATGTTTTCAGGATTTCCTTAGTATTGCGCAGGTGATAAGTGCTTCACCTGTGCAATACAAAGGAAATCCTGAAAACATGATCTGTTGGTGGGCCTTGAGGACTGGAGTTGGGGAACTCTGCTTTAGTGCATTTGTTCCAAGATCTGGCCAGGTAAGTGTTGCTGCCTTTTTGTCTGCAGTTTATATTGAAACACAGACTTTTTTTTTATACACTCTCCTGTGAACTTAAACTTAGGGTGTATTCATTCTGAGTCTTTATGCAGGGTTTTTGGAGTAAAAACGCCAGAGTTTTTGATGAGGATTTTGGAGAGTTTCTGCTCAAAAACGCAGCAAACGGAATCAGAGTGAACTTGCCCTTATTACTGCCTTCTCAATTGTCTAGGATATTAGTGCTAGATCAGTGAGGAGTCAGTTTCACAGCTACGGGCTATGATACATGGACCGGCTGAGAGTCTCCTGACCTAAACTGGACTGATATTCTAAGTTCCAACAATGAGTATTTGGTGAGTTTTTGTTTAGGTTATTGCGTTTTTTTCATTGTGATTTTAAGTGCTTTTTTTTTTTTTAACATTATTCTCATATTCAACGCCGCCTTTTCATCTCTTTTAGATATGTCATGTTTTAAATAAAGTTGCTTTTGTTTTTATACTTCGTGGTATTTGCTTTAAAGAAAAAAAAAAAAATTTGACAGTCATTTGCGGATTATAGGCGTTTTTACATGCTGATTTTCCACATCTAATGCAAATCTATGGAGGAAATCTGCACAGAAAACTCACCGTACCTGCAATAGAAACTGTCATGTTGCAGGTTGTTGCTGTGTAACAAATAAAAGCACTGTGGTCATGAGATTTTCATAAATCCCATCCACTTTGCTGGAACTGTGATGCCATGTTCACATGTTAAGTATTTACAAAAAAGAGATAAAAAAGGAGTACAAACACCCATTTAAAATTTATCAAAACACTTTTATTCCTTATTTTACTCACATAAAAGCACCATATTCAGATAATTTAAAAAAAAAAAAAAAAAAAAAGTTATATGGACAAAAATTCGTAGTGAAAGGCACAAACAGAAAAAAGATCTGAGACAAATCCAAATAATGTATGGATCGGGAATTTTGAGACCTTTTAAAGGACATCGTAATATAGTAACATAATATATATAAGTATTGCAGCAGTACTACGCTTTAATACCAAGATCATAGAATCGCAGTATAGGCATAACTAGAAATAATTAGAGCAAACTGCCACCATTGCTACAAACTAGTAAACACCAATCTGAGGAAGCCCACGCAAAACGCGCCTTGGGGCTGCGTGGTCTGATGGCATACAAGGACTTATTTGGGTGAGACCTCTTTTTTTCGTACTAGGTTTTTAATTATTTAGCATTGGTGTGGTTTTTTTTTTTTACTGACTGATTTGAGATCTGCGGCGTCTTTTAAATCTGACAATTTTTGCAGTGTTTTTTTCACCCATAGAAAGCAATGAAAAAGTGAAAGCTGTAAAAAACGCAACAAACGTTTTTGCTGCATTTTTGCAATGTTGAAGCTTTTTTGGTGAATAAAACTACAGTTATGAATCATATTAAAAACATATGTGACATGCACAAGTGTGAACAAGTCGGTCAGACAGTGTTCACGCCACCCACTGGTTGAAACACAACAAGAAAACACAAAATGACAAATTTGCAAAAATACTTTGCAGTAAAAAAATATGACAGTAATCATAGCATGGTTTGGGAGACCCCACCCCTCTCTTGTGTGACATGCACATAAATGAGCTGCTTTACACCACAAGCCCATACTAGGAGGCACCTGTCTGTATCCTGTTCATTTAGACACTGTTCACGTTTTAAATACATTAGATGGGGACTGCTCAGTGAAGGGTTACCGTGACGTGGTGGAGCAGCTTGGCATACACTTTTTGCAAAAAACGTATCGACTAAATACCCTGTATTTGTTATACAGCACTTGCTGATTACTGTCATATTTTTTTTTACTGCAGAGTATTTTTGCAAATTTGTCATTTTGTGTTTTCTTGTGTTTCAGTTATGAATCATGTAGTGTAGACAAAGCACATATGTAATTAGAGCCCCAAAAATATATACATGGATTGCCTCTTTGTTAGTGATGATGCTTTTGTCTGTGACTATACATGTCATTCAGGAAAGTAACAGACATTTGAAGAGGCCGAGTTGTTTGGCTCAAATATGTTGGTGGGTATGATGTCATGCCCAACAATGTGACCTAGTTTAATTAAAAGAAAGGGACACAGCTTCATAAATGGATACATCAGTTGGTTGTATATTCGCCTCTTCAAAACCCATTTCTTCAAGGGGTTGTCCCAAATTTTGAAGTTATCCCTGATCCATTGGATAGGAAACAACTTTCTGGGTGTCTGATGGCTGCAACCCTATCTGTGGCTCTGAAGAGCCCAGTATGAATGGAGCAGTGGTCAATCATGCACACTGCTACTCCACTAATTCTTAATGGTACTGCTGGAGACAACTGATCTATGCGTTCTGCTAAGAGAGTTTCATTCACACAGTGCCCTTCAGAGCCCCAGTTCTTGGGATTAGTGAGTGTTGGTCAGACTCCCAGCGATTAGGATGTTATACCCTATCCAATGGATAGGGGATAACTTCAAAACCTGAAAAACCTCTTTAAAGGGAATCTGTCGCCAGGTTTTTGCTACCGCATCTGAGAACAAAATGATGTAGGGACTGAGACCCTGATTCCATTGATGTGTCACTTTCTGGGCTGCTTGCTGTCATTTTGATAAAATCACTGTTTTATCTGCTACAGATATAGCAGTTCTTGGAATGCTGAGCTCTGTTTAAGGATAATTATGTAGGACCCTGCAGGGTTATAAAGATCTCATGAATATGGAGGTCTACCTGTCAACAGGTTTACTAGCTACTTAGTCTCCTGTTGACAAACCTCTGATTTTATCAAAACTGCACTAAGCAGCCCAGCAAGTGACACATCGTTGGAGTCAGGGTCTTTACCAAATGCTGCTGTATGCAGGTGGACTGAGTGCAACAGCGGAAACACCAAGTGGAAATAACAATTTACGTAACAGGATGTTATGGGGAAAAGGTTGTTATTACAGGCAAATCACATAGGAGAAATATTCACAGAATTACTGGAAAAACAATTATACAGATTGAGATATGTTGGTTAATGTACAATAAAGAATCTCAGGATTGGCTCAGGATTTACAGTCTGACATGGTTCTAGGTGGGAGGGGGGCAAACACCATATTTGGCAGGAACAGTCCTTAAGGGCATGTCACACTAAGAGATATCGCTAGCAATATCCCTATAACTAGTGACGTTATAGCGATATTGCTAGCGATATCGCTGTGTCTGATACTTACCTACAACCCGCTCCCCCGCTGGTTATCGCTGATCGCGCGAGAACAGGCTGGAAGCGCTGCAGGAAGCTGACGACGAGCGACGCGTGGAGCCGGGCGGGAGGACGCAGGATCGCCTGGTGTGACAGGTAAGTAGCGATCCCCCGTCCCCAGCGATGTCGCTAGTGAGATCTGCCTGTGTGGCAGCTCACTAGCGACCACTTAGTGATGTACCAGCGATCCTGACAGCGTCATATCGCTGGTCGGGATCGCTGGTACATCGCTAAGTGTGACAGTACCCTTAGTGTGACAGTACCCTTAGGAACGTCCTCGGCTTTCTGGGCCCTGACAAAGGCTGCTGTTCTGTCTCATTAGCCACACATTTTCCTAACCAAATCTATCAGAGCTCTCTTGGCTGTTTTAGCATCAGCTGGACCCTGTCTGGCCTGTGGCTTCCCCCTGCTTACGCCGGGTACCGTAAGTCCATGATGAAACAGACGGACAGTCTCACATGTCTTCAACGATCACCGGTCCATGCTCAATGCTTCAACTGACTACCATCAAGGCCTATTCGGTACTTGACCGCAGAAGAGTGTCTCCTTGGTCCGTATCGATGGGGGCTGGTCCTTGACTGTTGACCGGCGTTGTCTGGGTCAGGAACCTTTATTGGCATTGTTTGGGTCTTCGGTGCTTGACCATCGACGGGTGCACTCTAGACCTTGACTGTTGTAGCTCTGGTCATCGGAGCTTGATCGAGTCTGGGTTTTGCAGGTACACATGGCTGTGACCTATGGTCCCAACCGCTGGAACTGCAACAAGAGTCATTGCTACTTCCTTTGGCACCAAATCCACACCCATTTTGGCGTACTGGCCTTTTATCTTGAGGGTTGACTTCGCCACGATCACCTGACACGTAGCACTGTCTAATTCTGCCCCTCCTGTAACTTTTCTCCTTCGGATCAGTTCCGCAGGGTTTTGTTCAGGCCTAGAAGCCACGTGGCATGGCAGCATTTTATCTCCTGTGCTCCGTTCTCCTACACTGCTCTCACATTAGGTCGCAAAAACCAGATGACATTTAAATTAGTTATAAAGTGGTCAAAACCATTAAAGCAATGTATTTTGTTGTTTCAAGTCAAAATAAAATTGTTCAGCCTGTTCTCCCAAGTGAAATCTTACTAGGTCAGGGTCCTAAAAATACTTCTCAGCACAGGGAAACAGGCATGTGGAGACCTCCCAGCAATTACATACCGAAGAGACATTTTATCAAAACAAAAGGATCTTCACTGTGAACGAGTAAAAGAAACCTCCAGCTCTATACTCCATCTAGTATTCCGATTGTGAGGTGTCCTCAGAAAATACACAATTCATATATTGACCACAATGCACGGACCGACCGCGGGTTTCATAACCCAAACTAAAATTGTATTTGAAAGACTCGCACGTCTTTCTATGTGTTTTCGGGCTTCTCTTCTGACTTGTCAATAAGGCATCATGCAAGAATTTTTTTCGTATACAAGAAACGGTCCGAGTTTCATCAGTGTTTGGTAAGTGTGCCAGTTTTCACCATTAGGATTTCATCAATTGTTCATGGGTACTAGAAAGTTTCTCAAGCTACTCCTATCAAATAAATATTTCATTGGTGGGTTTGATCCTAGACTAGGAAGTCTGTTTTTTTTGTGTGGACCCCCAGTGTTAAAAAAAAAAAAAAATTAGACCTGTGACCACAACCACATATAGAATGCTTACAAAAGTCACAACTGTCTGAATGAGTCGTAAGGCGTAACACAAGAGAACATACTATGATTACTGGGTATAATCATCAATGATTGAGAAAATATCATTAAACAATTGGAAAATCTGATAATAATATAAGTATGTGATGATTCAGCTTTAGGCCTCTTTCACACGTCAGTGTCTCTGGTACGTGTGGTGACAGTTTTCACATGTACCGGAGACACTTATACACGTAGACCCATTCAAGTGAATGGGTCTGTGCACATGTCAGTGTGTTTCCACGGAACATGTGTACGTGTGACCCACACATAGACATATCTGTTTTTTACCGTCAACACGGACCGCTAAACGTCCTGCACACGGATTACACACTGGGATGTCATCCGTGTGACACGTGCCAGCATCTGACAAGCGATGGTACAGTAAGCAGATAGTGAAGATGGCTCTCATCATTCTCCCTTGCTCTGCCGGCGATCAGCATGAGCAGGGGAGAATGAGAGTTGTATTCAAGTGAGAACAATTACAGCAGGTGGCAGTTGATGGAAGTATTACTCCCATCAGCCTACACCTGCTGCCGCTAAAAACAGTGACAGCAGGAGCGGCTGATGGGAGTATTCATCAGCCGGCTCCTGTGCTGTAAATAAATAATTAACAAAAAATCAGGCGTGGGGTCCCCCCCATTTTTGACAACCAGCCTTGCTGTCACATATCTGGGGTCTGGTATTCCCAGGCTGATAAGGGGCAAGTGAGATTCATATTTGTGGGGTTGATGTCACCTTTGTATTGTCAGGTGACATCGAGCCCACGGCTTAGTAATGGAGAGGCGACTATAAGACACCCAATCATTACTAATCCTATAGTTACTTGATAAATAAACACACAGCCAGAATAAAGTCTTTTCTTAGAAATAAAAAAAAATACAGATTTCCATTTTTACTTAAAAATAACAAACATAGTTATACTCACCTGATGCCTCATCACTGGTGAATGAGCTGCTGCGAGAGTGAAAAATTCTCACCATGATCCGCTGTGAAGACACTGAGCTTGAACTCATCACTGCTTTTTTTCCCCACGGTGCTGAGGTCACCGCAGTTCAGCTATGCTGGGAACGCAGCCTCACTGACCGGCAGTAAACATGATGATGTCACCGCTCATTCATTAGTGGTTCTTAGCCTGGACAGTCGCATCTTGGCACTGTCCAGGTTGAAAACTATCCTCCAGACATGGATTATGGCATGGGACAGAACGTCGGACAGGTGAGGGATATTGTTGTTTTTTATTTTTGGTTTATTACAGGAGACGAGGGCTTCGGTGGAATTAGGCATTAGGTGAGTATAACTGTGTTATATAAAGGTGACATCAAACTCACAAATAAGAACCCCACTTGTCACCACTACAGGGCAAGTGGCAAGAGTTGGGCAAAGCGCCAGAATTGGTGCATCTAATAGATGCGTCTTTTCTGGGCAGCTGCGGGCTGCTATTTCTAGGCTGGGGGGGCTTTTATCAATGGCCCCTTATCAGCCTGAATACTAGTCCCAGTCGGTGGGTACTCCCATCAGCCGTTCCTGCTGTCACTGTTATTAGCAGCAGCAGGAGTAGGCTGATGGGAATAATAATCCCATCAGCCACCACCTGCTGTCATTGTTCTCACTTGAATTTAACTATCATCATTCTCCCCTGCTCACGCTGTTCACTGGCACGCAAGGAAGAATGATGAGAGCTGTCTTTAGCACCCGGCGCCGGGGAACAGCACTTACTGTAGCGCTTCTTCCCTGGCACTCGTCCATGTGGTACTAATGCGGCACATGGTTACCACAGTGTGCAGCAGGTATTACACACACGGACACTGTCATCTCTGATACCATTTTTTTCCAGGACCTGAAATATCAGGACGTGTGAAACCGGCCTTACCCGTATTCCTCACAAGTTACTACCTACACCAGTATGTTCCAGCCACAACTAAGGTTCCCAGTAACCTTGGAGTTTCTCAAGCTCCGATCATAGGTTCCCCTTAAAACAGCAAGTAGAAGACCTGTCGCTTTTACTATAGGGAAGGAAAAACTTTTAATCCAAAAAGTGCTTTGAAAAGAAGTATCGGAGCCAAATGATAGCACTGGGCAAGAACTTAAAGGGGTTGTTCACTTGTCGGACAACCACTAATCAATCACTGTTTCCCCACCTTAAAGTAAAATAACAGCAGCTACATTCACGTCTGGTGCTGGCGCCATTCCAGTAGTGTCAGCACTGGCTCTCCCAGTAGTATAACATTATCAAGTGAGCCCTGCGGCCAATCAGAAGACGCTTCACTCTCCCTTTCTTTGGAGACCTCAGACATCCAAAAGAAGTGAGAGAACATCCGCAGCTATGACTTCTTCCAAATGTCAGTTACGTCCGAAGGAGAGGACAGTGTTATTTTACGTCAGCACCAGAGGTGGGTATAGATATTATTTTTTGGGGGAAACAATGATTGAGAAAGAGTTGTTTAAATAGTGAACAACCCCTTTAAACTTCCATCAAAATTATTCACCTGCTTTTGCAAAGTAGATTTATTAGCAAAATTTACAAACTTTCTGCTTGCAACAAACTAATGAAATAAAAACAATTTAAATAGCTCCACACAACAAGTGGTTTCTCAAAATTCAACACTCGCAGTCTCGGAATTATTGAACGCTTTTATGACAAATGTCTTTAGTACTTAGAAGAGCCCCTTTGGCTATTATGACCTGCTGCAAACGGGATGCACCATCAGACTCCAGATTTTGGCAGCGTTCCTGTTAGGAACGGTGGAACGCACTAAATAAAAATAATAATAAAGTGCGTTCGCCGCTCGGGGTCCACCGTGCAGTAGGTGTTACAACCGCTGCTGAGTAATGGCAGACGAGCAATATGGCGATATAATGCGCACGGGTTCAACTTCACCCGAAGTGCGCAGAGCGGGCTCTGTTCACACACACAGGCGCCGCAACAAAAACATACAAAAGGCTGAGCCTGTTAAAGTCACAGGCCTCAGGTAAATGCACACATGGTATAAGGTCACAGGAGCAGGAACTAAGACAGAGGGGCTGCGTCCGTCTAGACCTACCGTGTGTGCGGCGTCACTACTGCGAACGCCAAGAAGGGCTGCAACTGCAGCGTGGCGCAGGACACTGCTGCTGGACGACACAGCTACAAAGCAGGCGCTATGTCGGACGCTAGCGCAAAGGTGCGGTGTGCACAGTGGCCTAAGGTTGCCACAGACTGGCGCAGACTACTGAACTAATTCCCTAACCACATGCGTAATATCAGAGGGAAGGGGCATAATAGGTCAGTCACCATTCACACATAGCAGTATAGTCTTTACTAGCGCATGGCGGAACGGCCATGCACGCTTTTTATAGCCGTGCGGGACCTTGCACATCTCCGAGATGGACCAATGAGATCTGGAACAGGACCTGGGCGCATGACTCCCGATCTCCAATGGGAGATCGTCTCATGAGCATGCCCAGTAGGAGCACAGAGGGACTTAGTCTCTGGAGCGGTCTGCCACAAAGCAATCTCCTCTGCAGTAGAAAGACAGCAGGAGACCGCAGAATGTGAGGCTCTGGATTTCTGCAGAGCAGGTGCAGAAGCCTGACACCTAACAGTTCCTGACTTCTAATTTGCTAATATTTTTGGGTTTGTGCGCTGAAACCAAATTCTTCAAATCCCAGCAAAGAGTTTCTATGGGATTCAAATCAGGTGAATGTTACTGCAGAATTTTAGGATTTCTTCTGAAACCAAGCCTTTGTGGACTTTGAGGACTGCTTTGATCATTGTACAGCTGAAAGGTGCAATGACGCCCAAGCTTCAGCTTCCTCACAGATGGCATGATGTTTTCTCCTACGATTTCCTGATACTTAACTCCATTTTACTCTACAGACATTGCAGGTTTCCAGTGCTGGAGGAAGAAAAGCAGCCTCAAAGCATCACCGAAACACAACAAGCTTTACTGAAGGCATCACCAAGCTTCACTTTAGACATTAGTACTGTACTTCATTGAAGGCATCAGTGAGCCACCACCAGGCTTCACTGGAGATATCCCCATGCCACCTAAATGCTTCACTCTAGGCAGTGTGTTCTTTTAAGTGTATGCTTCATTCTCTTTCAGACATACCACTGATTCGTAGGATGGAAAAGTTCCAGTTATGTTTCATCGATCCGCAGAACAGAATGCCAAAACTTCTGAAGCTTATGTATATGGTTTTGACTAAAACTAGAGCTGACTTTTCTTGTGCTATTTGGCCAATAGAGGCTTCAACTTGGAGTTCGGGCATATAGACCTTCAGCGTTTAGTGTTTGCTTTTTGGAGCAAACTGAAACCTCAGTATCTACTGCCACCAAATCTTGCTGCAGGTCTTTCGTAGAAACTCAAGGGTTTTCGACTACCTGCGTCCTCAGGAATCTCCCAGCAGTCAATGACAGCTTCCTTTTCCTGCCATATCCAGGTAGTGTAATCAGGGTATAACTTTGAACCTGTGAAATATGCTTCCTAATGTATCTCCAAGAACATTCAATGCCATTGTATTTTCCTTGTTTGTGAAATGTAATGCTCTCTAATCTTAACTTTTTGGACAATTCTTTTGACAACCCAAGAATATTAATGAACTGGAAGCCATTGCCCATGAGCAATTGGCTAAGATTCCTTAGGAACACTGCTATAAGCTTTGCATCATGTTTATAGGAGGTCAAGTTTTAGTACTTACTGTGGTTATCTATAGCAGACATCAGAGCTGAGCAAATCACATAATCCATTAATTCAGAGCTAACAGCATGGTATTGTTTCCTCGTCTGCTCATAGGTCTAATTAAAGGGGTTATCCGGGATGGTGCTTCTTTTTCCCTATTGGATTAAGAACTTACAGACAGGTAGTTGCTAACTACCTGCCACTTCTGCCCGATGCCGATCTTTGCCAGCTCAGAGTGGTCGTGGACTTCCTGCTGGTGATTCTGCTGCTTCCTTTGACCTCAAGTCATTATAGCAGCTCCTCCTCTTCCTGCCTGCTCTGTCGAAGGAGGCTTACTGCTGACGTCATGCCGATTAACAGCCGACTCCCCATTGTCAGGCCGGAGGGTGACAGCTGACAATCGGCATGACATCAGGGGTGACGCCTCTTCAACAGAACAGAGGAGAAGCGAAGAGACTGCTCTATCAGTGTGACATTACTGGAAGCCATAGAATCGCCAGAAGAGAGCAGTTCATGAACAAAGTGAGGCAGCAGAGATTGGCGCCGAGCAGAACAGGCTGGTAGTTAGTAACTACATGTCTGCTTATTTTTCCCTATGGAGCGAGGCACTCACAAAGACGTAGATATCAACTTTAAAGATGGCAACACTTCAGGAACATGTTTGCAATTTTTAATTAAAGGGGACTTTTTGTGAACATATTGAATTTCAGTCCTTTAGGTTTCGCAGGAAATAAGTCGCTGCTAAAAGTGACTGATATGCACTTTGTTGAGTTGAACGTGAACGTAAATTGGAAGGAAAAGTTCCACATTGCAATAAAAAAATAAACACAAAGTAAAGTGCAAATGCCTACAAATAAGTAAACAAGCCAGCCGAGGAAGCCCATAGCGAGAAACGTGCGTCGGGGCTAAGGATTACAGCATGCACCATTTTCTGTCCCACATGGGTAAGCGCTATACTCATCACTTTACTTATTTGTAGGCATTTACACTTTCTCTTTACTGTGTGTTTATTTCTTATTGCAATGTGGACTAGGATTGTGGGCATACTGTGAGATACTATGTCTATGTCACGTGGCAACCTTGTTAACACACTTTCAATGTGTATACATGTTGCTCCATTCCTAAAGCCCCTCAAAGCAATCTCTGGTTTGTAAAACAAGACACGCAACTAGTTGAAATTTATTTACATGGTGCTGCTTATCCTTTTTCATCACCATTTACCCATCTGTTATGTCTTGTTCTTGTTTTTTTGCATGATAAATAAAATTTTGTAATTTTTAGATTGATTTCAATTTTCATTTACCTAATTTTGGGGCACTATATTACAAATCTTTTTGTAGGATTCATCTATTGCGGGAGTTGCCTCTCCCTTTTCGTTTAGTGATACTTGTCCCCTCATTGTATATACCTATATTCGGGATGTCTGTCTTTGTCAAATTAAACCTATAGAATAGCAGTTTCTTAAAGCTCTCAGTTAAAACCGCTTTTGGTGCACGTTTAGTAATGGAGGCTGTATTGTGCCGCCGCTAATAGAAGTCATGTAGAGGTAACATGTGGCTCCTGTGGAACACAAATTATCCAAATTTAATTTTTACTTCAGCAGGAGTTCAAGGGCCCTGGTTTGTAATGGCCCATTGTGTTTCTAGTGTTAACATTTCACCTTACATAGACTATTTATATACCTGAGCCTTGATTAGATAAATTCTTCAAAGATAGCGGCACAAGGTCTTATTGATTATTGAACTTTTTCCTGTCTTGATAGTTCAAAAACACTAAAAATAAAAAATGTTACACATGATGTTACACATAATAAAGAAGAACATACAAATGGGCTAGTAGAGTATAACAATGTAGTGCTCTGTTCCTTCAATAAATTGCACAAGTAATCTATTCAGACTTCACTGTAAGGACCATTATGGAGTCCTTACAGGGCGTAACTATAATAGATGCAGGGATTGCAATCGCACCCGGGCCCTGGAGCCAAAGGTGCCCCAAAAATCCCTTTGGCCTATATGAAAAGACCAATACTATTAAAGGCTTGCAATAATTGGGGGTGCCGTTGGTGCTTTTACATTGGGGTTCAAGAACTTCAAGTTACGCCACTTGAATTCCCTTGTAAATAGTCTGATTTTAGATAAAAAGGGACCATATTAAGCGGATTTGTAAAGGGAACAGAGAAAGTGGCCACAATGGATTCTCCTTTACATTCTGGTTCTGTTGTGTAAAAAGATATCTCAAGCTTTGAGAGATCCAATGGAGGAAATAGTGGGGTTGTCCACTTTATCTTTGTCTTTGTTGTGGACATGATTTTGTGGCACTTACTAATCAATAATTATTGCTCAAGGCAAGTATTTTTCATTCAATAACTCATGGACCATTACCACTCTAGCTCCCTTCAACCAGCCCAGTGTAAAACACCTTATTCCCTAAGAATATGTATTGTATTTTATAAGAAAATACTGATATAATTATAGTTTGCCCTCTGTCCCTCTAGATTTTTCTGTTTTTTTTTATTGTTTTTTTTTCCTGAAATACAACATAACATTTTAAAAATAAGACATTTCTAAAAAAATATTTATTACATGTTGTTGTTATTTTAAGTAACTTTTATTACCATAGCCATAACTGTAACTCTATCCCTAGTTAGGATTAAAAAAACTAATTGATATAAAAAAAATAAAATGTATTATATTGTTTCCCCTACAGGGCACACATTTTTAAATTTGAGACAGCTTTCCCATCCGGTCCGTGACTCTCCCCTAGGCAGGGAGCTATGGGACAGCACAATGCACATGATTCATTAGCTTTACCGGCTCTCTCATCTCAGTTTCTGCCTTTGCAGAGCGCATCTGTTGAGATGGGTTTCCTATGTGCTGCTGTGTACTGAATAGGCAGAGACAGGAATGACAAAGCTGACTTCATTACACTGAGAACTTTGTCATCTGGGTCACTGCCTATGCGGAGCGCAGCAGCTGATGACAAAATCATGTCGGCTGCTGCACTCTGCATAAAAACTGTCAGCAGTGACCCAGATGCCGCTTTTCATTCTGTTCACTGGCCACCAGGAGGGCATTCATTGCACCATTACGCTGCTACAAGAAGCGGCATTTACCGCCACTACAGTATTCAGTGAATTAGACGCCTTCATAAATCTGCTGTGGTCCATGCAAAAAAATTGCACCTGTAAATTGAACTTTACTATGCTAGTGCTTCTTTTCTTAGGGTATGTTCACAGTGGGTGTTTTCGCTGCATTTTTTTGCTTCTTTTTTATGCTAATTTTCAGCTGCTTTTTACAGTACTAGCAAAGCCTATGAGATTTCAGGAATCTCATGCAAACACATTGTTTTTTTTTTTTGTGACATCAAGATTTTGTCACTTCTTTCAGCGTTTTTCACCCATTGGCTTGAATAGGTGTTGAAAAAATGCTGCAAAAACGCAGCGAAAATGCAGGTATCATTATTTGCAGCGTTATTTCTGGAGAAAAGTCATGGACATTAGCATGGACAAAGAAACACAAAAACAGCACTAAAAAACGTACCTAAACCTGCGTTTTTGCCGCAGCTGCTTTCCTACCAAGAAATCAGGTTTTGCTGCAGAAAAAAAAGCAGCAGAAAAAAAAGCAGCTAAAACGCCCAGTGTGAAGTTACCCTTATACGGCACACTTTTAAATTTGCACCAGCTATCCCACCAGGTCCCTAACACCCCTTTTACAAGATTACAAGTGTGAGGAGAAGCAGAGCCTGTGGGACAGCGCAGCGCAATGCACATAATTCATTAGCTTCCCAGCCTCCAGCATCTCGGTTGCTGCCTGTGCAGAGTGCAGCAGTCGAGATGAGTTTGCCATCAGGTGTTGTGTTCTGAATAGGCAGAGATTAAGGGTACCGTTACATCCTAGTGATGCACCAGCGATCCCGACTAGTGATATGACGCGGTCAGGATCGCTGGTGCATCGCTAGGTGGTCGCTAGTGAGCTGCCACACAGGCAGATCTCACCAGCGACATCGCTGGGGATGGGGATCGCTACTTACCTGTCACACCAGGCGATCCTGCGTCCTCCCGCCCGGCTCCACGCGTCGCTCGTCGGCGCCACAGGAAGCCCAGCAGGAAGCTGACGACGAGAAATGGTCCAGCAGCTTCTCGCGCGATCAGCGATAACCAGTGGGGGAGCCGGTCGGAGGTAAGTATCACATGCAGCAATATCGCTAGCAATATTGCTATGACGTCACAAAATCGGTGACTTTACAGCGATATTGCTAGCGATATCGCAGTGTGTAACAGGGGCTTAAGAGCTGACTTCATTAGGCTAGTTTTCGCATGCGTCCTGCGTCCCTTATCTTTAGCACTGGGGACGCAGGCTGTGCGCAGTATGCGTTTGGCGGCGCATGCGTCCTTTTGACGCTGCGCTGAGAGCACCAAATTGCAACCTGTTGCGTTTGGCGCTGGTTGGCGCAGCGTCAAAAGGACGCATGTGCCGCCAAAGGCATACTGCGCACGGCCTGCGTCCCCAGTGCTAAAGATAGGGGACGCATGCAGCGTCATGCGTCCGTAGGCGAAGCTACCGGCGGGGCTTAGCGGCGGCCGTGCGCAGCCCGACGCTGCGGCCGTAAACGCTAATGTGAAACTAGCCTTACACTGAGAGCTTAGGCGTCTTGGTCAATGACTATAAGGAGCGCAGCAGCTGATAACGACTTGCTCTCGGCTGCTGCACTCTGTCGCTGCTTTTCATTCAGTTTTCTGGCCCTCAGGAGGGAACTCATTGCACTAGTACGCCGCTCCAAGAAGAAGTGGCATTTAGCGGCACCATTCAGTCAATCAAGAATTTGCTGTGGTCCATGAAAAAAAATGTGCACGCGTAAAATTAGTCCACTGACTTTAATGGGTGTAGACCAGCGCAGCATGTGAATTGTGTGAACAGGCTCTAAGTATGTAGCTGTACAGTACAAACAGTGCAATTTCCTGATACACTTGTCGATAAGCAGAAGTGACAGTTTAATACAGCCTCCTGAACGAGCCACAGGTCGCGTGCTATATGTATTGTATCTTATTATATAATGTAAAATAGAGGTACATGGTGTTACAATCACAATCTTCCCCCAACAATATCAGAAGTTTTAATTCATTTCACACTTCTTATTGTTCAGCTTTACAGAATCCAAAGTGCAGAAAAAAAATAATGTCTAACCCTCACAACTGTCACTGCTGCGTTTTATTGACCAGGATAAAAGGATCTATGGAAATACTATAAAAGCACACTGCAAATATCATAGTCAATACTAATAAAAAAAAAAAAAATGGCCAAAACGTATAGTTATACATTTGGACAAAATATGATATATTAAGATCATGAATATGGAGGACTACCTGGCAACAGGTTTACTAGTCTTCCTAGTGATAATCTCCTGCTGATAAAGCAAAACTCCAGCAAGCAGCCCAGTAAGTGACACATCACTGGAATCACAGCATCTCTTCCCCTTCCTCTTCCTCTGGTGCTGTCAGAACAGGTGGCAAACACCTAATGACAGTTTCCCTTTTAAAATCACCTGTCACTTGCCATAAAAACAGGTTTTCCCACAAATAAAATTAATTTTAAAGTTAATTTTAATCAATACGTCTTGGAATACTAATAATTTTTACAATTGGATGTGTTAAAAAAATGTTCCTGTGCTGAGATAATCTTATAAATGTGCCCCTGCTGTGTACTGTGTAATGGCAGAGTAAAGTACTGCAGTGCAGACGCCGGACCTCTCTGACCTTTCCCGGAGCCATCGCACTGCAGTACTTTACTCTGCCCTCAACACGGCAGAGAAGTACGCCTGTGCAGGAGCGCTATGCCGGGGAGCCTGTGTGGATGATGCAGGGTCGCGTCATCCACAAGAAGCAGGAGGGTGGCGATCATAAGAAGATGGGAGGTGCCAGTCCAGGACCAGCGACACCCATCGGACCGGACCGCCCCACAGGTGAGTATAATAAAACTTATTTTTCAGTTCTTCCAGGTTGGGTTGGGGGCTTATATACAACATTATTGAATGCTATATCATATATCGGCCAAAACTGCTGACAGGTTCCCTTTAAGTATCTATTTCTTTTTACCTGGTGTAAATGCCACTGTTCTCAGTCTGGCATTGTATTTTTTTTTTTCTTGTGCCTCTTCATTCCTGTATGTGAATCTAGTCTTGTTAGTCAACTGGGCGTGGTCCTCAACTCTTCTTTTGGAGTCTCCTTAGTTACCTCTCCCAGTTAGCAAAAAAAATATTAGATCAAAATACAAGGAAGAGGAAGCCGTATCTCAGGAATGGAGAGGTACAGGAGCCAAAAATAAAAAATGACAGTTTTAGGAAAACAGCAGCATTTGTACCAGATTGAAAAAAAAAATGTATGACAAGTGAAAGTTATTCTTTAAATGAAAACTATAAGAAATTCTTTTACAACAATGAAAATGATATCTGGTTTGTAGAAATCTGCTAGTGCATTTGGTGGGGGCGGAGGTGGTCTCCATGTACTCAGACTGTATTGACACACCTCCTATGCACTTGCAGACTTATTTGCATAAGTGACATTTTTGATTCGATACTTGGATCTATACATTTTACAAGTAGAAGAGCCAGACATATTGGCTGCCCATTGCTCTTACCCATACAGTCCTGCTATAAACCGTCACTGCTGCCGCAAAAAAGGAAGTGATACACTGTAGTAATAGATCATCGTCATATACAGAAAGGGTGTTGTACTCATTTTTCTAACTTGAGCTTTTACTGGAAAGTATGAAAAGTGTAAGCTAGGTGTGCCAGCCAGCTCCTACCTACTATCTGTAGCAAGTGGAGCAATAAAGTGATACGTGCGTCTTCCGAACACTGAAGGGTGAATGATCACAGACCACATAAACTCAAGTTATTAATTACCAATAGAATTTGTCTTTCTTGGTGGTGATGATTCGAAAGTAGCAAGATTTTCTTTTCAAAGACATTTAGTGTGTTTTTAGATCTCTTCAGACCCCAAAACATAGTAAAGTGAATGAGCTGACCAGCATGCTCCACGGACCTCCCTGATGTTAACGAAGTCTATGAGTCCTAGTATTTCGTGCCAGAAGACCAGAAGGAGCGAACATAGGATTGGGAGAAGAGCCGTAGTGGCGGAAATGTATTAAGCAAATTGATTTGCAAAAATTTTCAATTTTGAATAATCTGAATTTTTGGGGTAGAAAATTTGATTTATTCCAAATCTCTAGTGTTGAATGTAAAAAGCTTGGTAAGGCCCACCTGTCAGTAGAAGTCGCTTTTTCTCCTACGATCCAGACAACGCAGCGTTGTACGGGCAGGTATATATTAGGATAATTATGGTTAGCAATAATAATCTCTCCGTGGTTCCAGTTGATATAATCAGAGCTCATTATCTGACATTCTTTAGTCACACAGCTTGTAATTTATAAGATCATATCACGCTACATACAACAAAGGCATAAATTAATGAGTTATACATTTCCTATGCCAATGAGTGAACCTATGACATGTTCAGTACAAACTATTTTTTTTTTTTCTTTTCTGAGTTTCTGTGAAAGACGAGGCTGTTTAGGTTTCTGGGACTTGTGGTTACCTAGGGCTGCCCATTAACGATCAGACACAAATAGACTTTCAGTACACTTTCACTGACTCGTTACACAGCCGCATGGCAGAAAGTCTCCAATGTATAGATTTAATGGAAAGCTGCTTTAGGCTATGATGAAATCAAGTTTTACCTTGTGTTCGAGAGTCCGTCAAGGACTTCCTTCGAAAGACCCAAAAGATGGGATTCATGTAGAACTCCCAAAGGATCCTTTCACTATAATGAGGCAACCTGAGTCACTTTGTGCTCTAGCCTCCGTTTCGACATAGTCCATGTTTCATAGGCGGACGCAAAAGTGTGGTAGACCATGCTTTCATGTCTGACCTTGCCGGAACAGAAGTCCAAGTACAAAGCGACTAAAATCTGCCTCATTACAGTGAATGGCTTCGTTTGAATCCTGTTTTTAGGGGCTTCAAACGGGAATCCCTGATGGAGTTTTCGAATACAGGGTAAAACATAATATGAGAATAACCTTCCAGTGACATTTACTTTTTTACTGAATATAACTATATAGAATAACCCAACCTGAAAGTGAAAAACCTAATAAATCGCCGAATGACAGATATATGTTTATAGTATTCCATGAGAGCTATGAGATAAATCGTAGAAAATGATGTGTGAAAAGGACGCAGTAGTACAAAAAAAATGTCGAGAATCATATTCACAACTAGACTACGAAGACTACAAAAGCCACCTGTCCCATAAACTACAGCTGGGTTTTTTCTTCTGTCTCCCCAGGTGTACGCCACTAAAGCCGCATGTTTATACATATGTCAGTGTCAACTCACCCAGGAGCAGCAGTCGGTGTATCTGTTTGTAAGCTCTCTTCTCCGCCTTTAGCATGTCATCAATAATTCGGCTCCTTTTCTTATCCGCTTTCTGTTGGTTCCGCAGTTTGGAAGAATCGGTGTCATTAGTACATCCATCATCGATACCGCCAGACCCAGAATCGCTAGTACAGGACAGTGCATGGTCTCCTAACAGCCTGGGCCTGAGGCTGGAGCACATCCCCATAGTGATGCAGTTGAGGGACACCGTTCATAAAAAGTTTTAATATCCAACAGTCAACATATTCCGAATAACAGAGTACACCCCGTAGGCACTACACGCAGTTCTCCTCGTCCCACTGTAAAGTGTTCACTCTTACTGTATTCCTGTGTTGTCCTCCTCCCAGCCTAGCCTCCCGGACACACTGTCCCTCTCACTCCCTCCCTGTTTCTCTCTCTCTCTGTTAATTTGTTTGAGAAGCTAAGGAGAACATACTCTTTAGGGCCACGTGACTAGAGAGCACCCTGCTTACCGTAATGTTTAGAAACTCGGGCCACAGCAAGAGAATCCAGGTGTCCTCGGACTAAAGTGGAAGTTTTATCCTTCAGGAGAAATACAGTATGGCCGATGTGCGGAAACTCTGGGTTCAATTCCGACCAAACACATCACCTGCATGGAGTTTGTATAGAATTTAGAAAGTTACGACAATATCTGAACAGAGCTGTCTAATATGGAAATGAAGAAAATAACTATAATAAACCCCCTTACAGAATGATTTTCTTTTCTTTCAGGTATGTCTTGTTCACACTGAGTTTTGGAGGAGCTTTTGGAGCAGAAACAGAGGCATGTGCACACAGTGCCTTTTTCAGGAGAATTCTGCATGTATCTGCCTGAAAAAGCGACCCATGGCTAGAAAAATATTAAAGCGATGTTGTTTTCACTAAATGTACTCCACTTTAGCGTTATCCAAAGCTCCAAGAGTTCCTCAGAATGGAGGGCTTCTCGCCATAGGAGTTGGTAGGTATTCATCTTCTGTCCCAGGTGTTGGTGAATGGGGTGTTTAAGAATTTTCACCAACTTCGGGATGAAATTTGGCTTGCAGCATAAAATGTTTTATCAATACCTTCAATTGCATCATGCATGGAACACAAGTAGTAATGCAACCGATATAGATGTGCAAAGCGGTATTTTCCTTAGGTCACGTGCGCACATTGAGTATTTGGTCAGTATTTTACCTCCGTATTTGTAAGCCAAAACCAGGAGTGGAAGAATCAGATGAAAAGTATAATAGAAACATGTTGTGATGGATCGCACAGGGGAAGGGGGTGTCGACTTCGCTCACCTCGGGGGAGGGGAGAGAAGGACCCAGCAGGGATCAGCTCTCTGGCACCACCACTTGCCCCAGGTCAGTCAGGGAACTGCACCGAGGGCAAATAGTCACCAGAAAGGCTTCCCTTATACAGTAGGTATGAGTTATTGAGGTGCTCCCAGTGAGGGGGAATATATATCACCAGTCCATGCTGGGGATATTTACAAACCTCCTGTCAGAGACACCGCACTTCACTCGCTCACAGAGCCAGTGCGCGTGTCCTGAGTACAGAAACAGTGCTAAAAGATACCTGTGGAGCAGGGCAGCAGAGGTGACAATGCGTGCTTCAAACTATTAGTGTCAGGGTCCAGTCAGCGCCGGAAAGTAAAGAGGCACAGGACCTGTGGACACTGAAGTTAGCAAGCTGGCACAGGACCTATGGTCAGGTGACTGCAAGGGGGCGGGGCTTAGCGTCCTGCTTTCAGATATGACAGGACACCATACAACAACTCAGAGTCAGGCAAACGAGGCACAGGAGGGACAAACAGACGGGTAGTCAGACAAAGCCAAAGGTCATGCACAAGAGGGCGATGTGGTACCAAGGGGATGAACAGAGAGAAGTCGGGTCACAAGCAGAGTGTCATACATGAGACATAGCGCAGTACAAGAGAGGCTGGCAGAACTCGTAACTGGGACAGAACTGGATCAAAACCAAACAAGCAAGCAAGATATCAGGCACAAGGCACACGTATGCACAAGGTCAACTAACTCAGCCGAGGGCAGGAGTATAACTGACACCGGACCTAGGTCCAGTGAGCATTAAATAGCCGCCCTCTGCCAGAGAGAGGCGGAACAATTAACCCCCAGACTGATCAGGACGGGCCAAAGCGAAACCCCGTCCTGGATCATGACACCTCCCTGCCGTCACTGCCAGAGTTCCTCACTAACAGTTTGGTCCGACAACAGGCTTATATCAGGTCAGAAACCAACCTGGGTAGCGTATAATATAACCAACCGAGTGTGTGGATGTGGGGATTCGTGCATTGAGATAAAGAGCAGCCCAAGATTAACTTTATATTTAATCGCCGAAAAGGCGCACTAGAAATATACAGGTAAATAAATATACAAGTAAGCAGTCAAGAGTGTACTACAGGGATAGGGTATAGATAGGTGGCAATTACCGTGTTGTGTAGCATGTGACCACAGGGAGGCGCTGATGGATCACAGGTTCAAATCTTAGTTACGTGGTTTTCCTGGCTGCGTCAGCTAATGGATCCTCCTGCCAGTAGAAAAACTAAGTCCAAAATGGTGGCTGCTTTATATCTCCTAATCTGCTCCCTCCCACAATCTGCGCCCACCCTTGGGCTTGTGCAGCCTCTGTCCTCCCATATCTGAGAGTATGATTTTCTGTCCAGAACCGTGGAGGCTCATAACTTTTCATCCGAAGCTCTGAATGGAATGGCAGTGGTGCCACTGGATTCGGCTGGATTTTATCTGCGCATAGAGACTAAATATGCCTACCTTATGTAATTCCTGATAGCTATGCTTTGTAACTCAATAACGCAGAGTGCTACAGGTGGCTGCCAGGCATGGTCATGTGGAGGAAGGAATGCAGATTCCGATAGTATGCTCGGCTACTCTCAGAGATATTGCATTCTGTTAATATAGGTAATTTTCCAGATTCAATACTTCAGAGCCTTGTTGTGTCTTGTTGTGCCACGATGTTTCCATGTGCTTGAGTCAGACAAAAAAATCCAGTTTGGCTGTAGCTGCACACGAGTTCACACCCTGATGCTAATTGGTGGTCACCAAGCTTCAAAGTGCTTGTTCCTGGAGTTTTTAATTAAAGGAAAATATTGCATTGCTTTATATGGCCTTGGGGAATGCATGCCAAGGGAGGGGGCTGAGTGGTCTGAAGCAAGTATTGCCCCAAATCTGTCCCAAGTAAAACATTCATAGGAATATTCACCGACACTCCCACCTTCCTCATTCCTCTCCTGGCGCCCCAGTCCAGATGTACCTTGGCGACGGGCAGCGCCGGTTCGACGTCTCCAGTCCTGGAGACGGCGAGGGTTTTTCCAGGTATCAAGTTCTGGGGAGACACCATCTCAGGCCGTATGAGGGTCATCTCGGCGCCGGTGTCCCGCAGTCCCATAGTAGCGGGGTGGTTTACGGTGATGGGATGGTAATTGTAATGGGATCTCCCACCACCCCCACCCACACACATGACGGGATGGTTTTGGGGATGAGGCCGAGGCCTTGGGGCGCTGGGGAAACACGGCCCTGTCTGGGTTGGTTGCAGAGGTGACACCTCCTGGGTGCTACCCCTGGCTTGGAGAGGGAAGCAGAGGGGGGCGCCCCTTGCATTCTAGGGGCTGGGGAAATGGGCAGGATGAGTCTTACCCCCTCTCCAGGTGCTGTGGGCGGCCCGCTTGGCTTCAGGGGCCCAGTTATTGGCATAGTCATCTGCCAGGGCAACTGTAGCAGCGGCGCCCTGTGGTTTTCAGTCATGGAGGTACTGCTGGAGGTCCTCTGGGCAGTTCCACAAGAATTGCTCCGTGACAAATGCCTCCTGGATCTCCTGACCGGTGGTGAGCTCCAGATCCTTGGTCCAGTGCTCTGCAGCTTTCATAAGGGCCTGCATGTGGTCAGCCCACGTGTCCTTGGGGCCTTTTTGCAGGCTCCGGAACTTCCTGCGGTAAGACTCCAGTGTGGGGTTAAACTGCTGGCTCAGGGCCTGTTTGGTGCTCTGATAGTCCTGTTCCACCCCGGCAAGTAAGTTCCCCTAAACTTCCAGAGACTTACCCCTCAAACAGGGTTTCATGTACTTGGCCCACTGATCCGAGGCCAGATGGTGCTGTCGGCAGGTCCGCTCAAAGACCTGCAGAAAGGAATCCAGGTATCCGTCCTTCTCCAGCAAGGGGAAGTCCTCAGCTCGGACCTTGGCTGTCTTGGGTTCTAGAGGTGCTGTGGTGAGCGGTAGGAAACCCTGCTGAGCCAACTCCAGCTGATGCTGTCACTCTACAGCTTCACGGCATTCCACCACCTCGCGCTCCCGCTCTGCTTGTGCCACCTCTCGCTCTGCCTGGTGTTCTGCCGGCTCCTGCTCTGCTTGGCATTCTGCCGCTTTCAAGAGGGCTGCAGAGGCTTCCTCGCGCCCCACCTCGAGACCCGCCAGGGCAGCTTGAAAGAGGGCCTCTGACCTGAGCTGTCCGGGGAGAAGGGCAGTAAGAGGGCGTTCTCCTATGGCAGGGTAGTGCACTGGCGGCGGGACGCTTGGGGAGCCTGTCCAGGCCCCCCCTGCTTCACCCCTTCATCGGAACCAGGACAGTCAGTCTCCGCATTATGGGCTAGCTCCGCGGCCATCATTCTTGTCAGTCTTCGAGTGCTTGCAGCCAGTCTTTTCAGACCTTGGTCACGGACATAGTGGCACCCACACCTCTACAGTACTTGCACTCGGACTATCTAGTGCTGAGCTGATCTTAGGACACCAGCAGCCAAAGCTATTGCTGTTAGTACTTAGTGTCTGGGAGTAGGGCTCCCACAATGGTCTCCATCCCACCGTTGCCACCAATCTGTGAAGAATGCTGAAGATAAGCCCCCAATGTACTCTGAAAGAGAAGAAAAAGGAGTTGTATTATACTCATCCGGAGGCGGTTCGGGTCCCTCAACGGGGCAGAGCAGTGCGCCGGAGCCGCGACGGGCAGGAAAGAAAAGGAAGTCATCGCTACAAGATGGGATGCGCCGGACCGGACAGCGACTCCCTCCGGAACCGGACCCAGACCGCCCCCAGGTGAGTATAATTCCTTTTTCTTCTCTTTCAGGGTACATCGGGGGCTTATCTACAGCATTCTGTAATGTTGTAGATAAGCCCCTGATGGCAGTGCCGGCAGCTTATAGGCAAAAAAAAAATAGGTGACAGATTCCATTTAATGTTGCTCCAGTGAATCAAGTGATACCTAATGATCTTTCCTTTGTGAATTTTGTAATTCATGCTAAACATTTATCTATTGTGTGTATCTTGTGTAAAATATGCATATTTAAGTAATTGTTGTATGACCAGAAGGGGGCAGGGGTAACTGGGGTTGTTCATTTTGTTTTATATGTAGCTGTTTAAATACTTTTATGTCCAAAAATGACAAAAGTATTCTAGGGGTGATACCTTTTAAAGGCTAACCAGAAGAATTCTGTTTCCGAGCTTTCAGAGCAGGTTTACAAAAGAATTACTGAGACAAGAGCACAACATTTAAGAGATATTATTATTATTATTATTTATTTATAAAGCACCATTGGTTCCATGGTGCTGTACATAAGAAGGGGTTACATATGAATTACAGATATCACTTACAGTAAACAAACTAACAATGACAGACTGATGTAGAGGGGAGAGAGGACCCTGCCCTTTTGGGCTTACATGCTACAGGATGGTGGGGAAGGAGACAATAAGTTGGGGGGGTTGCAGCAGTGATTATGAGGTGGTAGCTCCAGTAGTGGTGAGTAGGCAGCGGGGATCATTGCAGGCTGTAGGCTATCCTGAAGAGGTGGGTTTTCAGGTTCCGTCTGAAGGATCCGAGTGTGGATGGTAGCCGGACGTGTTGGGGCAGGGAATTCCATAGGATGGGGGCTATTTGGGAGGTCTTGGAGGTGGTTGGGTGAGGAGCGAATAAGTGTGGAGGAGAGAAGGAGGTCTTGGGAGGACCAGAGATTATGTGAGGGGAAGTATCGGGAGATTAGTTCAGAGATGTATGGAGCAGACAGGTTGTAGATGGCCTTGTAGGTCAGTATTAGTAATTTGAATTGGATACGCTGAGGGAATGGGAGCCAGTGAAGAGATTTGCGGAGGAGTAGCGAGGAGAGAGATGAATTAGTCAGGCGACAGAGTTGAGGATGGACTAGAGAGGTGCAAGGGTGTTAGCAGGGAGGAGACAGAAAAGGATGTTGCAGTAGTTGAGGCGGGAGATGATGAGGGCATGCACAAGTAGTTTAGTAGATTGAGGGTTGAGGAAGGGATGGTATTGTGAGTTCATTCTCGGGTTCACCTTCTGAACTCCCTCTGGTGGTGTCGGGAGGTGGTGCGGCTGGTTTGATCGGTGGAGATCTGCCACCTGAGGATGGGGATGATGATTGATCTCGGGATTCTCAGATTGGATTTAAGACAGCAGACGCCCTATTCAGTTGCTGGTGATTCCTTCTGGCTTGTCAACTCTTGGTTTTCAGCTCTGTTCCAGCCATCTAAAGCGAAGTTTTTCTGCTAATGTTCACACTTGATTTTGCTGGTCTATTCAGTTTTTTGTGTGGTCTGCCAGCCCCGGCTGGGGGCTGAGCTGAATTTCCACTCTTATTTATCAGTATTTTGCCAGTTGGCTTTTTGTCCCTTACTAGTTCGGTCTCTTTTTGCTCTGTCTCAGAATATTTTAGAGTGCTGATATAGTGGGAGAAATCTAGTGACTTCAGGAATAATTTTGTTATCAAAAGTGTTGGACATTATTTTGTAGGGTTTTGGGCAGATTGCAGACAGTGCCTTTCCTTTCCTTTCTAGTTAGTTTGGGCCCCATCATTTGCTCAGCCTATTTTCCTGCCTGTGTTTGTGTTTTCATCTTGTTTCACCGTCAATACATGTGTGGGGGCTGTCTATTCCTTTGGGGTCTGCTCTGGCGCAGTTAGTTTTCCCTTTTCTTGCTTTAGGCTTATGTAGTCCTCTGGCTGTGACGAGGCGTCTAGGAACATCGTAGGCACGCTCCACGGCTACTGCTAGTTGTGTGGTAAGATCAGGGATCTGCAATCTGCATTTACCAACTTCTCTGGTTTTCTGTGGCTTAGCTTGTTTTTTTTTTTTTTTTCTCCTCGGTGACCCATTCATAACAGAATCACCAGCCATACCGCAGATTCAAGGGTACTCAAAAGCAGGAAAGAAGTGTAAAAAAAAAAAAAAAAAAATATCAAATTTTTTTTTTTTTTAAATGTATATTTTTTCCTCTGGGGCCGTAGGAGGATTTTTTTTTTTTCTTAACGGAGATTAAGCAATTGTCTGATCGTGTGGAGCAGCTTACTGCTGAAGTGTGGGGAATTTCCGCCTATCTCGCTCATTCACATGCTGCTGAACCAAAGATCCCTACTCCTGATGTGTTTTTTGGGGATCGGTCTTTTTGAATTTTAAGAATAATTGTAAATTATTTCTTGCCTTGAAGCCTAATTCATCTGGGAGCTCTGCGCATCGTTAAAATTGTCATCTCTTTGCTGCGCGGCGATCCCCAGGATTGGGCGTTTTCTTTGACACCTGAAGATCCTATTCTGACTAATGTGGATGCATTTTTTCAAGCCGAGGGGTTGTTGTATGATGAACCTAATGGTATTGATCAAGCTGAGAAAGCCCTATTGGCATTGAACCAGGGTCAGGATTTTGCAGAGTTATACTGTCAAAAATTCCAAAAGTGGGTGGTCCTTACTAAATGGAATGATAGTGCCTTGGCAGCTCTTTTTCGGAAGGGTTTGTCAGAAACCGTAAAAGATACTATGGTGGGATTTCCTGTTCCCTCTGGTCTTGACGATTCTATGTCATTAGCCATTCAAATTGATCGGCGTTAACGTGAACGCAAAACTACACGAGAGTCACTGCGACCTTTTGGAAAAATGTCTGAACCTATGCAATGTGATAGAGTTTTGTCTAGGGCGCAACGTCAGGAGTTTAGAAGGCGTAATAAGCTGTGTTTTTTCTGTGGAGACGTCTCTCATACTATTTCTGTCTGTCCAAAATGAGAGAAACGTTTTGCACACACATTTGCTGTGGGCAGTATGCAACCTAAGTTTCTCTGATCTGCTCCTTATCCACATTTTCCACAAAGGATTTTGTGGATTCAGGAGCAGCATTGAATCTGATGGATTTGGACTTTGCTAAACGTTGTGGTTTTTCCATGACGGTTCTGCGGACGCCTATTCCTTTGAGGGGTATTGATGCTACTCCTTTGGCGGAGAATAAACCTCAGTTTTGGACCCAGGTGACGATGCGGGTTGCCCCAGACCACCAAGAAAGTTGTAAATTTCTGGTGCTGCATAATTTGCATGATACTATTGTTCTGGGTTTTCCTTGGTTGCAAACTCATAATCCAGTTTTGGATTGGAAATCTGGGTCTGTGGTGAGTTGGGGTTGTCAGTGTGTTCTTAGGGACGCTCCTATTTTCTTCACCTCTCCTCAGTCTCATGATATTCCTGATTATCTAGCCGATTTTTCTGATGTATTTAGTGAGAGCAAGTCTGCGTCTTTGCCTTCTCATAGGAGTTATGACTGTGCAATTGAGTTGATGCCTGGGTGTAAATTTCCCAAGGGTCGGCTTTTCAACTTATCAGTACCTGAACATGATGCTATGCGATCCTATATTAAGGAGTCATTGGAGAAGGGTCATATTAGACCATCCTCGTCACCTTTAGGTGCTGGTTTTTTTGTGGCCAAGAAAGATGGTTCATTAAGACCGTGTATTGATTATCTTTCCCTTAACAAGATGACGGTTAAATATCAGTACCCGTTACCTCTGATGTCTAATTTATTCTCCAGAGTTAAGAGTGCCTGCTGGTTTACTACGCTTGACCTCAGGGGGGCGTATAATCTTATTCGCATCAAGCACGGGGATGAATGCAAGACGGCGTTTAATACTCCGGAGTGACATTTTGAGTACCTGGTGATGCCTTTTGGGCTCACTAATGCCCCTTCTGTCTTCCAGTCCTTTATGAACGATATTTTCCGTGACTTTGTGGATACGTTTTTGATCATCTATCTGGATGATATTTTGATCTTTTCTAGTGATTGGGATTCTCATGTGGAACACGTCCGGACTGTGTTCCGGATTTTGAGGGAGAATTCCCTGTTTGTTAAGGGATCGAAATGCCTCTTTGGTGTACAGAGGATTTCATTTTTGGGATTTATCTTATCTCCATCGACTATTGAAATGGACCCGACCAAGGTACAGGCCATTTATGATTGGGTTCAGCCTACTTCTTTGAAGGCCCTCCAGAAGTTTTTGGGTTTTGCTAATTTCTATCGTAAATTTATAGGTAATTTTTTGGTATTGTCAAACCACTGACTGATCTGACCAAGAAGGGCGCTGATGTGCTGAACTGGTCTCCTGAGGCTATCTCAGCACTTCAGGAGCTTAAGCAGAGATTTACTTCAGCTCCAGTTTTACGGCAACCTGATGTCTCACTTCCATTTCAGGTGGAGGTAGATGCTTCTGAGATTGGTGCAGGAGCTGTTTTGTCCCAAAAAGACCCTGTGACTTCTAAGATGACTCCCTGTGCCTTCTTTTCTTGAAAGTTCTCCCCATCTGAACGCAACTATGACGTGGGGAATCGGGAATTGTTGGCCATGAAATGGGCATTTGAGGAGTGGAGACATTGGTTGGAGGGAGCTAGACATCAAGTTGTGGTCCTCACCGATCACAATAATTTGATTTATCTGGAGTCGGACAAACGCTTGAATCCTAGACAGACTAGATGGGCCTTGTTTTTCATGCGTTTTAATTTTGTGGTCTCTTTTCTTCCAGGCACTAAGAATGTTAAGGCAGACGCCCTTTCTAGGAGTTTCTTTTCCGATTCTCTTAGTGTGACCAAGCCTACTACCATCCTAGGTGAGGGGGTAGTTCTTTCTGCCATTTCGCCCGATTTGAGACGCGCCCTGGAGGAATTTCAGGAGGATAAACCTGAGCGTTGCCCTATGGGAAAATTGTATGTTCCTGACCAGTGGAGAAAGAGAGTGATGTCTGAAATTCATTGCTCCGCATTGGCTGGTCTTCCAGGTATTTTTGGTACCAGAGATTTGGTGAGTCAGTCTTTTTGGTGGCCCGCCTTATCTCGTGATGTCAGGAATTTTGTACAGTCCTGTGGGACTTGTTCTCGGTCTAAACCCTGTTCTCGTTCTAGTGGGTTGCTGATGCCCCTGCCGGTGCCCAAGAGGCCATGGACCCATATCTCAATGGATTTTATTTCTGATCTTCCTGTCTCTCAGAGGATGACTGTTGTCTGGGTGATTTGTGATAGATTTTCGAAGATGGTCCATCTTGTACCACTCCCAAAGTTGCCATCTTCCGCTGAGTTGGTACCCTTGTTTTTACAACAGGTGGTTTGGTTACATGGGATTCCTGAGAACATTGTGTCCGACAGAGGAGTCCAGTTTGTTTCCAGATTCTGGAAAGCCTTTTGTTCCAATCTGGGAATTCAGTTATCCTTCTCCTCCGCGTTTCATCCCCAGACCAATGGACAGACTGAGAGAACAAACCAGACCTTGGAGTCTTATTTAAGATGTTTTATATCTGCTGATCAGGATGATTGGGTCTCATTTTTGCCCTTGGCCGAATTCGCACTGACTGAACAATAGAGGTAGTTCTGCCACTTTGATGTCACCCTTTTTCTGTAATTTTGGGTTTCATCCTCGATTCTCTTCAGGGCAAGTGGAATCTTCGTCCTGCCCAGGTGTGGACACTGTGGTTGAGAGAATGCAGCAGATATGGCACCAAGTGGTGGATAAGTTGTCACTCTCTCAGGAAAGGGCCCAGCGATTTTCCAACCGGCATAGGACCATTGGTCCCCGGTTTAAAGTGGTTGATATGGTTTGGTTGTCGTCTAAGAATATTCCTATGAAGGTTGCATCTCCAAAATTTAAGCCAAGATTTATTGGACCTTATAAGATTTTGGAGATTCTTAATCATGTTTCTTTTCGATTGGCTCTTCCAATTACGTTCAAGATCCATAACGTATTTCACAAATCTCTGTTGAAGAGGTTTGTTGAGCCAGTGGTTCCTATGGCAGCAACTCCTGACCCTGTGTTGGTTGAAGGCAATGTGGAATATGAGGTAGAGAAAATATTGGATTCTCGTTTGGTTAGACGGAGACTCCAGTATTTGGTCAAATGGAAGGATTATGGCCAGGAGAATAAATCTTGGGTCTCTGCCTCTGATATTCATGCCAATAGATTGGTTCGTGCTTTTCACCGGGCCCATCCTGATCGGCCTGGTGGCATGGATGAGGGATCGGTGACCCCTCCTCAAGGGGGGTACTGTTGTGAGTTCATTTTCTGGTCTACCAGTTGTAGGTTCTCCTTCCAGGCTCCCTCTGGTGGTAACAGGAGGTAGTGAGGCTGATTTAATCAGTGGAGATCTGCCACCTGATAAGGAGGATGACGATTGGACCTCAGGAATCTCAGACTGGATTTAAGACAGCCGACGCCCTATTCTGGTGCTGGTGATTCCTTCTGGCTTGTCAGGTCTTGGTTCTCAGCTCTGTTCCAGTCATCTAAAGCGAAGTTTTTCTGCTAATGTTCACACTTGATTTTGCTGGTCTATTCAGTTTTTTGTGTGGTCTGCCAGCCCCGGCTGGGGGCTGAGCTGAATTTCCACTCTTATTTATCAGTATTTTGCCAGTTGGCTTTTTGTCCCTTACTAGTTCGGTCTCTTTTTGCTCTGTCTCAGAATATTTCAGAGTGCTGATATAGTGGGAGAAATCTAGTGACTTCAGGAATAATTTTGTTATCAAAAGTGTTGGACATTATTTTGTAGGGTTTTGGGCAGATTGCAGGCAGTGTCTTTCCTTTCCTTTCTAGTTAGTTTGGGCCCCATCATTTGCTCAGCCTATTTTCCTGCCTGTGTTTGTGTTTTCATCTTGTTTCACCGTCAATACATGTGTGGGGGCTGTCTATTCCTTTGGGGTCTGCTCTGGCGCAGTTAGTTTTCCCTTTTCTTGCTTTAGGCTTATGTAGTCCTCTGGCTGTGATGAGGCGTCTAGGAACATCGTAGGCACGCTCCACGGCTACTGCTAGTTGTGTAGTAAGATCAGGGATCTGCAATCTGCATTTACCAACTTCTTTGGTTTTCTGTGGCTTAGCTTGTTTTGTTTTTTTTTTTCTCTTCGGTGACCCATTCATAACAGAATCACCAGCCATACCGCAGATTCAAGGGTACTCAAAAGCAGGAAAGAAGTGTAAAAAAAAAAAAAAAAAAAGTGTCAAATTTTTTTTTTTAAATGTATATTTTTTCCTCTTTGTCTCTGGGGCCGTAGGAGGATTTTTTTTTCTTAACAGAGATTAAGCAATTGTCTGATCGTGTGGAGCAGCTTACAGCTGAAGTGTGGGGAATTTCCGCCTATCTCGCTCATTCACATGCTGCTGAACCAAAGATCCCTACTCCTGATGTGTTTTTTGGGGATCGGTCTTTTTGAATTTTAAGAATAATTGTAAATTATTTCTTGCCTTGAAGCCTAATTCATCTGGGAGCTCTGCGCATCGTTAAAATTGTCATCTCTTTGCTGCGCGGCGATCCCCAGGATTGGGCGTTTTCTTTGACACCTGAAGATCCTATTCTGACTAATGTGGATGCATTTTTTCAAGCCGAGGGGTTGTTGTATGATGAACCTAATGGTATTGATCAAGCTGAGAAAGCCCTATTGGCATTGAACCAGGGTCAGGATTTTGCAGAGTTATACTGTCAAAATTCCCAAAAGTGGGTGGTCCTTACTACATGGAATGATAGTGCCTTGGCAGCTCTTTTTCGGAAGGGTTTGTCAGAAACCGTAAAAGATACTATGGTGGGATTTCCTGTTCCCTCTGGTCTTGACGATTCTATGTCATTAGCCATTCAAATTGATCGGCGTTAACGTGAACGCAAAACTACACGAGAGGCACTGCGACCTTTTGGACAAATGTCTGAACCTATGCAATGTGATAGAGTTTTGTCTAGGGCGCAACGTCAGGAGTTTAGAAGGCGTAATGAGCTGTGTTTTTTCTGTGGAGACGTCTCTCATACTATTTCTGTCTGTCCAAAACGAGAGAAACGTTTTGCACACACATTTGCTGTGGGCAGTATGCAACCTAAGTTTCTTTTGGCAGTTACTCTGATCTGCTCCTTATCCACATTTTCTACAAAGGATTTTGTGGATTTAGGAGCAGCATTGAATCTGATGGATTTGGACTTTGCTAAACGTTGTGGTTTTTCCATGACGGTTCTGCGGACGCCTATTCCTTTGAGGGGTATTGATGCTACTCCTTTGGCGGAGAATAAACCTCAGTTTTGGACCCAGGTGACGATGCGGGTTGCCCCAGACCACCAAGAAAGTTGTAAATTTCTGGTGCTGCATAATTTGCATGATACTATTGTTCTGGGTTTTCCTTGGTTGCAAACTCATAATCCAGTTTTGGATTGGAAATCTGGGTCTGTGGTGAGTTGGGGTTGTCATTGTGTTCTTAGGGACGCTCCTGTTTTCTTCACCTCTTCTCAGTCTCATGATATTCCTGATTAGCCGATTTTTCTGATGTATTTAGAGAGAGCAAGTCTGCGTCTTTGCCTCCTCATAGGAGTTATGACTGTGCAATTGAGTTGATGCCTGGGTGTAAATTTCCCAAGGGTCGGCTTTTCAACTTATCAGTACCTGAACATGATGCTATGCGATCCTATATTAAGGAGTCATTGGAGAAGGGTCATATTAGACCATCCTCGTCACCTTTAGGTGCTGGTTTTTTTGTGGCCAAGAAAGATGGTTCATTAAGACCGTGTATTGATTATCTTTCCCTTAACAAGATGACGGTTAAATATCAGTACCCGTTACCTCTGATGTCTAATTTATTCTCCAGAGTTAAGAGTGCCTGCTGGTTTACTACGCTTGACCTCAGGGGGGCGTATAATCTTATTCGCATCAAGCACGGGGATGAATGCAAGACGGCGTTTAATACTCCGGAGTGACATTTTGAGTACCTGGTGATGCCTTTTGGGCTCACTAATGCCCCTTCTGTCTTCCAGTCCTTTATGAACGATATTTTCCGTGACTTTGTGGATACGTTTTTGATCATCTATCTGGATGATATTTTGATCTTTTCTAGTGATTGGGATTCTCATGTGGAACACGTCTGGACTGTGTTCCGGATTTTGAGGGAGAATTCCCTGTTTGTTAAGGGATCGAAATGCCTCTTTGGTGTACAGAGGATTTCATTTTTGGGATTTATCTTCTCTCCATCGACTATTGAAATGGACCCGACCAAGGTACAGGCCATTTATGATTGGGTTCAGCCTACTTCTTTGAAGGCCCTCCAGAAGTTTTTGGGTTTTGCTAATTTCTATCGTAAATTTATAGGTAATTTTTTGGTATTGTCAAACCACTGACTGATCTGACCAAGAAGGGCGCTGATGTGCTGAACTGGTCTCCTGAGGCTATCTCAGCACTTCAGGAGCTTAAGCAGAGATTTACTTCAGCTCCAGTTTTACGGCAACCTGATGTCTCACTTCCATTTCAGGTGGAGGTAGATGCTTCTGAGATTGGTGCAGGAGCTGTTTTGTCCCAAAAAGACCCTGTGATTTCTAAGATGACTCCCTGTGCCTTCTTTTCTTGAAAGTTCTCCCCATCTGAACGCAACTATGACGTGGGGAATCGGGAATTGTTGGCCATGAAGTGGGCATTTGAGGAGTGGAGACATTGGTTGGAGGGAGCTAGACATCAAGTTGTGGTCCTCCTCACCGATCACAAGAATTTGATTTATTTGGAGTCGGCCAAATGCTTGAATCCTAGATAGGCTAGATGGGCCTTGTTTTTCACGCGTTTTAATTTTGTGGTCTCTTTTCTTCCGGGCACTAAGAATGTTAAGGAAGATGCCCTTTCTAGGAGTTACTTTGCCGATTCTCTTAGTGTGACTGAGCCTACTACTAACCTAGGTGAGGGGGTAGTTCTTTCTGCCATTTCACCCGATTTGAGACGCGCCTTGGAGGAATTTCAGGAGGATAAACCTGAGCGTTGCCCTATGGGAAAATTGTATGTTCCTGACCAGTGGAGAAAGAGAGTGATGTCTGAAATTCATTGCTCCGCACTGGCTGGTCATCCAGGTATTTTTGGTACCAGAGATTTGGTGAGTTGGTCCTTTTGGTGGCCTGCCTTATCTCGTGACGTCAGGAATTTTGTACAGTCCTGTGGGACTTGTTCTCAGTCTAAACCCTGTTCTCGTTCTAGTGGGTTGCTGATGCCCTTGCCGGTGCCCAAGAGGCCATGGACCCATATCTCTATGGATTTTATTTCTGATCTTCCTGTCTCTCAGAGAATGACTTATCTGGGTGATTTGTGATAGATTTTCGAAGCTGGTCCATCTTGTACCACTCCCAAAGTTGCCATCTTCCGCTGAGTTGGTGCCCTTGTTTTTACAACAGGTGGTTTGGTTACATGGGATTCCTGAGAACATTGTGTCCGACAGAGGAGTCCAGTTTGTTTCCAGATTCTGGAAAGCCTTTTGTTCCAATCTGGGAATTCAGTTATCCTTCTCCTCCGCGTTTCATCCCCAGACCAATGGACAGACTGAGCGAACAAACCAGACCTTGGAGTCTTATTTGAGATGTTTTATATCTGCCGATCAGGATGATTGGGTCTCATTTTTGCCCTTGGCCGAATTCGCACTGAACAATAGACCTAGCTCTGCCACTTTGTCACCCTTTTTCTGTAATTTTGGGTTTCATCCTCGATTCTCTTCAGGGCAAGTAGAATCTTCGTCCTGCCCAGGTGTGGACACTGTGGTTGAGAGAATGCAGCAGATATGGGACCAAGTGGTGGATAAGTTGTCACTCTCTCAGGAAAAGTCCCAGCGATTTTCCAACCGGCATAGGACCATTGGTCCCGGTTTAAAGTGGGTGATATGGTTTGGTTGTCGTCTAAGAATATTCCTATGAAGGTTGCAGCTCCTAAATTTAAGCCAAGATTTATTGGTCCTTATAAGATTTTGGAAATTCTTAATCCTGTTTCGATTGGCTCTTCCAGTTACGTTCAAGATCCATAACATATTTCACAAATCTCTGTTGAAGAGGTTTGTTGAGCCAGTGGTTCCTATGGCGGCACCTCCTGACCATGTGTTGGTCGAAGGCAATGTGGAATATGAGGTAGAGAAAATATTGGATTCTCGTTTGGTTAGATGGAGACTCCAGTATTTGGTCAAATGGAAGGGTTATGGTCAGGAGGATAATTCTTGGGTCTCTGCCTCCGATATTCATGCCAATAGATTGGTTCGTGATTTTCACCGGGCCCATCCTGATCGGCCTGGTGGCGTGGATAAGGGTTCGGTGACCCCACCTCAAGGGGGGGTACTGTTGTGAGTTCATTCTCGGGTTCCCCTTCTGAACTCCCTCTGGTGGTGTCGGGAGGTGGTGCGGCTGGTTTGATCGGTGGAGATCTGCCACCTGAGAATGGGGATGATGATTGGATCTCGGGATGCTCAGATTGGATTTAAGACAGCAGACGCCCTATTCAGTTGCTGGTGATTCCTTCTGGCTTGTCAACTCTTGGTTTTCAGCTCTGTTCCAGTCATCTAAAGCGAAGTTTTTCTGCTAATGTTCACACTTGATTTTGTTGGTCTGTTCAGTTTTTTTGTGTGGTCTGCCAGCCCCGGCTGGGCGCTGAGCTGAATTTCCACTCTTATTTATCAGTATTTTGCCAGTTGGCTTTTTGTCCCTTACTAGTTCGGTCTCTTTTTGTTCTGTCTCAGAATATTCCAGAGTGCTGATATAGTGGGAGAAGTCTAGTGACTTCAGGGTTAATTTTGCTATCAGAAGTGTTGGACATTATTTTTGTAGGGTTTTTTGCAGGTTGCAGACAGTGACTTGCCTTTCCTTTCCTGTCTAGTTAGTTTGGGCCCCATCATTTGCTCAGCCTATTTTCCTGCCTGTGTTTGTGCCTTCATCTTGTTTCACCGTCAATACATGTGTGGGGGGTATCTATTCCTTTGGGGTCTGCTCTGGGGCAGTTAGTTTTCCCTTTTCTTGCTTTAGGCTTATGTAGTCCTCTGGCCGTGACGATAAGTCTAGGAACATTGTAGGCACGCTCCACGGCTACTGCTAGTTGTGTGGTAAGATCAGGGAACTGCAATCTGCATAGTTACCAACTTCTCTGGTTTTCTGTGGCTTAGCTTGTGTGTTTTTTTTTTTTTTTTTTTTTTTTTTTTCTCCTCGGTGACCCATTCATAACAGGACGGATTCTGGAGATATTTTTGAGCTGGAGGCGACAGGACGTGGAGAGAGCTTGGATGTGTGGTTTGAAGGACAGGGCAGAGTCAGCGGTCCTCCGTTACGGGGGAAAGCGTGATGTCGTCAATTGTTATAGAAAGGTCGGGTAAGGAAGATCTGTGGGATGGGGGAAAGATGATTAGTTCAGATTTGTCCACATTGATTTTGAGGAAGCGAGTGGAGAAGGAGGATATGGCTGATAGACACTCTGGGATTCTGAAGAGCAGAGAGTTGACGTCTGGGTCAGAGAGGTAGATCTGAGTATCATCGGCATAAAGGTGGTACTGGAATCCATGGGACTTTGAGTTGCCCCAGGCCAAGTGTATAGATTGAGAAGAGTAGGGGTCCTAGAACAGAGCCATGGGGGACTCCAACAGAGAGAGAGTGGGATGAAGAGGTAGTGTGGGAGTGGGAGACGCTGAATGTGCGGTTGGAAAGGTATGAGGAGATCCAGGATATGGCGAGGTCTTTGATGCCAAAGGAGGAAAGGATCTGTAGTAGGAGGCAGTGGTCAACTGTGTTGAAAGCAGAGGACAGGTCTAGAAGGTATATAATAGAAGATATTACAATAGGACATTTGTGCATATAGTGTGAGGGGTGATGCTTCCTAAAGATAAGCCAGGGAAATCAAAGTAAGGTTTTTGTTACAAATAAAAATAATAAAAAATGATCTCTAAAAAAACCAACAAAAAACAACATTGCTGTGCACATATTCCGTCTTATGTCATTACTTTTAACGACTTCAGTTCAGAAATCCTAAAAGAGTCAAAAGAAGTGATTGCTCATTTGCCAGACAGCTAGAAAGACACCCACTCTCTCTACTTAGCAATATAGATTGAAAACCACCATTGGCCATGCTGCTGCATTCGGAAAATGATCGCCAACACCTGGGAAAACTATACAGCTACAGTGGTGCCCAAATAATGGCAGGTGCACATACCCCAAATCCTTCTCAAAATTAAAAACTTAAAAAAAAAATCGTTGAGTTTACTCTTATTTTCTGCCCCATAAACTCAGCAAAATGACATAAGACCCAAATGATCAAGACTTTCTAGCTTTACGGCGGTCTTGATGAGAATGCGGGGTGGATTGCGAGGCTCCTGAATTAAGAGGTTAACTCCTTTTAATGAATCAGATAAGGCACAAAGTGGTGTGCCCCTCTGTGTGTGCCTTGCCACAAATCCAACTTCAGTCCCACGTTCTCATGCCGCACTGGATCCACCCACTATGTCAGAGCTGGCATGAGAACCCCAAAATTTGTACAAGTTTTAGCACAGAATCCTGGCGGAAAAGTTTTGATGATTCGGGCCCTCAATATGGATACAACCTGAAACGATTTTGATGCAAGTTTGTAGCTGTTTGGAAGAGGGTTTTTTTTTTTTTTTTTTTTGTAGCCTGTTGACTTGACACTGATTGCTTTCGAGCAGATTCCATCAAGACCTACTTCACAAACTCAAACGAACAGCAAATTGGAAATGAATAGGAAGAGTTTTCCAAGGAGGATTTTGTAGTGAATCTGTTTCAAAAACTCATCTAAAAACATAGCCTAATAAGCACGAGTTGTGGGACTTTTTGTAGAGGAGGAGCGCCGAGAGATGGCTGCTCTGGCATGAGGCTCCCGAGTTTTTTAGTTTTTTTCCCCGTTTAATTGTTAATTCTCCCTTTGGCTCACACCATTGCGTAGCTACAGGATTCGGCAGAGCTGGGAGTAGTGTGGAGACTGCGATCAGCTGGGACCGGTGTCTTTCTGTCCTCGTGGAGCTCCGTGCCTGGATCCAGCTGGGAGAGAGTGAAGCTGCTGGCTGCCTGCCAACTTTCCTACAACTTGTACCCATTTCCAGAAAGCAGATGATCCGAGGATAGGAAACCTGGTGGAGTGTGCGGTGCTGGAGTTGTTCTGGAGATCTTGTGGAGCTGTAGGGCTACAGGATTCGGCAGAGCTGGGAGTAGTGTGGAGACTGCGACCAGCTGGGACCGGTGTCTTTCTGTCCTCGTGGAGCTCTGTGCCTGGTTTCAGCTGGGAGAGAGTGAAGCTGCTGGCTGCCTGCCAACTTTCCTACAACTTGTACCCATTTCCAGCAAGCAGATGATCCCGGGATAGGAAAACTGGTGGAGTGTGCGGTGCTGGAGATGTTCTGGAGATCTTGTGGTCCAGGTGGAGCTGAAGGGGTGAGCTGGGCAGGTTTGGACTGACTGTTGGCATGTCCCCTGATGTCCCTGTCTTGTTGCACCCATGCCCTCCCCCCCAGCAGTGCTGGGAGCACCCTTTATGGAAAGTTGTACATTTAACTCTGCTAAGCTGTGACTGTTCAGTCTTTATAGCTACAAGCTGAGTGTAATCATGGCCACTGCACTCTGTAAACCTACTCTTATGATTTCGAGGGACGATTTATTATTCTGGAATCATCCGCAATTTCTCATGGACTCCCCTTCTTGGAGCATGAATGCTAATTCAACAATTGAGTACATAAAATTCATTACTTCTGTGAAACCTGTGGAGGTGTACTGCAAGAGAGGCAGGAGAGGAGGCGTCCTGGCACGCCTTCGGAGGAGAGGGTTCAGAACAGCTCTTCCTTCACTCCACTTGGCTAATGTCCGTTCCTTATCTAACAAAATGGAGGATCTGAGCTTACTTTGTAACATGAGATCTGATATGGCCAATTCAGCTGCTCTTTGTTTTACTGAGACCTGGTTGAATGAGACCATCCCTGATTGCAGTCTGGATCTACCTGGTTTTGTTATCTACAGAGCTGACCGTGATTGTGTAGCTTCAGGTAAACAAAGGGGGGAGGGGTATGTCTCTACATCAACACTAGTTGGTGCTGTGATGTTAACATACTGGGAAAAGGTTGCTCTCAAGATCTAGAGTACCTTGCACTGAATTGTAGACCATTTTACTCTCCAAGAGAGTTTTCATCTATGGTTCTGGTTGCAGTATATATTCCCCCTCAAGCATCTGTTAAAGCTGCTATTGGTGAATTAGCTTGCAAAATATCAGAATGGGAGAAAGGATCTCCAGAAGCATTTGTGATCGTAATGGGGGACTTTAACAAAGGAAAACTCAACCTGGATCTCCCCAAATTTACTCAACATATAAACTGCTTCACGAGAGCGAACAATACGCTTGATCACTGCTATACAGTCATAAAAGGGGCCTACAGGGCAGTGAGGAGAGCAGCAGTGGGCTTTTCAGATCATTGTCTAATTCATTTAATTCCAGCCTACAGGCAAAGGTTGAAAACATCCAAACCTACAGTTTATACAAAGAAGACATGGTCTGAGGAGGCAAAATTGCAACTGCAAGCATGCTTTGAATGCACTGACTGGGAGGTATTCCAGGAAACATGCTCGGGTCTGGATGAATGGGTTGATGCAGTGTCCTCATATATCCGTTTTTGTGAAGACACGTTTATTCCATCCAAATCTGTCCACTTTCGGGGAAACAACAAGCCGTGGTTTACAAATAAAGTCAGGTTGATCCATAAGAGAAAAGAGGAGGCTTATAAAGCAGGCGATATTTCTGAATTCAAGAAACTTAGGAACTCGCTATCTAAAGAGATCAAGTTAGCCAAACACGAGTATGCAAAGATTCTGGAGGAAAGGTTCTCATCAAAAGATACTAGATCTGCATGGAGAGGATTAAGAGAGGTCACCAATTATAAAAGCCACCCCACTATAGTGAACCCCAGCAGAAGTCTGGCAGCAGAGTTAAATGAATTCTACTGCAGATTTGAGGCAAGCTCTACACACAGTGGCTATTCATCTCTAAGCTCCTCAGTCTGTTCATATAAAGATCATTCATTGTGCAACACCCAAGTAGTGATCTCCGAGGCAGAGGTGATACGCATCCTGAAGGGACTTAAGGTCAAAAAGGCACCTGGCCCTGATGGTGTATCTCCAATGTGTCTGAAAGTATGTGCTACCCAGCTTGCCCCTATACTGACAAATATATACAATGTGTCACTGAAAGAGTGCGTTGTACCACAGTGTTGGAAAAGTTCCACAATTATCCCTGTCCCCAAGAAAGTGGGATCCTCTGAGTTGAACGACTATAGACCAGTAGCACTCACATCTGTAGCTATGAAAGTCTTCGAAAGAATTATGATGTCCCACCTGATAAAATTCACGCAGAAGCTATGGGACCCGCTTCAGTTTGCCTATAAGGAGAATCGTTCGGCAAACGACACTGTCAATCTGGCACTGAAGTACATTTTGGATCATACAGATGAACTGCATTCATATGTCCGGATTCTTTTCATGGACTTTAGCTCAGCGTTCAATACCATTGATCCGAATTTACTTCATAAGAAAATGGTAGCTCTTGGAGTCCCTCTCAACTTATGCTTGTGGATTTATAACTTCCTGACAGCCAGGATACAGAGTGTAAAAGTTGGACCATTCACTTCGGACACCTTGGTCACAAACATCGGGGCACCTCAGGGGTGTGTTTTGTCCCAGTTACTGTTTTCTCTCTATACGAATGATTGCATCTATTCAGCAGACTCAGTAAAAATCTTGAAATTTGCCGATGATATGACACTGATTGGTCTCATCAGGGGAAATGCTGAAGACTTGTATCGGAGTGAGGTGAAAAGAATATGTGACTGGTGTAAAGCCAATAATCTTGTACTCAACACTAAAAAAACTGCTGAGATGGTTGTGGATTTTAGGAAAGATCAACATGAGATACTTCCAATCTACATCCATGACGAAGTGGTTCTTGGGGTCACAGAGACCAAATTCCTTGGTGTTATCATCTCTCATGATCTTAAATGGGGGAAAAACGTGGATGCTGTTATAAGAAAAGCACAACAGAGGATGTTCTTCCTGCGTCAGCTGAAAAGATATGGTTTGTCTAAGAATCTGCTGATCTTATTCTTTAATGCTGTCATCAGATCTGTGATTTGTTCCTCTCTGATAGTCTGGTATGGGGGAGCCACTGCGCATGACAAACTCCGCTTACAAAGGACTTTCAGAACAGCAGAGAGGATTATAGGCTCCCCCCTGCCTAAAATCCAGGATCTTTATGATAAGAGTATTCGATCCCACGCATTGAAAATTTCATCCGATCCCTCTCACCCGGGACACTCCTCATTCCAACTACTCCCTTCAGGACGTCGCTTCAGAGTCCCCAAATGCAGCACCAACCGCCATATGAACAGCTTCTATCCACTCTCTGTTCAACAATTAAATCGTCATGTGTAGACTATATACTGTATCTGTCTTGTTAGATGTTACTTGTTGTTTCTGTTGTTATAGATTATGTTGCCTCTTTGCCACAAAGAATTCCTTGTATATATGTAATATGTACTTGGCGATAATAAATTTGATTGAATGATTGAGTTCGGCTCTCATCTGCGATCATTGCACTCCAAAAACTTGGCAGGAATAGTTAAATCTGTTTACCTGGGGCAAACATTACATTGCACATACTTGCAGCAGGATGGACAAATTATATAGAACTTTGCAGCTTGTCAGACAGATTAATGAGAGAGACTGAGAGATAATAGATGCACTGAAATCTATAAATCTGCACAATATGTCCCTGAACAACATTGGAAAGAGTTAGCTAAATTAAAAGGGATTTATAATGCACAAAATGTGCACAAGTAATTAACCCCCAGTCCTTCATATAGCATAATGCATCCCATAGTCCTCAGTATAATATAATGCACCCCATAGTCCTCCATATGATATAATGCACCCTCCATAGTCCTCCATATAGTATAATAGACAGTCCACAGTACTCCATATAGTGTAATGTGGATCGCCCGCCAGGGCAGTGGGGAATACTTGGTACCGGGTCGCTTCTTAAAGGAACAGTGTCACAGCGGCAGTGACATGGTCCGTGGCCCTGGGCGTCCAATAAAAAGGGATATTTACAAGAGATGAAAGTAAAGAGTTTTTGTAATGAGTTTGTGACACCACCCGTGGTATCTGATCAGTAGTGACCAGCGCTGCAGTGCAGATCCGCTGGGACTGATGGTAATGCAGCAGAGTTGGTAAAGCTCCCCACAGGTAGAGCTTTGTCCCAGGGCAGGTGAAAGATGTTGAGGAATAGATGGTGATGTAGTGTGGAGCAAGGGATGTAGCAGTGCTGAGAAGGTGAGGCAGGAAGAATTCAAAGGACACAACAGAGTGCAGTTTCCTTTACCTTTTTTGGTGCTTTGTAGGTACAGTCCAGGGCTCAAGTTGCAATTGGTACAGGAGTCGGTCAACCTGGAATCAGTTTGGGAATCTCTCTATATAGGCGGGTTGTGAGGTCTCCTTTCTAGTGCTATTCTGAAGTACTTGCGGTTGTGAACTCCACTCAAGTTCCTCTTTTGGTCTGTTACTTAGAACTCCACTCGCATGACAGGCAGCTGTAGCCTCCTTCATGAACCGCCCCTATTGGCGTCTCTGGCTCACACGTTGCTGCTGTGTTGTCGAGTCTCAGTTGGGAACAGAGGATCTGCAGCCTCTTATCCTCCGGATTCTGTTGTGGGACCTTTAGCATCCACACAGCCTCGGACTCCGGCATCCGGTTCCTGGCGCTTAAGCTTGGAGATGAGCTCTGCTATAGCTCCAATCCCAGCTCCTTTTACCACGTCCTCTCTTCCCTGTCCACACTCTAACTCACTAGCTTCCTCTTCCTGACCAGAGAGCAGCTCCCCTGAAATCGGGTTTAGAGCTCCCTCTGCTGGCCTGGAGCAGGAACTGTGTTGTATGCTGGAACTACCTGATAGAGAGATCCTTTCCTTCCCTCCAGGCATGACATCACTCTCCCTAGGAGAGAGGTAAGGTCACTGTGGCAACCGTACTCCTGGGGGCGCCACAAATGCATCACATAGTCCTCCACATAATATAATGCACCCTACATAGTCCTCCATATATAATGCACTCCCCAAAATCCTTCATATAGTATGATGTACAGCCCATAGTCCTTCTCCATATTAGTATAATACACAGCCCATATCTTTCATATAATATAATGTACAGCTCATAGTCCTTCATATAGTATAGTGCACAGCCCACAATCCTCCACAAAGTATACTGAACAGCCAATAGTCCTCCATATAGTATAATGCACAGCTCATAGTCCTCCATATTGTATAATACATAGCTCATGGTTATAAATGTTGCATACTGCACAGCACTTGGTCCTCCATGTAGTATAATGCACCATAGTCCTCCCTACAGTATAATGTACTGCCCATAGTTTTCCATAGAGTACAATGTGCTCCAGAGTCCTTCATATAGTATAATGCACAGACCATAGTCCTCCATACAATATAATGCACAGCCCATAGTCCTCCATATAATATAATACACTCCCAGTAGTCCTCCATATAGTATAATGCACTCCCGGGAGTCCTCCATATAGTATAATGCACTCCCGGGAGTCCTCCATATAGTATAATGCACTCCCGGTAGTCCTCCATATAGTATTCTGCACAGCCCATAGTCCTCCATATAGTATAATGTACTCCATATAGTATACTGCACAACCCAAAGTTCTCAATATAGTAGAATGCATACCATAGTCCTCCATAAAGTATAATGCAACCCATAATCCTCCATATAGTATAATGCACTCCCAATAGTCCCCCATATAGTATACTGCACAGCCCATAGTCCTCCATATACTACAATGCATACCAAAGTCCTCCATATAGTATAATGTACTCCATGCAATCCCGCAAAGCAGTGTGCATGTGCTGGGAGAATTTATAAGTCTGCAGTAACACAGAGTCATTTAAGGCTGTGATGGACTGTGTAAAAATTCAACTTTAATTATGCTTTATGAAGAAAAATGCAACTCTGTAACCAACAAATTCCTAACCATGAAGCTTGTAATTCAATTAAAAAAAAACTATAATAAAAATTGAAGTTGCTTTTTGGCCAAAATTTTATAAATTTCCTAACAGTTTTTTATCCTCTAAAAATAAGTGATAAAGATTCCCATTCACTGATTACAAGTAGATCTTGTATAACTTGTCAATGGTATACATTGACAAGTAATACAAGATACATAATTGCAGTAGAAGAAGCTTCACTTGCAGAAAATACAATAACGCTTTAAGACTACGTTCCCACAATGAGATTTTGGTGAGTTTTTGAGGATGCGAATTTCTGCACCTATTATGTAAATTAGGTTACTTGCACTTTTTCATTTCGTGTTTGTGTGCTTTTTGTAATGCGCGTTTTTGACATTGCCTTTTTTCTCTTGTTGGTGTGCCATGCTTTAAATAAAGTTACTTTGCTTTTTATATTTCCTGGTATTGGCTTTGGATAAACTTTATTGATTATACTTACAGTAGGTGCGGATTACATTTGTTGTTGTAACGTTTCCGCTGTGGAAATGCACTGAAAACACACGTGCTTTTTTACTTGCAGGTTTTCTGCATTTAATGGGGAAAATCTGCACAGAAAACTCAGTGTACCCGCAAGAGAAATTGTCATGTTGCGGATATATGAAACACCTACCACAGATCAGTACACACTGAAAAAAAAGAGCAGTGGCCAGGAGATTTCTATAGATCACAACCAGTTTGCCAGAACTGAAACACGCAATAACAACCCAATAAAAATATGCAAAATCAAAAACTCACCAAAATCTCATCATGGGAATGTAGCTTAAGACATTGGACAAAATGTCGTATTATTCTGGCATTATCACAATCGTACTTTTTTCAGCCTGGAACTTGAACAGGTCCCGAGCAATAAGGCTCATGATTGCTACACTGTATTGTGTTCTTTAGGTCACAGACCAGTACTACCAGATTTATATGTTTTTTTTTATAATCTATCTCTATCCTGACCGAAGACCAGTTACAACTATGTGCTAACGTGTGTAGAGAATATTGTGAAATCTGATAACAGAATAGCTGTAATACACTACATTAGGCCTTATTCAGACGTTAGTGTTTTTCACATAAGCAAAAACATGGTGTGTGTTGTAAAGGTGAGAGGCTGTGCTGTCGCGTTCGTACCCTGAAGACACCAATCGTGTCATGTGAATAATGTCATGTGTTTATACATAGTTTACATTTCACATGACACCATGTCTTGCGGTTTTGAAATGTATTAAAGTAGTCATGTGCTATAATGTGAGTAGTGTGCAGTACGGAATAAATATAGGGGAAGATAAAACATTGTAGTGTTTGTGAGGGGGGATTTGCCCAACTACAGTTTTTAGGGACAAATATAGTTAAACCTCGGGACTAGCCCATTGTGAGAGGGGCAAGTCCCAGTAAAAAGGGACTGCTTCCTGATAGTTGGTCAGATAGGGAATCCGTTAACTAAGGTGACAGGGTCAAGTTGAAGGTGCAGTGAGTTGATGGCAAAAACGAGAACCTAATGTTCTGGCCAGCACGAGGCCTTATATAATACCCTGCGGATATTCTTGCAACGTCTAGAGCTCAAGGCTAGATATAGGTGCTACGAATAGTACCTCATCCCCTGGGGTACAGAGGAAAATGGATGTGGAACCGCATATGAGAAAGGTAACAGATCTTAGGTGTACTGCGGAACTGGACTGGGAATCCCTGGAGCTGACAGGATCAGTGGGCGTAGGGATAGTCTGGGAAGAATGGATAGAAATTCCGAAAATGTACTGCATTAAGTAAACAAGAATTGAGAACATGAGCTTGATCTGTCCAGTTAACTTCTGTGTGTTGAAATGGGTGTCCCGTGATCTATACACTGGGTGCAGAATTATTAGGCAAATGAGTATTTTGATCACATCATCCTTTTTATACATGTTGTCCTACTCCAAGCTGTATAGGCTTGAAAGCCAACTGACAATTATGTAAATCAGGTGAGGAGGGGTGTGGTCTAATGACATCAAAACCCTATATAAGGTGAGCTTAATTATTAGGCAACTTCCTTTCCTTTGGCAAAATGGGTCAGAAGAGAGATTTGACGGACTCTGAAAAGTCAAAAATTGTGAGATGTCTTGCAGAGGGATGCAGCAGTCTTGAAATTGCCAAACTTTTGAAGCGTGATCACCGAACAATCAAGCGTTTCATGGCAAATATCCAACAGGGTCGCAAGAAGCGTCTTGATAGAAAAAGGCGCAAAATAACTGCCATGAATTGAGGAAAATTAAGCGTGACGCTGCCAAGATGCCATTTACCACCAGTTTTGCCATATTTCAGAGCTGCAACGTTACTGAAGTATCAAAAAGCTCAAGGTGTGCCATACTCAGGGACATGGCCAAGGTAAGGAAGGCTGAAAAACGACCACCTTTCAACAAGAAACATAAGATAAAAACGTCTAGACTGGGCCAAGAAATATCTTAAGACTGATTTTTCTAAGGTTTTATGGACTGATGAAATGAGTGTGACTCTTGATGGGCCAAATGGATGGGCCCGAGGCTGGATCAGTAAAGGGCAGAGCTCCACCCTGACTCAGACACCAGCAAGGTGGAGATGGGGCACTGGTATGGGCTGGTATCATCAAAGATAAACTTGTGGAACCTTTTCGGGTTGAGGAAGTGAAGCTCAACTCCCTGACCTACTGGCAGTTTCTGGAAGACACCTTCTTCAAGCAGTGGTACAGGAAGAAGTCGGTATCGTTCAAGAAAAACATGATTTTCATGCAGGACAATGCTCCATCACATGCATCCAAATACTCCACAGCGTGGCTGGCCAGTAAAGGTCTAAAAGAAGAAAAAATAATGACATAGGCACCCTTGTTCACCTGATCTGAACCCCATAGAGAACCTGTGGTCCCTCATAAAATGTGAGATCTACAGGGAGGGAAAACAGTACACCTCTCGGAACAATCTCTGGGAGGCTGTGGTGGCTGCTGCACGCAATGTTGATCGTAAACAGATCAAGCAGCTGACAGAATCTATGGATGGAAGGCTTTTGAGTGTCATCGTAAAGAAAGGTGGCTATATTGGTCACTGATTTTTTTATTTTTTTTATTTTGCTTTTGAATATCAGAAATGTTTATTTCTAAATTTTGTGTTGCTCTATTGGTTTACCTGGTGAAAATAAACAAGTGAGTTGGGTATATATTTGGTTATTAAGTTGCCTAGTAAATCTGCACAGTAATCGTTACCTGCACAAACAGATATCCTCCTAACATAGCCAAATCTAAAAAAAAAAAAAACACTCCAACTTCCAAAAATATGAAGCTTTGATATCTATGAGTCTTTTGGGTTGATTGAGAACATAGTTGTTATTCAATAATAAAAAGAATCCTCTCAAATACAACTTGCCTAATAATTCTGCACACGGTGTATGCTGAGGCTGCTGAAGGAGGCCTGGAGACAGTGGAGACCTGTGGCTTACAAGTTAGTGTAATGCACCTCATGCACACCAGCTCATTGGGACTGAGACACGATTTTCCTGTGAAGTGCCAGGGAATCATGGAGCAGCAATTTGCCCATGGCTACCGCCCTCCGGCACTTTATAATGTCATTAGTGTTTTGAATCTGTGTGTCATCAGTGTTTGGTCAGCGTGTCATTTATTTTATTGGCAAATAAAAAAATAAATTACACAGCTTCTCCTTTGTTTTGCAATGTTAAATCAAGCAACAAATAGATGGCACACAGATCTCAGGTGGATTCTGTTCTGTTGTGTGGCCTAGACAAACCTAGGCCACATTCAGTATTGGGTCAGTATTTTACCTCAGTATTTGACCTCAGTATTGGGTCAGTATTTTACCTCAGTATTGGGTCAGTATTTTACCTCAGTATTTGGTCAGTATTTTACCTCAGTATTGGGTCAGTATTTTACCTCAGTATTTGGTCAGTATTTTACCTCAGTTTTGGGTCAGTATTTTACCTCAGTATTTGGTCAGTATTTTACCTCGGTATTGGGTCAGTATTTTACCTCAGTATTGGGTCAGTATTTTACCTCAGTATTGGGTCAGTATTTTACCTCAGTATTGGGTCAGTATTTTACCTCCGTTTTGGGTCAGTATTTTACCTCCGTATTGGGTCAGTATTTTACCTCAGTATTTGTTAGCCAAAACCAGGAGTGGGTGATAAATCCAGAAGCGGTGACGGCTTTCTATTATACTTTTTCTCTGATTGTTCCCCTCCTGGTCTTGGCTTGCATACACTGAGGTAAAATACTGACCAAATTCTGAAAGTGTGAACGTGGGCTTAGTTACATTTTCAGGTTGTATTCAGTTCACACAATACTCCTTTATGCATCTCCTTTTTGCCTCTTAAAAAAGCCTGCAATGTTTTCCAGTACCATTAAATTGAATTAGATTTCTAAAATCTCATGCACATGCTGCTTATTTTCTCCGTTGAAGATTTGAACCTTCAAAGAATTTTTCAAATCTTTAGCATATCAATTTTTTTCAGAGTTCTTCCAGTGTTTTTCACCCATTAAAATGAAAGTGGGGAAAAAAAAGCAAGAAAAAACACACATCGAAAACACACTCTGGTTTTTTTCACCAAAAAAAAAAAAAAATTGTTACAAATACTCACCATGTTCACCTACCCATAGAGAAGTTCTCAGCGGCAAAATTACAATTAAAGTCATGCGGATTTTGATTTGTTTTTATTTTTTTTTCACTGTAGAAATGCTATGGAGTGGCAAAGGGTAAAATCCGCAAATTCTGGAATGATGATCCGGAGCATAAACTGAAATTCTGCAGATGCACAGAGCATACTGCTGGTGTTCTCTGCAGTGTGTGGATGAGGTTTTAGAAAATATTATCCATATTGTTGGGAAATCAGGACAGAAACTGTGCTGTGTATCCGACCCAAGTGCTTGGCCCTTGAGGGCAGCAGGCAGCACTATTATTACACACGCAGATAAGGATTGTAGCAACTGGGATAACTGGTTCCGCTAACACTGAGTTGCTCACATCCTCCTTTTGTGATATTTCAGAGCGGTTGCTTGGTCTTTAGTGTACATATCCTACAGTTAGTTGGCGTGGTCATAATGTTACGTAGGAACTGCAGGTTCTTTACATTTGCAATACATTAGATTTATCTGTCATCAATTCATGTGGGGGGGGGGTACAAGACATTGTATAACTCTCATCAGCCTACTGCACTTGAATTAGATTGAATATGATAAATTAGGAGAGTGGTTCCCATAAAATAAATGGACACTGTTGTTGAAGAAACTTCGCAATAGATCTTATCACAGAAAAACATGTCTTTCTCTAGTCGTGGGCCACTCATTCCCCTCCCAATGGTTCATGAACGGATCATTCACCTTGAAAAACTGATACAATAAAACTTGATCAAAATAATGGATCAGAGATTACAGCAGGCTATTGGAATCTATGCAGGGGAAGGAGCAGAGAGGAAGACCGAGAGACACCCACACAGATGAAGCAGCTGCTTTCTAGTAGGTGTTTTTTTTCGGGTGCTGGATTCACAGCTACACTGTTCAGTACAGGTGTAAATTGTCCTGCATCAGAACATGTGCTGCATAGAGACAGGAGAGCAGGAATACCTCATGTCTGCTGTACTGCAGACATTACAGCAGTTAGTCTTAAAGGGGTTGTCTGGTCTTAGGCTGCAAATCTGCAGTCACATTGTTATGCCGCGCTCACCAGAAGGCTGGGCTTCGGCCCTGACGTCACTCCCTCCTGTACGGCGGTCCCTCAGGGGTCCCCGTCGGGTGCGCACGCGCAACTCTCGTCCCCGGGTCTCCTCCTCCATGCCACGTTTGCGCTTGCGCGCTCCTGTCAGTGCTGTATAGGGCTCGGTCCTCTCTATGGTATTGGAGGACCTGACCCGGAACCACTAGTGGTCATGTGCTTTCTGGCTAGGTCCTGACCCGGAACCAGTAGTAGTCATGTGCTATATCAGACGACCTCCCCCTAGAGGAGGTGCCTGATTATTGTTGTGCTTCCTGGCTGGGTCAGCTGTGTCCCAGCCTGGCTGTGCGCTGTTCTCAGGTCCTCTGCTCTGTCTGCTATTCTGTGGTGCTCCTAGCACTTGCTCTGAACCCTTGTTGCTTCATGCTCAGTTGTGCCTCCTGGCACATCCTCTCGTATCCTGTCCCTTGTTTCTTGCTCCGCCGTGCCTCCTGGCATTCACTCTATTCCTGTGTTCTGTTACTTGCTACACGCCTTATGTGCCCACGTGTACCCGTCTAGCACTACCCTGTACTCAGCGCACTCCCGTGTACTCTCCTGTGTTCCCTAGTATCCTGCACCCTCCAGTCACACAGTCTCGTATCTCCTGTGAGCCGGCCGCCTGGTGCCAGCAGTCGTGGTATCGTATCCCCTGGGGCTTGCTCCTGACACTCCCTGTATAGGGGGTGGTCCTCACTAGGCTAGATCGCCCTGGGAGGGTTGGTGCCGCGACCCAGAGGGTCCACTCCAGGAGTCGCTAACACTCTAACACTCTAACACACATGTGCTGACTTGTGAATCATATTGCATGCACTGCATAAAGATTCTCCGCTGCTGGCTTTAGGATCGTGACTGCAAGTATGTGATTTGCATTAATGCAGTTATGTGCCTCTTAGATGGAGCCTGCACATGTGAAAACTGGTGAAAAATACATTGTACTAGTCATAATCCTCATGTACACACACATGATGGCTGGTAGCAGGAGGTGGCATTGTACCAATGGATACTTTGGAGATCACAGTGGACGGCCTTGGCTCAGGGTTGATGAAAGAGGCTCTGTCTGTGGGTGACATTGCAACCTTCGAACTCTGGATCCTTGAGACTCCTGGACCATGTTGTGCATTGGAAGGCCTGCTCGAGGTTGTGCGGGAGTAACTTTTATAAAATAATGTCCGTTTTCATGTGAAAATCCCACATCACAAGTTTGGAGATCACTGGATGGAGACAGGAGGCCTTAACATATATGTATTTTATCTGTTAAGATAAGTTTGAGAAAGTCTGTCAGATCTTTCAGTGATCAGGCAGATAGTATATGACCACTCCGCCCAATCATTAAAGGAGCAGTCAAGAAGAAGCAAAGACTCTAGCGGAATTTCTTTTTATCTCATGCTGAATAAAATCTAAGCAGTGTAAACTCCAATCCAACCGTCAGCTCAGAAGTCCTTCTCACTTCCTCATAGCCAACAGGCAAATTAGTTTTGTATTAAATATTTGTAAAACAATGTTGTACCTGGTGATAATACTATAGTCTAAAATTAGCTTGTCAATATGATCTTTAAACAGTCGCTTGAAAACTTCCCCTTTGTGAATGTAAAATGGATTCTTTCTTGATGAAAGGGCGGCCTTATTCCAATATCGGGTTTGTAAAGTCTTAAGATCAATAGTAGCCAACCAGTGAAGGAAAAACTGCAAAAAAGTTGACAAAAGCTAAATCATATTAAGTACATAGGTAGCTACTAGTGATGAGCATACGTGCTCGGGTAACATGCTCGATTGTTATCCAAGTATCTTGTCATTTATATGCTCCTGCCGCAGTGTCTCCTGTTATGATTAGGTAACCGAGGAGGATAGCAGGGGAATAGACTAAGCAACCAGACGACCAGAGAGGTTGGTAACTTAGCAGAATGCAGAGCCCTAAACTGACAACACAACTTGAATTCGCCGTGGGACGTACCTACGATGCCCTAGACGCCTCAGCACAGCCAAAGAATTAACTAAGCCTAAAGAGAGAAAAGGGAAAGCTAAACTGCCCCGGAGTAGAACCCCAAAGGAATAGATAGCCCCCAAACATATATTGCTGGTGAGACAAGATGAGGCATGAAACACGGGTAGAAAATAGAGTAAGCAAATGGTGGGGCCCAAACTGTCTAGATAGGACAGGAAAGGATACTGTCTGCAATCACGCAAAAAACCCTAAGAAAAAATCCAGCACGTCTGATATGCAAAAATACTGAGGCCACACAACCTCTCCCCCACTTCTCCCCCACTAAATCAGAACTCTGGTGTGAACTGGACGCAAAACAAAAGATACTGATATAACAGGGGATTAGAAATACTGAAAAGACTGACATGAGCTGTGGCATATGGAACAGATTCCAGCACAGGTCCCAGCAGGGAACAAGGCTGAACTCACGCCAGCAAAGCAGAAATCAGAGGAAAGCAAAAAATGGATCAAATGCAAAAAGATTCAAACAGACAAATAGCTTATCTGAAAGATGCAGGACAAAGCAGGAGGCAAGTAAACTTCCAAAATGCTCAGGAAAAAAACCAAATCACCGGCAACAACTGAGGGAAGGTTGCTCACATAAATCTCTCCAGTCTGTAGCACCTGACCTCCAATCATCCTCCTCAGGTGATTGACTTCTGTCAGCCAGACCAGCTCCATTATCAGCAGCAACCACCAGAGGGAGCCCAAACTCAGAAGCCAGGTCAAAAGTGTTCACAACAGTCTCCTATGTAATGTATATGCTACAGCCCAAGTCCTATGCAATACATATGCACCAGCCCCAGTGCCTCACATGTGATGTATTTGTATCAGCCCCAGTGTTTCCTATGTGCTGTATATGTTCCATTCTCAGTGTCTCCTGTCCCATTAACTTGCTCCCTGGAACAAAACTACCCAAATAAAGGCTATACAATCTTTCAGGAAGGAGTATATTGCAGAAAGTCTTGCAAAGGAACACATCAGGCTTTCCTCTTTCCCTCATTGCTGCAGGTTTCTTTTTTGACAAGAAAAAAGATGGACGTCTGCGTCCTTGTCTGGATTTTCAGGAGTTAAATCTGATTACCATCTGAGACCTTTATCCCTTACCGCTCATACGGATTTGTTTAATCAGATTGTTGGAGCAAAATGGTTCTCCAACTTGGACCTTAGGGAGCCTATAATCTGATTAGAAACAGAGAAGGGGATGAGTGGAAAACGGTGTTTAACACCCCTAAAGGGCAGTTGGAAAACCCTGTCATGCCATTTGGTCTGACTAATGCCCCTGTTGTTTTTCAATATTTTATCAATGATATCTTCTGTCATCTGGTGGTAACATTTGTGGTGGTACACAGCAATGACATTTTAATTCACTTACCTGATGACGAGAGTTGAGCGATACCAGCCGATACTTGAAAATATCGGATCGGAATGGATCGGCCGATCTTTAAAAAAAGTATCAGTATCGCCGATTCCGATACCGGGAACCAATGCAAGTCAATGGGGCCAAAATATCGGAATTAAAAAAAACCCTTTCTTTCCTTGTAGGTTAATTCTACATGAAGAAAAACAACTAAGAATAATGTAGAATGTATTGTGGGAGGTGGAGGAGACATTAAAGCCATAGAGGTTTAGCCCAATCAAATGGAATAGCAGGAATTAAACTTTTTTTTTTAAAGATGTTAGGAGTTACAAAGATATTGACTATGTTAGCCTCATTTATATTTTGCCAGACATGTATGTCTTCTTCTTCTACTTCCTTTTTTTACATTCTTCTTCTTCTTCTTCTACTTCCTTTTTTTACATTCTTCTTCTTCTTCTTCTACTTCCTTTTTTTACATTCTTCTTCTTCTTCTTCTACTTCCTTTTTTTACATTCTTCTTCTTATTCCTTTTTTTACATTCTTCTTCTTCTTCTACTTCCTTTTTTTACATTCTTCTTCTTCTACTTCCTTTTTTTACATTCTTCTTCTTCTTCTACTTCCTTTTTTTACATTCTTCTTCTTCTTCTACTTCCTTTTTTTACATTCTTCTTCTTCTTCTTCTTCTACTTCCTTTTTTTACATTCTTCTTCTTCTTCTTCTACTTCCTTTTTTTACATTCTTCTTCTTATTCCTTTTTTTACATTCTTCTTCTTCTTCTACTTCCTTTTTTTACATTCTTCTTCTTCTTCTTCTTCTTCTTCTTCTTCTTCTTCTTCTTCTTCTTCTTCCTTTTTTTACATTCTTCTTCTTCTTCTTCTTCTTCCTTTTTTTACATTCTTCTTCTTCTTCTTCTTCTTCTTCTTCTTCCTTTTTTTACATTCTTCTTCTTCTTCTTCTTCTTCTTCTTCTTCCTTTTTTTACATTCTTCTTCTTCTTCTTCTTCTTCTTCTTCTTCCTTTTTTTACATTCTTCTTCTTCTTCTTCTTCTTCTTCTTCTTCTTCCTTTTTTTACATTCTTCTTCTTCTTCTTCTTCTTCTTCTTCTTCTTCTTCTTCTTCTTCTTCTTCTTCTTCTTCCTTTTTTTACATTCTTCTTCTTCTTCTTCTTCTTCTTCTTCTTCTTCTTCTTCTTCTTCTTCTTCTTCTTCTTCTTCTTCTTCTTCTTCTTCTTCTTCTTCTTCTTCTTCTTCTTCTTCTTCTTCTTCTTCTTCTTCTTCTTCTTCTTCTTCTTCTTCTTCTTCTTCTTCTTCTTCTTCTTCTTCTTCTTCTTCTTCTTCTTCTTCAACAATTATTATTCTACATATTCAGCTTCTTCATCTTCTTCCTATTCTTCTTCATCATATTCTTGTTTGTGTCAGGCATTCCTGTAGTTGTTATCTAGAAAAGTTAGAAGTTTACACCTTCCGTTCTGCCTGTCACAAAAGATTTACAACAGGATTTGTCCGCGTTCAGTTTGGCCTGCAGAAGCAGGCCTTTTCCAGGGGCACCACGAGGAGGAACGGACTCACCCCCATACACTGCTTAGTCTTCTTCTGCTTATAAATAAGATAATATCATTTGCTCAGAGTATTAGTCTTATGCTTAATGTTCTTCTGCTTTGTTTTTTTATGCTTCTTTGTCTTCTCTCTCTTGTTGTTCTGCATCTTGGTGGTTGTCTTCCTGTTCTTTGTCCTCTTGAACCAGCTGACGGTACTGGCACCCGGAGGGGCAGCAGAAGGAACAAGAGCCAATGGCACTACCGAGGACCAGCTGACGGTGCTGGAACCCGGTTACTAAGCAGGAGGTACCTGTGCTACAAAGCACTACCAAGGACCAGCAGACGTTGCCGGAACTCGGATACCGAGATGGAGGCACCTAGGCCAAAGGCTCTGATGAGAACCAGCTGACGGTGCTGGAACCCGGAGGGGTATCAGAAGTTACCCCTGAAAAGCAAAGTTGGCATGCCGCAAGCTGGCCGCAGTTACCGAATCACACAGTCCTACAGGGGGTGCTTGTCCTACTGGCACTATGGAACAAACCTTTCTTACCAGAACCCGCAGTCCACATAGGAAGCACCTAAACTGCTGGCACCCTAGCCTCGGCTAACCCAACCGCAACACGACATGGCAACTTGGGGTGGCAAACTGACATTGACACTTCCCGGAAACAGCAGGCAGGGCTGGAACCAAGCTGGGCAGGAGGGAGTACCCGTGCCAAAGTCAGTTATGAGCAGCAACTGGCGATGTTGGAGCCCAGGACAAGCACTTAGCAGGCTGAGGCCTGATGTGCTGTCAATTGGGAGGCAGCAGGACAGATTGCCATCAAAACAGCAGGGGAACAGCTGACGTTACTGAACCCCACAAACACAGGAGCTAGTGTTTTACTCTGTGAAGACGGCACTTCCGAGCAACAACTGGCTGTGTTGAAGCCCAGGGACAAGCACGGAGCAGGCTTAGGCTGCATTGAAGAAATTTTAAGATCGGTTGTAGACTACTAATTTGAACCAAGCTCCACTTAGGCCTGTGGCTTCACTGATTTTCGTATTTCCCCTGTCCTCCAACCCCGCCAGTTACAGCTCCGAAGTGGCGTCTGCACAATCCACACTTGTTCCTGTGTTACAGGTGTTCAGTCCGGTCAGTTAATCCCCTGATGTGTGTCCGGCAATGTCGCCTGCTCTGTCCACATTCCCATTATCGGAATGTGGACAGAGAAGGCGACATTGCCGGACACACATCAGGGGATTAACTGACCGGACTGAACACCTGTAACACAGGAACAAGTGTGGATTGTGCAGACGCCACTTCGGAGCTGTAACTGGCGGGGTTGGAGGACAGGGGAAATACGAGAGACAGTGGAGCCACAGGCCTAATTGGAGCACGGTTAAAAATCAGTAGTGGTACGACTGTGTAGGCAGCAGGAGACTTTGCCATCCACACAGCAGGGGATCAGCTGACATTACTGAACCCCACTGAGACACGGGAGCAAGTGTCTCTTTCCGTGTGGACGGCACTTCCGAACTACAACTGGCTGTGTTGAAGCCCAGGAAATAGGAGGGTGTAGGCAGAGGCCTACTGTATTTTGAAAGAGGTGACAGCAGGAGAGACTGCCATCCACAAAGCAGGGGATCAGCTGACGTTACTGAACCCCACTGAGACACGGGAGCAAGTGTCTCTTTCCGTGTGGACGGCACTTCCGAACTACAACTGGCTGTGTTGAAGCCCAGGAAATAGGAGGGTGTAGGCAGAGGCCTACTGTATTTTGAATGAGGTGACAGCAGGAGAGACTGCCATCCACACAGCAGGGGATCAGCTGACGTTACTGAACCCCACTGAGACACGGGAGCAAGTATCTCTTTCCGTGTGGACGGCACTTCCGAACTACAACTGGCTGTGTTGAAGCCCAGGAAATAGGAGGGTGTAGGCAGAGGCCTACTGTATTTTGAATGAGGTGACAGCAGGAGAGACTGCCATCCACACAGCAGGGGATCAGCTGACGTTACTGAACCCCACTGAGACACGGGAGCAAGTATCTCTTTCCGTGTGGACGGCACTTCCGAACTACAACTGGCTGTGTTGAAGCCCAGGAAATAGGAGGGTGTAGGGAGAGGCCTACTGTATTTTGAATGAGGTGACAGCAGGAGAGACTGCCATCCACACAGCAGGGGATCAGCTGACGTTACTGAACCCCACTGAGACACGGGAGCAAGTATCTCTTTCCGTGTGGACGGCACTTCCGAACTACAACTGGCTGTGTTGAAGCCCAGGAAATAGGAGGGTGTAGGCAGAGGCCTACTGAATTTTGAATGAGGTGACAGCAGGAGAGACTGCCATCCACACAGCAGGGGATCAGCTGACATTACTGAACCCCACTGAGACACGGGAGCAAGTATCTCTTTCCGTGTGGACGGCACTTCCGAACTACAACTGGCTGTGTTGAAGCCCAGGAAATAGGAGGGTGTAGGCAGAGGCCTACTGTATTTTGAAAGAGGTGACAGCAGGAGAGACTGCCATCCACAAAGCAGGGGATCAGCTGACGTTACTGAACCCCACTGAGACACGGGAGCAAGTGTCTCTTTCCGTGTGGACGGCACTTCCGAACTACAACTGGCTGTGTTGAAGCCCAGGAAATAGGAGGGTGTAGGCAGAGGCCTACTGTATTTTGAATGAGGTGACAGCAGGAGAGACTGCCATCCACACAGCAGGGGATCAGCTGACATTACTGAACCCCACTGAGACACGGGAGCAAGTATCTCTTTCCGTGTGGACGGCACTTCCGAACTACAACTGGCTGTGTTGAAGCCCAGGAAATAGGAGGGTGTAGGCAGAGGCCTACTGTATTTTGAAAGAGGTGACAGCAGGAGAGACTGCCATCCACAAAGCAGGGGATCAGCTGACGTTACTGAACCCCACTGAGACACGGGAGCAAGTGTCTCTTTCCGTGTGGACGGCACTTCCGAACTACAACTGGCTGTGTTGAAGCCCAGGAAATAGGAGGGTGTAGGCAGAGGCCTACTGAATTTTGAATGAGGTGACAGCAGGAGAGACTGCCATCCACACAGCAGGGGATCAGCTGACATTACTGAACCCCACTGAGACACGGGAGCAAGTATCTCTTTCCGTGTGGACGGCACTTCCGAACTACAACTGGCTGTGTTGAAGCCCAGGAAATAGGAGGGTGTAGGCAGAGGCCTACTGTATTTTGAATGAGTTTACAGCAGGAGAGACTGCCATCCACACAGCAGGGGATCAGCTGACGTTACTGAACCCCACTGAGACACGGGAGCAAGTGTCTCTTTCCGTGTGGACGGCACTTCCGAACTACAACTGGCTGTGTTGAAGCCCAGGAAATAGGAGGGTGTAGGCAGAGGCCTACTGTATTTTGAATGAGGTGACAGCAGGAGAGACTGCCATCCACACAGCAGGGGATCAGCTGACGTTACTGAACCCCACTGAGACACGGGAGCAAGTATCTCTTTCCGTGTGGACGGCACTTCCGAACTACAACTGGCTGTGTTGAAGCCCAGGAAATAGGAGGGTGTAGGCAGAGGCCTACTGTATTTTGAATGAGGTGACAGCAGGAGAGACTGCCATCCACACAGCAGGGGATCAGCTGACGTTACTGAACCCCACTGAGACACGGGAGCAAGTATCTCTTTCCGTGTGGACGGCACTTCCGAACTACAACTGGCTGTGTTGAAGCCCAGGAAATAGGAGGGTGTAGGCAGAGGCCTACTGTATTTTGAATGAGGTGACAGCAGGAGAGACTGCCATCCACACAGCAGGGGATCAGCTGACATTACTGAACCCCACTGAGACACGGGAGCAAGTATCTCTTTCCGTGTGGACGGCACTTCCGAACTACAACTGGCTGTGTTGAAGCCCAGGAAATAGGAGGGTGTAGGCAGAGGCCTACTGTCTTTGTAATGCGGAGACAGCAGGAGAGACTGCCATCTCCACAGCAGGGGAACAGCTGGCAGTGCTGAACCCCACTAACACTTGAACGAATGTGTTTGGCTCTGTGGAGACGACACTTCTGAACACCAACTGACGTTGTTGGAGCCCAGGATTAGGCGAGGAGCAGGCTGGGGCCTACTGGATTTTGGCAGGTGAATGCAGCAGGAGACTTGCCATCTCCACAGCAGGGGAACAGCTGACAGTGCTGAACCCCACTAACACTTGAACGAATGTGTTTGGCTCTGTGGAGACGACACTTCTGAACACCAACTGACGTTGTTGGAGCCCAGGATTAGGTGAGGAGCAGGCTGGGGCCTACTGGATTTTGGCAGGTGAATGCAGCAGGAGACTTGCCATCTCCACAGCAGGGGAACAGCTGACAGTGCTGAACCCCACTAACACTTGAACGAATGTGTTTGGCTCTGTGGAGACGACACTTCTGAACACCAACTGACGCTGTTGGAGCCCAGGATTACGCATGCCGCATGCAGAGGCCAATGGGCATCGGTTTTTATGGAGGTTGTGGACTACTACTGATTCTAACCATGCTCCACTTAGGCCTCTGGCTCCACTGTCTCTACTATTTACCCTGGCCTCCAACCCCGCCAGCTACATCTCTGAAGTGGCGTCAGCACAATCTACACTTGTTCCTGTGTTACTGGTGCTCAGTCCCATCAGTTGATCCCCTGATGTTTGTCCGGCAAGTTCGCCAGCTCTGTCCTCATTCCCACTACTGGTTATGGGAATGTGGACAGAGCAGGAGACCTTGCCGGACACACATCAGGGGATAAACTGATGGGACTGAGCCACAGGAACACAGGAACAAGTGTAGATTGTGCTGACGCCACTTCAGAGATGTAGATGGCGGGGTTGGAGGTCAGGGGAAATAGTAGAGACAGTGGAGCCAGAGACCTAAGTTGGGCACGGTTAAAAATCAGTAGTGGTTTGAATGTTGATGGAGCTGGTGACTCTGCCGTCCACACAGCAGGGGATCAGCTGGCATTACTGAACCCCAGTAACACAGGAGCTAGTGTGTTTCTCTGTGCAGACGACACATCTGAGCGACAACTGGCTGTGTTGAAGCACAGGGATTATAGTTCAGGTGGTAGAAAAATGAACACACCAGCAGACCTGGATACAGTTGCCAACCACTAATTTAGTCTGTAAGAGGAATGGCAAAGTCTTTGGAGATCCAGGCCTTGTTCATTTTCAGAAAAGTCAGCCGGTCAACATTATCGGAAGATAGTCGCGTGCGACGGTCTGTTAGTACACCACCTGCGGCACTAAAGACACGTTCCGATAATACACTGGCAGCAGGGCAAGCCAGCACCTCCAATGCATACTGGCTAAGCTCTGGCCATGTATCCAGCTTAGAGACCCAAAACTTGAAGGGGGAAGAGCCATCTGGGAGTACAGCGACAGGGCAAGACATGTAGTCTGACACCATCTGACGGAAGCGTTGCCTCCTGCTGACTCGAGGCGTCGCTGATGGTGTAGACAATTGTGGTGGACACACAAAACTTTGCCACATTTGGGCCATAGTGGTCTTGCCTTGTGCTGCGGCACTGCCTCTGCTCCCTCTTTGTGCAGAGTTTCCTCCACTGCCTCGACGCACAGAGCTGCTTTGTAAAGCACTAGCAACAATGCTGTCGGGTGGAATGGAAAACATTATGGACTGCACCAGTGACTCTTCGTACTCCCGCATTTTACGCTCCCGGTTCAACGTTGGTATGAGCCTTTGTACGCTGTCCCGGTAGCGAGGATCTAGGAGGGTGTACACCCAATAATCAGCCGAGACGAGAATGTGGGCGATGCGGCGGTCGTTTCTCAGGCACTGCAGCATGAAATCAACCATGTGCTGCAGACTCCCAACTGCCAAAGAACCGCTGTCCCCTGTTTGAGGCGTGACCTCGACCTGCTCTGCATCACCCCACCCTCGCTGTACATACTGAGTAGAGGTTTGTGTACCTCCCTCCTCTGGAGAGATGTCTTCCTCCTCCATCGACTCCTCCTCATCCTCCTCACAAAGTGTCCCCTGCCTAGGCCTTTGTGAGGAAACACGTAGCGCAGACTGTCCAGAAGCAGATGGCATTTGGGACTCCTCATCCTCCACCTCTTCTGAAACCTCATCCCTTAGTGCTTGCAGTGTTTGTTGAAGCAGGCAGATAAGGGGGACAGTCATGCTGACTAGTGCATCGTCTGCACTCGCCATCCGCGTGGATTCATCGAAGGCACGCAAAACGAGGCAGATGTCCTTCATAGAGGCCCACTCAATGGTGCTGAAGTGTGAACGGCGCACAGTGCGACTTGTTTGCGCCTGATGCAGCTGGTACTCCATGACTGCTGCCTGCTGCTCACACAACCGCTCCAACATATGTAACGTTGAATTCCACCGGGTGGGTAGGTCACATATGATGCGATGTTCCGGAAGGCCAAATCGTCGCTGCAGAGCAGCGAGGCGCGATCTTGCCGTGCTGGAACGTCGCAAGTGAGCGCACTCTATGCGGACCTTGTGCAACAGTGCATCAAGATCCGGATAGTCCCTCAGAAAGCTCTGCACGACCAAGTTAAGAACATGTGCCAGACATGGGATGTGTGTGAGGTTGCCTAGGCCAAGAGCTGCCACCAGATTTCGGCCATTGTCACACACTACCAAGCCCGGCTGGAGATTCGCTGGCCCAAACCACACATCGCTCTCCAGCTTGATAGCATTCCAGAGCTCCTGCGCTGTGTGGCTTCGATTCCCCAAAGAAATTAATTTGAGTACAGCCTGTTGACGTTTGGCCACGGCTGTGCTCATATCGGTCGTAACAGGCTCCTGCTCTGCTGTTTCTGAGGAACTTGAGTAGGAGGAGGAGTCTATGTGTACAGACTGGAGTCCTGCAATCCGTGGCGTTGGAAGAACACGTACAGCGCCACTCTCCAGATCCGTACCCGGCTCCACAACATTGACCCAGTGGGCAGTGAGGGAAAGGTATCGTCCCTGTCCATGGTTACTGGTCCACGCATCGGTGGTCAGGTGGACCTTGCTACTAACGGCGTTTAGTAGCGCATGTTTTATTTTGCCCTCAACATGTTTCTGCAGGGCAGGGACGGCTCGCCTGCTGAAATAAAAGCGGCTGGGCACGTTGTATTGGGGGACTGCCAATGCCATTAAGTCCCGGAAGGTGTCAGTGTCCACCAGCCTGAATGACAGCATTTCAACTGCCAGAAGTTTGGCAATGCCAGCATTCAGAGACTGTGCTCGGGGATGGTTTGCCGAGTAAGGGCGCCTTTTATCCCATGCCTGTGCTACCGATGGCTGTGATGGATGGGAACGTGCTGTTATGGGTGGAATCTGACAGGGTCTCCGGACAACAGTGGCAGAGGTTCTTCCTTGGCGATCCTGTGAGGAAGCCGAACCAGCAGTGTGTGAGCTGGAGGAAGAGGGCCCAACACGAACTGAAGAGGTGGTAGGTGGTGCTGTACGTTGGCCTACGTCTTCAGGGTGTCTCTGCAACTCCAACTCGTGCTTGGTGCGCACATGTTTCCACATATTTGTGGTATTGAGGTTGCTGACATTTCTCCCTCTTTTGACTCTCTGATGACACAGCTTGCATTTGACAAAGCAAATGTCATCTGCAACTGTGTCAAAAAAGGACTACGCACTGCAACTCTTGTGAGCGCCCGGTTTGCCTTTGGAAGGAGGAATGCTCCTAACGGGTGCCGAAGTGGAGGGTACAGGCAACCAAGTCTTCCCCCTCCCTCTGCCTCCTGTTTTGGCCGGTAGGGGAATCTCTTCCTCCGAGCTGCTCCCACCACCTTCCTGTTGCTCACGCCATGATGGGTCAAGGACCTCATCATCTTCCCTCCCCTCTTCAAACAGCTGCTTCTCCAGGGGTTGTCTCGCCAGCACCGTACGCACCAGAAAGTGGCAACTGAGTCTCGTCATCATCTGATGCGTACTGAGGTGTGCTGACCATAGGCACTGGCCCACTCGCCTCTTCAGATTCAGAGGGACAAAGAAGTTGCGCATCACTGCATACTCCCTCTTCTTCACATTCAGGAATGCTGCTTGGCTGGCCCCCTCTTTCCAAGCCAACAGATTCCGAGAACAGAAGTAGAGACTGTGATGGCTCCTGTCCATGTCTCTCTGACTGCCTGGGCACTTTGGCAGGTGGTGAAGAGACAGATGGTTGCTCTTCGGTGCTCTGACCCTGAGAGGATGCGGAAGTAATTGAAGTCGATGCGTTAGCTGCCATCCATCCGACAACGGCTTCAATTTGTTCCTCCCGCAGCAGTGGGGTACGTTGAGGTCCTACAAAGCTGCGCATAAAGGACTGTTGCCTGCTAAAACTGGGGGATGCTGATCCACTGGTGCCCGCAGCAGGCCCAGAATCCCCACGTCCTCTACCTGTAGAATCCCCACGTCCTCTCCCTGCAGAATCCCCACGTCCTCTCCCTGCTGAAACTCCACGCCCACGCCCACGCCCCCGCGCCTTCTTCATCTTGCAAGACTGCTTAAGATAGGCAAAAAAGTACAAAGGGGGGCCTTAGTGTGCTTATTCCTGAACAGCTGGTTACAGGTACAAGAAACACTAATTTTATGAAGTGTGTGTGTGGACTAGACTTTAATAGGAGCTGATGTGGCCTACACAAGTTCAAAATGTAGTGTTTGGTGAACTTTTTATGTGGCTTCTTTGTTTGAAAGAAACTCAAAGTATGAGAACAAAGAATTGAAACTGATAGTATCACCAACTTTTTGGAGCTATTACAATGCAGGCAGGTAACCTACAATGCAAAAGATGAGGCTCCAAAAAAATTGGGTAATACTAATCTGGCTGCGCCGGCAGGGCACAAGCCAGAAAAAAAGGCTCCTCTATCTACTCCTATATAGTGTTTGCAACCAACCAATGTTGATGGATACGGATGGATGCACACTAATAGGAGAAGAAAAAATGAGCTGCACTCAGAGACAAATATGTGTGAGGCAGTGACGCACGTTGAGCGTCCTACAACCAGACGTAGCTGCAGGACACTCTACTCAGCGTGAGCTGCACTCACACACAGTCAGAGACCTCTCAGACAGCCGTCAACAGTGCAGCTAAGTGGGCACTGGCACTGACAGGCTGCAGAAAGGCTCCGCTGTGTACTCCTATATAGTGTTTGCAACCACCGTAGATGGAGACGGATGGATGCACACTAATAGAAGAAAAAATGAGCTGCACTCAAATAAAAATATGTGTGAGGCAGTGACGCACGCTGAGCGTCCTACAGCCAGACGTAGCTGCAGGACACACTACTCAGCGTGAGCTGCACTCACACACAGTCAGAGACCTCTCAGACAGCCGTGAACAGTGCAGCAAAGTGGACACTAGCACTGAAAGGCTGCAGAAAGGCTCCGCTGTCTACTACTAGTGTTTGCAACCAACGTATATGGATACGGATGGAAGCACACTAGATTGAAATTATTTAAAAAATGCAGCTCAAAAAATAAAAGATGTATGAGGCAGCAGTGATCACACTGGGTGGCCTACAGCCTGACGTGGCTGCAGGACCCACTCCACAGCGTGAGCTGCACTCACACAGCCCTTGCAGACAGCTGTGAACACTGCTGCTAGGGCAAAGAAGGCTACAGTGGTGGTTTATGTAGCCTGGGTAAAGCACTAGATGTTTGGTGGAATCGCTATTTCTAACTGTCCCTCACAGTCTTCTACAGCAGCCTGTCCCTAACTGAATTCACAGCAGAGTGACCAGAAATGGCGGCTGCGGTGGCTTTTATAGTGCATCATGACATCATTTCGGCAGCCAATCACAGCCATGCCAATAGTTAACATGCCTACATGCCTAACAGGATGTGCCCACACTTCGGAGGATTCCCATTGGCTTAATCAAAGCAAGCAGGCTCATAGCATGATGGGAACTTCCTATTCCGATTCCGATCCCGGAATCCGATATGAAAAAAGTATCGGAATTAAGTATCGGAATTCCGATACCGCTAATATCGGCCGATACCCGATACTTGCGGTATCGGAATGCTCAACACTACTGATGACACGTCAGGAAGGTAATACAGCTATTGCAAGATAATAAACTGTATGCTAAGCCTGAGAAATGTGTGTTTGCCATTCAAGAGGTGCAATTCCTGGGTTATCTGATGTCTGCTTTGGGTTTCCAGATGGATTGTGAGAAGGTCCACATTTAATAGTGGAATGAGACCTTCCAGAAAATCCTAAAGCCCTACAGTGCTTTCTGGGGTTTGCTAATTATTATCGGAAGTTTATCCAGAACTTATTGTTCATTGTCAAACCACTGACGGACATGACTAAAAAAGGGTACTGATTTCTCTAACTGGTTGGACCCTGCACATCAGGCATTTAACCCTTTCATGACCGGAGGTATTTTTGGTTTTGCGTTTTCATTTTTTGCTACTCTTCTTCCCAGAGCTATAACTTTCATTTTTCAGTCAATATGGCCATGTGAGGGCATGTTTTTTTTTTTTTGTAGGATAAGATGTACTTTTGAACGACACCACTGGTTTAACATATCCATGTCCTGAAAAATGGGAAAAAAATTCAAAGTGCAGTGAAATTGCAAAAAAAGTGCATTCCCACAGTTTTTTGTTTTGATTTTTTACTAGGTTCACTAAATGCTAAAACTGACTTGCGATTATGATTCTCCAGGTCATTGCGAGTTCATAGACACCAAACATGTATAGGTTCTTTTTTCTGTAAATGGTGAAAAAAAAAATCCAAACTTTGTTAAAAAAGCGCCATTTTCTGATACCCGTAGCGTCTCCATTTTTTGTGATCTCAGGTCAGGTGAGGTCTTATTTCTTGCGCGCTGGGCTGACGTTTTTTGATACCATTTTGGTGCAGATGCGATCTTTTGATCACCGTTATTGCATTTTAATGCAATGTCATGGAGACCAAAAAAACGTAATTCAGGCGGTTTCACTTTTTTCTAGCTACACCGTTTAGCTATTGGGTTAATCCTTTTTTGCTTGATAGATTGGGCGATTCTGAACGCGGTGATACCAAATATGTGTACGTTCAATATTTTTATTGTTTTATTTTGAATGGGGCGAAAGGGGGGTGATTTGAACTTTTTATATTTGTAAAAAAAAATGTTTTCACTTTTGGCATGCTTCAATGACGATAATCAGATTGCCTGCATGTAGCAGAATACCTCACTCGCTATGAGCGCCGACCACCGAATGGTACTCATAGCAATCCGGTAGTGACAACCATAGAGGTCTTCACGAGAACTCTATTTGTCATGCCAACCCATCGGTGACCCGCCATCACATGACGGGGGTCACCAATGGGCGGATTTCTGGCGCAATTGCCAGAAATGCATGTTAAATGCCGCTGTAAGCGGGGTTTAACAGGTTAATAGCCACGGGTGGATCGGGATTCCACCCTTGGCTGTTCCGGGCACATGTCAGCTGTTCAAAACAGCTGATATGTACCGGGAAAGATGTGGGCTCACCGCCGGAGCCCACATCAAAGGGAGAGTGTTTGACGTGGGCGTACTATTACGCCCAATGTCGGAAAGGGGTTAACTCTCTAAAAAAAAGTTTTTCCTCAACTCCAGTACACATTCAGCCTGATGTTTCACAGCAATTTATTGTGGAGGTAGATGCATCTGAGGTAGGGGTTGGCACCGTCTTATCAAAGGAATCATATCCTGGAAAATGATTCCTGTGCACATTCTTCTCTAAGAAACGATCACCGGCCAAAACAAATTATGACATAGGTAAGAGATCTTTTGGCCACTAAGTTGGCTTTTGATGAGTGGTGACATTTTCTGAAGGAGGAAACACCCTGTCTTGGTAATTACTGACAATAAAGATTTGTAGTATTTACAATCCGCAAAACATCTCACTCCTAGGCTTTTTTTATTACCGGGTTTAATTTCTATGTCACTTATCGTCATAGTATTAAAAATGTCAAGGCTGATGCCTTGTCCCAAAGTGTTCCTGAGGGAGGTAGTACTGAGGACTCGGTTCATAGTCTGCAAGAGGGAGTGGTTATTTCTGCCATATGTTCTGGTCTTGAAGGTGAGGTATTGAAAGCTCCTGCTTTCTGTCCTTCAGTGAAGCTATTTGTGCCATTACATTTAAAAATGTTAATACAATACTTGGTTCTTGCGGGTCATCCAGGTAGCAAGGCTACTGTGGATCTTGTTTCGTGTAGTTTCTGGTAGCCTAGTTTGGGTCAGGATGTGGTGAATTTTGTGTCCATCTGTAATACTTGTGCACGTCCTAAGACCCCATATACTTGTTTGTCTGGATCTCTCCTAATTTTAATTATAATTAATAGACCATGGTCTCATCTATCCATGGATTTTATTAACAACCTAAATGGTAATTTTAGTGATGGTGAATATGTTTTACAAGATGTCACATTTTGTTTCCTTTAAAACGTTGGCTCAGACATTTATTAGTAAGATTGTGAATCTTCACAGAGTTACCTCTGTTGGGTTCTCAGATCGGGGCACCCAGTTTGTGTCTAAATATTGGAGGACTTTTTGTTCTTGCCTAGGAGTTCATCTGTCTTTTTCCTCAGTGTTTCATCCTCAACCGAACGGTCAGACCAAAGTATGAACCAAAGCCTAGAGAAATTCCTTACTTGTTTCGTTTCTGATAATCAGGAGGATTGGTCATCATACCTACCCTTGACTGAGTTTGCGCTTAACAATTGCCGCCATGAGTCCACTGGTAAGTCAGCATTCCTTGGTGCATATGGGTTTCACCCAAAATTCTGTACTTTCAGTAAGGAGAAGGTTTTGTTTTTTTTGGGGAGGAACGTTTCTCTTTGTCGCTCTTTTCCATTTGTCTAGGTGTACAAAAGAACTTGAATGTGATGGGAGATAGATACAAATGCATGGCTGATAAAAATCATATGCCAGGTCCGTAAATTTGTGTGAATGACTTTGTGTGGTTGTCCACCAGGAACATTTTTTTTTTTTTAATTAAAGTAATTTTTATTGAGATTTTCAATACAAAAAGGAAAAACAAAAAGAAAACAACAACCCGCAAAAGAGGTACATACACCTCTAACCCCGCTCTCCCCTTCCCCTCCAGTTTACAATCCCAATGCAAACAATATTTTAATAGTAAAATGGTACAGCTGATTACATATAGTGCCGCTCCCAAAATTGTTACAATAGTACAAAGGAAGATCACAAAAACAGGTTAATATAAGTCTCAGTTAAAGAGCTACATATCTGAAGTCTCCTTATTGTATGCCAGATCAAATTATCACTTAATAATCTCTGTCAGAGTCAAATCTTTTTCCATCTTTATATCTTCGTATTAAGATAAACCCAACTTGAATCTAGTCCGCTCTCTTGATGCAAGACCAGAATGATCAATCCAACATGCCCATATTTTTTCAAATTTGGGAATAGAATTTCTCTTGCGATATATATATATATATATATATATATATATATATATATATATATATATATATATATATATATATACCTTTTTCTAAATTAACTAGCCAGTTAATTTTGGTTACATATTCTGCAATTGAGGGGTTTTGGTGGGAGATCCAGTACTGGGCTATTAATTTTCTGGCCATAAAAAACATTCTAGATACAGCTAACTTCCCAACCTCTTCTGTTGGCAATTCTTCTATATATCCTAGGATACATACAAAGGGGGTTCTGCTCAGCTCAACCAAATATACTCTATTAATTATCCCTATTACTCCTCTCCAGAACACTTCAAGATTTGGACACGACCATACCATGTGCAGTAGGGTGACTTTGTCCATTCGACATCTTGGACAAAGAGGATCGGGCCTAACTCCAATATCGAATAAAAACGTGGGAGTGCGATAAACTTGATGAATTAGATATAAATGTGACAAACGGTGGGCTTCTCCCAGCGACGGTCCAGGAACTCTTTCTAATATTTCTGACCATAAATTGTCCTCAGTAGGACCAATATCTCGCTCCCACCTTTCCTTCGCATGTACAGGATGATTCAGAAGCACCAAATGCAGTATGTCCCAATATAAATGAGAAATCATCCCTGCTGTTCCTGTGGATTTTTCAATACGCTGTATTATCTTATTCTGTTGCATGGATTTTCCTGCAATGAGGCTTTCTGCTTGGTACGCATGTCTAAGTTGTAAATACTTGTAAAATTCTGAAGTCTGAACCCCAAATTCCATACGTAAATAAGTAAAATCTCTATCTCCCTCCAATATATGTGTCCACCAGGAACATTAAGTTAAAGGTTTCTCCCTGGAAACTTGGTCTCAGGTTCATTGGTCCATATAAGATAACTTCTGTCATTAATCCGATGTATTTTTGTTTAGAGTTGCCACTGGCACTTAAAATCCACAATGTTTTTCATAGGCCATTGCTCAAAAAATATATGGCTTCGTCTGAACCGGTACCTTTACCTCCCCCTTCGGTCATGGTAAGTGGCAATTTAGAATTTCAGGTTGCTAGAATTGTTGATTCTTGTCAATTTCTTTTTTCAGTACCTCGTGCACTGGAAACGTTACAGTCCGGAGGAGAGAATACGGGTACCCGCACCCGAAGTTAATGCAGGTAGATTAATTCAGGCTTTCCATATTGCACATTCAGATAAACCTGGTCCTGAGGGTCGTTAGGCTCCTCGAAGAAGGGGGGAGGTACTTTCATGAATGGGCTGCATGCTGCTGGGACCTGTGCTACATCTGAGATTAGTAGATTGCGGTGTTTAGCTGAGCACAGGTCCTCTTTAACTTTACACAGCCATTCATGAGTTAACATGTTATTTGTTGCATGGAAAGGCTTTTAGAGCTCCTTGTTGTCTATTGGCTGTGCTGCTTATTGGAACCACACCCTTTCATTATATAAACCTGTGCCTGGCTTCCCTGCATGTGAGTAATAGAATTGTTCTCTTTCCGACACTTCATTCATAATCTTCGATTGTCTATCTGATACTATTACTAGTGAATATCCAAAATGTTCAGTTTCATCCATAGATTTTAATGTTTTCATTGTTTCTGGCTTCATCTAGTGACCAGAGTCATAACCGCAGTGTTATTGTGTGTTTACTTCCTGAATCTTTTTCCCCCCCGTTCACAATGTATTCTGGGAAGGTTGCAAGGCACCCTGGTAAGTTTTGCAAAGGATTATGGTTTAGTCCAGCCCCCATTTTCCCTCCAGTTCTCCATTTTCTCTCAGCCTGCATCCTGGAAGCATCTCATTTCTCTTCTCCCCTTGTGACAGCATCGCTGGTAAGCAAACATGCTTCCTGTGTCTAATTCCTGTCTCAGATCAGCCTGCTCAGTTAGTTTCCCGTCCTCAGCTAGTAGTGCAGATGTTGATTCTTAACGTATTATGTATGATATGTATCCCTGATGTACCCTGTATTGACTCAGTGTATATATATATGTTTTTGTTTGCAGTTTCACCACATCAATATACCACCACGTTCAATAAAATACAGATTCAACCTACAGTCTCCCGGTATAGCTGTTTAGCTGCCTGTATAAGCTACATGAAGTCTGCTTCAATTAGTGGGGACAGAGCAAGAATCTTCAATCTGTTCTTGGCTGCATTGGAGAAGGTAGTCTGGAAAGTTGCTTTAGTCGTTTTGAGATTGTTATGTGCGGTTTGTTGTGAATACTTCCTTCCCTTTTTGGGGTTCCTTCATGTTGCTTTTCTGCCTTGTTAATGTGCTCCCATCTCCCCTTTGTATTTTATCCTGTGTGCCTGTCATTTCATGGTGCCTTGGTCTTTCCTGTCTGTCCAGCCTGTGCTACCCCCTTTTACTCCTACCACTTTCCTGCCTTGTGGAAGGTGAGAGCTGTGTAGGACTTCGTAGCAGCACAGAGAGGTACGAGAACCAGGCATCCCCACCTTCAGGAGTAACCCCTGGATAGACTATGGCTTCCCTTGATTAGGGAGCGCATAGGGTCCTTGTTCCTACGGTCACAGCGTGACAGCAATGTCCCATCTTATGGGACAGCTATAGCCTGTCAGAGGCTGTGGTGGTCACGAGGGACTAAACACTGACAAAGGAGGCCGGGATGTGCTGAGAACAGAGAATCATATGCAGTTGTGAATATCTCCTTGCTTTTTTCAAATTTTACAGCTAGACAGCTGGAAATTTACATCAAGATCTGCTCAATTTTGTGTTTATCAGCTGGTACTGACTCTGTGGATAGTTGAGGATATGTTTCCTACAGTCTTCACAGCAAATCCACAACGCATGAACTTCCTCTAAAGGGCCTGTCACACTAAGCGATATCACTAGCAATATCGCTGTAACATCATTGGTTTTTGTGACGTTATAGCGATATTGCTAGCGATATCGCTATGTCTGATACTTACCTCCAATTTATATAGACTTGGCACACACCAAAAAGATTCTGATGCAGAAAGGTGGTTTTAATGAATTGCAGTACATACATACAGACGTTTCGGTCTAGGACCTTCATCAATGTACAATAAGGGTGCCCTTGGATTCACGGTGGATACTGCGTCCACTTGTCATATAGAACCACGTGGGACGGCCACAGGTGCCTCCTTGCAGTATTGGTATCTCCCTTAAAGCCCAGTCACTAAGAGCTCACAGTACAACTTATTGTACATTGATGAAGGTCCTAGACCGAAACGTCTGTATGTATGTACTGCAATTCATTAAAACCACCTTTCTGCATCAGAATCTTTTTGGTGTGTGCCAAGTCTATATAAATTGAAGTTCACAGATTGGGATCCTACTTGTGCACCACCTCCGGTTACCAGGGTTGTGCCAACGGTTTTGTTCTGATACTTACCGCCGACCGGCTCCCCGCTGGTTATCGCTGATCGCGCGAGAACGTCCTGGACCGCTTCTCGTCGTCTGCTTCCTGCTGTGACGACGAGCGACGCGTGGACGCGGGCGGGAGGACGTCAGGATCGCCTCGTCTGACAGGTAAGTAGCGACCCCCGACGCCTGCGATGTCGCTGGTGAGATCTGCCTGTGTGGCAGCTCACTAGCGACCACTTAGCGATGCACCAGCGATCCTGACTGCGTCATATCGCTGGTCGGGATCGCTGGTGCATCGCTAAGTGTGACAGTACCTTAACTCTCAAAAATGTCTAAAGAGTATAAAGATGCTTTTACTTTAGCTGATTTGTGAAGTTTACATAACCACCGTTCGATACATTTTTAGAAGTCTGTTTATACAGGCAAACCTCTCTTCAGATGTACACAGAGCAATCTGTAATATCTGTAATAGATAATTCAGGGTATATAGGCAGCCATTGCTCTCAGCAGAGAAAGTACTGTTTACACACAGAATGATGAAAGATCTTTTCACTCAATGAACAAGCAAAATGCGTTGTTCATTGAGTGCACGATTATCATGAACAAGTGGTCCTAGGAAGTGCAAATGCTTTGTACAATGGGAGCCTACTGTCAGCATATTTATTTTATTTATTTATTTTACTCATTTATATAGAGCCAGTAATTCCAAAGTGCTTTACAGCCATTATTGGCACTGACTCCGATGGGACTCACAATCTAAATTCCCTATCAGTATGTCTTTGGAATGTGAGAGGAAACCGGAGGAAACCCACGCAAACAAACTCCTTGCATGTACCATTAGTACATGAATACAGAACCACTACATAAATACATCACCAGAACCACCATTAGTACATAAATTGAGCCATTGATTGTAAACAATATTTGATATTTTGCACACCAAAGTTATTTTCCTAATAAATTCATTCAACACCATGTTGCAAAAATGAGTATACCCAAATGAAAGTCTAAGGAGCAAAGCAAAAATGTAGACTACAAAATCCTCTAACAAGAATTCAACCATAGGTAAGTCTAATTATTCATAAGACAGGTGTCCAACAAACTGCTGACTATAAAAGGTCATTACTTAAAGAAAACCCCTTCTCATTTCATGCTGTCAGCAATGGCACCATTTGTAAGAAAAATGTCACAAGACGTGAGAAAAAAATAATTTCTTTACACAAGATAGATGAAGGCTACAAAAAGATCACCAAAGCATCACTTATCAGTCAGAACACTGAAGTAAACGTGATACAAAAATGTAAAAGAGAACTACAGCCAGTGTTGCGGAATATGTTGGTGCTATTTAAATAAAGATTATTATTGTTATCGCTCAAGAGCCGTTCTGGCCGACCAATGTAATATACACATAAGCAAGAGCGTCTTCACTTACCAAACCATCGTGTTTCACATGATGTAATACTGAGTATACTGCAGAGAAATGGTATGTGTGGCACCCCTGAGGATTCAGTCGCCACAGAGGTACTGAACCTCAGCCAGAGGTGTGGTACTCCGCTCTCAGGTAAGGAGGGGGCACTACCCAGAACCCAGACACTTGCATCCAAAACCAGACCAGGGAGGGACTAAGCAGAGGGTGTGGGTGGAAAAAGCAGCAGGGGGAGAGCTGAATGAAGTGACAGTGAGTGAGTCAGTTGGAGCAGTGAGGAGTTTGTCACTAGACCAGAAGACAGTAGAAAGAGAGAAAGGAGAGACAGAAGAAACAAAGATGAGCTTCAGTGGAGGAGAGAAAGAAGGGGTACTGGGGCACGGGTAGTGAGGAATCCATCCGTGGGGCCCGCATCCACGCCGACCCCAGTTGGGTGGAGGGACCAGGTCGCAGTAAGGGGACTGGCCTCAGACTAGTGGAGAAAGGTTACAGTATCTGCATGTGTTGCAGCCACATCCAACACATTCGCTGAAAAGGCAGCTGGATAGGATCAAGGGTACCTAGATCACGTCGCCCAACAAGAAACGGGGCTGCTGGCTTGGGACACTGTGTGTGAAGGTGCAGGGTAGGAGAGGAGGGAGTCAGCGCAGTGAGACGGCCATGAAAGGAACATATGAAGGGGGTTCTGACACGGTGTACCCCAATTTACCTGAGAGCTGGCTGGACCACCGACCCTGAGGACACAGCACCTCGGCTGGGGATTGTAACATCAGAACTGTGAGTAAAACCTGTGAAGACTGCACACTGCTGTGACCTCCAATTTATTTACTGTGTCACTTGCCCTGCACTACAACTACCATCATCACCATCGTATCACACTACAACTGCCCTGGGGTTTAGCTCTACCTGTGGAGAGCTGTAACAACTCTGCTGCATCACCATCAGCCACAGCGGTCTTTCAAGCATTGTCGGGTAACACTTTTATTGCCAAATACTACAGGTGCCGTCACAAACTCTCCCTTTAATCATCATTTTTCATTGGACACCCAAGGCCAAAGACCAGGTCACTGCTGCCGTGACACATCTCCTTAAGAACCGGCCTAGTACTGAGTATCCCACGGCCCTGTGGGGTGCTTCATATGCATGGGTGTCATCAACAAAGGAAGACTCTCCTAAAGCCAATGCACAAAAATGCCTGCCTACAATTTCCCAGGGCTCATGTTGAAAAATATGAAGACTACTGGGACTTCATACTCTGGAGTGATGAGACGAAGATAAATGTTTTTGTAATGGATTGCTTTGTTGTAAAGGGCATAGAAAGAAAAATGCATTGTGATTTAATAAAATATGGTGGTGGCAGTGACCTTATGTGGGGCTGCATGAGTGCTCCTGTTGTCAGGGAGTTACATTTCATTGATGGTATCATGAATTCACAGATGTACTGCTGTATACTGAAAAAGAAGATGCTACCATCACTCCGTGCCCTTGGTAGACATGCATGTTTACAACATGAGAATGATCCAAAACACACATCTAAAGGCCCCGTCACACTAAGCGACTTACCAGCGATCCCGACACCGATATCAAGGTGTCAGGATCGCTGGTAAGTCGCTATGTGATCGCTGGTGAGCTGTCACACAGACAGCTTCACCAGCGATCAGCACAGCGATGCCGAGCGCCCGGCATCGCTGGCCATCCTGTAAAAAATAGAATCAAAATAAAAAATATAGTTATTCTCACCTTCCGACGTCCCGTTTAGCCATCCCGCCTCTCTCCACGCTCCGGTCCCAGTGATCCTTTGCACGAATGACCGCGAGATGTCACAGTCTCGCGGGATAACAAAGTCTCGTGGTCATTCGTGCAAAGGATCACTGGGACCGGAGCGTGGAGAGAGGCAGGATGGCTGAACAGGACGTCGGAAGGTGAGAATAACTATATTTTTTATTTTTTTAATTATTTTTTTACACCTGATCGCTGGTCTTCCGCTGTCACACACAGCGATGCCTGCTGGCCAGCGGGAGACCAGCGACCAAAGAAATGTCCAGAGATTTCTTGCAGCGATCAGCGATACCGGCAGGGGGGCCGCTCGCTGATCGCTGTCACACACAGCGATCTCGCTGGTCAGATCGCTGTGACGTCACAAAAGTTGTGACTCAGCAGCGATCTCGCTACCGAGATCGCTTAGTGAGACGGGGCCTTAAGGCCAATGTTGTATTTCTGAATAAGAACAGGATGAAAGTGATACAGTGGCCAAGTGTCTCCTGAACTGAATCTAACTAACACTGAATTTTGGAAACTGTTCTTGTGTTCAGTGAGATATTAATTAAAATCTTACATTTCATAGGGGGTGTACTCATTTACGCTGAGAACTGTACCTCAAATGGAAGTTATTACCATGATGTGATCAGATCTGTATACCTCTATTACTAAGTAAATTGAAAGGGTAAAGGGGGGTTTTACACATAGCGATATCGCTATAACGTCACCGATTTTGTGACGTTATAGCGATATCACTTGTGATATCGCTATGTGTGATACTTACCTCCGACCGACTCCCCCGCTGTCCATCGCTGATCACACGAGAACGTCCTGGACCGGTTCTCATCGGGCGCTTCCGTAGAGGCGGGCGGGAGGACGTCTTCATCACCACGTCTGAAAGGTAAGTATCGTCCGCTGTATCGCTGCTGCATCGCTATGAGATCTGCCTGTGTGGCAGCTCACTAGCGATCATTTAGCGATGCACCAGCGATCCTGACCGGGTCATATCGTGGTCGGGATCGCTGGTGCATCGCTAAATGTAAAAGGGCCTTAAGTGTATTTTCAGGACCCTCCAGCAATGCGTTATCTGATATTTGTGCCCTGTTATCTGTATCAGATGGCCAAGTTTTCCTGTATTGTTGTTTTTTTGTTTTTTTCTAAGAAAAAAAAAAAGACTCTGATTTAGCTAATAATGCACGAGTGATTAGAGAACTGTACATGCTAATGTCTGACCATACAATGAGACTTTTGTTATCACGCCTGTTAGCAGTTGGAGGCCCCATTTTGAGTTTGAAACATGAAAAGAACTGATAAAACTCACACAGATTAACCTAGTCTTAATTCACAAAGCAAACACATCTAATCATTGACTCTGAATTCCTCTATTATCCTGCTGCACAGTTTCCCGCTGTAACATTAAAGGAAAATAAACATTTTCTGTATTTTCATTTTTACTTTGCATTTTGTGTTATTTACAGGATTTGTCATATTTTCGTTGTACTACTTTGCTTTACCATTTCCGTCACTTATTGTACGTAGTCATACAGCATAGTGCTGTAAAAAGTCTAGGTGGTATATTGACAGCAATGTACAATGAGTCCTGAGACTTGTCAGTTACCTTGGAAGGTTTTGTTAAAATTTTACATATCTTATTCTTAAGCCCTATCTTGACAATTGCTTTGACCGATTGTTCAACTGACAGCCATGTCAGCTGACCCTCCCATATAATAATAATAATAATAATAATAATAATAATACATTTTATTTCTATAGCGCCGACATATTCCGCAGCACTTTACATTTCAGAGGAACGCAAAGTTTTATCCCCAGCCTGGTTGGATGGTGTGAAAGCGTGTCCCACAGCCTGTCAGGTCAGGGAAATGTGTTGCCAACAGCCTGGTTCGATGGTGTGAAAGTGGTGCACACAGCCTATCAGGATGGTGGGTAATTGGTACCCACAGCCTGTCAGAATGGTGGGAAAGCAGTATCTCCAGTCTGTAAGGGGCCCATCACACATAGCGAGATTGTTGATTTTGTGACGCACCAGCGATCTCACTAGCGATCTCGCTGTGTGTGGCACGCATCAGCAACTGGCCCAACTGCCAGGTATCGCTGATCGTGCAGTAATATCCCTGGCCATTTTTTGATTGTTGGTCTCCCGCTGGCCAGCACGCATTGCGTGTTGCAGTGGGAGAGCAACGATCAGCGAGCTCTCAGCGCTGTAAGCAGATGCTGGGAGCTGGTATCCAAGGTAAATATTGGGTAACTAAGCGCGCGCGGCGCTTAGTTACCCGATATTTACCTTGAATACCAGCTGCCAGCGCAAGCACGCTGGTATCCAAGGTACACAGCGGGTAACTAAGCGACGCGCGTGCTTAGTTACCCGATATTTACCTTGGATACCAGCGTCCTCGCTGGTCCTGATCGCTGGTGTGTCTGCCTGTTTGGCAGCTCACCAGCGATCATGTAGCGATGCACCAGCGATCCTGACCAGGTCGTATCGTTGTCAGGATCGCTGGTACATTGTTTGGTGTGATGGGACCCTTAGTGTGAAGGGAAAAGGTTACTCACAGCCTGTCAAGCTGATGGGAAAGTGCTGTTATCCCCCGGGAAAACAGCCTACATAGCTGCTGTCACCTGCAGTCAGTGTGTCCAGAACGCAGATAATGCACTGCCTTCTGGACCCTTATCATCCAGCATGATAACAGAACCAGTTACTGACCCAGAGCAGGTCCCAGAGGGTTCCTGTGAGGTTCAGACCTTAAGGTTGCTTCTGGTCACCTCTAGCTAGGAGTTACAGACTGCACTACCAGTAGATGCCAGTCTTGAGGCTCTGAATAACTTGACGGAGAAGCTGCTTTCCGAGTCCAAAAAAGGATATGATATTGTGGGATTCAGGGAGGTTGTGCCTTGAGATGGGCTTGGGAGACAATCTGTAAATCAGTCTCCCATGCCTCTTCTAAGAGGGAAAGTGTTGTAGAGAGTGTTCAGAGCATTGCTCTCAAACTTTCTGGAGCCTGTGGTTAGTGATGAATAATGGGATTTGCATCTATCTAGTGTGGGAGATATATTTTCGGGGTTGTAGCAAAGGGACATACGCAACGCATTCACTCACAAGGCTAGTGGAACACATCCAACCTAATATTGTCCGGAAGAATGATGCTATCCATGCCATGTTTCAACTTTATAGAAAAGTAAAATTCTAAAAGACCTAGCACATCCCACGACCAGCCCCCATATGAGCTCACCAAAGGGAGGTATGTGGACGTAATCTTGATCTAATAAAAATCAGAATTTTGGTTTCTGTCATTGTTCATTTCTGGAAGACACATTTCTCTGTGTGACTGTTTCATTTCCCTAACCGGAACTCTTCCCTCCATAAAGATAAGAGCCATTCCTGCAACATCAGGTTTAGTACTCTCTTTCGTTATTCGTTTTTACTAAATGTAATTGTATATACCGTATTTTATTGTTCCCATTTTGTAACATCTTTATATATGTTTTTATAAACACTGCCTACCTTTATGGATTAAATCTATAAAATTTAATAGCTCTGTTCCTCTTCTTCTGTGAACCCCACCTGTGAAGCCATACAGTACCTGTAACAGGTGTCCAATAGCCCTGAATAAATGGCTGGTGGTGGAAGCTAGTAGCTCATTTTGTTATTCTGGAGTTGGCAGTGATCAGATTCGGGTATATGTATTCCTTGCTTTGGAATCGGAGGTGTACATACCATACCCTCACTGTGAGTTCCCCAATAGCCGACCTAGTAGTGGGAGCAGCTGTGGCCTCATCCATCACTCGTCAGTCAATTCCGTAATTGTCCTGACTATTGGAGGTAGTGGAATGGTGTCTCCCTGACAAATTGGTGGCAGTGGTGGAATCTGCGTGATCTTTTTAGTGTTATCCCTGACAAACTGGTAGCAACAGTGGGATGTGCATGATTCCCGCTGCTGTTATCCATGACAAATTGGTAGCAGTGATCGGATCTGTGCAATAATTTTGTGGGTAAAATTTTTTAAGGGTTTCTAAGGGATACCATTATGGAATATCTCAATGTTAATAAATGTTTAACTCCATATCAACATGGATTTATGAAGGATCACTCCTGTCAAACTAACCTGATCAGCTTCTATGAGGATGTAAGCTCTCAAATGGACCAAGGAGAATCATTGGATGTCGTTTATCTTGACTTCTCTAAAGCATTTGCCAATGTCCCACATAAAAGATTGGTAAGTAAGATGAGAAAGCTTGGGCTAGGGGAAAATGTGTGTAGATGGGTAGGTAGCTGGCTTAGTGATAGAAAACAAAGAGTGGTTATTAACCCCTTCATGACCCAGCCTATTTTGACCTTAATGACCTGGCCATTTTTTGCAATTCTGACCAGTGTCCCTTTATGAGGTAATAACTCTGGAACGCTTCAACGCATCCTAGCGATTCTGAGATTGTTTTTTCGTGACATATTGGGCTTCATGTTAGTGGTAAATTTAGATCGATAATTTTTGCGTTTATTTGTGAAAAAATCAGAAATTTGGCGAAAATTGTGAAAATTTCGCAATTTTCAAATTTTGAATTTTTATTCTGTTAAACTAGAGAGTTATGTGACACAAAATAGTTACTAAATAACATTTCCCACATGTCTACTTTACATCAGCACAATTTTGGAAGCAAAATATTTTTTTGTTAGGAAGTTATAAGGGTTAAAAGTTGACCAGCGATTTCTCATTTTTACAACAAAATTTACAAAACCATTTTTTTTAGGGACCGCCTCACATTTGAAGTTACTTTGAGGGGTCTATATGGTAGAAAATACCCAAAAGTGACACCATTCTAAAAACTGCACCCCTCAAGCTACTCAAAACTACATTCAAGAAGATTATTAACCCTTTAGGTGTTTCACAGGAACTAAAGCAACATGGAAGGAAAAAAAGGACATTTTAATTTTTCCAACAAAAATTTTCTTTCAGCATCAATTTCTTCATTTTTCACATGGGCAACAGGATAAAATGGATCATAAAATTTGTTGGGCAATTTCCCCTGAGTACACAGATACCTCATATGTGGTCAAAAACCACTGTTTGGGCGCACGGCAGGGCTCAGAAGGGAAGGAGCGCCATTTGACTTTTTGAATGGAAAATATGCTGGAATATTTAGCGCTTGCCATGTCGCGTTTGGAGAGTCACTGTGAGCCTAAACACTGGAACTCCCCCACAAGTGACCGCATTTTGGAAACTAGACCCCCCCAAGGAACTTATCTAGATGCATAGTGATCACTTTGAACCCCCAGGTGCTTCTCAAATTGATCCGTAAAAAAAAAAAAAAAAAAGAATTTTTGTGAAAAAAAGTAATCTTTTAGCCTCAGTTTTTTCATTTTCACATGGGTAACAGGATAAAATGGATCCTAAAATTTGTTGGGCAATTTCTCCTGAGTACACCGATACCTCATATGTGGTCATAAACCACTGTTTGGGTGCACGGCAGGGCCCGGAAGGGAAGGAGCGCCATTTGACTTTTTGAATGGAAAATTAGCTCCAATCGTTATCGGACACCATGTCGCGTTTGGAGAGCCCCTGTGTACCTAAACATTGGAGCTCCCCCACAAGTGACACAATTTTGGAACCTAGACCCCTTAAGGAACTTATCTTGATGTGTAGTGAGCACTTTGAACCCCCAAGTGCTTCACAAAAGTTTATAACATAGAGCAGTGAAAATAAAAAATCATTTTTTTCCTCAAAAATGATTTTTTAGCACGCTATTTTTTATTTTCACAAGGGTAACAGGAGAAATTGAACCAAAAAAGTTGTTGTCCAGATTGTCCTGAGTACGCTGGTACCCCATATGTGGGGGGGGGCACTGTTTGGGTGCACGGCAGGGCGCAGAAGGGAATGAGCGCCACTTGACTTTTTGAAATGAAAATTAGCTCCAATCGTTAGCGGACACCATGTCGTGTTTGGAGAGCCCCTGTGTGCCTAAACTTTGGAGCTCCCCCACAAATGACCCCATTTTGGAAACTAGACCCCCTAAGGAACTTATCTAGATGCATAGTGAGCACTTTGAACCCCCAGGTGATTCACAGAAGTTTATAATGCAGAGCAGTGAAAATAAAAAATCTTTTTTTTTTTCCTAAAAAAATTTTTTTTAGTTGGCAATTTTTTATTTTCACAAGGGTACTAGGATAAATTGGACCCCAAAAGTTGTTGTCCAGTTTGTCCTGAGTACGCTGGTACCCCATATGTGGGGGGAAACCACTGTTTGGGCACACGTTGGGGCTCAGCAGGGAAGTAGTGACATTTTGAAATGCTGACTTTGATGGAATGGTCTGCGGGCGTCATGTTACATTTGCTGAGCCCCTGTATGCCTAAACAGTAGAAATCCCCCACAAGTGACCCCATTTTGGAAACTAGACCCCCCAAGGAACTTATCTAGATGTGTGGTGAGCACCTTGAACCCCCAAGTGCTTCACAGAAGTTTATAATGCAGAGCCGTGAAAATAAAAAATCATTTTTTTTTCCCTCAAAAAAAATGAATTTTAGCACCCAATTTTTTTTTCACAAGGGTAACAGGAGAAATTGGACCCCAAAAGTTGTTGTCCAGTTTGTCCTGAGTACGCTGATACCCCATATGTGGGGGATGACCACTGTATGGGCACACGTCAGGGCTCGGAAGGGAAGTAGTGACGTTTTGGTATGCAGACTTTGATGGAATGGTCTGCGGGCATCATGTTACATTTGCAGAGCCCTTGATGTACCTAAACTGTGGAAACCCCCCACAAGTGACCCCATTTTGGAAACTAGACCCCCCAAGGAACTTATCTAGATGTGTGGTGAGCACCTTGAACCCCGAAGAGCTTCACAGAAGATTGTAACGCAGAGCCATGAAAATAAAAAATCTTTTTTTTTTCCTCAAAAAATGAATTTTTAGCTCGCAATTTTTTATTTTCACAAGGGTAACAGGAGAAATTGGACCCCAAAAGTTGTTGTCCAGTTTGCCCTGAGTATGCTGATACCCCATATGTGGGGAGGGACCATTGTTTGGGCACACGTCGGGGCTCGGAAGGGAAGTAGTGACGTTTTGAAATACCGACTTGATCGAATGGTCTGCGGGCATCATGTTACGTTTGCAGAGCCTCTGATGTGCCTAAACAGTGGAAACCCCCCACAAGTGACCCCATTTTGGAAACTAGACCACCAAGGAACTTATCTAGATGTGTGGTGAGCAGCACTTTGAACCCCCAAGTGCTTCACAGAAGTTTATAATGCAGAACCGTGAAAATAAAAAATCTTTTTTTTACTCAAAAAATGATTTTTTAGCCCGCAATTTTTTATTTTCACAAGGGTAACAGGAGAAATTGGACCCCAAAAGTTGTTGTCCAGTTTGTCCTGAGTACGCTGGTACCCCATATGTGGGGGGGGAACCATTGTTTGGGCACACGTCAAGGCTCGGAATGGAAGTAGTGACGTTTTGAAATGCAGACTTTGATGGAATAGTCTGCGGTCGTCATTATGTTTGCAGAGCCCCTGATGTGCCTAAACAGTGGAAACCCCCCACAAGTGACCCCATTTTGGAAACTAGACCTTCCAAGGAACGTATGTAAGATGTGTTGTGAGCACTTTGAACCCCCATGTGCTTCACAGAAGTTTATAATGCAGACGTGAAAATGAAAAAATCATTTTTTTCCACAAAAATAATTTTTTAGCCCCCAATTTTTTATTTTCCCAAGGGTAACACGAGAAGTTAGTCCCCAAAAGTTGTTGTGCAATTTTTCCTGAGTACGCTGATACCTCATATGTTGGGGTAAACCACTGTTTGGGCACACGTCAGGGCTTGGAAGGGAGGGAGCACCGTTTGACTTTTTGAACGCAAAACTGGCTGGAATCAATGGTTGCACCATGTCACGTTGGGCGACCCCCTGATGTGCCTAAACAGTGGAAACCCCTCAATTCTAACTCCAACCCTAACCCCAACACACCCCTAACCACAGCCCTAACCCTAACACATCCCTAACCACAAGCCTAACCCTAATTCCAAAGCTAACACTATTTCCAACCCTAACCCTAACCCTCTTTCCAACCCTAACCCTCTTTCCAATCCTAACCCTAACCCTCTTTCCAATCCTAACCCTAACCCTCTTTCCAACCCTAACCCTCTTTCCAACCCTAACCCTCTTTCCAACCCTAACCCTAACCCTCTTTCCAACCCTAACCCTAACCCTCTTTTCAACCCTAACCCTCTTTTCAACCCTAACCCTAACCCTCTTTTCAACCCTAACCCTAACCCTCTTTTCAACCCTAACCCTAAGGCTGTGTGCACACGCTGCGGAAAAGGTGCGGATTCATCCGCGCGGATTTTGTACAATCCGCAGGTGAAACCGCAGGTCAAAAGACCTGCGGTTTTACCTGCGGATTGCTCTGCGGTTTTGCCCTGCGGTTTTTCATCTCCTCAATGGAGGAGATGGCAAACCGCAGGAGAATCCGCAGAAAGAATTGACATGTCAATTCTTTCTGCGGATTGAAAACCGCAGATAATCCGCGCGGAAAATTCCGCACCGTCTGCACTGCGGTTTTTGATTCCCATAGGGAATCATTGTACTGTACACCGCAGCAAAAACTGCTGCGGGTCCGCAGCGGCCAAAACCGCTGCGGAACCGCAGCAAAATCCGCAGCGTGTGCACACAGCCTTACCCTCTTTTCAACCCTAACCCTAACGGAAAAATAAAAATAAAAATATTTTCTTTATTTTATTAGTTGTGCCTACCTATGGGGGTGATAATCGGGGGGTTTATTTACTTTTTCTTTCATTTTGATCACTGTGAGAGTGATCAAAATGAAAGAATGGAATCTGCAGCCGGCAGATTCGGGCGGGCGCACTGCGCATGCGCCCGCCATTTTCTAAGATGGCGGCGCCCATGAACCGGACCCGCCGGACACCGGGAGCGACAGGGGGACTTAGAAGGTGCCGGGGGAGGTGAGATGGGGTGAGGGGGTTATCGGAAGCTGGCGGGGAGCAGAGGGAATGGGAGGGGGGCAGATCATGACAGCGGCGGCAGATCGCCGCTGTCATTCAGTTGCGGGGGGGGGGCGATCGCCGGTGGGGGGGTGGAATCGGTGTCTCCAGCCATGTCCGATGCTACAGCAGCATCTGCCATGGCTGGATTGTAATATTTCATCAATTTTCATTGATGAAATATTACTATCGCTCTGATTGGCTGTTTCACTTTTAACAGCCAATCAGAGCGATTGTAGCCACGTGGGGGCGAAGCCACGCCCCCTGTGGCGAAGAACAAAGCCCCCTGTATCTGCGGGTCGGGTGACCTTTCAGTGACCTAGGTCACCCGACCCGCAGGGGGGCTTTAAAGTCATGACGCCACATAGGCGTCATGGGTCGTTCTGGCACGACTTTTCATGATGCCTACGTGGCGTCAAAGGTCGTGAAGGGGTTAATAGTGTTGAGCATTCCGATACTGCAAATATCCGGTATCGGCCGATATTCGCTGTATCGGAATTTCGATACCGAGTACCGATATTTTTTCAATATCGGAATCGGAAGTCCCCATAATGCAATGAGCCACTGTTGTGGCTCTGATTGGCTGCCGAAATGACGTCATTATGATGCGCGGTCTGTGCGCATCATGATGCGCCGTCAGTCGTCAGTTCGGGCCTTCTGGGGGGTCTGTGCCTATTGCCCGGGGGCCTGTACCGGCCTGCCGGGGGTCTGTGCCGACTGCCCAGGGTCTGTACCGGCCTGCCGGGGGTCTGTGCCGACTGTCCGGGGGTCTGTGCAGGCTGCGGGGGTCTGTACCGGCTTGCCGGGGGGCTGTGCCAGCCTGCCGGTGGTCTGTGCCGACTGTCCGGGGGTCTGTGCAGGCTGCGGGGGTCTGTGCAGGCATCGTCCGATGGGACTACAAGTCCCATCGGGCGATGCCTGCTACCATGACGGTGATTGACACATTAGCCAATGATGGGACAGTAGTAGTCCCATCATCCGGCTAATGTGTTTAATGTAAAAAAACCCAAAACATACTACATGCTACATGCATGCTACATACATACTACATGCATGCAACATACATACTACATATATACTGCATGCATGCAACATACATGCATACTACATGCATGCAACATATATACTACATGCATGCAACATACATATATACTACATATATGCTACATGCAACATGCATACTACATATACTACATGCATGCAACATACATACTACATATATACCACATGCATGCAACATACATACATACTACATATATACCACATATATACTACATGCATGCAACATACATATATACTACATATATGCTACATGCAACATGCATACTACATGCATGCAACATACATACTACATATATACCACATGCATACTACATATACCACATATATACTACATGCATGCAACATACATACATACAACATATATACTACATGCTTACTACATATACTACATGCATGCAACATACATATATACTACATATATACTACATGCAACATGCATACTACATATATACTACATGAATGCAACATACATACTACATATATGCCACATGCATGAAACATGCATACTACATATATACCACATATATACTACATGCATACTACATATATACCACATGCATGCAACATACATATATACAACATATATACTACATGCATGCATACTACATGCATGCAACATACATATATACTACATGCAACATGCATACTACATACTGTATATACTACATGCATGCAACATACATACTACATATATGCCACATGCATGCAACATGCATACTACATAAAGTGCCTACAAGTAGTATTCAACCCCCTGCAGATTTAGCAGGTTTACACATTCAGAATTAACTTGGCATTGTGACATTTGGACTGTAGATCAGGCTGGAAGTGTGAAATGCACTGCAGCAAAAAAGAATGTTATTTCTTTTATTATTTTTTTTTTAAATTGTGAAAAGTTTATTCAGAGGGTCATTTATTATTCAACCCCTCAAACCACAAGAATTCTGTTTGGTTCCCCTAAAGTATTAAGAAGTATTTCAGGCACAAAGAACAATGAGCTTCACATGTTTGGATTAATTATCTCTTTTTCCAGCCTTTTCTGACTAATTAAGACCCTCCCCAAACTTGCGAACAGCACTCATACTTGGTCAACATGGGAAAGACAAAGGAGCATTCCAAGGCCATCAGAGACAAGATCGTGAAGGGTCACAAGGCTGGCAAGGGGTACAAAACCCTTTCCAAGGAGTTGGGCCTACCTGTCTCCACTGTTGGGAGCATCATCCGGAAGTGGAAGGCTTATGGAACTACTGTTAGCCTTCCACGGCCTGGACAGCCTTTGAAAGTTTCCACCCGTGCCGAGGCCAGGCTTGTCCGAAGAGTCAAGGCTAACCCAAGGACAACAAGGAAGGAGCTCCGGGAAGATCTCATGGCAGTGGGGACATTGGTTTCAGTCAATACCATAAGTAACGTACTCCACCGCAATGGTCTCCGTTCCAGACGAGCCCGTAATGTACCTTTACTTTCAAAGCGTCATGTCAAGGCTCGTCTACAGTTTGCTCATGATCACTTGGAGGACTCTGAGACAGACTGGTTCAAGGTTCTCTGGTCTGATGAGACCAAGATCGAGATCTTTGGTGCCAACCACACACGTGACGTTTGGAGACTGGATGGCACTGCATACGACCCCAAGAATACCATCCCTACAGTCAAGCATGGTGGTGGCAGCATCATGCTGTGGGGCTGTTTCTCAGCCAAGGGGCCTGGCCATCTTGTCCGCATCCATGGGAAGATGGATAGCACGGCCTACCTGGAGATTTTGGCCAAGAACCTCCGCACCTCCATCATGGATCTTAAGATGGGTCGTCATTTTATCTTCCAACAAGACAACGACCCAAAGCACACAGCCAAGAAAACCAAGGCCTGGTTCCAGAGGGAAAAAATCAAGGTGTTGCAGTGGCCTAGTCAGTCTCCTGACCTTAACCCAATTGAAAACTTGTGGAAGGAGCTCAAGATTAAAGTCCACATGAGACACCCAAAGAACCTAGATAACTTGGAGAAGATCTGCATGGAGGAGTGGGCCAAGATAACTCCAGAGACCTGTGCCAGCCTGATCAGGTCTTATAAAAGACGATTATTAGCTGTAATTGCAAACAAGGGTTATTCCACAAAATATTAAACCTAGGGGTTGAATAATAATTGACCCACACTTTTATATTGAAAATTTATTAAAATTTAACTGAGCAACATAACTTGTTGGTTTGTAAGATTTATGCATCTGTTAATAAATCCTGCTTTTGTTTGAAGTTTGCAGACTCTAACTTATTTGCATCTTATCAAACCTGCTAAATCTGCAGGGGGTTGAATACTACTTGTAGGCACTGTATATACCACATATATACTACATGCATACTACATATATATACCACATGCATGCAACATACATATATACTACATGCATGCAACATGCATACCACATATATACTACATGCATGCAGCATACATATATACTACATGCATGCAGCATACATATATACTACATATATACTACATGCATGCAACATACATATATACTACATATATACTACATGCATGCAACATACATATATACTACATGCATGCAACATGCATTCTACATATATACCACATGCATACTACATATATACCACATGCATGCAACATACATATATACAACATATATACTACATGCATGCAACATACATATACACAACATATATACTACATGCATGCAACATGCATACTACATATATACCACATATACTACATGCATGCAACATACATACTACATATATACCACATGCATGCAACATGCATACTACATATATACCACATGCATGCAACATGCATACTACATATATACCACATGCATGCAACATGCATACTACATATATACCACATGCATACTACATATATACCACATGCATGCAACATGCATACTACATATATACCACATGCATGCAACATGCATACTACATATATACTACATATATGCTACATGCATGCAACATACATATATACTACATACAATACATTCATACAATACATACATATAGACATACAGTACATATAACAGAGTACATACTCACCATCACTTGTCACTTTGATCCCCGAAGCCAGTGTCATCTGTGGAATAAATATTAAAATAACAAACCACCAATATACTTACCCCTGATCCGCAAAAGTCCACGAGTGTCCCACGACGATCTTGCGTGGAGAACAGCAGCATCAGCTGATGCTACCGTTCTCTACGGGCTCCAGGAATCCAATGACGGGAGGTAGGTATCCTTCCGCACTGTATTCCTCCGCCACTGTAAAAAAAAGTCCCTAGTCTCACTTTATAGCATTGCTGTGTGAGAAATTTCCCATGCAGCTTTTGCCATAAAGTGAGACTAGGGACTTTTTTTTTACAGTGGCGGAGGAATACAGTGCGGAAGGATACCTACCTCCCGTCATTGGATTCCTGGAGCCCGTAGAGAACGGTAGCATCAGCTGATGCTGCTGTTCTCCACGCAAGATCGTCGTGGGACACTCGTGGATTTCTGCGGATCAGGGGTAAGTTTATTGGTGGTTTGTTATATTAATATTTATTCCACAGATGACACTGGCTTCAGGGATCAAAGTGACAAGTGATGGTGAGTATGTACTCTGTTATATGTACTGTATGTCTATATGTATGTATTGTATGAATGTATTGTATGTAGTATATATGTATGTTGCATGCATGTGGTATATATGTAGTATGCATGTTGCATGCATGTGGTATATATGTAGTATGTATGTTGCATGTAGTATATATGTAGTATATATGTATGTTGCATGCATGTAGTATATATGTAGTATGCATGTAGTATATATGTTGTATATATGTATGTTGCATGCATGTGGTATATATGTAGTATGCATGTACAGTCATGGCCAAAAGTTTGGAGAATGACACAAATATTAATTTTTACAAAGTCTACTGCTTCATTTTTTCTAATGGCAATTTGCATATACTCCAGAATGTTATAAAGAGTGATCAGCTTAACAGCAATTACTTGCAAAGTCAATATTTGCCTAGAAAATGAACTTTATCCCCCAAAACACATTTCAACATCATTGCAGCCCTGCCTTAAAAGGACCAGCTAACATCGTTTCAGTGATTGCTCCATTAACACAGGTGTGGGTGTTGATGAGGACAGGGCTGGAGATCAATCTGTCATGATTAAGTAAGAATGACACCACTGGACACTTTAAAAGGAGGCTGGTGCTTGGCATCATTGTTTCTCTTCTGTTAACCATGGTTATCTCTAAAGAAACACGTGCAGTCATCATTGCACTGCACAAAAATGGCCTAACAGGGAAGAGTATTGCAGCTAGAAAGATTGTACCTCAGTCAACAATCTATCGCATCATCAAGAACTTCAAGGAGAGAGGTTCCCTTGTTGCCAAAAAGGCTCCAGGGCGCCCAAGAAAGACCAGCAAGCGCCAGGACCGTCTCTTAAAAGTGTTTCAGCTGTGGGATCGGGCTACCAGCAGTGCAGAGCTTGCTCAGGAATGGCAGCAGGCAGGTGTGAGTGCATCTGCACGCACTGTGAGGCGGAGACTCTTGGAGCAAGGCCTGGTCTCAAGGAGGGCAGCAAAGAAGCCACTTCTCTCCAGGAAAAACATCATGGACAGACTGATATTCTGCAAGAGGTACAGGAAGTGGACTGCTGAGGACTGGGGTAAAGTCATTTTCTCTGATGAATCCCCTTTTCGATTGTTTGGGACATCTGGAAAAAGGCTTATTCGGAGAAGACCAGGTGAGCGCTACCACCAGTCTTGTCTCATGCCAACTGTCAAGCATCCTGAAACCATTCATGTGTGGGGTGGCTTCTCAGCCAAGGGAATGGGCTCTCTCTCAGTCTTGCCTAAAAACACAGCCATGAATAAAGAATGGTACCAGAATGTCCTCCAAGACCAACTTCTCCCAACCGTCCAAGAGCAGTTTGGCGATCAACAATGCCTTTTTCAACATGATGGAGCACCTTGCCATAAAGCAAAGGTGATAACTAAATGGCTCAGGGAACAAAACAGAGATTTTGGGACCATGGCCTGGAAACTCCCCAGATCTTAATCCCATTGAGAACTTGTGGTCAATCATCAAGAGACGGGTGGACAAACAAAAACCTTCAAATTCAGACAAAATAAAAGCATTGATTTTGCAAGAATGGACTGCTATCAGTCAGGATTTGATCCAGAAGTTGATTGAGAGCATGCCAGGGAGAATTGCTGAGGTCCTGAAGAAGGGTCAACACTAGAGTTGAGCGAAACGGGTCGAAAAATTTCAAAAGTCGCCGACTTTTGGCAAAGTCGGGTTTCATGAAACGAAACCCGACCCTAGGATGAGGTCGGCCACGAGGTCGGCGACTTACGCGCCAAAGTCGCGTTTCAAAAGTTTGTTTTGCGCTCTTTTTCAGCCAATCAGGATCCACGGACACTCTGGGCAACGTGATGACATAGGCAGGGGTCACCACCATCTTTCAGAAGGGCATGCAAGTGATTGGCTTGCTTTGGTGGGCGTCACAGGGGTTATAAAAGGGCGTGCACGCCGACCGCCATCTTACTTCTGCCGATCTTAGCATAGGGAGAGGTTGCTGCTGCTGATTCTGTAGGGAGAGCGTTAGGCAGGGAAGAAGAAAAAAAAACTGCTTCTGCTGCTAGCGATTTTGCCTGTACAACACACCAGTCACTGTGTGTGCAGTGCAAGGGGAGGCTATATTGTGGTGGATCAGCGGTGTTGGTTGTTAGGCTGCCTTCTAAGGCTTCCTGACAGCTGCATTGCTGTTTACCCACTGCTCTGCAAACTGCTTTTTTAAAAGCAATCCCAATTTTTTTTTTTTTGTCCTGCTGAGGTACTGAGCGTGCATTTTTTCACACCATACAGCGGTGTACGCTCCTCACACAGTACCGTGTAACGGCTGTTATCACAGCCACAGTGAAGCTGTGTGTCACTCTGTGAGAATAAGTCGAGGACATGTTCCGTTCTTACAGACCTGCACCTACTAGTTTTGTCTAGCTTTCAAACAGTTAAATATATTTGCTGTTTGATCACATTCAAAACTATAGAGAGACAGCGTGTGTCAGTCCGTATACTTAAAAAACACGGAGCTTGACAATTTTACGTACACCGGACAGCCGTGTACGTGCACGCTCCTCTCAGTACCGTGTAACGGCTGTTATCACGGCCACAGTGAAGCTATCTGTGTGTCACTGTGGAAGGATAAGTGGAGGACTTGTTCCGTTCTTACAGACCTACACTCTAGGGAGATTCCTATTCTGCCCAATTCTACATACACCTTGTAGTTTGTGATACACTAGCCGATTTCTGCCTGTGACATAGCGCTCTGATATTCAGTGGGCCTCACACAATCCAAAAGTGTCCAGTGTCCACTAGTGTGTGCAGAAATTCAAAATCTCCCTTATCCTGTAGTCACTTTTTTCACACCTGTGCCATCGAGCCTGTGACATAGCGCTCTGATATTCAGTGGGCCTCACACAATCCATAAGTGTCCAGTGTCCACAAGTGTCCAGTGTCCACAAGTGTGTGCAGAAATTCAAAATCTCCCCTGTCCTATAGACACCTTGTGCCTTGTTTTACATTACTATATAGTTTGTTGGATTTTGTCTACATTTCTACAAAAAATGAGGAAGGCTGGTGGAAGAGGCCGTGGAATTGGGCGGGGGTTGGCAGCTGGTAATGTTGGTGTTGGTGGTGGATCTGATGGTAGTGGCAAGAGCAAAATAGGACCGAATGCAGGAGGTGTTGAGCCTGCGTCATCATCTGCCGCCATAAGGCTTCGAAGGCTTAGTTTTCTAGGAGTTGGCAAACCGCTTTTAAAGCCAGAGCATCAGGAAAAAAGTTTTGTCTTACATTGCTGACTCAGCCGCCAGCTCTATCGCCTCCTCTTCTGAAGTTGTAAAAAGTAAAAGCACTGAGTCGTCATTGGAGGCTCATGTTCATGAACCACACCTTTCCTTGTGTCCTTCACCCCAACCAAGATTGAAGAATGATGCAGGCCATACTACTGATTACTCCATGGAGCTGTTTTCACATACCATGCCTGGATTATCAAGTGAAATGGTGAATTACCCAGGCCAAGATGAATTTGACATGGAGTGCACTGATGCACAGCCGCTGATAGATGATTCTGCTGGTACGTTCACTCAGAGCACTACATTGTCCTCGCAGTGTACAGAGCCAGATTCTGACCCTGATGAGACTCAGGTGCCCCTTCCCACACACTATACCACCATACACGGTGACACAGAGGAAGGTGCACATGACATTGAAGAGGAGGTGATGGACGACCCAGTTGTTGACCCAGATTGGCATCCATTGGGGGAAGAGGGTGCTGCTTCCAATAGCTCAGATGAGGAGCATCCACAGCAGACATCGACATCGCAACAGCTGTTATCTGGCAGGCCCGGAGCACTCCAAAGACAGGTTCCAAACATCAAAAGAGTTGCTGGATAGCTTGTCCAGAGGGTCAAAAGATCACAGCGTGCTAGGCCGCAAAATGTCTGCCAAAGTAGGAAGAGTGCAGTGTGGCACTTTTTTGAACAAAATCCTCACGATCAGGCCAAGGTTATCTGTAAGAAGTGCGCAAAGACCTTTAGCCGAGGGAAAAATCTGAAAAATTTGAATACCAGTTGCATGCTTAGACATTTAACCACCATGCACTTGCAAGCGTGGACACAACACCAAACCTCAAGTGCCACATGTGCAACTGATCACAAAGAAGGTAGTCAGCAACGCTACATTGTTTCCCCCACTGTAAGCCCACCGGTTAGCACAGCAGCAAATGTTGAGGTGTCGTTGCAAGGCCACAGCAGTCAGGGAATCCCACTGTTATATCAACAAAATACTGAATCTAGGCCATCAGAAAGAACACCAACTCCATCACCATCATCAACCCTCTCTCAGTCCGCCCTGTCCACCGCTACTTCCACCATATGCAGCTCTCAAGTCCAGCTCACCCTCCCAGACACTATGAGTAGGTCAAGAAAGTACTCAGTCTCTCATCCGCGTACACTGGGTTTGAACGCCCACATTGCCAAACTAATCTCGTTTGAGATGATGCCCTATCGGTTGGTGGAAAGCGCAGCTTTCCGCGAACTCATGGCCTATGCAGTACCACGCTATGACCTACCCAGTCGCCACTTCTTCTCTCGCAAAGCCATCCCAGCCCTCCACCATCATGTAAAAGATCGCATTGTCCATGCACTCAAGCAGTCAGTGAGTGGAAAGGTGCACCTCACAACTGATGCATGGTCCAGTCGGCATGGCCAGGGCCGTTACGTGTCCATCACTGCGCACTGGGTTAATGTGGTGGATGCAGGGTCCACAGGGGACAGCGGTGGTGGGACAGTGCTGCCTAGCCCACGGTATAGGAAACAGTTGGCTGTAGGCGTTCGACCCTCCTCCTCCTCCAGGAGCGAAAGCTCGTCCACAGAGCGCAGTCGTACGAGCACTCCATCTGCAGCTGCCACTGTTGCACACGAGGTGTCCCCCTATCGAGCAGCTAGTGGAAAGCGTCAGCAGGCTGTGTTGCAGATGATGTGTTTGGGCGACAGACACACCGCCGAGGTGCTGGCCGAGTACTTGAAGCGACAAACTGAGTCATGGCTGGGCAGTGTACATCTTGAGGCAGGCAAGGTAGTTAGTGATAACGGCCGTAATTTTGTGGCAGCCATAGCCCTTTCAAAACTCAGCCACATACCTTTCTTGGCTCACACCTTGAACCTGGTGGTGCAGTGCTTCCTCAAAAATTATCCGGAGTTAACAGCCCTGCTCCAGAAGGTGCGAAGACTGTGCGCGCACATCCACCGGTCGCCTGTACACTCCGTTCGTATGCAGAAGCTGCAGCGATTGCTCCACCTTCCCAACCACCGCCTCATTATCGACATTGCAACAAGGTGGAACTCCACCCTGCACATGGTGGAGCGGCTGTGCGAGCAGAGGCAGGCCATAATGCATTTGTGGGAGGATACACGGCCAGGCACTTTGAGAGCAGACATGGAGTTGACAGGTGTGCAGTGGTCGAAGCTGAAAGACCTCTGTAAAGTCCTTCAGTGTTTTGAGGAATGCACACGGCTGGTAAGCGCAGACGACGCCATCCTAAGCATGAGCATCCCACTTATGCGTCTGCTCATGCAAACTTTGACGCACCTTAAGGAGCAGGCGTCTGCAGCCAATGTTGATGAGGAGGAAGAGGAGGAGGGAATCCTTGATGACATTCAGCCATTGTCTGCTCAGGGACCTCTCCTGGACGAGGTGGAGGAAGAAGAGGAGGAGGAGGATGATGATGGGGATGATTACTTAGGGGAGGAGGATGCATCTCGTGGGGCAAGTGAAAATGTTGGCGTGGCAAGGTCTGGTACAGGGTTTGTGCGTGACAGGAGGGATGTGGATTTGCCAGAAAGTGCTCCTCCAACCAGCACTCGCAGTGCATCATTGACACCGGGAACATTGGCCCACATGTCAGATTATGCCTTGCAGATCCTAAAAAGGGACCCCCGCATTGCCAAAATGATGAACGATGACGACTACTGGTTGGCCAGCATCCTGGATCCACGCTATAAAGGCAAATTACAAAACATCATGCCACAGGAGAACCTTGACCTAATATTGGCTAATAAACAAGCAACTCTGGTAAATCGGTTGCTTGAGGCATTCCCAGCACACAGCAGCAGTGATGTTTCTCACACGAGCCGTACGGGCCGGGGGCAGCTTGGCAGAGGTGTTCATGGTGCACACAGCAGAAGTGGCGTTGGAGACAGGGGTTTCATGACAATGTTGTGGACTGATTTTTCAAGTACCGCTCACACAACTGGTAATACTGCATTGATGGAAAGTGACAGGAGACAGCAGTTGTCAACTATGGTTACAAACTACTTTTCCTCCCATATCGATGTTCTCCCACACAGGTCATTCCCCTTTGACTATTGGGCCACTAAACTGGACACCTGGCCTGAATTGGCACAATATGCCTTACAGGAGCTCGCTTGCCCAGCTGCAAGTGTGCTATCGGAAAGAGTCTTCAGAGCAGCTGGATCAATCCTGACAGAAAAAAGGACCCGTCTGTCAACCCAAAATGTGGATGATCTACCCTTCATTAAAATGAACTATGCATGGGTTTCCAAGGATTTTGTTCCACCTTCCCCTGATGACACATAGGGTGACAGAAAAATGGCTTGCTTTGGTCCACCTCTTCCTGGGACTTGACCTATTTCGCCTTTTGCATCAGCTGAATTTCCAACATCAACATATGCCACTTTCTAAAACTCCCCAACTGTCCTGCCTCCCCCCCCCATGGCCGGGGTCACCACCTAGCGCATGACACCGTGCGAGTGCCGTTGCTCTGGACAGGTGGGTAGGCCGACTCTTGGGCGCGGGCACTGGCACAGGGTCCCTCATAGTGCAATCAAGTGTCTCTGACGGTGGTGGTGCACACCCGCCGTCAGACACACCGCCGTACTATGAGGGGCCCAGTGCCAGTACCGACGTCCACGAGTGGGCCCCCCTTGCTTGGGCAGTGCCCCAGCATTTGCAATCTTTACCTCTCCCTGCTCCTCCGCTGTGTAGTCTGGGTGGTCAAATCCATACTGTGCCTGACACCGTCTGAGCCTGCCTCCTGATGTATAGACATATATTTTGAATGTGTACGCTATCCATACATGTTATCCGGGGATACGGTACCCTTTCTCACCTTTGTGCAATCACGTGCAATCCATACTGGGCCTAACACCGTGTGAGCCTGCCTCCTGATGTATAGACATATATTTTGAATGTGTACGCTATCCATACATGTTATCCGGGGATACGGTACCCTTTCTCACCTTTGTTCAATCACGTGTAATCCATACTGGGCGTGAGAACGGCTGGCGAGCTGTTAAGCAAGCTACAGCACCTGTGGTTTGCACACGTAAGTTTTTCATTTTTTCAGGAATGATGGTTAGGCCTAATTCCGGAACTGCGGTTGACCTGCACTTACTGGGAAATCATCGTTCGCGGGTAATAATTGTAATCAGTGATCCCCATCACTAACGTTGTTCAGCGGGTTTATCTGCACCTGTAAGCGACAAACGCTGGCCTTTTCAGTGTAGCGCACATGCAGCCACGGACATGTAAGGGCATGACACACCAGTTATTGGCCAATCTCATGTGCCAGAGCCTCACGTGTCCCTCTAGTAAGCCGGACTCGGACCGCGGGGCATGACGGAGTCTCGTTCGTTAACGGAATTAAGCTTGCAATGTGTGCATCTTTTCTGTAGCTGGCATGGTTGAGGTTTCCCAGGTGGAGTCGAATTTAACCTTAGGCTCCACTCCTGGTGGTGCCCTTCTGGACATTCCTTTAAGGTTCAGCTTTGCAACCATACTGCCCACGTAAAACAAACACTTTGCCTTCATGAACGCTGTTTGGAGGGTCATGACTCGTGGGAATAACGCCGCCCAATCAGTTAACCTGCTAGAGAGATCCTTCGTTGCTCCCAAGCATGACATCACACTCCCTAGGAGGAAGGTAATGCCACTGTGGCGACCGTACTCCTGGGGGCGACACAAGTGCACTGATGCCCAGCCACTGCTCGATGAATCTGCTGGTACATTGACCCAGACCACTACATTCCCCTCGCACGCTACACGGCCTGAATCTGTCCCTGATGAAACTCAGGTTACCCTTCCCATATACAGTTCCATCTTACACGGTGACAAAGAGGAAGCTGCAGATGAAAGTGCAGGTTCGGCCCACCCGCCATCAGACACACCACCGTACTATCAGGGGCCCTGTGCCAGTGCCGTCGCCAACGAGTGGGCCCCCCTGCTTGCTCAGGATCACAGCACTTGCAAGGTTGAAATACTGTCCAGTGAGATGGAAGATGGGGACGACGAGGAGTCCAGACTAGTACAGGGATTCCCTAGCGAGGAGACTTATTTGATTGTTTTCAATTTTTGGGGAGCACTATACTCTGGAGAATGATAGATGGGGCCCACCATACACTGGAACATTCCAAAGGTGGACATCAGACACTGGAGCAGCATTTACAGGGCCCATTATACACTAGAGCATTAGAAATGGGGCCCATTATGTTTGGAGCATTATTTGGGCCCATAAGACAGTGGAGCTTCATCCATGGGGACCAACATATACTGTAGCATTATGTGGAGCTCATCATATACTGTTTCAAACATTATATGGGACCAATGATTCTGTATGGAGAAATAGATGGGCCTCGTCATGAGATGTAAAAAGTGAAGTATTTTTCATTGTACTATACCGCTATTTCTCTGCCGTATCGGAGCATGATGAGTTGTGGTATGTGTTAAAGGGGCGCTCTTTCGCCCAGGACACATGAAAACCTGGAGCCAGCCCTACCCCCCCACAACTTTAGCCAAATAACCCCCATTTTTCAGTGCGTAACTTGTATTATGAAGTTAATTAAGGTTGACAAGCTTAAGTAAGAAGAATTGATGCTTTTGGCATTCAAATGGGCCCTGTAGGTGTGTTTCCTGTCCTCCTCTCACTGCCGACTTTTATTCCCCATTGACTTACATTGGGTTTCGTGTTTCGGGACGACCCCGCCTTTTCCCTATAATCGGCCGATCTTGCTCAACCCGACTTTTGGAAAAGTCGGGTTTCACGAAACGAAACTCGACCCTAAAAAAACAAAAGTCGCTCAACTCTAGTCAACACTGCAAATATTGACTTGCTGCATTAACTCATTCTAACTGTCAATATAACCTTTTGTTACTCATAATATGATTTCAATTATATTTCTGTATGTGATGAAAACATCTGACAAACACACATAAAAACCAGAGGCCAGCAGATCATGTGAAAATATAATATTTGTGTCATTCTCAAAACATTTGGCCATGACTGTAGTATATATGTGGTATACTACATGCATGCAACATGCATACTACATATATATGTGTAGTATATATGTTGCATGTAGTATATATGTATGTTGCATGCATGTAGTATGCATGTTGCATGCATGTGGTATATATGTAGTATGTATGTATGTTGCATGCAGTATATATGTAGTGTGTATGTTGCATGTAGTATAGATGTTGTATATATGTATGTTGCATGCATGTAGTATATATGTATGTTGCATGCATGTGGTATATATGTAGTATGTATGTTGCATATACAGTGGGGCAAAAAAGTATTTAGTCAGTCAGCAATAGTGCAAGTTCCACCACTTAAAAAGATGAGAGGCGTCTGTAATTTACATCATAGGTAGACCTCAACTATGGGAGACAAACTGAGAAAAAAAAAAATCCAGAAAATCACATTGTCTTTTTTTTTCCTTTTATTTGCATATTATGGTGGAAAATAAGTATTTGGTCAGAAACAAAATTTCATCTCAATACTTTGTGATATATCCTTTGTTGGCAATGACAGAGGTCAAACGTTTTCTGTAAGTCTTCACAAGGTTGCCACACACTGTTGTTGGTATGTTGGCCCATTCCTCCATGCAGATCTCCTCTAGAGCAGTGATGTTTTTGGCTTTTCGCTTGGCAACACGGACTTTCAACTCCCTCCAAAGGTTTTCTATAGGGTTGAGATCTGGAGACTGGCTAGGCCACTCCAGGACCTTGAAATGCTTCTTACGAAGCCACTCCTTCGTTGCCCTGGCGGTGTGCTTTGGATCATTGTCATGTTCATAGACCCAGCCACGTTTCATCATCAATGCCCTTGCTGATGGAAGGAGGTTTGCACTCAAAATCTCACGATACATGGCCCCATTCATTCTTTCATGTACCCGGATCAGTCGTCCTGGCCCCTTTGCAGAGAAACAGCCCCAAAGCATGATGTTTCCACCACCATGCTTTACAGTAGGTATGGTGTTTGATGGATGCAACTCAGTATTCTTTTTCCTCCAAACACGACAAGTTGTGTTTCTACCAAACAGTTCCAGTTTGGTTTCATCAGACCATAGGACATTCCCCCAAAACTCCTCTGGATCATCCAAATGCTCTCTAGCAAACTTCAGACGGGCCGGGACATGTACAGGCTTAAGCAGTGGGACACGTCTGGCACTGCAGGATCTGAGTCCATGGTGGCGTAGTGTGTTACTTATGGTAGGCCTTGTTACATTGGTCCCAGCTCTCTGCAGTTCATTCACTAGGTCCCCCCGCGTGGTTCTGGGATTTTTGCTCACCGTTCTTGTGATCATTCTGACCCCACGGGGTGGGATTTTGCGTGGAGCACCAGATCGAGGGAGATTATCAGTGGTCTTGTATGTCTTCCATTTTCTAATTATTGCTCCCACAGTTGATTTCTTCACTCCAAGCTGGTTGGCTATTGCAGATTCAGTCTTCCCAGCCTGGTGCAGGGCTACAATTTTGTTTCTGGTGTCCTTTGACAGCTCTTTGGTCTTCACCATAGTGGAGTTTGGAGTCAGACTGTTTGAGGGTGTGCACAGGTGTCTTTTTATACTGATAACAAGTTTAAACAGGTGCCATTACTACAGGTAATGAGTGGAGGAAAGAGGAGACTCTTAAAGAAGAAGTTACAGGTCTGTGAGAGCCAGAAATCTTGATTGCTTGTTTCTGACCAAATACTTATTTTCCACCATAATATGCAAATAAAATGAAAAAAAAACAGAGAATGTGATTTTCTGGATTTTTTTTTCTCAGTTTGTCTCCCATAGTTGAGGTCTACCTATGATGTAAATTACAGACGCCTCTCATCTTTTTAAGTGGTGGAACTTGCACTATTGCTGACTGACTAAATACTTTTTTGCCCCACTGTAGTATATATGTAGTATGCATGTTGTACAGTTGTGGCCAAAAGTATTGACACCCCTGCAATTTTGTCAGATGATACTCAGTTTCTTCCTGAAAATGATTGCAAACACAAATTCTTTGGTATTATTATCTTCATTTAATTTGTCTTAAATTAAAAAACACAAAAGAGAATGAAGCAAAAAGCAAAACATTGATCATTTCACACAAAACTCCAAAAATGGGCCAGACAAAATTATTGGCACCCTCAGCCTAATACTTGGTTGCACAACCTTTAGCCAAAATAACTGCGACCTACCGCTTCTGGTAACCATCAATGAGTTTCTTAAAATGCTCTGCTGGAATTTTAGACCACTCTTCTTTGGCAAACTGCTCCAGGTCCCTGATATTTGAAGGGTGCCTTCTCCAAACTGCCATTTTTAGATCTCTCCACAGGTGTTCTATGGGATTCAGGTCTGGACTCAATGCTGGCCACCTTAGAAGTCTCCAGTGCTTTCTCTCAAACCATTTTCTAGTGTTTTTTGAAGTGTGTTTTGGGTCATTGTCCTGTTGGAAGACCCATGACCTCTGAGGGAGACCCAGCTTTCTCACACTGGGCCCTACATTATGCTGCAAAATTTGTTGGTAGTCTTCAGACTTCATAATGCCATGTACACGGTCAAGCAGTCCAGTGCCAGAGGCAGCAAAGCAACCCAAAAACATCAGAGAACCTCAGCCATGTTTGACTGTAGGGACCGTGTTTTTTTTCTTTGAATGCCTCTTTTTTTCTCCTGTAAACTCTATGTTGATGCCTTTGCCCAAAAAGCTCTACTTTTGTCTCATCTGACCAGAGAACATTCTTCCAAAACGTTTTAGGCTTTTCAGGTAAGTTTTGGCAAACTCCAGCCTAGCTTTTTTATGTCTCGGGGTAAGAAGTGGGGTCTTCCTGGGTCTCCTACCATACAGTTCCTTTTCATTCAGACGCCGACGGATAGTACGGGTTGACACTGTTGTACCCTCGGACTGCAGGGCAGCTTGAACTTGTTTGGATGTTAGTCGAGGTTCTTTATCCAACATCCGCAGAATCTTGCGTTGAAATCTCTTGTCAATTTTTCTTTTCCGTCCACATCTAGGGAGGTTAGCCACAGTGCCATGGGCTTTAAACTTCCTGATGACACTGCGCACGGTAGACACAGGAACATTCAGGTCTTTGGAGATGGACTTGTAGCCTTGAGATTGCTCATGCTTCCTCACAATTTGGTTTCTCAAGTCCTCAGACAGTTCTTTGGTCTTCTTTCTTTTCTCCGTGCTCAATGTGGTACACACAAGGACACAGGACAGAGGTTGAGTCAACTTTAATCCATGTCAACTGGCTGCAAGTGTGATTTAGTTATTGCCAACACCTGTTAGGTGCCACAGGTAAGTTACAGGTGCTGATAATTACACAAATTAGAGAAGCATCACATGATTTTTCGAACAGTGCCAATACTTTTGTCCACCCTCTTTTTTATGTTTGGTGTGGAATTATATCCAATTTAGCTTTAAGACAATTCGTTTTGTGTTTTTTCATTTAAGACAAATTAAATGAAGATAATAATACCAAAGAATTTGTGTTTGCAATCATTTTCAGGAAGAAACTGAGTATTATCTGACAAAATTGCAGGGGTATCAATACTTTTGGCCACAACTGTATATATGTAGTATACCGAGGAAGCGGTCCTGCATACCGCGAAATGCGCGTAGGGGTACACAAGTTGGCGCCTGTCACACATCTGGACATGATGGGTATGTTTATCTAGCTTATTTAAGCATACTTTGTCTTTTCCCACATTTTTCTACTTACATGCCACATTATTTCCTATTATATGCTATGTAGTTGAGCCTTGCACAGATCCAGTGGTGGAATATGTTAGCTTGTTTACGTCTAGTGCAGTTATTATTGGTATCACCAGTACTATTCATCTGGGCTACACGCATGATATAATATTGCCCAAGGGAAATTTTATATTGGTGACCTTTGCATTAATATATCCCACTATATACCTTTTTGGCTGGTAGAATAACTACATTTCACTGTTCAATCATTTTACATCATTAATTTTTTGTGGTATTGACTTCGGATATCCATTCCCATCACAGGCTGCCCACTTGTTTGTTTTTCTAGTATCGGGCCTTATGTGATTACCCATTTTATTGGATTTTTGTAATATCCTGTATCTCTGATATGTGTCCCTCCTTTTGACAAATAAATTTATATATGTTTTGCAATGGAAATGGATTCTATGTCCTCCTTTTTCTCATATGTAGTATATATGTGTGTTGCATGCATGTAGTATACACTCACTGGCCACTTTATTAGGTACACCTGTCCAACTGTGTGTTAAGACTTAATTTCTAATCAGCCAATCACATGGCGGCAACTCAGTGCATTTAGGCATGTAGACATGGTCAAGACAATCTCCTGCAGTTCAAACCGAGCATCAGTATGGGGAAGAAAGGTGATTTGAGTGCCTTTGAACGTGGCATGATTGTTGGTGCCAGAAGGGCTGGTCTGAGTATTTCAGAAACTGCTGATCTACTGGGATTTTCACGCACAACCATCTCTAGGGTTTACAGAGAATGGTCCGAAAAAGAAAAAAAATCCAGTGAGCGGCAGTTCTGTGGCCGGAAATGCCTTGTTGATGCCAGAGGTCAGAGGAGAATGGGCATACTGGTTCGAGCTGATAGAAAGGCAACAGTGACTCAAATTGCCACCCGTTACAACCAAGGTAGGCAGAAGAGCATCTCTGAACGCACAGTGCGTCGAACTTTGAGGCAGATGGGCTACAGCAGCAGAAGACCACACTGGGTACCACTCCTCTCAGCTAAGAACAGGAAACTGAGGCTACAATTTGCACAAGCTCATCGAAATTGGACAGTAGAAGATTGGAAAAACGTTGCCTGGTCTGATGAGTCTCGATTTCTGCTGCGACATTCGGATGGTAGGGTCAGAATTTGGCGTAAACAACATGAAAGCATGGATCCATCCTGCCTTGTATCAACGGTTCAGGCTGGTGGTGGTGGTGTCATGGTGTGGGGAATTTTTTCTGGGCACTCTTTGGGCCCCTTGGTACCAATTGAGCATCGTTGCAACGCCACAGCCTACCTGAGTATTGTTGCTGACCATGTCCATCCCTTTATGACCACAATGTACCCAACATCTGATGGCTACTTTCAGCAGGATAATGCGCCATGTCATAAAGCTCGAATCATCTCAGATTGGTTTCTTGAACATGACAATGAGTTCACTGTACTCAAATGGCCTCCTCAGTCACCAGATCTCAATCCAATAGAGCATCTTTGGGATGTGGTGGAACGGGAGATTCGCATCAGGGATGTGCAGCCGACAAATCTGCGCCAACTGTGTGATGCCATCATGTCAATATGGTCCAAAATCTCTGAGGAATGCTTCCAGCACCTTGTTGAATCTCTGCCACGAAGAATTGAGGCAGTTCTGAAGGCAAAAGGGGGTCCAACCCGTTACTAGCATGGTGTACCTAATAAAGTGGCCAGTGAGTGTATATGTGGAATATATGTAGTATGTTTGTAGTATGCATGTGGTATATATTTAGTATATATGTATGTTGCATGCATGTAGTATATATGTAGTATGCATGTAGTGTATATATGTGGTATATATGTGGCATGCATGTAGTATATATGTAGTATGCATGTTGCATGCATGTAGTATATATGTAGTATGTATGTTGCATGTAGTATATATGTATGTTGCATGCATGTAGTATATATGTGGTATATATGTAGTATGCATGTATGTAGTATATGTATGTTGCATGCATGTGGTATATATGTGGTATGCATGTTGTATATATGTGGTATATATGTAGTATGTGTGTTGCATGCATGTAGTATATATAGTATATATTTAGTATGCATGTTGCATGCATGTAGTATATATGTAGTATGTATGTTGCATGTAGTATATATATGTTGCATGAATGTAGTATATATGTAGTATGTATGTAGTATGTATGTTGCATGCATGTAGTATACTGTATATGTAGTATGTATGTTGCATGTAGTATATATGTTGTATATATGTAAGTTGCATGCATGTAGTTTATATGTTGTATATATGTATGTTGCATGCATGTAGTATATATGTAGTATATATGTATGTTGCATGCATGTAGTATGTATGTATGTTGCATGCATGTAGTATGCATGTTGCATGCATGTGGTATATATGTAGCATGTATGTAGTATGTATGTATTTATTTTTAATTTTCTTTTAACATTCAACACATTAGCCGGATGATGGGACTACTACTGTCCCATCATTGGCTAATGTGTCAATCACCGTCATGGTAGCAGGCATCGCCCGATGGGACTTGTAGTCCCATCGGTCGATGCCTGCACAGACCCCCGGACAGTCGGCACAGCCCCCCGGCAGGCCGGTACAGACCCCCGCAGCCTGCACAGACCCCCGGACAGTCGGCACAGACCACCGGCAGGCCGGCACAGCCCCCCGGCAGGCCGTTACAGACCCCCGCAGCCTGCACAGACCCCCGGCAGTCCTCACAGACCCCCGGACAGTCGGCACAGACCCCCGGCTGTTGTGAGTTCATTTTCCCCTTCACTACTGAGGCCCGAGGAACTCCCTCTTCTGGTGAAGAAAGGTAGTGAGCCTGATTGTCAAACACCTGGGGCTGATGATGATGACTGGCTGAGTGGAGTTAATGACTGGATATAAGGCTGCCGACGCCCTTCTGGCTTGCGGGTGATTTCTCTGTGGACTTCTAGGAAACCAGTCTGATTCCTGCTCATCTAAAGCTAAGATTTCTGCTTTGCCTTTTTGCATTAGTGTTTTGTTTTCCTTGCTTTTCTGGATTCTGCCATTCCCTGCTGGGATGAGCTGAATCTCCTTTTGCCTGTTGCTCTGTCTTCAGAATATTCCTGAGTACTGACATAGCTTTTTTTGAAGCCTAGCGTCTTCAGGGCCTTTTTTACTGTCAGTTTGTTGGCTCTTATTTTCATAGGGTTTTTCACGGATTGCAGACAGCAGCCTTCCTGTCCTTTCCTATCTAAGCTAGCGTGGGCCCCATCTTTGCTCAGTCTATCTTTCTGTCTGTGTTTTGTTCTTTCTTCACCATCATATGTGGGGGGCTGCCTTTTGCTTTGGGGTCTGCTCTGGGGCAGTTTAGATTTCCCTTTCTGTCTTTAGGCTATGTAGTCCTCCGGCTGTGATCGAGGGGCCTAGGGCATCGTAGGAGCCCCCCACGGCTACTGCTAGTTGTGTTGATAGGTTCAGGGGTCTGCAATCCGATAACTGCCAACTTCTCTGGTTTTCTGGACTTAGCTAGCATTTCTATTTTTGCCTCCTACGGTGACTCAATCATAACACCCGGCAGGCCGGTACAGACCCCCGGAAGGTCCGTACAAGGACAGAAAAGGGTTTTTCTTATTCCGATACCGGAAGTCCCATAGACTTGAATGGGACTTCCGATATCGGAATCGGCGATACCCGATACTTTTTTCGTATCGGGCCGATACCATCCGATCCGATATTTTAGGGTATCCGATGTTATCGCTCAACACTAGTTATTAATGGGGCATACTCAGATTGGGCCAGGGTTACTAGTGGGGTACCACAGGGTTCTGTATTGGGCCCCCTACTATTTAATATATTTATTAATGATCTAGTGGATGGCTTACAGAGTAAAATATCAGTATTTGCAGATGATACAAAACTATGTAAGGTAGTTAACACAAAGGAGGACAGTTTGCAACTACAGACAGATTTGAGTAAATTGGAGAATTGGGCTGAAAAATGGCAAATGAGGTTTAACACAGATAAGTGTAAGGTTATGCACATTGGAAGGAGAAACAGATGCTACAATTACTTACTAAATGGGAAACTGCTGGGGAAATCAGACATGGAAAAAGACAGGCATCTTAGTCAATAAGAAGCTAAATTGGAGTGCCTAGTGTCAGGCAGCTGCCACCAAAGCAAATGGGGTCATGGGATGCATTAGAAGAGGTCTGGGGACACGAGATGAAAACATAATTCTCCCTCTGTACAAATCACTCGTCAGACCACACTTGGAGTATTGTGTGCAATTTTGGACGCCGGTGCTCAAGAAAGACATTACGGAACTTGAAAGAGTTCAAAGGCGGGCTACTAAAATGATAAATGGAGTTGGTTCACTACAATACCCAGAAAGGTTATCAAAATTAGGTCTATTTACTCTTGAAAAGAGAAGACTTAGGGGAGACTTAATATATATGTACAAGTATATCACAGGGCAATACAGAGATCTCTCCAATGAACTGTTTGTACCAAGGACTGTGACAAGAACAAGGGGGCATTCTCTTTGTTTGGAGGAAAGACAATTTCTGCACCAGCATAGAAGAGGGTTCTTCACGGTAAGAGCAGTGAGGCTCTGGAGTTCTCTTCCTGAGGAAGTGGTGATGGCCAACTCACTGAATGAATTTAAGAAAGGAATGGATGCTTTTCTTGTGAGTAACAGTATAGAAGGTTACGAATAACAGAATATTATAGGTAGATGGTTGACCCAGCTTAGGGGAAGGAATTTTTTTCCTATGGAGAAAATTAGCTTCTACTCTGTGGGTTTTTTACCTTCGCCAGGATCAACAATGCAGAACAGCTGCACTAAAAATAGGCTGAACTAGATGGACATAAGGTCTTCCTTCAGCCTTCAAAACTATGTTACTATGTTATGTTAATACCCCCTGCTTTTACCCATGACAAACAGGTGTCAGTCGTGAAGATCTGCGTGATCCCCTTGGTTTATCCCCTAGCAAACTGTCTGAGGGTCTATCTCAGGGAAAACAATGCGATCATCCGAAATTGGACATTTAATTACATCTCTCCTGACCATCAGTTGGCAGGCGCCCCCATATGTATTAGACTGTCGGTCAAACATGTTGGTATCAGCTGACATTAGTCTACTATAATGTGTATGGGGGCTTTACAGAAAAACATCAATTTTCTAAATGTAAATCTTTCCTAATCACTAGATGAAAAGTGACATTTTTTCCTAATGTGAATTCTCTTTTCTTTAGTCATGCAGCAGCAAAAGTAGCATACAGCCATTAACCATTTAGGGTGGATTTTTCTTTAAGTAAAATATAAGGTTTTTTGTTAAATATATTGTTTAGCAAATGTTGCCAATGTTGTTCCCCCATATTACAATCTTTATTAAAAATAAGAAACCTTGCAAAGTTCACACTGGCCACTAAGGCTTTTTTTTTAGACTCAAACTTCCTGTTGTTTCAGAAAATCCACATGTATATTAGCAGCAAAATCAGCAGCAGTATCTAATGAGCGTGTGCAAAAGTCACTGTGATGGGAAGAGGATTAGGATCAGCTATGATGCCACATAATGTTAATGGAGAATCCTGTGCTATCAGATGTGTTTAGATGGGTTACCTGTCAAACATTGCTCCTTCCATTTTGAGCCCTGCCATGCATCCAAACAGTAGTATTCCCCCACATATGGGGTATTGACGTACTCAGGAGAAATTGTACAACAAATTTTTCGGTCCATTTTCTCATGTTACCCTTGTGAAAATTAAAAAGTGGGGCTAAAGTATAATTTTTTGGAATAAAAGTACAATTTTTTTCCTTCCACATTGCATTAATTCCCGTGAAGCACCTGACAGGCTAAAAAATCCTTTTGAATGTGGGTTTGAGGACATTGAAGGGTGAAGTTTTTAGAATGGTGTAACTTTTAGGGATTTTGTATAATGAATGGCCCTATACGACGTCATTGAGATTACCGCAGGTCACTGAGGCTGCGGTGACCTCAGTGAACTCACCGCTAGCACCATGAGAAAAAGTCTGATGGTGCAGCGCTAAGCTCATTGAGTTCACCGCAGTTCACCGTAAGAAATTTCTCATGGTAAACTGCAGTGAACTCACTGATCTCAGTGCTGCACCGTGAGACTTTCAGGGACCCGCTTGCTGCAACTCATGATGCCACCATTCATGCTGAAGAGCACATGTTGCACAGATGGATTACAGGGTGGAATAGAATGGATTCTTTCCACTTCGGAGAGGTGAGGGATATGTATTATTTTTTATTTTTTTATTTTACAGGGGACAAGGGCATCGGGGACTAAGCATTAATGTGAGTATAAGTGTGTTTTTTATGTGTAAAATGTTGTGGACATTTATTTCAAATGAAGGATTTTATTCTGTGAGTTCATTTACAAACTTTTACTATGGGGTTAGTAAAGAGGGAGTCTTATAAATGCCTCTCCATTACTAATCCCTGGACTTGATGTCATCTGACAATACAAAGGTGACATCAACCCCCCAAATCTATTACCCCACTTGCTACCGCACCAGGGCAAGTGGGAAGACCGAGGCTAGGCATCAGATTTGGTATATTTTATGGAAAAGTACACTGAAGTTCATAGCTGAACCCCAGTGAACTTACTTACAGCACAACTCCTGAGCACTTACAGCAGTGCCGTAAGTTCATGGGGGTTCAGCTATGAGCTCAGTGAACTTTCCCACTGGAGCTCAGCGCTAGACACTGACAGGAGTGTATTGCTCCTTTCAGTGTAAGCCAGATGACAGGGAGAGAGGTCACTGAAGTGACTGCTCTCCAAATCATCCAAATCGTCATGGAGCAGTATGGATTAGCTGCACTTTGGACAGGTGAGGGATATGGTTGTTTATTAGTTTTCTTTTTTTACAGGGGACATGGGAATTGGTCGATTGGTGTAAGGTGAGTATTTTTGTTGTTTAATATTTTCATTTTTTTACAGTGGACAGTGGCTTCAATGACATGGGTGTAATGTGAGTATAAAATAGTTTTTTATTTTTATTTAAAATAAAAGGAGTCTGTGACCCCTCTCCATTATTAACTTGTGGGGTTAATGTTATCTGACAATACAAAGGTGACAGCAACCCCACAAATATTAAACCCACTTGCCACCGCCACAGGTCAAGTGGGAAGAGCTGGGCAAAGCACCAGAATATCCATGGCCCCTTACCAGCCTGAGAATTCCAGCTGTCTGCTTTAGCTTGGCAGTTTGTCAAAAATGGGGGGGACTCATAGCATTTTTTAAAATTATTTATTTAAATAATTAAAAAATAGCATGGGGACCCCTCTGTTTTTGATAACCATCCATGATACAGCTGACAGCTGAAACTTGCAGCCTACAGCTGTCAGTTTTGCCATGTTGGTTATCAAAAATAGAAAAGACTCCAAGTCATATTTTTTTTAATTTTATTTATTTGTTCATAGCATCAGCTGTTGCCTTTGTGACCGGCAGTAAATTTTTTATCGCCGGTCATGCTGTCATCTGACAGAGTGGAAACTGCAGCTCTCTGATCGTCAGTAATGATCTTACCACCTATTAGAGACAGTGTTTGCAGATAACAGCGTGGCAAACAACGGAAGTTCGGGCCTCACATTCAACTGAATGGAGTCTGGGTTCGGGGACTGTTCCGGTACCTGAAACAAACTTTTTATTTAAACTTTAGGCCGAACCCACTGAACCCAAACATCCAGGGGTTCACCCATCACGATTCTTGAGCTTTACATGAAGCCAGTGATTATATGCTTGCTGTAAAGACCAGTGAGGTCTAGCAGGAACCAGTGAGAGAGCAAATACACTATATACTGTATATATTTTTTTTTTTTTTAAATCCAGAACAACCTGTTAGGCATTAATCCACTAGAGGGCACTTTGACACAAGCTATTAAAGTGTGTGTTTCTGTGCAACATAATACACAATCTTTGCCTTTCCCTTTCTCAAAAGGCCAATAACTTCCGCTGATTGAGATTTCCCCTGATGCTGCAGATCATTCGTGTAAAGGAGCAAATCTCCTCTATTGCTATTCTAGAAAAGACAGATACCATATGTGGCTGGACTTTATGTGGCCCCTAAGCACCCAATTTGGCATCTCTGATATATTCAGTAGGTTTACCTATCTGTCTGCACTATTTCTACATACAGTCATATGTAAAAGTTTGGGCACCCCTATTAATGTTAACCTTTTTTCTTTATAACAATTTTGGTTTTTGCAACAGCTATTTCAGTTTCATATATCTAATAACTGATGAATTCAGTTATATTTCTGGATTCAAATGAGGTTTATTGTACTAACAGAAAATGTGCACTCTGCATTTAAACAAAATTTGACCGGTGCAAAAGTATGGGCACCCTTATCATTTTCTTGATTTGAACACTCCTAACTACTTTTTACTGCCTTCCTAAAGCACTAAATTGGTTTTGTAACCTCATTGAGCTTTGATCTTCATAGCCAGGTGTATCAAATCATGAGAAAAGGTATTTAAGGTGGCCACTTGCAAGTAGTTCTCCTATTTGATTCTCCTATGAAGAGTGACATCATGGGCTCCTCAAAAAAAAACTCTCAAATGATCTGAAGACAAAGATTATTCAACATAGCTTTTCAGGGGAAGGATACAAAAAGTTGTCTCAGAGATTTAACCTGTCAGTTTCCACTGTGAGGAACATAGTAAGGAAATGGAAGAACACAGGTACAGTTCTTGTTAAGCCCAAAAGTGGCAGGCCAAGAAAAATATCAGAAAGGCAGAGAAGAAGAATGGTGAGAACAGTCAAGGACAATCCACAGACCACCTCCAAAGACCTGCAGCATCATCTTGCTGCAGATGGTGTCACTGTGCATCGGTCAACAATACAGAGCACTTTGCACAAGGAGAAGCTGTATGGGAGAGTGATGCGAAAGAAGCCGTTTCTGCAAGCACGCCACAAACAGAGTCACCTGAGGTGTGCAAAAGCACATTTGGACAAGCCAGTTACATTTTGGAAGAAGATCTTGTGGACTGATGAAACAAAGATTGAGTTGTTTGGTCTTACAAAAAGGCGTTATGCATGGAGGCTAAAAAACACAGTATTCCAAGAAAAACACTTGCTACCCACAGTAAAATTTGGTGGAGGTTCCATCATGCTTTGGGGCTGTGTGGCCAATGCCGGCACCGGGAATCTTGTTAAAGTTGAGGGTCGCATGGATTCAACTCAGTATCAGCAGATTCTTGACAATAATGTGCAAGAATCAGTGACGAAGTTGAAGTTACGCAGGGGGTGGATAATTCAGCCAGACAATGATCCAAAACACCGCTCCAAATCTACTCAGGCATTCATGCAGAGGAACAATTACAATGTTCTGGAATGGCCATCCCAGTCCCCAGACCTGAATATCATTGAACATCTGTGGGATGATTTGAAGCGGGCTGTGCATGCTCGGCGACCATCAAACTTAACTGAACTGGAATTGTTTTGTAAACAGGAATCGTCACAAATACCTTCATCCAGGATCCAGGAACTCATTAATAGCTACAGGAAGCGACTAGAGGCTGTTATTTTTGCAAAAGGAGGATCTACGAAATATTAATGTCACTTTTATGTTGAGGTGCCCATACTTTTGCACCGGTCAAATTTTATTAAAATGCAGATTGCCCATTTTCTGTTAGTACAATAAACCTCATTTGAATCCAGAAATATAACTGCGTTCATCAGTTATTAGATATATGAAACTAAAATAGCTGTTGCAAAAACCAAAATTGTTATAAAGAAAAAAGGTTAACATTAATAGGGGTGCCCAAACTTTTACATATGACTGTATTAATTTCCAGAGATTTAGAATTCCAGTAGCACAGCATATGGATGATGTATATCACGCCGAATAATCATTATGTCAGTGTATTACTCTAATGACATTTAGGCTACGTTCACACATTGCATTTTTGCAGCGGTTTATGCTGTTGTTTGTTTTTTTTTTTTTTTTTTATAAAATCACATATAAACATATATACAACCCATCTCCCTGTCTGGAAAGAGAAAGGTTATGACAATGGTCATACAATCTAAAGGGCTCATATGTCAATTTCTTGACATTTGGAAGTAGTATTCAAGTCAGATTTCTCGCTCAAAAAACAGTCATAAACATTAAGAATTGGTAGAAAAAGTAACAATCTTTCCAATATTGTGCTTTTTGAGATTCTCCTCTCTCTTTTCCTCTGCCACTTCTGAAGAAGGTCCCGGTATTGTCCCTGTCAGTCCCTGTTTACAAGCTGACCCTGACACCCCGAGACTCCTGCCCTTACAATGGCAGTCCACAGCTAACCCTTTTCTTGTCACATACCATAAAAGAGAAAAGGCAGGAAAAAGGCACAGTTGTATGACCTCAGGTTAATGAAGCTGCACACACATCAGGGAACACGGGTGCCACTTCCAAGGAAAATAGTCTGTATATCCATAGAGAAGAAAGTGGATAGGCACATTCTGTCCCGTGCAAAATAATCCTTTATTGTGGCATCAAGTTACCAACAGCAGGCAGATAAAACCATGGAGCAAGTACAGACGACGATCGTTTCGCACTTACATTGCGCTTCAACAGGTGTTGAAGCGCAATGTAAGCGCGAAACAATGGTCGTCTGTACTTGCGCCATGGTTTTATCTGCCTGCTGTTGGTAACTTGATGTCACAATAAAGGATTATTTTGCACGGGACGGAATGTGCCTATCCACTTTCTTCTCTATGGATAACCCTTTTCTTGGTGTCATCTAATATCTTTCTATCATCTATCTATATCTTTACATAAGATTACTTTATTAGCTAGAAAACTAAAGGCCCCGTCACACACAGCGATCTCGCCAGCGAAATCACTGTGGCAGCGGGAGAGCAACGATCAGTGATGCTGCACGCTGGTTCCCAATGTAAACAGCGGGTATCCAAGAGCCGCGTGGCTATTATATAACCACTGTTTACATTGGAAACCAGCTTGCTCGCTGGTCCTGATCGCTAGAGGGGCTGCCTATGTGACAGCTCACCAGCTATCAGCCTAACGATGTCTCAGCGAATCCCATCCATGTCGGATCGTTGATGAGATCGCTGGGACATCGCTATGTGTAACGGGGCCTTAACTTTAAAGGGGTTTTCCCACGAACAAAAGTTCATTTAAATCAATAGATCTTGGAATAATAAAAACTTTCAAAATTGGATGTGTTTAAGTAAAATGTTCCTGTGCTGAGATAATCTTATAAATGTGACATCATTTGAAAGGTAACTCACCAAGCCCTGACTGATGAACTGGCAGGGTGCAGCAGAGCCCCATTGATAAAGGTTGTGGAAGCACAGGTGCATACCACTGATGAGGACAGCCAGTAACCCAATATGGTCCGGCTGCCCAGTGGAAAAAAGCACACTAAGGCTTGTTTAAGACATAATTCACACTGATAAGTGCGATGCAATGTGTCAGAGCAACCTATTGATGACGCCCATAATGCTAGCAGGCGGGCAGCTCAGCAATATAACATGCATCACACAGAAAAACCAAGCCAACATAAAGGGTTCTAACTGCATCCTGCAAAATGATAAAAAGTGCAAAAAGATAAAGAGATATGGGGTATTAGTTACTATTTTGGCCAAAGCAGATAAGCTCACAACCCACGTCAAGGGTCCCCAGACATCTTATAAATGTGCCCCTGCTGTGTACTGTGTAATGGCCGTGTCTAATCCTACAGGAATATGGTTTGATCATACCACAGCTCCAGGGCATAGGGGAGATAAAAGAAGATACAGACCTTAAGTATGGGATTCTTTCTTTGAAGTAAAATATTGTTTAAAAACAGGCAGGGAAATGTTTAACCTCACAGAAGAAATAAGCTGTGATCCCATACTGTCCTGTCTGTATCATCTGATCAGACCATCTCCCTGTACGGTCAGACACAGCCATTACACTGTACACAGCAGGGACACATTTATAAGATTATCTCAGCACAGGAACATTTTATTTAAACACATCCAGTTGTGGAAATTATTATTATTTTAAAATGTATTGATTAAAATCAACTTTTGTTCATGGGAAAACCCCTTTAAGTCACATACAGTAGATCACTGTAGTATGTAAAAGATTATGTTAAAAACACTTACACATGGATTGCATACACATGTCATACAGATGCTAGGCGAGAAAATTGCACACTCGCATGACATAAGTTCAACCACTCTTCCAACTTTTCAGGAGCGGAATCGGAACGATTTTTTCATGTGTGAGTGTGAGCAAGCCCTTAGGGTAAGTGCACATATCGTCCAATTTAAACTGACAATCGTCCTCTGGATGGTGGTTCATATGAAATCTGTATGCTATACGGTTGATCTGTAGGGAATCCAATGTTTTTTTGTGCACCCATAGAGTTGAATAGGTGAGAGTTATATGGCATACATAAAATATTTGTGTATTGTGTGATTTTATTCACAAGCAGAATTGGTTCATGAAAAAAAAAGAAAACGCTCATCTGAACAGATAAGTTGAATAATATTAGTCCTAGTGATGTCCATGTGAATTCAGTTCTTTCGCAGACAGCATGCAGACTGATACTATGGTCGTGTGAAAGTAACGTTAGGATGAATTCCCACACTGAAAATTTTATTGCCAAATTTTCTGCAATTGAAAATCAGTTTCATTCATCTGAACATGGTGGGAACCTGACAGTGGATATATGCTGTCCGATCCACGGGCAGCATGCATTAGACCCTGGCTGCATGATTTCAGCCAGGTATGTTTCAAGCATGCATGAATCACAGCCTTAAGGTACGATTACTTTTAGGCCACGTTCAAACATTCAGTATTTGATCAGTATTTAAAATCAGTATGTGTAAGCCAAAACCAGGAGAGGGACAATCAGTGGAAAAGTGTAATAGAAACCCGTCACCACTTCTGTATTTATCACCCACTCCTGGTTTTGACTTGCAAATACTGAGGTAAAACACTGACGAAATGCGGAACATGTGACCGTGCCCTTAAGATCTGGCTGGCCCTTTCTGGAGAATCCGGCCGAAGGGGCCGGGGAATCACAGATAGGGAGGAGAAGACCCAGTGTAAAGTCCAGCCCCTGTGCACCGAAATCTAATTATCAGAAGGCTTCAGATGGTGATTAAAGAAGAACAACAAAGAGGATTTGTTGCCTTTACATTACAAAATTGTACTGACAATCTCGCTTTAAAATTAGAAAAGGAGCAGCTACAAGAAAGTTACATTAATAAGTTTGGCTCCAACTGTAAAGTTTAGTCTTAAAATTTTAGTACACAATTGGAAACATTAAGGATTTGTCCACATATAAGTCATAAAAATCTGATGTACAGTTGTACTTAGGGATGAGCGAGCATACTCGTTAGGATTTGGTACTCGGCGAGTAATGCTGTACTCGAGGTACTCAAATCCTCACGAGTATTTCACTACTCGCCTCGCAATATTCGGCACAGCCCGCACAGTCCCACACAGTCCCGCCCAGCCCAGCACAGTCCTGCACAGTCCCCACACAGCCCAGCACAGTCCCGCACAGCCCAGCATAGTCCCTGCACAGTACCTGCAAAGCCCTGCACAGTCCCGCACAGCACGGCACAGTCTTCGCACAGGCCAGCACAGCCCGGCACAGTCCCCGCATAGGCCAGCACAGTCCTGCACAGTCTTCACACAGGCCAGCACAGTCCGCACAGCCTGGCACAGTCCCCGCACAGGCCAGCACAGTCCCGCACAGCCCGGGACAGTCCCCGCACAGGCCAGCACAGTCCCTGCACAGGCCAGTACAGTCCAGCATAGCCTGGCACAGTCTTTGCACAGTCCCCGCCCAGCCCAGCACAGTCCCCGCCCATTAATCGCATTTCCCATAGACTTACATTGGACTCGTTACAAGTACCCGAGTATTAGGAGGTACTCGTAACGAGTACAGCGAGTCTGAATACTACACGCTCATCCCTAGTTGTACTCAAAAGATTACATTCCCCGGCAGAATTTTTGCTTTCTTGGCCTTTTTTCAGAGAATATGAATAATAACACCAAAACTTTTTCTCCACTCATGGTTAGTGGTTGATGAAGCCATTTATTGTCAAACAACTGTGTTTTCACTTTTTAAATCATAATGACAACCCAAAACATCCAAATGACCCTGATCAAAAGTTCAAATACCCTGGTAATTTTGGCCTGATAACATGCACAGAAGTTGACACAAATGGGTTTGAATGGCTGCTAAAGGTAACATCCTCACCTGTAACCTGTTTGCTTGAAATCAGTGTGTGCATAAAAGCTGAGTGAGCTTCTGGGATCCTGACACACTCTTGCGTCCTTCATCCAGCCACTGACATTTCTGTATTGTGAGTCATGGGGAAAGCAAAAGAAATTGTCAACAGATCTACAGGAAAAGGTAGCTGAACTGTATAAAACAGGAAAGGGATATAAAAAGATATCCAAGGAATTGATAATGCCAGTCAGCAGCGTTCAAACTGTGATTAACAAATGGAAATTCAGGGGCTCTACAAAAACAAAACCACGGTCAGGTAGACCAATAAAAATCTCATCTACAACTGCCTGGAAAATTGTTCGGAATGCAAAGAAAAACCCACAAATAACATCAGCAGAAATACTGGACTCTCTGAAAACTAGCATTGTGACTGTTTCAAAATGTACAATAAGTAGGCACTTGAAGAAAAATGGTCTGCATGGTCGAGTTGCCAGAAGAAAGCCATTACTGCGCAAATGCCACAAAGTATCTCACCTACAATGTGCAAAACAGCACAGAGGCAAGCCTTAAAACTTCTGGACCAAGGTAATTTGGAGTGATGAGACCAAAATTGAACTTTTTGGCCTCAACCATAAACGTTACATTTGAAGAGAACAAGGCCTATGATGAAAGGAACACCATTCCTACTGTAAAGCACAGAGGTGGATCACTGATGTTTTGGGGATGTGTGAGCTACAAAGGCACAGGAAACTCGGTCAAAGTAGAAGGAAAGATGAATGCAGCACATTGTCAGCAAATACTGGAGGCAAATTTGCAATCATCAGCGAGCATGGGACGTACTTGGACGTTTCAACGTGACAACGATGCAAAACACAAGGCTAAGTCGATCTGTAATTGGCTACAGCAGAACAAAGTGAAGGTTGTAGAGTGGCTATCTCAGTCTCCTGACCTCAATAGAATTGAGCCACTCTGGGGAGATCTCAAACGCGCAGTTTATGCTAGACAGCCCAGGAATTTACAGGAACTGGAGACTTTTTGCCAAGAAGAGTGGGCAGCTTTACCATCTGAGAAAATAAAGAACCTCATCCACAACTACCACAAAAGACTTCAAGCTGTCATTGATGTTAGCGGGGACAATACAAGGTATTAAGAAATGAGGAATGTGAACTTTTGATCAGGGTCATTTTGATGTTTTGGGTTGTCATTATGATTTAAAAAGAAACTGGACTGTTAAAAATTCCCATCAGTGCTATTTTCTCTTTGAAAACAATGTGGTTCATATTCTAAGCATTTTGTATGCAGATTTTCGCCAACAACGGAGACCTTCAAGAAGAACCTGAAGACCCACCTGTTCCAACAAGCCTAGAGCCTACAATGATCCTCAGTCTACTGAATCACTGCACAACCAGCTCTACCCTCTCCTAGTGTATCTTCACCCATCCCTATAGACTGTGAGCCCTCGCGGGCAGGGTCCTCTTTCCTTCTGTACTTGTGTGTCACTTGTCTTACACATGTTTATTGTACTTGTCTATATTTCCCCTTTTCATATGTAAAGCGCCATGGAATAAATGGCACTATATAAATGTATAATAATAATAACATTTTAAATCAGAGGAGCGGTTACCAGGGGCGTAACAATCGTAAATGCAGAGAGTGCGACCGCAACCATGCACATGGTGTCAAGGAGCTTGCCAGCGCCACTTTCAGCTGAATGTATCTTCGGACGCAGATTCAGCTGAAATATATTTCATGAAGTCACTGCCATGTGTTGCCCACCCGCCTTCACCAGTAATGGGGGATAAAGAGGCACTGCTTGCCAAGGAAGCATGGTCAGGTAAGAAGAATCTCTCTTTTTCCAGGGCCCAAAAGAGGGAAATTATTACCGGAAACTGCCCAGTTGGGGGATATTATTACATGAAAAGGGCCCAAGATGGGGACATTATTACAAGATGAGGACCAGGACGTTTGACATTATTACAGGTTGGGGGCCAGGGCAAGGGACATTATTCCAGGACAAGAGACATTATTACAGGGGTTAGTACATCTGACCAACATTGTTACGGTTGCTGTAGCGGGAAGGTACGGAGAGGCAACCCGGAAGTGGACCCTCTGGGTCACGGCTCCAGAGCCCCCGAGGGCGAGCGCCCAGGTGAGGACCACCCCCTATACAGGGAGTGTTAGGGGCAGACCCCCAGGGGATGGAACCACGACAGCCGGAACCAAAGGGGCGACTAGGGCTAGGCAGGAGTGGAGGCACAGGCGTATCCGTACAGTGAGCACAGGAGAGCACAGAGAGCGTAGGGATCAGGCAGAGCGCAGGACCGGAGCGTAGCGGGTGCGGGTGGCTGGAGGCTGCAAAAGAAGACACAAAAAGCGGAAGGATGTGAGGAGCAGGACCGGGTAGGAGCAACTGAGGACACAGTACAGCAGGAGAGCAGAGGGAGGACTGACGGAGGCAGAGAAGGTAGAGGCAAGAGTAAGGGTGCGAGGAGCAGGAGCACAGCGCAAACAGAGGCAGGTTAATAGGGCCTGGAACACGGAGAGTGCTGCAAAGACAGCGTAACCGTGTTAGAAGAACAGGCGTCTTACCTGTCCAGACGCCGGCCATAAGTAGCGCTGGGTGCCGCCATGTTGGAGGCGGGGCCAGCGCGTCATGTTACCCAGGGGGCTGCGCGCCTGGAGGGAGGCAGTGCGCAGGCTCCTGCCACCGGGGGAGCCTGAGGCTGGGCGCGGGGACGCGCCGGAGAGCAGGAGCGCGCAGGGAAGTGCGCGCCGCTGGGTAAGTGAAGCCCGGGGGCGTAACAGTACCCCCCCTTTACATCCCCCTCTCCTCACGCTGGAGAGAAATAGTCTCATAATGCGAGGAGCATCAATATTCTCCTGGGGTTCCCATGATCTCTCCTCAGGACCGAAACCCTTCCAATCCACCAAAAACAGGGTCTTTCCCTTAACTGTCATCATAGCCAATATATCCCAAACCTCAAAGGTATTATCCGAGCTACAGGGTTGGGAAATCTGGGAAGGCGCGGAGTGGTATTGGTTAAATACTGCAGGTTTGAGGAGAGATACATGAAAGGTATTGGGAATCCTTAGTGAAGCGGGCAATTTCAATTTGTAGGCCACGTCGTTGATGCGACTTAAGATCTCAAAGGGGCCAATGTAATGAGGACCTAATTTATAGGAGGGAATCTTCAACCTGACATGCCGAGAAGACAACCAAACTCTATCCCCTGGGCGATACGGAGGTGCGTCTAGTCGACTCTTGTCAGCATACCTCTTCATCCTGAGGCTGGCACCCTCGAGGGCTACTTTGGTCTCCCTCCAAATCTGAGAGAAGTCCACAGACAAAGAGTCCGCTGCCGGTACACCCGAGGTAGGGGACACAGGAAGGGGAATGCTGGGGTGCTGACCAAAAACCACAAAAAAGGGAGATTTGGAGGAGGCTTCACTTGGATGGTTATTATATGCAAACTCAGCCCAGGGAAGAAGTGAAACCCAATCTTCTTGGTGCGCATTGGAAAAATGCAGAAGATAGGATGTTAGAGCCTGGCTGACTCGCTCGACTTGACCATTAGACTGGGGGTGGTAGGCAGAGGAAAAATCCAAAGTGATCTTCAGCAACCCGCAGAGGGCTCGCCAAAAACGGGAGGTAAACTGGACTCTTCGATCTGATACAATATGCTGTGGGAAACCATGGAGGCGAAAGACATGGAGCAGGAAGATCCTTGCCAACTCCGAAGTGGTAGGAAGACCAGGTAGAGCGATAAAGTTAGCCATTTTGGAAAATCGGTCCACGACTACCAAAATAACCGTACATTTGGAAGAGGAGGGCAAATCGGTGATGAAATCCATCGCAATATGAGTCCATGGATTGGTAGGTACAGGTAACGGATGTAGGAGTCCCGAAGGACGATGTCGTGGTACCTTGTTCCGGGCACATGAAGGACAGGAGGCGATGAAATCCTGGACGTCCCTGCGAAGCGAAGGCCACCAATAAAGGCGGGAGACAAGCGAGAGAGTCTTCTTAACTCCAGAATGTCCTGAAAATTTTGACGAGTGGCTCCAACGAAGAACCTTGAGTCTATCTCCACTCCGAACAAAGGTTTTACCAGATGGTGGGGAGACTAGGCTTAGAGGGGCCACGGTAAGGATCCTGGCGGGGTTGATGAGATGTGCCGGCCCCTCCTCCTTACCCACTGGCTGGAACGACCGTGACAGGGCATCTGCCTTAACATTCTTATACCCGGGTCGGAAGTGGAGTTCGAAGTCAAAGCGTTCGAAGAACAAGGACCTTCTGGCCTGCGGGATTGAGCCTTTGGGCGGACTGAAGATAGGCCAAATTTTTGTGATCCGTAAAAATGAACGGATGGAGAGCACCCTCGAGAAGATGGCGCCATTCTTCAAGAGCCATCTTTATGGCCAAAAGTTCTCTGTCTCCAACGGCATAGTTACGTTCGGGAGTGGAGAAAGCCTTTGAAAAGAATCCGCAAGTGAGAGTACGCAGAAGGACTGCTCCTGCTCCCACCGAAGATGCGTCAACCTCTAAAATGAATGGTCGGCTGGTATCTGGACGATAGAGTATAGGAGTCTTCGCAAACTCCTGCTTCAAGGTTTCAAAGGCAGCTTCAGCATCAGAGGGCCAATGATTGGGATCAGCCCCTTTGCGAACAAGAGCCGAGATGGGTTTAGTCAACGAAGAAAAGTGGGGGATAAATTGCCGGTAATAATTAGCAAACCGCTGGATAGCCTTTAGTCCGAGGGGACGCGGCCACTTGAGAACTGCCGAGACTTTCTCAGGGTCCATCTCTAACCCTGAGTTCGAGACGATGTAACCAAGGAACGGCAGCGAAGTCTGCTCAAAGATGCACTTCTCCAACTTGGCAAAAAGATGGTTCTCCCAAAGACGTTGGAGGACTTGGCGAACGTCTCGGTGATGTGTGGCCAGATCCGGAGAGAAGACTAAGATGTCGTCAAGGTACACTATGACACAGGAGTAGAGGAGATCTCAAAAGACATCATTAACAAGTTCCTGGAATACTGCAGGTGCGTTGCAGAGCCCAAAGGGCATAACCAAATACTCGGAGTGCCCGTCTCGTGTGTTGAACGCCGTCTTCCACTCATCTCCAGCACGTATGCAAACCAGATTATAGGCCCCTCGTAGGTCAAGCTTTGTAAACACACGTGCTCCTTTCAGCCGATCAAAGAGCGCAGAGATGAGTGGCAGTGGATATTTGTTCTTCACGGTGATGCGATTCAGGCCACGGTAATCGATGCAGGGACGCAACGACTCATCCTTCTTCTTTACAAAAAAGAAGCCTGCTCCTGCAGGGGACGATGACTTGCGAATGAAGCCCCTGGCCAGATTGTCTTGGATGTATTCAGACATGGCTTGGGTCTCCGCCGAGGAGAGAGGATAAATCCTACCCTGAGGCGGAGTGATGCCGTGAGCGAGCTCAATGGGGCAGTCGTAGGGTCAGTGCGGCGGTAGAGTTTTGGCCTCTTTCTTATCGAAAACATCCGCAAAGGCACTGTAGGCAGATGGCAATTTGGAGAGAACAGGAGGGGGAAGAGGGGTACCCACAGGATGCACCAGCAGCAGATACCGAGCCCGACAAGACTCCCCCCAGCGCAAAACGTTGCCGCTATGCCAGTCTAAGGTAGGCTCGTGGAGTTGTAACCAAGGAATACCGAGTAGGATAGGATGGGAAATACCTGCCAAGACAAAAAGCTTAATTTTCTCCCTGTGTAGGGCTCCTACCTGCAACTCTATCTCATGAGTGACATGAGTAACTGTCTCCAGCAGGGGTCGACCATCTACAGAAGCGAGGCTTAGGGGGTTCACTAAGGGTTTCACAGGAACCGAAAATTTGTTGACCTCCTCAAGCCTAATTAAATTTCCGGCGGCACCCGAGTCCACATAGGCCACCAGAGAAGCCCGCTTCCCTTCAACATGCAAAAGGACAGACAAAGTTAGGTGTTGAGAGGTATCAAAAACGCCCAGAAAGGCCTCTCTTACCTGGCCTAGGCGGAGAAGTTTTCCGGACGGTCAGGACAGGTTCGGAGCAAATGGGAGCTGCTGCCGCAGTAGAAACAAAGGCCTTGCAGGGTTCTCTCCCTGCGACGCTGGTCAGAGAGCTTCAGGCGGTCCACGTGCATAGGTTCAGGGGCGGAGGCTGAGGAGAGAATCCTGGGTTGGGGACTGGGTGGTCTGCGAAGAGAAGATAAAGGACAAGAGGCCCTCCTCTCCCTGGCCCATTCCTGAAACCGCAGATCTATCCGTGTGGCCAGGGAAATCAAATCCTCCAGAGCTGTAGGGGTATCTCGACCAGCGAGCTCATCTTTAATACAACTCGAGAGACCTCGCGAGAAGGCGCCCACCAACGCCTCGTTATTCCAGCCTAAGTCGGCGGACAAGGTCCTGAACTGTATGGCGTACTGGCCCACGGTTAAAGAACCTTGGCAGAGGCTGAATAGAGCCTCGATGGTGGAAGCTAACCGACCTGGTTCGTCAAAAACCCGACGAAAGTGTCCATAAAAACGGATAACTGGGTAACCACCGGGTCATCACGCTCCCAGAGGGGATTGACCCAAGCCAGAGCATCTCCCTCAAGGTGCGAGATGATGAAGGTCACTTTGGCTCGATCAGTGGGGTACTGCTGGGGCATTAATTCAAAATGGAGGCGGCAATGATTTAAAAAACCCCGACACAATTTGGCGTCACCGCTATACCGGGGTGGTTTGGCCAGCCATGGAGGAGGATGGGAACCCGCAGCAGAAGAGGCAGAGGCGGCCGAGTGCAAAGCGAGCAACCAACCGTCCACCGAAGCCATATAGCTGAGGATATGGGACTGGGTATCACGCTGCTGCGCCAATTCTTGTTGTAAGCCAGCCAACTGAGCGGCGTTACCAGGGTCAGAGGACTGGAGAGCGGAAAGACGCGAGTCCATGGTTTTCATAAAGGACATCATGCGCGTCCGGTTCTCCCGAAGGAAAACCAACTCTTTTTGGGCAGCCGTGGCTCCAGCGGGGTCCATGGCCTGTTCTTACTGTTACGGTTGCTGTAGCGGGAAGGTACGGAGAGGCAACCCGGAAGTGGACCCTCTGGGTCACGGCTCCAGAGCCCCCGAGGGCGAGCGCCCAGGTGAGGACCACCCCCTATACAGGGCGTGTTAGGGGCAGACCCCCAGGGGATGGAACCGCGACAGCCGGAACCAAAGGGGCGACTAGGGCTAGGCAGGAGTGGAGGCACAGGCGTATCCGTACAGTGAGCACAGTAGAGCACAGAGAGCGTAGGGATCAGGCAGAGCGCAGGACCGGACCGGAGCGTAGCGGGTGCGGGTGGCTGGAGGCTGCAAAAGAAGACACAAAAAGTGTAAGGATGTGAGGAGCAGGACCGGGTAGGAGCAACTGAGGACACAGTACAGCAGGAGAGCAGAGGGAGGACTGACGGAGGCAGAGAAGGTAGAGGCAAGAGTAAGGGTGCGAGGAGCAGGAGCACAGCGCAAACAGAGGCAGGTTAATAGGGCCTGGAACACGGAGAGTGCTGCAAAGACAGTGTAACCATGTTAGAAGAACAGGCGTCTTACCTGTCCAGACGCCGGCCATAAGTAGCGCTGGGCGCCGCCATGTTGGAGGCGGGGCCAGCGCGTCATGTTACCCAGGGGGCTGCGTGCCTGGAGGGAGGCAGTGCGCAGGCTCCTGCCACCGGGGGAGCCGGAGGCCGGGCGCGGGGACGCGCCGGAGAGCAGGAGCGCGCAGGGAAGTGCGTGCCGCCGGGTAAGTGAAGCCCGGGGGCGTAACAAACATGCTGGTGGGGGTTTTGGTCTAAATTTTGCACAATGGCCCATAGGACTCTAGTTACGCATCTGGTGGTTACTTTGCCAAAATCCATAATGCACTCCATGTGAAAAACTCATGTAATTACAGAAAAGTCTGACAACAAAATATAGACTGGTGACAACTACTTCATACATACACTTCTTCCTAAACAGAACCACGGTGCTTCTGTGGTACAACTGCTCTCGATCCATGTGCAGCTGTCAAGAAGAGGCCTCTGGGAACCATACTCCCTTTTCTAGATCACTAATCATTAATGTTCATGTAAAGACCTCTTAGTGGGTCCCCAGGCAGTATAATGCTTGCTATAATGTAATGTCAATGAAAGCAGGAGGAATACTCTGAGATCAACTATTCAGCATAAAGCATGAAAGGCATAATAGCAATCCACTCATTCCCAACAGGTCTCTTGGGTCCCATTATTGATGTCTTCTGTCTGTATCCTACTGTACTTTTGCCATTAAATGTAAGACACATGAAACTTGCATTCTATTGACCACAGATACCTGAAATCTGGATTTCTCTTAGAAAGAGTAGAAAGGTAATTAATTAAAGCATGTCCATTTTACTAGGAATACCATAAACTCATAAGTGCATGTTTTGCTATACAATAGAGGTGGTGCAGCCATGATCAACACTAGCCCAACTATATCAACATACGTGAAGGCTAGATAAGTCCATATTGTTCTTGCACAAGCTAATTTCTTAATTTTCCAAGGATCTGTTTACAGCATAACTTTAAAATTGACATGTGTTCTGGCCACTGTTCCACTCATCCCATAGCAATCACATGAATGTATGGAAGTTTCAGGAGGGATAGCTGTTGGTGGGGCACCTTTTGCTTTCAGAGGTTTTTGCTTTCCTATTACCTGCACTTTCAGAAACCCTCTTTTCTGTCCTCCAATACAGTATTCTTGCCTCAGCTGTAGACTTGGGCCCTCTCTTCTCCTTTAGGTACTGCAGTCACCCTCCCAAGGCCTATTAACCCCTTAAGCCCCAAGGGTGGTTTGCACGTTCATGACCGGGCCAATTTTTACAATTCTGACCACTGTCCCTTTATGAGGTAATAACTCTGAAACGCTTCCATGGATCCCGGTGATTCTGACATTGTTTTCTCGTGACATATTGTACTTCATGTTAGTGGTAAAATTTCATTCAAATAACTTGCGTTTATTTGTGAAAAAACGGGAATTTGGTGAAAATTTAGAAAATTTCGCAATTTTCCAACTTTGAATTTTTATGCCCTTAAATCACAGAGATACGGCACACAAAAAACTTGATAAGCAACATTTCCCACATGTTTACTTTACATCAGCACAATTTTGGAACCAAAATTTTTTTTTGTTAGGAAGTTATAAGGGTTATTGACCAGCGATTTCTCATTTTTGCAACACCATTTTATTTTTACAGACCACATCACATTTGAAGCCACTTTGAGGGGTCTATATGATAGAAAATACCCAAAAGTGACACCATTATAAAAACTGCACCCCTTAAGGTGCTCAAAACCACATTCAAGAAGTTTATTAACTCTTTAGCAGTGTCACAGTAATTTTTTGAATATTTTTAAAAAAAAAATGAACTTTTAACTTTTTTTCACAAAAAAAATACTTCAGGTTCAATTTTTTTTATTTTACCAAGGGTAACAGGAGAAATTGGACTGCAAAATTTATTGTGCAATTTGTCCTGAGTATGCTGATACCTGATATGTGGGGGGAACCACTGTTTCAGCGCATGGCTGAGCTCAGAGGGGAAGGAGCGCCGTTTGACTTTTTCAATGCAAAATTGGCTGGAAATCAGATCGGACGCCATGTCACGTTTGGAGAGCCCCTGATGTACCTAAACAGTGGAAACCCCCCCACAAGTGACCCCATTTTGGAAACTAGACCCCCCAAGGAACTTATCTAGATATGTGGTGAGAACTTTGAACCCACAAGGGCTTCACAGAAGTTTATAATGTACAGCGGTACAATTAAAAAATCATATTTTTTCCACAAAAATGATCTTCTCACCCTCAATTCTTATTTTTCCAAGGGTAACAGGACCCTAAAAGTTATTGTGCAATTTATCCTGAGTACGCTGATACCCCATATGTGGGGGTAGACCACTATTTGGGCGCATGGCAGAGCTTGGAAGGGAAGCAGCGCCATTTGACGTTTTTGGCTGGAATTGAGATCGGACACCATGTCGCGTTTGGAGAGCCCCTGATGTACCAAAACAGTGGAAACCCCCCACAAATGACACCATTTTGGAAACTAGACCCCCCAAGGTGCACCCAACCTGCCTTAACGTGGTGCACCACTAACGCATGTCCTAATCGGCATGCGTTAGTGATGTGCCTTCATGCTGTGACGGACACTCGGCATAACGCGATCCAAAAAAGGCAGTTGCGTTAGCGCAGTCCATTTAACGCATACGTTGAACGGACTGCCCTAACGCATTCTGAACCTGGCCTTACCTCTAACTTTGTGATTCTAATACCAGCTCTAACTTCTACCTCATCTTCATCCCTTCATCTTATTATTATTATTATTTATTGTTATAGCGCCATTTATTCCATGGCGCTTTACATGTAAGGAGGGGTATACATAATAAAAACAAGTACAATAATGTTAAACAATACAAGTCATAACTGGTACAGGAGGAGAGAGGACCCTCCCCACGAAGGCTCACAATCTACAAGGGATAGGTGAGAATACAGTAGGCGAGGGTAGAGCTGGTCATGCAGCGGTTTGGTCGATCGGTGGTTACTGCAGGTTATAGGCTATCTTCCCTGATATTTCATCTCATCTCATCTCATCAAGGTACTGCAATAAAACCTGTTGAATTCATCACTGCATCATCCTTCCAGACTATTCACCTGCAGCTCATCAGGAATAGAATCATAAGTTAGCGAATAACGCTGCCTGCCATTGCTTATACAGAGACCCGTGTTCACATCCCTCAGACACATCTCACCCACTTTCATCGGTGACAGAATAGCAGGTTAATGATGCAACTATTTTTTATTCCATACATTTATAGTAGTATAACATATCCAGGTAGATGGCCAAAATACAATGTCCTTGTAGGGAAGGTGACCTGACGGACGGACGGACGGACGGACTTGTCCGTATAGAGAAGGAAAGGTTTGCACAGGTTAGATAGGTGTCAGTTACTACAGTGGGGAAACAGCTAGGAAAGTGTAGTGGACGTGCAGTACCTTGGGTTGACCATTAGACGGCAGGGAGGAGTGCGAGCAAAGGACTTAACATCAGCTTAGGGCTTAGGAAACCGTTGGTCATGGGGAGCGGAGTTACAGGGAACCGAGAAAGATATAAATTTGAAGGAGGGTTCCAGAAAGTTCCAGTCCCCAGGGGGAGCTCCAGTGACAGGAGGACTACGACAGTTTGTGCGCTGTGAGAAAAACCGTACCAGGGGGACTGAGGAGAGAGAACGTCAGGGGGGTGGTCCTGACAGGAAGAACCACAGTAGAGACGAGGTTCTGGGTGTAGGACACCGTACTTGTAACGACGAAACTGACCAGTAAAGTGCTGATGGTGTACAGGCCTAAGGCTGCCACAGTGATTGAGCTGACAGGATCGTCACAGCGTGAAAAGGGGCGGTGCATATAAATATGTCCCTGGTGTAACGTACGGTGTATGAAGCGGCCCTGGACACGGAGGGCCGTGAGAGAGAGATATTGCGGTGTGCTGCGAGGGCCGTCAGTCGGACGGTGGACAATAAACTTGGACCTGTTGCACCCAGAATCTGTCTCCATCTTGTCTCTGTTTCGTCTCTGCGCGGTAAGAAGAGGGACCACCCCCCAGCCCGGCCCACGACCCTACACTTGGCATAGTCGGCAGGATCAACACCGCTAATACGTCATCTTCTGTGGCAGGCCTGCCCTAAAGGATGGAGAAAGACTTGGACAACGCTGCTTGGATTACAAAGACCTGTGGATTACAAATCACCCACCTGTGGATTATAATTTGGGAGCGCTGTGGCGTATCTGCGTCACCAGCAGAAGATCCGGGGAGGTACCAGGACTGGTGCAAGATGGCGGTGATGCTCCGGTGCAGAGGAGAGATCCAGGTGTTTGCTGTTGTTCCCAATGGATTGGGGCCCCCTCCTACGTACCCCGGGGACCAGCGCTGTGTCCCGGGAGGCCGATGCTCCCCCATACTGGACCCTGACAAGTGGGTGGAAAGGCCTGCCAATGCCCCACCCAGCAGAGGGAGTGGCACAGAGCAAAAGTTTGGCTGCGGCTGTCTGGCGCCATTCGAGTGCTGCCCACCGGACGGTATGAGATGCTGCGGGTGTCGAGGCATCGGCCGCCTGGAGTGGCAATGGCGGCGGGATATCGAGCTCCACCAGAAAGTGACATCTTCTGAGCCACGAGCAGGCAGCAGGATGGTGAGCTGGGAAGTGGAGCCTGTGCGGAATCAGCGGGAACGGCCACCCAGAATACCAACGGAGAATCTGCCCGCGGAGCCCATAAGCCTGGAGGCTAGCCCCGTCGGACGGCAGGGTGAAGAGCAGAAACTGTGGAAGGAGCCGCGTGATGACGTAACGGAGACCGCGGCACCAGGAAGGTGAGAGATCCTCCGGCCTCGCCAGTGGCTCCGCAAGCGGCCCCCACCATTCGGCTGCAGCACGCGGCAGCTTGTGTACCCAAGAGGCCGGTCACAGGAGGCCCTTCCCTCTATCCTGAACTGATCGAGGCCTCCATTCCAAGTCCTGAACCACCCCGCCCGGAGACGCCACGCACAGTGCCGCCGGAGCGGAGCCTGATCCTAGAGGGCGCTGTTACGCTTCCCCTGCCACCAGCGACCTCATTTGTCAAATCGGTCACTACTCCGGCCCCGGCTGAAACATCGAGGGCGGCCTACTTGGCGGCCATGGTTATGCCGGTACTGGAACCGGCTGCATCCTATTTGGCTGACCCTGTGACCCAGCCTACCGAGAACACGTCTGTTCCCATCCGCCATTCGGCTCCAGCTGCTGCTGGGCCACAGAAACCATCGGTTGCCTCTGCCCTGCCCTCTTCTTCGGCGGAGCCCCGCCCATCGGACTCTAGAGCCTGCGCTGTACCCTCCGTTTGGGTTGCGTAGGTTATTAAGGGGAAGAAGGCACGGGAGCAAGCGATATGGAAACAGCTTCATGAAAAGGGAGAGTCAGGTATGGCGGCTAAGAGATCGAAGAGACGGCTGGTGTACACCAACGTTACAAAAGGTTACGGTTTCATCCGAGATCAGACTGGTCAAAAGTTTTATGTTAATGTGGCCTCCATATGTGACGGCCGGGCTCTGAAGGAGGGGGACGTAGTATCATATTATAAAGAATACTGCCCCCACGGATATTATGCGGTGGCAGTACTGGCGGAGCCCGAAGAATGCGAACCTCCGTAAAGAGGACTGTTGCGGACACTCCTTACATCCCGGGAGCTCCACGGCTGTGGGACCCCTTGCTGCCGGCCATTAGGAAGTGGTTTGGACTTTCAAAATTTCGTTGAAATGTTTTGTCAATCACAAGGACAGTTTGCATCCGGAAAGAAAAAAAAAAGGGTTCAATATAGAAGTTTTTTTTTTTTTTTGCATTAAGCCTGGCAAAGCGGGGATGTCAAGAAGAGGGAGTGTCCTTGTCCAAGGAAGGGGGGAAGGAGAACATGTGATGTTTTATTGTTATATGTTGGTTTTCAAAGCAAAAGAAAATGAAAAAAAAATATATAAAAAAAATGGGGTACTTGTGCTATTATAAAGTTGTTTGATGTATAATATGCAAAAGTAAAATGCAACAGGTCTGGGTAAGGGAAGGTCTGAGGGACCAATGGGAAGTGTGAGTCCTGAAGAGGGGTCTATGTGTGAAGAGGGTCTGGGAGACTGAGACGCCGACCATGACATGTAATTGAAATAAAGGTACAAGAGGTGGAAGATGTGAAAAAGACAGCCGTCCTAGGTCAGGTCCCCGACACCACGGACACCCCTGAAGGAGAAAGATGGATGCCGGCAATGATCTGGTAGGTGTGAGGCCTCGATCATGGCGTACCAGACAGTGGAAGGTAACAGAAGGGGAGAGTAGGGGAAGGTACACGCTATAGAGAGAATATGGGTGTACCTAGCCCAGTTTGAAAGACGTCATGTGGCGTGCGCGCTGGTGAGTAGCAGTAGGCTACTCAGAGCATGGTGCTCCCAGTATGGTTCGGCCCCCTGCGGGTAGTGGGTTTGGCCCAACAACTGGTCCGACAACAGAGTGTAGGTGAAGCTTCAGAACGACGAAGGCAGGGATTACGATTGTTGAGGACGACAATAGACAAAGAAAGGGAGAGTGTAGGGAAGGTGACCTGACGGACGGACGGACTTGTCAGTATAGGGAAGGAAAGATTTGCACAGTTTACATAGATGTCAGCTACTACAGTGGGGAAACAGCTAGGAAAGTGTAGTGGACGTGCAGTACCTTGGGTTGACCATTAGAGGGCAGGGAGGAGTGCAAGCAAAGGACTTGACATCAGCTTAGGGCTTAGGAAACCGTTGGTCATGGGGCGGTGTTACAGGGAACCAGGAAAGATATAAATTTGAAGGAGGGTTCCAGAAAGTGCCAGTCCCCAGGGGGAGCTCCAGTGACAGGAGGACTACAACAGTTTGTGCGCTGTGAGAAAAACCGTACCAGGGGGACTGAGGAGAGAGAACGTCAGGGGGGTGGTCCTGACAGGAAGAACCACAGTAGAGACGAGGCTCTGGGTGTAGGACACCGTACTTGTAACGACGAAACTGACCAGTAAAGTGCTGATGGTGTACGGGCCTAAGGCGGCCACAGTGACTGAGCTGACAGGATCCAAAATAATGAAGAGGAACAGCATCTCATCCAGGTGAAAAAACATATACAGTAGATGTTTATTCAGCCATGACAAAAATGTGACGTTTCGACCATCACATGGTCTTTTTCAAGCATGCTTCATGCTTGAAAAAGACCATGTGATGGTCGAAACGTCGCATTTTTGTCATGGCTGAATAAACATCTATATGTTTTTTCACCCGGAAGAGATGCTGTTCCTCTTCATTATTTTGGATTCTATGATGTCCAACTGGGTCTTTGGACTTTGAACGTGCCTCTCCTGGATCCAGAAGTTGCTGTCGGCCATTTTCTCTTCTATGCTTGAGCTGACAGGATCGTCACAGCGTGAAAAGGGGCGGTACGTATAAATACGTCCCTGGTGTAACGTACGGTGTATGAAGCGGCCGTGGACGCGGAGGGCCGTGAGAAAGAGATATTGCGGTGTGCTGCGAGGGCCATCAGTCGGACGGTGGACAATAAACTTGGACCTGTTGCACCCAGAATCTGTCTCCATCTTGTCTCTGTTTCGTCTCTGCGCGGTAAGAAGAGGGACCACCCCCCAGCCCGGCCCACGACTCTACATCCTCAATACACAAGATCCCTTCCCTGGAGCCGATAGTCACACTGTCCAGGTATCAGGCGATACTCACGGTCTCCCAACTATTGGTTGGGCCACAGATTTAGTTTCTCCGGCCAGTATATTCTGTAGTCACAGTCCATTCTCCTCCAGTCGTCATACCGATGTCCATGTATGCAGGATCAACAGTCCTTAAGAAAATGTATTAAATCCAGACAACATATCCCTCAACCGTAGCAGGAGGATCCAGCCCAGCTGGCAACCGATCTCCCAAACTCCATAGACCATCCATCCATCCCAGTTTGGATCCTCTCCCTTCGAAGTCACTCCAACTGCCTGATTGAACCCATTTGTCTTTTTCTCCCTCCCCTTTAAACATTTTCCTTTAGCTCACAGAATGAAGCATATTCCATCACCTGGGATTGCATGCGAGACCCCCTGAGATGACGGCTCCCCTGGGTCTACAGTCCCCATCCATACAATGGACCTAGAGTACAAAGGCATGAGACCTTGAGATACAGATGAGATTGATATTGTCTGGCCTTATCCATAAGGTCCAACCTGCATGCCTTCCTCTGCTTGTTGGCACTCAATGGAAACATTGATTCCTGTGTATGAACTGGCGAGCAAGCAAATCACTAGTAAAACACAACAAGCAAATATCTATTAAATTACATTATATTGATGTAACCGGTGCTCCATGCTGGAAAAAATATCTATCTCTTAGAGCTGTGGACTCCGCTCTACGTCCGTTCGTCCTATAGTCTTTAGTAAGTGGCCAATTCCTCACAAGTGGTGGCAAATCAGATGGCCAGATTTCCATGTAAAAATCGTTAGGACTAATATAGTGCTGCAGCCACAACACCAATGTACAGTAGCTATTCCAAATCGTTTGTGTTAGAACTGTGTTTCAGTGGCAAATCAGAAGGCCAGAATTCCACTTAGGCATAACAGTGTTGTTCAGGCACACTATCTAAGAAAATAAATAGTAATTGTTCATTTAGTGGCAGGTGAATGACAGCTGTGGGCCTAAAGCTGGAGTCACACATAGCGACTTACCAGTGATCCCGACAACGATATCACACAGACAGCTTCACCAGCGATCAGCACGCTGACGCCGAGGTTAGGAGCGAGCCCGTTGAGCAGCGGACAAGTGTGCCTGCTGTTCCAGTCCTCCACCAGCAGAGGGCACGCCTGCATCCCCGGCCTCTGCTGGCGGTGTCCTGCTGCCTCCTGGTCCCCAGCATGCAGCGGCGGCAGGTACACACTCCGCGGGCTCCTGGTCCCCAGCGTGAGGCGGCGGCGGCACCTGTAACTCGCTGGTAACTAACGTACACATCGGGTATCCAAGGGACACGCGTCCCTTGGATACCCAATGTATACGTTAGTTACCAGCTGACGCTGGTTTCCCGCCTGTCACATGCAGCAATGCGTGCTGGCCAGCGGGAGATCAGCGACGAAAAAAATGTCCAGAGGTTTCTTGCAGCGATCAGCGATACCGGCAGGGGGGCTGGTCGCTGATCGCTGTCACACACAGCGATCTCGCTGGTGAGATCGCTGTTGTGTCACAAAACTTGTGACTCAGCAGCGATCTCGCTAGCGAGATCGCTATGTGTGATGGGGCCCTAAAGTTGTGAAAAAGCAAGGTATAAGTGGGGAAGGCTACTTACAACATGAGTGGGAAAAAGCGAGGCTGTGGTGAAAGGGAGAATAGGCATGGAGATCAATGTGTACGTGGGTTAGGTGCTAATGTGAATGAAAGCTCAACTGAACAAACACCGTTTTGTCCTATCCAAAGACCACTGACAACATCTGCTACTGGCTGGTCTACTCAACTCCCTTTCTTTGGCATCCACACGCCTTGTAGATGAGGCTCAGAAAGAGTATGTGCTCTAGTGGGTGGCAAGTGTTGCATTAAGTGGCCTCTCCTCCTCTTCCTGCACCCTAACATCACAAACAGTGCAATCCTCAGAGGTGGCACCACAATCACCCTGGTTTCCCCCTGCTTCAAAACTTTCCAAACATCCAACTGACTATGGGGAACATCAGATGGGCCATTTTGAAGAGCTGTTTACACATTGTATTCCATAGGGATCAGAGGTCTGCTCCGAAGAATCACAGAATCCAGAGGAGGAAAGAATCTGCATCAATGCCAAAAAGTTTTTCATGTTGGATCCGGGGCTGAACGAAGTAGGATCCAAGCAAAATCCAAACCCTCGTCATCTGACATTAACCATCAAGGGTGGAGGTGATCCTGGTGAGACTTAGGTACCAGAGGTGCACGTGGACTGTGCTGTGGTGTCAGGGCAGGAAGAAGAGGAGGGTGACTCTAAGGGTGAGGAGTGTGAGAACAGAGGATGACGATGAGGTTGTAGTTCACACTGAACCCAGAGGAACGCAGCTGAGTGGCTCGGCAGAGGAGATGGTGGAGGAAGAAGATAAGGAGGTTACATTTTGGCTTTGCACACAGACACAAAGTATTGCAACCACAGGAAGCACTGAATCCTCAGCCCAAACTCTGGCTGTGGCCAGCACCGGTCACAAGTGTGCAGTCCTCAGGGGTGGAAAAGGTTGTTTTTTGAGACAGCAAAGGATGACCCAACACACGTTATCTGTCAAATTTACAAAAAAAACTCAGTAGAAGCAAAAATTGCAATAAATAGACAATGACATGCATGAACTGCCACATACATGATCAACATGCCTTAGTGTGAGAATCTCACTGCACTAAAATGCAGACCAGTGGGCCTTGCCAACCACTGGCTGTCCCATCAACCCCATCTGCTGCTTCTTCCTCCTCTGTTACTATTACAAGTCTTCTCACACATGTCTCTGACCACAGTAACTACATTTGTTTACCTACCACATTTGGGGTGAGTGAGAGTCGATCAGCTGTTACGAAAGTAGACTTGATTGCTGCTTTTGTGTCACCTTGCACAACACATCTTTCTCAATCCACCATAACATCTCTGCCTGCACCTCACTCACAGTCCAGCAGTTTGTCCTGTTCTCCATACTCCACCCTCTCTCAGCACAGCAGCCAGCCCTAGGTCTCGCAGTTGTGCCTGCGCTACACCAGCATGTTGCCGACATCACCTGTTCCCAGAAAAATCTATAACTGCCAGGGTGCATTTCACCACTGACACCTGGATGAGCAAACATGGGCAGGGGCGTTATATCTTGCTGACAGGCACTAGGTGACTCTGGTGGCTGTGGGGTCAGGTGGTCAAGGGGCTGCTCCACAAGTCTTTGAGTCTCCAAGGCTTGCGCGATAAACCTGTGTATCTAACACTTCCTCCATTGCTTCTGCCTCATCCACCTCCTCTAGGGCCTCCACCTGTGCCCTCAACCTTTCCCTTAATCAGACACATGTTCCAACAGTGCAGATAGAATCTCCTCCACCTCCGTACTGCACAGTCATGGCTCACTGCAATCAGGCAGTGTTTAAATTAATATGCCTTGGCGATCACAGTCACGCACCCCAAGAGTTTTGGATTGGTATCCAGGCCGTGTTAGATAATGGCTGCCTCCGCTGAACCTGTATCCAGGGAAGGCCGTGTGCGATAATGGTGCAAACCTGGTGGCGGCCCTATGCCGTGGCAACCTCAAACACGTGCCTTGCATGGCACACGTCCTCAACCTGGTGGTACAGCAAATTCTCCACCACTACCCTGGCCTGGATGCACTGCTACAGAATGCATAGTCATTGTGCGTTCACTTCCAATGATCGCACCTCGCAGGTCATCAACTTTCATTAAAACAGAGGTCTTTCGGCCTACCGGTTAACCATTCGATTAGCAATGTTCTGACATGGTGGAATTCCACTCTGCACATGTTGCAGCGGCTGTGGCAACAGCGACGAACCCTGGTGGAGTATATCCTTTTGCATAGCCTGGGCCAATGCAGTTCGAATGTGGAGAAAATCATGTTTGCAGAGAGGACACAGGAGAAGGACCTCTGCGCCCTTCTGCACAGTTTTGAAATGGCTACTAAGATGGTTAGCGCTTACGATGCCATCATCAGCATCACTATTCCGGTCATCTACATGCTGGAGCACACTTTGAATAATCTGCATGAGGAGGTGATGGTCACAGAGGAACAGTTGGAAACAGAGGAGGACGCAGAAGGGATAAAATATCTCAAATTTCTGGACTGTCGTCGCACAGGCCGATGCAATGGAAGGGTGGCTTACAGCGATCAAGGGGGCTCATAGTACCAGACAAACTGTTAGTGAAGATGCAGGAGCCGAGGAACAAATTGAGGAGGATGAGGTGATGGACGCACAACAGTCAGGATGCGAAGAGGATAATGATATGCTCTCAGTTGTCCGTGGTTGGCGGGAGGGAACGGAGGAATCAACCTTGAGTGTTACCCCTGCACCAATGCAGCATGGACTTGTTGGACCTCATGGAAGCGCCCGACACATGAGTGCCTACTTGCTGCACTATCTTCAAAATGATGCCTGTACTATTAGGGTTAGAAAAAGTGCTGACTACTGGGATGCCACTCTGTTAGATCCACGGTACAAGAGTAAATTTAGCTATATGCTTCCCCCTGTAAATGGATGTGTGCGTGCTGAAGTATCAAAATACACTTGTAGGCAATCTTAAGAGTGGTTTTCCCCAAGACAGCAGTGAGGCACATAGTGTGCATCCCAGTTGTAGACGTCCAACCCCGGAAACGTCAAGGCCTCATCGCTAAAACATTAGCAGCAGCATTGTAAGTGGCATAAGCAATTTGTGTGAGTTGATTAACACATTTTTTAGACCATCCCATGCACCAGCAGAACAGAGTACAAGTCTGACACGTTGTGAATGACTGGAGAGGATGGTGCAGGAGTATCTGGAGCTCAATATCAATGCCATTAGGAGGGTTTGGACCCTTTTACATTTTGGTCTTCAAAAATGAAAAAGTGGCTTGAGCTCACCAGTCATGCCTTGGAGGTTTTGTCATGCCCGGCAGCAAGCGTTCTCTCAGGACATGTCTTCAACGCTGCCGGTGGTGTCCTGATGGATAAGAGCATCCAGCTGTCCCCCCAAAGTGTAGACCACCTAACTTTCATCAAAATGATTAAGTTATGGATCTCAGATGACTTTTGCACCCCAGTCACAGATTGGGCAGACTAGGCAATGGTGTCATTTTTAGTCTTATGTATTGAGCTTGCATTATTGCAGTCTGTGCCATCTTTCTGGTGTCTTCTGTGCCTGCTATTGCTACTGATGTTACAAACAATTTTTTGAAATGTGGAGACCCCAAGTTGGGTCTCCATCTGGTTGTCTGTGGTGGAAGGTGTGTCAGAGGCCATTTATACTGTTTTTACTCTGTAGAAATTGATGTCACTTTGGTGCTGTGTGACAATTATTTTTTCAAATGTGGAGACTCAAGGTTAAGTCTCCATCTGGTGGGTTGCCTGTGTAAATTGGACTCCCAGACAGGCAGGCCTGCACTTACTTTCAGTCAACCACCTGGGGTAACTATTCTTACATTTTTCTATCAATAGTAGTCTATGAAATTGATGTTTGTGTGTGGCAGGAATAATAAAAAAAAAAATTGGAGATGTTGCATGAGTAGTGTTGAGCATTCCGATACTGCAAATATCGGGTATCGGCCGATATTCGCGGTATCGGAATTCCGATACTGAGTTCCGATACTTTTTGCATATCGAATACTGGAATCGGAAGTTCCCATAATGCTATGAGCCAGTTTGATTTGATTCAGCCAATGAGGAATCCTAAGAAGTGTGGGCACATCCTGTTAGGCATGTAGGCATGTTAACTAATGGCATGGCTGTGATTGGCTGCGAGCAGACCACCCAGCTGCTCCTCCCCCAGACACACGCTGAACAGTGGCCTATGGAAAGTGAAACTAGTGAGGGAGTAATAATAATAATAATCTTTATTTATATAGCGCCAACATATTCCGCAGCGCTTTACAGTTGAACAGTTTCAAACACAACAGTCATAAGTAACAACGTTAACAATACAATAATTAAAGCGAAATAAGACGACCAAGCTCGTGGGAGCTTACAATCTACAATGAGGTGGGGGAGATACAAAGCACAGGTATGTATTTACAATGATGTATTTACAATGATGGTCCAGCCATCTTCAGGGGGTGGGGGTTAGATGGAGATTGTGAATGGGCTACACACACACACAAACACAAACATAACATTACTTTGATTACTGAATGTGATAGGCCGCTCTGAACAAATGTGTTTTGAGCGAGCGCCTAAAACTATGCAAATTGTGGATGGTCCTAATATCTTGGGGTAGAGCATTCCAGAGAATTGGCGCAGCACGGGAGAAGTCTTGGAGTCGGGAGTGGGAGGTACGGATTAGGGCAGAGGTTAGTCGAAAGTCATTTGCAGAGCGCAGCGGTCGGTTAGGCCGATAGACAGAAATGAGGGAGGAGATGTAAGGGGGTGCCGCACTGTGGAGAGCTTTGTGGGTGAGAACAAGTACTTTGAATTGTACCCTGTAATGAATTGGCAGCCAGTGTAACGACTGGCGAAGAGCGGACGCATCTGAGTAACGATTAGCCAGATGGACAACCCTGGCTGCTACATTAAGGATAGACTGGAGAGGGGAGAGTCGAGTGAGAGGGAGGCCAATTAATAGAGCATTACAGTAGTCCAGGCGGGAGTGGATCAGGGCGACAGTGAGAGTTTTTGTTGTTTCCATGGTGAGAAAAGGGCGGATTCTAGAGATGTTCTTTAGGTGTAAGCGGCACGAGCGGGCAAGAGATTGTATATGGGAGGTGAAGGAGAGATCAAACATAACACCCAGACAGCGTGCCTGCTGTCGGGGTGTTATTATGGTATTATGGTGCCACCCACAGAGAGGGAAATGTCAGATTTAGGGAGGTTAGTAGATGGTGGGAGCAGAAGAAGTTCAGTTTTGGAGAGGTTGAGTTTCAGATAGAGAGCAGACATGATGTTGGAGACTGCAGTCAGACAGTCAGTGGCGTTCTGTAGTACAGCGGAGGTAAGGTCAGGGGATGATGTATACAGTTGTGTGTCATCAGCATAAAGATGGTACTGAAAGCCAAATCTGCTGATGGTCTGTCCAATTGGGGCCGTGTAGAGAGAGAAGAGAAGGGGGCCAAGGACTGAGCCCTGAGGTACCCCAACAGTGAGAGGAAGAGGAGATGAAGTGGAGCCAGAAAACAGAACACTGAAGGAGCAGTCGGAAAGATAGGAGGAGAACTAGGAAAGAGCAGTGTCCTTAATGCCTAGTGACTGGAGCCTAGAGAGTAGGAGAGGATGGTCAACAGTGTCGAAAGCTGCAGAAAGGTCGAGAAGAATGAGCAGAGAGTGGTCACCATTACGTTTTGCTGTCAGAAGGTCATTGGTCACTTTGATGAGTGCAGTTTCTGTCGAATGTAGGGGGCGGAAACCGGACTGTGAAGGGTCTAGGAGGGAGTGAGTGGAGAGGTAACGGTTAAGGCGGAAGTATATCAGGCGCTCCAAGAGTTTAGAGATGAAGGGGAGATTGGAGACTGGTCTGTAGTTGTTTGTGCAGGATGGGTCGAGGGTGGGTTTCTTTAGTAATGGAGTAATGATAGAGTGTTTGAAGGAGGAGGGGAAAATGCCAGAGGAGAGGGAGAGATTAAAGATTGTAGTTAGGTGAGTTGTGACGACTGGAGAGAGAGACTGGAGGAGATGTGAGGGAATTGGGTCATAGAATCATAGAATCATAGAATCGTAGAGTTGGAAGGGACCTCCTGGGCCATCTGGTCCAACCCCCTGCTCAAAGCAGGATTCGCTAAATCATCCCAGTCAGATGTCTGTCCAGCCTCTGTTTGAAGACTTCCATTGAAGGAGAACTCACCAGTTCTCGTGGCAGCCTGTTCCACTCATTGGTCACTCTAACTGTCAAAAAGTTTTTTCTAATATCTAATCTGTGTCTCCTCCCATTCAGTTTCATCCCATTGCTTCTAGTCTTTCCTTGTGCAAATGAGAATAAAGTTGATCCTTCTACAATGTGACAGCCCTTTAGATATTTGTAGACAGCTATTAAGTCTCCTCTCAGTCTTCTCTTTTGCAAACTAAACATTCCCAAATCCTGCAACCTTTCCTCATAAGACAGGGTTTGCAGACCGGTCACCATTCTGGTCGCTCTTTTCTGAACTTGCTCCAGTTTGTTGATGCCTTTTTTAAAATGTGGTGCCCAAAACTGGACACAATATTCCAGATGAGGTCTGACCAAAGAGGAGTAGAGGGAAATAATGACTTCACGTGATCTAGACTGTATGCTTCTGTTAATACATCCTAGAATTGCATTTGCCTTTTTTGCTGCTGCATCACACTGTTGACTCATATTCAGTCTGTGATCTATTAGTATACCCAAGTCTTTTTCACATGTGCTGTCACTTAGCCCTATTCCTCCCATTCTATATATGATTTTTTCATTTTTATTGCCCAGATGTAGTACTTTGCATTTCTCCCTGTTAAAAACCATTCTGTTAGTTGCTGCCCACTTCTCCAGTTTATTTAAATCTTTTTGAATCCTCTCTCTTTCTTCTCTAGTATTAGCTATCCCTCCTAGCTTTGTGTCATCAGCAAATTTAATCAGTTTACCCTCAATTCCTTCATCTAAATCATTGATAAAGATGTTGAACAATACAGGGCCCAGGACAGAGCCCTGTGGTACCCCACTTGAGACATTCTTCCAACTGGATGTGCAGCCATTTACGACCACTCTTTGGGTCCGATCACTAAGCCAGTTATGAATCCACCTAACAGTTGCCTTGTCCATTCCATACTTAGTCATTTTTTCAATAAGGATTATATGAGAGACTTTGTCAAATGCTTTGTTGAAGTCAAGATATACTATATCTACAGCATCTCCTTGATCCACCCAATCAGTGATACCGTCATAGAAGGAAATTAAGTTAGTCTGACATGACTTATTAGTCGGTTGTGCATGTAGTCGGACGAGAAGAGGAGAGGAGCCTGGAGACTTCTTCTTCTGTGATGGGATCGAATGTGGAGAGTGAGCCAGGGGAAATGCAGGGAGGGATGGGAGTCGCTGAACTTGGTGATTGGGAGCGGATTTCCTGACGGATATTGTCTATTTTCTCTATAAAGTGGGAGGCAAGGTCATCAGCGCAAATGCCTGTGATAGGGGCTTGTGCTTTTGGCCTGAGGAGGAGTGAAAGGTGTCAAAAAGTTTCTTGGGGTTGTTGGTTAGTGAGGAGATCAGGGTGGTGAAGTAGGTCTGTTTGGCGTAGGAAACGACCAGTTCTCATTTCAATGCCAGAACACACACCCCCTGGACGTTTATCTTAGAAGAGATGATATCTTGGAAACCGCGCAGACTAGCCACAGAAGGTAAATTACTTATTGTCAGCATTCTGCAGCCTAAATATGCACTGAGATTATGTGAAAAGCCCGGACAACCTGTTCTGTTATGTATTTCCGCCAAGTTGGATCGCCCGCCAGGGCTGGTGGGGTGCTCGGTACCGGGCCTGTTGGTTTCAATGGGAGATGTCACGGTAGCTGTGACCTGGTCCTTGGCCCTGGGCGTCCATTGTAAAAGGGAAATGTTGAACGTGTGGATGATGATTAAAGTTTATGAGTGAATGATTCGTGACACCACCTGTGGTGTTCGGCAATGAAGATGTTAAGCCGACGCTGCAGACAGATCCTCTGGGACAGATGGTGTGGTGCAGCTTTGATGTTGTGGCCCTCCACAGGTAGGGCTGTAGTCCCAGGGCAGTGTAGATGGAGAGGTAGTGAAGAGACGTAGATGGTGCAGTGCCAGGCACAGAGCTGTAGCAGTGCTGAGTGTGTTGGCGCAGGAATAACTGGAGGACACCAGGGCATGTAGTTCCAAAGCTTTACTCACAGTCTGTTGTGCATACAGGTGCCCGCATCTGTGCCGTGTCCTCCGGGTCAGGGGCTCAGTCAACCTCCAAGCTAGATGAAGCACTCCATTCCAACACTCCGCCAACATGTGCCTTTTCTGAACGTCTCCCTCTATTGCTACACAACCCCTTTAACATAGTCAATATCTTTGTAACTCTGAACGTCTTAAAAAAAAAAATTAATTCCTGCTATTCCATTTGATTGGGCTAAACCTCTATGCCTTTAATGTCTCCTCCACCTCCCCCAATACATTCTACATTATTCTTAGTTGTTTTCCTTCATGTAGAGTTAACCTACAAGGAAAGAAAGGGTTTATTTTAATTCCGATATTTCTGTCCCATTGACTTGCATTGGTTTCCGGTATCGGAATCGGCGATATCTGATACTTTTTGGGTATCGGTCCGAACCAATCTGATCCGATATTTCCCGATATCGGAAGGTATCGCTCAACACTATGCATGAGGTATGAGGTCTCCCAACTAAGAACTCTTACACCACTCTCTTAACCATCAGGTCCTCATTGAAACTTCAATTCCAGGTTGTGCATGCTGAGCCAGGCCCTGTTACCTCATGCATGGCACATCGCTGACTGCTGCTGTGCCTTTTGCAAATTTCTACTGTGGGTCAATTGATGCCACTTTTCATGGTATCTGCCCCTAATTTTAGCTGGGAAGCTTTTTGTCACCCCTTAAGGTGCTTTTGGTGATAATTCTAAGCGATATGTGTGGAGAAAACCAGGCACTGCTAATCACCTGCCCAATACAGTCCCAACAGTGAAACATGGTGGTGGTAGCATCATTGCAATTGAAGGAAGCATGAATGCGGCCAACTACAGAGATATCCTGGATCAAAACCTCTTCCAGAGTGCTCTGGACCTCAGACTTGGCACACAGCTAAAATAACAAAGGAGCAGCTTCGAACAACTCTGTGACCATTCTTGACTGACCCAGCCAGATCCCTGACCTAAACTCTATTGAGCATATCTGGAGAGAGCTGAAAATGTCTGTCCACCAACGTTCACCATCCAACCTGACAGAACTGGAGATGATCTGCAAGGAAGAATGGCAGAGGATTTCCAAATCCAGGTGTGAAAAACTTGTTGCATCATTCCCAAGAAGACACATGGCTGTACTAGCGCTACAGGGTGCCTCTACTCAATACTGGGTCTGAATACTTATGAACATGTCATATTTCAGTTTTTCTTTTTTAATAAATTTTCAAAAATTTCTAAATTTCTGGGGTTTTTTCAGACAAGATGGGGTGCAGAGTGTACATTAATGAGCAAAAAAATGAACTTTTTTGAACTTACTAAATGGCTGCAATAAAACAAAGAGTGAAAAATTTATACAGTAGGTGTCTGAATACTTTCCGCACCCACTGTACGGAGTGGTGTAGCGTATATCAGTACTCTAGTATTGACAAAGCTCTGTTTTGTTTTTTTTAAATGCAGCACACTGCACCAAAATATCATAATTTCTATTGCATTTACAGTTGTCCATCTGGCATATGATGACATGGGATTTTGGGTGAAAAATTGATGAGCATGCACATTTTTCTGGTCCACCATAAGATTTACTATTTGTTCGCTGAAAAAGAATTTGAAAAAGTCAATTTCAGTGTGGACTGTATCATCCAATTGGATTCCTGAGCTGCCAATGAAATTCGGAATAACAGGCTGATAATTTTCGAGGGGGGGAATCCGTATGGCATCAATTTCTGTAGGAGTAGCTTCAGTCCTAGTTCGCCTTGCTCGGGGTCCCTCCTCACTAGATGAGCAGGAGGAAGAGAAATAAAGGAATGTGGGATTTTCCTCAATGCCTGAATCCTTGTTGGAGGCAAGGAAAGCTTATTCCTCCTCTGGTGAAAAGCATCTTCTTGACGAATGGACCATTTTTATTTTATTCTTCAAAACACTGGTGATGTGTGTTTAAGTGGTATTTTTACACGTGTATTGTGTGGGGTTTGTGTAAAGGGTACTATTTATTAGAAAAAGTAGAGAGAAAAAAAGGAGAGAAGAAACAGAGTAAAATGCTAGGGGCATTGTGGGGCGGCATAGACATAGATGGAAACAGTCCATATAATAGAAACGTGGGGTTTTTATTTTCAGCCAAAATGCAGAAAATAATAAACCAACCAAAAAAACAACAAAGACTTGCCTGGCTAGGTACTGTATGGTAGCGCTCACTGAGTGTATTGGGGACACTCACTTGGCAGCAGATTAACAAGATCCGGCACAGGTTTTTCTCATAGATCAGTCCATGTGGTTTATTATTAGACAGCATAAACCATAAACAGCAACAGTCTTATGTCACAACAGAAGAATGTTCATGTAGAGCTCCGCTCTCTCAGACCTGTGGTCACACTGGTTGTGCAATGTCCAGCAATCAGGCTCTATAGCCTCACAGTTACTCACAGACACCTACTCCTATTCATGAAAAAACTGCGGACGGCGACCAAGGATGGGGAGGCGGCAAAGATCCGAAACACCGCCCATCGGACCGAACAGACCTCATTTAAATAGCTTGCCAAAACCAGGTGACAGATTCCCTTTAACACTCTGTCTAGTATCCTATCTGTTGGGTGCCTACATATCCCCCCTCTTATCCAGACCAGAGGTCTGTGCACATTGGGCCATCATACAATGAATTCTTGAGAATGCGTCTGCATTGCTGTGTGATTTCCCTGGTCTATGTTTTATGGAGAAATTAAAATTCTGCAGTGAGAGAAACCAGAGTGATATATTAGTGATTGGGTCCCGGGGCATTGGCGATGCCCGCAACACAGGATTCGCTTCATCCATGGCCAGATGATATAAAATACAGGATGAGGTAGGATGGGACACACACTCCCATTGAGAAAGCACGTCCACGAATCGCGCATTGGGGCGTTTGTGGCACTGTGGATGGGCATTTATTGTATTATGGGTAGGTTTTGAATTTGGTCTTTACATGGCATCCCTGTATGGCTTAAATACCTCTGCACTGCAAGCACTTTGTGATTTAATTTGGTATTTTTTGTGCTTCAGGATATAGCTTACATGGTAGATTCATTACTGACTTACCCATAGCCTGTTACCATTCCACCTTACCACTCTTATCTTACTTGAGCTATTTTTACTCTTGCAATGTCTTCACATGTTTCATAATACCTGTGATTCATGTTATTTTATTAATTCTTTGTATCATATATATTTTTTGAATAAACGTACTTTCTTGAAAAAAAATTTTTTAGTGGTGTGCTTGGGTACTCTGTATCCAGTTGTCTAGGTGCTGTGTAGTTGGGTCGCCCTCCCAGGGCCGTGGGGTACTCGGTGCCGGGCCGGTGTCAGCGGGATGTGTCACAGCAGCGGTGACCTGGACCGTGGCCCTGGGCACCCAAATAAAAGGAAGATGTTGTGAATGGTGGAATGTAGTTAGATGAAGAGTTCGTGACGCCACCTGTGGTGTTCGGCAAGGGAGGTGTTAAGCCGACGCTGCAGACAGATCCTCTGGGACAGATGGTATGGTGCAGCAATGATGTTATAGCCCTCCACAGGCAGGGCTGTTGTCACAGGGCAGGATAGGTGAAGAGACACTTAGATGGTGTAGTGTCTGGCGCAGGGGATGTGTCATGATCCAGCGTGGATCTGACAGATTAAATGGATAAGTGAACTTTTTTCCTTTGGCTAGGTGCCAAAGTGATGTGATTGCCCCCTGTGGCCATTAGAATTATTACACGTGGTGTCGTTCATTCTAAGTTGCCCCGGTGGTGGTGAGTGGTAGTGCCCTTTAGTTGCTTTGGTTTAGTGCACGTAATTATAAATCAGGTGTGAGGCTCTATAAAAGGGAGCCAGGTTTGTTCAATCACTGTTGGTGATATTGTGTGTTCGTCATTTGGGAAGCAAACCTGGGTGATGAAGGAGCTGAACATGAGTCCTGCGCAACCCAGATAGAGGGGACGAGTGGCAGCTATGTGGTCTGCAAGAAGGGCTGGCATGGCGTGGTGGAGTCACAGTTTATGGTGTCGGCAGGAAGTGCTTGCATGGCTTGGTGGAGTGACGACTATGGAGAGAGTTGCACTCAGCATGCGGGACTTGGTTGCTGAGAGCTGTACTCAAGCATGCTTGACTTTTTGGGCAGGAGCTGAACTCATCTTTGGGACTCTGTTACTGGACAGCTGCAACTGATGGTGGACTCTGCTCCAAGGCTGCACTATGGTGAAGGATCCAGTTATGGTGATGGATCCGGGTGGAGGAGAAGATGCACACAGGTGGTGGGCTCTGTTGCTAGGAGCGTACGCAACAGAGCAAAGCTAAGTGGTGTCTCCCCTGTATTGTTATTTTCCCTTATGTGTGTTTAGTGCAGTGGTGGGATTAGTTTCCGCACCGACCAATTCCCTAGTGAGGGTTTAGGTTCAGGGCGAGCTAGGGTTTTTAGGTTCCTGTGCGTCGCCCAGTGCGGAACCGGCATAGGGAACGCTAGGAGTGCAGGGACACTGGCTCAGGGGAGTTCAGGAGGTCTCCACTTCCCTATTCCCTATTGCAGGGCCCACCATAGTTAATGTTACCCAGGTTCCCATTTATTAAATTCGCCTTACTGGTGGCGGGGTTTCCAGACTACTGCATGTAAAACGTGTAATACCTAAATTCGCCAGTTGGAGGCGGCGTATCCAGCTGCACGTTTTATTATTTAAATTCGCCCCACTGGAGGTGCTGTATCCAGGGTCACGGGTGTCTTATGGGTTCGCCTTGCGGTACTCTCTGCGTCCAGACACACGTGACCGTCACCGGATGTAGCAGTGCCAGGTGGACGGACGCAGGAAGGAATGGAGGACACCAGGGCATGTAGTTCCAAAGCTTTACTCACAGTATGTAGTGCCCGCTTCTGTGCCGTGTCCACCGGGTCAGGGACTCAGTCAACCTCCAGGCAAGATGGAATGCTCCCTTCCACGCTCCGCCAACCTATGTGCCTTTTCTGAACGTCTCCTCTTTAGCGCCTTTAAGTGTGAAGATTTCCTAGTACTGAGTTACACTGGAGTTCCTCCTGACTGATGTTCCCAAGAACTCTACTTGCACGGCAGACAGCTGTAGCCTGCTTCGGGGACTCTCTACTCCTAAGTCCCGGCTCTCTATCCGTGTTGCTGTTGTGCCCTCAAGTCTTAGATGGGAGTATTGCATTTACAGCCCACTACTCCACCGGTGTCTGCTGCAGAACCATTAGTGTCCATACAACCTCGGGTACCGGGCCCCGGCTTTGCGCTTAGAACTTCTAGGCAGGGTTCTTCCTCTAACCCACGTCCTCTGTGTTCCCTTTTGCTCCTACTTTCCGTACTTGTCTTTCCCTTCTGTGGAAGCTCAGGTTTCAGTTCAATGTCTTTCTCCTTCTTTCCTTTCCCGTGCCACCTGGCTCAGATCACTGAGGCAGCTGCAGCACTCCTTCCTCCATCCCTCTTCCAGGGATCCCCACTCCTCTCCGAGTGGCTTTCTCTCTCAGCCTCACTCACTGACTGACTGACCTCTAATCCTAAACCATCCCGCTCTTTTATGTGTTCTAAACTCCACCCACCTCCCAGCACGTTTCGTGTTCCAAGCAGGGAACCACCAAAGGTGCTCTGCCTCTCTCTAGGCAAGGAGCCGCAATGTGGCTTTGCTGAACTACTCTATTGTGCGGGGTGCGAGTGTTGGAGCGTGGTCAGGAGCCTCCAACCTACCTGGATGGTGGGGCACCACACCTTAGGAGAAGGTGCAGTACCTCTGTGGCGACTGAGCCTCAGGGGCGCCACATATTTAAAACACACCCAATTTTTTTTATTACAATGGGAATCAATGTCTTCTTGATTTGAAGGTCCCTGTTTACATTTGATGTGCTTTTGGATGTTTGTGTAGATCACAGAGTGAATGCGGTAAAAAAAATAAAAATAAAATGTCATTCTCCGGAAGTGGCAAAAATGAGAGCTACCTGTGATAGCCATTTAACCTCTTAAGGCTCATACTCACTTGCGAGAAATACGGACTAGTGCAATCCGATAAAAAATCGGATTGCACTCTGACCAATGTTATTCAATGGGTGACATCTCATTTGCGATTTATTTCTCAGCCAAAATCGAACTGAGAAAAACATCGCTGCATGCTGTGAATCTCGGACGAGACTCGCCAATGAAAGTCAATGGGTGCGAGAAAAAAAATCACACAGCACTTACCATGTGAGTACTGTCTGATTTTTATGCATCGGTGTCCTTCATGTCCGGCATACAGTAAAATCACACTGACATGTTAAAAAAAAAAGAATAGATATATACACATAGAATACATACTGTATACTCTATACTGTATATATACACTGTATATGTCGATGAAACACATATATAAAGCTCTGGCAAAAATTAAGAGACCACTGCACAGTTTTAAAAAAATCAGCTTCTCTACATGTCTGACAGCCATTCCATTCCAGTGTCCGTTGAATTCAAACCAGAGTGTCAGTATTCCGGGTTTTCTAAATCACCTTGTGAATGAATTTGCCCTTTGTTAAGATGGAGGTTGCTGTGTTTGTGTGCCCTACTTCCTGTTCATGTGTATAAAACCAGCTCAGGTGCTGCCTTTCCTTGCTGGAGTATTCTGCTTCCTTCAGCTGTGCTGCTGGTTTCTGAGTGTGCTTCTGCTGTGGCTCTGGACATTCCCTGTTCTCTGTAGGAAAGCTGCACTCATCTTTGGAACTTAACCATTGGTTCATGGTAGCTGGTAAGAACTGTGTTCCTGAACTGTGTGGTTCTTAACCCTTCACTGTTCCCCAATGAGAGCAGTTGGAACTGTCACCTACCGTGTGCCTTAATGTGAACCTGTTTCTGGACTCACCTGTGTTCATGCCGCTCCAGGGATCTACTTGTGAATCAGCTTTTGGACATTCCTGTGCTCTTGCTGCGTCTGGGATTTACCTATAGACTTGTTCTGGACTTCCCTGTGCTTGCTACATACCTGATTGGACTCTCTCTGCATCACTACGTTGTGAACTGCGCCACATCACCTGAGTGTTACACTCACCTTGGATCACATGTTTATGAGGACCCTGTTTTAGGAACTTTACTGAATTGCTATATAGCTTTAGGACTTGTCTCATTTCAGGTTATCAGCATATTGTTTTTGGGTGTCACTGCTGTTTACACTATTTGCACTAAAGTAACCCGCTTCTGTCTGTTCATTGCCCCACGCTATCAGAATCCTCGAGTTCCTACAATAGTATTACAGGATACTCCAGCCAAAAGAGGATTCTGCTGGGGCAATGTCAGTCACAAGCAGACAAGATGTTTTCTATGATTAACTCATTGCAGCAGGAGGTGGGGGCTTTACAAAATAAGCTCAGAGACTTGGAGTCCCAGGTGGACCACAATGCACAGGTGTTTGGTCAGGCTCTTCAAGATGTACGTACCAGGACGGAAGTCCAGGAGGCCTTACCTACTGAGCGTATACCGTCCCCCAGTATGCCCAAGTTGCCCCCATTCCGGTTTAATGGTGACCGAAGTCAATTTCGTGGGTTTGTTAATCAATGCATATTATTTTTTGATGTACATGCCTCTTACTACCGGCCTGATAGATCTAAGGTTTTATGTATTATTATGTTGTTGACAACCGCCGTGCCACTGCTGAATCTGCCCTGCTGTCATTACGCCAGGGGAAGCGCTCAGTCATAGAATATGTTACTGAATTTAAGAGGTTAGTGGTGGATACCAACTGGGACAACAATGCTTTATTGCCAATTTTTAGGAAAGGTTTATCCAGTGCAATCAAGGATGAGCTAGCTCGTTCCGAGTCCCCGCAGGAGTTCGAGTCGTTTTTTACAACACTGTGTGCGTATTGACATTCGCCTAACTGAATGCAGACAAGAGAAATGGGCAGCTCTAAATCGCATTGCTAATTTTTCTCTTCCATCTAGGGAAACTACAGGCAAGAACCCGCGGGAGACAGAGGAGGTGCCTATGCAAGTGGACTCGCTACAAAGACGTGAGAATAATGAACGCCGGGAATACCGTTTCCGTGAACGATTATGTTTTTATTGCGGTCAATCAGACCATTTCCTCATTAATTGTCCTAAATGTCCCAGGCGACCTAACAAGGTGTTAGCGGCAGTAGGGGATTATGACAATACGGACGCTGAGTCTGAAGTTTCGGAGACCAGTCTACACCTAGACGCTGTGTTTCCCCCAACATTGATGTCGACTTCCCCTAAAGATCAAGGGGAAAAATATTCACATTGTTCTCTTCCTATTCAGATTCTGTGGGAAGGTCAGTGGATACCAAGTTCTGCCATGATAGACTCTGGAGCAGGTGGGAATTTCATGGATTCTTCTTTTGCCAGGAAACATGGTATAAGGACACAACTAAGAGCTTCGCCAGTCACCATGGAAACAGTGGATGGTTCCCCATTAACTTCTGGACCAGTAGACCGGGAAACGGTGCTCCTGGAGTGTAAGATGGAACCAGACCATCAGGAAACCCTTTCATTTATGCTAATATCTTCTCATTTTCCTATAATTTTAGGAATTCCCTGGCTACGGTCGCAAAATCCAAACATCAATTGGGAAACCAAGGAGATATCCTTCCCCTCGAAGGGTAGTCCTACCATCTGTCCAACAGTCACGGTTCCAGTTACCCGGGACGTGGAAGAGGCAATACAGGTACCCACTCTCCCTCTGGTTTACCAGGAATTCGCAGACGTTTGTGACAAAAAGAAGGCAGACCAACTCCCACCACATAGACCATATGACTGCCCCATAGAATTGCTTCCTGGGGCAGTGATCCCTTTCGGCCATGTTTACCCGCTGGCAGCTCCAGAACTAAAAACATTACGAGAGTATATAGATGAGAACCTAGCCAAGGGGTTTATCCGACCATCCTCTTCACCAGCGGGAGCCCCAATATTCTTTGTAAAGAAGAAAGATGGGACTCTAAGACCCTGCATTGACTACCGGGAGCTAAATAAGGTAACCATTCGTAACAGGTATCCGTTGCCGCTAATTCCTGAAATGTTGTAAAGAGTTCGTCAAGCCAAGGTGTTTACCAAATTAGACCTTCGTGGGGCATATAATTTACTCCGTATACGTCCTGGAGACGAATGGAAGACGGCTTTTAGATGCCGGTATGGACATTTTGAATATTTAGTGATGCCATTCGGACTGTGTAACGCTCCTGCTGCTTTTCAACACTTAGCCAATGATATCTTCAGGGATTTATTGGACCATTATGTGGTAATTTACCTGGATGACATCTTAATCTTCTCTGATTCTCTACAGGAACATCAGGAACATGTCAAGACCGTGCTCAGACGTTTAAGAGAGAATTATTTATACATCAAACTCGAAAAATGTGAGTTTCATTGCTCCGAAATTCAATTTCTGGGCTATATTATTTCTCCCCAGGGATTGAACATGGAATCCAGCAAGATCCAGGCAATCATAGACTGGCCGGTACCAGGAAACATCAAAGAGGTACAACGATTTATTGGTTTTGCTAATTTTTATAGACGTTTTATCCGGAATTTTTCGGAAATTGTCCGTCCCATCACTCTCCTTACTAAGAAGGGGAAGAAGTTTGTATGGTCTTCGCAAGCCCAGGAAGCCTTTGACCGCCTCAAGGTTTGTTTTACCACGGCTCCGATATTAATGCATCCGGATCCTGCACTGCCTTTCATCGTGGAGGTGGACGCTTCTGACTGTGCACTGGGAGCTATCCTCTCACAACGAACCGGAGACAAAGGTTTGCTGCACCCGTGTGCCTTCTTTTCGCGCAGGTTATCTTCTGCTGAACTAAATTATGACATTGCAGATAAGGAACTTTTGGCAATCATTTCCGCCTTTAAAGAATGGAGACACCATTTGCAGGGAGCAACTCAACAGGGAGTAGTGCTTACAGATCATCGTAATTTGGAATTTCTTAAATCCGCCAGGTGTCTTTCTCCCCGACAAGCTAGGTGGAGTTTGTTCTTGAACCAGTTTGATTTTATTATCTCGTACCGCCCAGGTTCACGTAATGGGAAGGCCGATGCATTATCCCGAATCCACACGGTGGACTCCGTGCCTGGGACCCCGTCTAAGACCATCTTGTCTGATGCCAATTTCATAGGAGTGCTCCAGGACCGGGACTTGTGGGAGGAGATCAAGCTGGCCTATGACGGTGATGCATTTCTTGCTGCTCCACCTGACAACGTGAATCTTGTCTTTCAGAATGGTGTGTGGCTTAGAGATCGACGTATTTACGTCCCAGAGGCTGTGAGACTTCGAATCCTCAAATTGGTCCATGACTCCGTATTGGCTGGTCATAGGGGGTACAGAAGACTCAGGAATTTTTAAGTCGTTTTTTCTGGTGGCCTACCTGCTTAAACGACGTGAATGAGTATGTCCGCTCTTGTGAGGTTTGTGCCCGGTACAAAGTTCCTCGTGTTTCACCTACTGGTCTTCTCAAACCACTACCCGTACCATCTCGCCCTTGGGGGTCTATTTCGATGGACTTTATTGTGGAATTACCCACCTCTGGCGGTAAAAACACTATTTTGGTGGTAGTGGACCGTTTAACAAAGGCGGCCCATTTTATTCCTTGTACCGGTCTCCCCTCAGCTACAGAGACAGTGGATCTGGTTATCTAGAACGTTTTCCGGCTGCATGGGGTACCAGATGAGATCATCTCTGACAGGGGAATACAGTTTACCTCTAGGTTTTGGAAAGAATTTTGCTCTGCGCTCCACATTAATGTTTGCTTGTCTTCTGCATACCATCCTCAGACCAACGGGCAGACCGAACGTACCAATCAAACCTTGGAGCAATATCTACGCTGCTACGTCAGTCATTTGCAGGATGACTAGCTGAAGCTACTTCCTTTAGCGGAATTTTCGTACAACAACTCAGAGCAGTTCCACGAAGGTAACTCCTTTTTTTGCCAATCTGGGATATCATCCAAATATTCTCCCTAGGTCTCCGGTTGTCTCTTCGGTACCGGCGGTTCACGACAGAGTGGAGCTGTTGCAACGTAATCTTGAAGTTTTGAAGGACTCCCTGACTGTAGCACAGGAGCGTTACAAGAAGTCAGCTGATAGGTTCCGGAAACCAGCACCTTTGTATAAGGTAGGAGACTCGGTTTGGTTGTCTACCAAGAATCTAAGGTTGGGTGTTCCTTCGCAGAAACTGGGACAGAAGTTCATCAGTCCATTCAAAATTACCGGGATTGTGAGCTCCGTTGCTTGTCGGCTGAAGCTACCACGAACTCTAAAGGTACACCCAGTATTTCATGTTTCTTTATTAAAACCGGTTTCTCCTAACAAGTTTCAGGGACGTATCGTACCTCCCCCTCCACCAGTGTTGGTGAATGGCGAAGAACAATTTGTGGTCCAGGACATTATTGATTCAAGACTTCATCGAAACCGGCTTCAGTATCTAGTTAGATGGCAGGGTTACTCTCCTGAAGATGATTCCTGGGAACCAGTAAGTAACATCAATGCTCCCCTGAAGGTTGCTCAGTTTCATCGGAGATACCCAGACAAACCTGGTCCGGGATCGTCCTGAGGCCGTTTCTAGGGGGGGGAGTAATGTCAGTATTCCGGGTTTTCTAAATCACCTTGTGAATGAATTTGCCCTTTGTTAAGATGGAGGTTGCTGTGTTTGTGTGCCCTACTTCCTGTTCATGTGTATAAAACCAGCTCAGGTGCTGCCTTTCCTTGCTGGAGTATTCTGCTTCCTTCAGCTGTGCTGCTGGTTTCTGAGTGTGCTTCTGCTGTGGCTCTGGACATTCCCTGTTCTCTGTAGGAAAGCTGCACTCCTCTTTGGAACTTAATCCTTGGTTCATGGTAGCTGGTAAGAACTGTGTTCCTGAACTGTGTGGTTCTTAACCCTTCACTGTTCCCCAATGAGAGCAGTTGGAACTGTCACCTACTGTATGCCTTAACGTGAACCTGTTTCTGGACTCACCTGTGTTCATGCCGCTCCAGGGATCAACTTGTGAATCAGCTTTTGGACTTTCCTGTGCTCTTGCTGCGTCTGGGATTTACCTATAGACTTGTTCTGGACTTCCCTGTGCTTGCTACATACCTGATTGGACTCTCTCTGCATCACTACGTTGTGAACTGCGCCACATCACCTGAGTGTTACACTCACCTTGGATCACATGTTTATGAGGACCCTGTTTTAGGAACTTTACTGAATTGCTATATAGCTTTAGGACTTGTCTCATTTCAGGTTATCAGCATATTGTTTTTGGGTGTCACTGCTGTTTACACTATTTGCACTAAAGTAACCCGCTTCTGTCTGTTCATTGCCCCACGCTATCAGAATCCTCGAGTTCCTACAATAGTATTACACAGAGTACACCACATTCTACTTAATGTGCTTCTGATTAGGTGATCACCTGAACCAAATCTTACTTAACGAAGGAAAGTATAAAAAAACTTGCTGTGGTGTTCACAATCCTCTTGCAGTAGGACAAACTGGATGGCAAAACAAGTGCTAGTAATATCCCAAAAGTAATGGGAATGAAAAAATAACTTTTAATCATGTCAAAAGAGGTGAAAAGAAAAGTCTTGAGTGAGGAAAAGAAGGGTTCAATTCTGGCTTTAGTAGCAAAGCGAAACAGTGAGCGTCATGTTGCCTCCATTCTTAAAATGTCTAAGACGGCAGTCCATTACAACAAGGTCAAGGAGCAGACATTTGGGACAACAAAGCTACAGACCGGCAGAGGTCGAAAACGACTCTCCACTGACTGGGATGACCATCATCTTATTTGAATGCCACTCAGAAACTGCAGGATGACATCAAGTGACCTACAAAAGGAATGGCAAATGGCAGCTGGGGTGAAGTTCACGGCAAGAACAATCCTTATCAGGCTCCTAGAGGCAGGGCTCAAGTTATGAAAAGCTAGAAAAAAGCCTTTCATCAATGAGAAGCAAAGGAGAGCCAGACTGAAGTTTGCCAAAAACCATAAGGATTGGACCATAGAGGACTGGTGTAAGGTAATCTTCTTTGAGTCTAATTTTCAGCTTTGCCCAACACCTGGTCATCTAATGGTTAGATGGAGAACTGGAGAGGCGTACAAGCCACAGCGTCTTGCACCCACTGTGAAATTTGGTGGAGGATCGGTGATGATCTGGGGATGCTTTAGCAAGGCTTATTTGGGCAGGTTAATCTTTGCGAAGGACGTATGAATCAAGCCGCATACAAGGTTATCCTGGAAAAACAGTTGATTCCTTCTGCTCAGGCAATGTTCCCCAACTCTGTGGACTGTTTTTTCCTGCAGGACATTGCGCCATGCCACACAGCTAGGTCAATCAATGGGTGGATGAAGGACCACCACATCAAATCCCTGTCATGGCCATCCCAATCTCCATACCTGAACCCCATTGAATACATTCCAGAGGTTTTCAACAGGAAGATGGATAGTCACAAGCCATCAAACAAAGAAGAACTGCTTAAATTTTTGTATCAGGAGTATATTTAGAATAGAGAGTCCTCAGTGGTAGATACCTTTTAATGGCTAACTGAAAAGATGGTAACACATTGTAAGCTTTCGAGACTACTCAGGTCTCCATCAGGCTAGCATCTTTTCAGTTAGCCATTAAAAGTATCACCCACTGAGGACTCTCAATTCTAAATATTCGTCTATCTACTGGCTAACACGGTACAAACATATATATCATTCCTGTACCAGGAGTGGCATAAGATCACCCAAAAGCAGTGTGAAAGACTGGTGGAAAGCATGCCAAGATGCATGAAAGCTGTGATTAAAAATCATGGTTATTCCACAAAATGTTGACTTTTGAACTCTTCCTTAGTTAATACATTAGTATTGTTGTTTCTAAATGATTATGAACTTGTTTTCTTAGCATTATTTGAGGTCTGCAAGCACTGCATTTTTTGGTTATTTTGACCATTTCTCATTTTCTGAAAATAAACACAAAATGTAGTGCTTGGAAATTTAAAGACATGTTGTCAGTAGTTTCTAGAATAAAAGAGCAATTTACATTTTACTCAAAAATATACCTATAAAGAGAAAAATCAGACAAACTGAACATTTTTCAGTGGTCTCTTAATTTTTTCCAGAGCTGTATCTATGTCTTTATATTTCATAGAGAGATAGATAGCAGAATAGCCGATAATTCATTTGTCGGCTCCTGCAGAATCATTGCAGAACCTGACAGGATAGGAGACATGGTTTGCATACAGTAAACCCATGCAGAACAGTTAGATTTATATACTGTATGTCAGTGTATAATACTGTTAGTAGTATGTGTATTTACTAAAAGAATGTATTAATCAAAAAAAACTGGCGTGGGCCACCGTGCAATTATCTGCACCCGAGAAGGAAAGCCAGTGACAGAGGGCAGATATTAACACCCTAGAAAGGGCCCATGGTTATTGCCCCCCCCCCCCCGGCTAAAAAATCTGCTTCCAGCTACCCCAGAAAAGGTGAATCTGTAAGATGCACCAATTCCGGCACTTAGCCTCTCTCTTCCCACTGTCCTGTAGCAGTGGCATAAGGGGTAATAAGGGGTTAAGGTCACCTTTGTATTGTAAGGTGACATTAAGCCTGGCTTCGTAATGGAGAGGTGTCAATAAGACACCTATCCATTACTAATCCTAATGTTTGTAAAGAGTTAAATAAACACACACATGCAGAATAAAGTATTTTAATGAAATGAAAGAACACACAGTTTTGCTATCTTTATTCTTCTGCTAATTCAAACGATGCCCTCGATCTCCTGTAATAAATAAAATATAAAAAAACAACAATATACCATACCTGTCCGGTGAACAGTCCTATGCTGTAATCCATATCTGGGGCAATATACAGTTTACAACCGGGAGCGGTGCTAATGCGACCGCCCCGGCTGTAAACCACTGAAGAATGAATGAGATGATGCCAGCGCTTGCTTCAGAGACAAGCACTGACGTCACTTAATCTGCCCTCCCTGTCGGCCTGACCTGCGCTGAACTCTGCAGCATGGGAGAATGAATGGCATTTTCCCATGCTCAAGAGTTCACTGCTGGTCAGGCTGTGAGGCAGCGCAGCATCAGTGATGTCACTGGACCAATTTCCTGAACAGACTAGCGACCCGTGAGTATTTAGAAGATAAAACATTCACCCCAAAAACCACCCCTATATTATCCAAAAAAAGGATTAACATCCTGTTCGCCAACACCTTACCCCACAGTGTCAAAGCCACCAGAACCGGAAACAATTCCAGTAGCACTATATTTTTAGTCAAACCTGACCTGTGCCAGGCCACAGGCCACACCAATGAGAGCACAGCAGAGCACCATAACCTACACTGCCAGCAGCATCTGTGAAAAGCATCACCTCATCAGAGGAAACAAAATCTTTCTGGATGACACAACGACCATTAAATGAATTCAAAAACTGTAGCCAAACCCTTAGGTCATCCTTAATGCCTGCAGAAAGTCTGATGTGGGCTCGGGGGGACCGAATACCTCTGGTGGCATCGTACATTTGCCGGGAAAAAACACCCCCCATTGGGATAATGAGCAGAGCAAAATTAAAAAAAAAAAAAAAAACAATAAAGATTGCAATTCGCTAAATAAACATTTATCCTTACTAAGAATTCTCATAATCGCATCCTGCAATCTTAGCACCTTATCCAAAGGAAGGCTACATTTCATTGTCCTGGAATCCATAGTAATGCCCAAGAATTCTAAGCGCTCACAGGGCAAAACAGTTTTCTCAGCAGCCAAAGGCACACCAAACAATGTCATAACATAAAACAATCTATGCAACATATCACTACCAACCGGCGAATGAGCAGCACCCAGAAAGAAAAAAATCGTCCAAATAATGTAACACCCCCATGGGCATTTCAACCTGCACTACCCAATGTAAAAACTTAGAAAAAGATTCAAGATAGAAACAGGACAACGAAAACTACCCTCAAAGAAAAACCCTAAGGAATCAAAACCAGCCGGGTTCACAGGCAGTAATCGAAAGGCAGATTTAATATCAGCTTTCAGCCCTGTCAAATGATGCATAACCTACTGACACCAAATCTGCATCAATTTCGTCATTCAAAGATTGCCTGTACGGAAAAGACAGGTGATGGATAATACGAAAACTACCTGCCTCTTTTTTGGGGACTACCCCTAAAGGAGAGATCCGAAAATTGCTGAAAGTAGGCTGACAAAACGGTTCCGCAATCCTATCCAACTCTAATTCTTTAACAATATGGTGCCGAACCACCACCGCCTGAGGAGTCACAGAAGACAACTTATCAACAATCTTGCAACCCTGGCCTTTAAAAATCGGTACCCAGAACCCAATCTCAAAACCATTAATGAGCAGATTGGCCATCCTGCCTGTCGGGGTACCGTTCTAGCCACAGACACATATTTACCAGGTTCATCGGGGTCCGCGCTTTTTGAAAACTGTTCCTTAAAACCATGGGCGGCCTGGGAAGGCTGGCCATTGCATGTCTGCCGCCACAAAAGGAGCATTCGTGTTTAAAGCGCAATTCCCCTGCAACTTACATGTACCCTCATTGTAGGCAAAACAGACCCCTTTCTCATAGACTGATTCCCCGCCGGTTTAACAAAACCTGAGCGCTGAGTTAACATGAAATTAAGCCATAAGCCTACATCTTTAACCCCCCAATGGAGAGAAGAATGCACGGTCATCTTCTGATGAAAGGCCTCGTCATATAACAGCCATGCATTCCCCCCAAAGTTGCGATAGGCTTCTAAAATGGCATCTAAATGGCGAAAGAGACCACTGCAAGGCTCAAAGTAACGTTCTCTCAGGACTGATGCAAAAATTGAGAATGCCTGCAGCCAGTTATGAAAGGATTTAAAATATTTTTTCTTGTCCCCTTCAGCCTCAGGCTTATCTGAAACAGTTTTTAGCATCTGTTCCCGGCCAGCAGGAAGCAGGGAAAATACATCCACATACTCCCCACTCCAAATGCGCTCCTTCACTGACCTAGCAAGGTGGAACCCAAGGGGTGACACCTCACAAGTCAATACCTCCTTGTAACAAGACTCAGGCACCCCTTTCTCTCTGTCCACCCCAGGGCCAGACACACCAGCAGGCACGCCTTCTCCCTCCTTCAGCAGATCACAAACAATCCACGCAATCAAATCAGGCAAACTATCATCAGCTAAAACAGTATCATTACATGTGAGCTCACCAACACCTAGGGACTGGTCCTTCTGGGCTGGAGCCCTGCGTCGAGAGAGATGTGCCTGGGCACTGGTCCTCCAGGAGTTCCACAGACGACTGCCCCGGAGACCTCCATGCTCTCAATGCTGCAGTAGCCCCACTGTGCTCCAAAGGAGGATGATGCTTAAGTAACCTGCGGCTGGATCTGACGTCAGCAACTTCGGGGCCGTGCCCCTCCTCCGCTCCCATGTTAGACAGCTCCCGACCTCCATGACTTGGAGAGAGGTCCTGGTCCCGCTGCAAGTTTTGTGCGATCAGGCTCTTGAATTGGTCACCCCTCTCACACATACCAAACCTCGCAAAATCAACAGACAACCCTGGCACACCAGCCTGACCAAAAAACTGAGGTGGGCTTCCAAGGTTGCTGAGCAGAGATGGAAAAGATCACACTCCAATTAGCACTTAATCGCATTCAGTCACTCGCTACTTTCAAGGCCACACTCACTGCAGCAAAACAAACCTACTTCTCATTTCTCAAATCCTCCCAGTCTCACAAACAGCTATTCAACACCTTCAATTCTCTCCTCTGTCCCCCAGCACTTCCTCCCTCTCCACTTTGCCTCATTCTTCAAACAGAAGATTGATAACATCAGAGAGGCCTACCATACCCACAACCCCTCTTCATAACTACTCAGCTCTCCTCTTCCAAAACCAGCTTCTCCACCATTACAGCTTAAAAAAAGATGGAAGGCACAGTGGCTCCTCCAAAAACATAGTTAGCAAGGCCGAAAAAAAGCATTTGTCCATCCAGTTCAGCCTATATTCTGTCAGAATAAATCCCCAGATCTACGTCCTTCTAAAGAACCTAATAACTGTAAGATACAATATAGTTATGCTCCAGGAAGACATCCAGGCCTCTCTTGAACTGAGTTTGCCATCACCACCTCCTCAGTCAAGGAATTCCAGATTCTCACTGCCCTAATAGTAAAGAATCCTCTTCTATGTTGGTGGAAAAACTTTCTCTCCTCCAGACGCAGAGAATGCTCCCTTGTGACCGTTGCATTCCTTGGTATAAACACATCCTCGGACAGATATTTGTATTATCCCCTTATATATTTATACATGGTTATTAGATCGTCTTTTTTCTATACTAAATAATCCTAATTTTGCTAATCTCACTGGGTATTGTAGTTCCCCCATCCCCTTTATTAATTTTGTTGCCCTCCTTTGTACTCGCTGTAGTTCCAGTATATCCTTCCAGAGCACTGGTGCCCAAAACTGTACACAGTACTCCATGTGCAGTCTAACCATGGATTTGTACAGAGGCAGTATAATGCTCTCATCATGTGTATCCAGACCTCTTTTAATGCACCCCATGATCCTTTTTGCCTTGGCAGCCGCTGCCTGGCACTGGCTGCTCCAGGTAAGTTTATCATTAACTAGGATCCCCAAGTCCTTTTCCATGTCAGATTTACCTAGTGGTTTCCTCTTCAGTGCGTAATGTTGATATTGATTCCTTCTTCCCATGTGTATAACCTTACATTTATCAAGGTTAAATGGCATCTGCCACCTTTCGGCCCAAGTTTCCAACTTATCCAGATCCATCTGTAGCAGAATACTATCTTCTTTTGTATTGACTGCTTTATATAGTTTTGTATCATCTGCAAATATCGATATTTTATTGTGTAAACCTTCTACCAGATCGTTAATAAATATGTTGAAGAGAATAGGTCCCAACACTGACCCCTGCGGTACCCCACTGGTCACAGCGACCCAGTTAGAGAATATACCATTTATAACCCCCCCTCTGATTTCTATCACTAAGCCAGTTACTTACCCATTTACAAACATTTTCCCCCAGACCCAGCATTCTCATTTTGTGTACCAACCTTTTGTGTGGCACAGTATCAAACGCTTTGGAAAACTCAAGATATACCAGGTCCAATGACTCACCTTGCTCCAGTCTTCATAAAAACTGATTAGATTGGTTTGACAGGAGCGATTCCTCATAAACCCATGCTGATATGGAGTTAAACAGTTATTCTCATTGAGATAATCCAGAATAACATACCTCAGAAACACTTCAAATATTTTACCAACAATAGAGGTGTTAGGAACGGCGGAACGCACTAAACAAAAATAATAATAAAGTGCGTTCGCTGCTCGGGGTCCACCGTGCAGTAGGTGATATAACCGTTGCTAAGTGGTGGCAGGAGCAATATGGCGGTAATGCGCACAGGGTTAAACTTCACCCAGGTGCGCAGAGCAATCTCAGTTAATTCACAGAGATGCCAAATAAGTAAAAACACAAAAGACTGTGCCTGTTGAGGTCACAGTACTCAGTAAAAACGCACATACGGTATCAGGTCACAGGAGTAGCCCAAGACGGCGGTACTACGTCCGTCTAGACCTACCGTGTGTGGAGCGTCGCAACTGCGGACGCAAAGTGGCTGCTACTGCAGCGCGGCGTGGACACTGCCGCTAAACGACAAGGCTAAGGCGCAATGTCGGATGCTAGCAGCTGTGGATGTTGCAGCAGAGGAGGGCTGGCGTTGATTCTAACTCAGTCCCTAACCACATATGTAATATCAGAGGGAAGGGGTTTTTTAATGAGTCATTCACCAAAATCATACATCCGTCCTCGTACACACAGCAGCAAGTAAGTCTATACTATACAATCTCCTCTGCAATCTCCTCTGCAGTAGATAAACAGCAGGAGGCTGCAGAATGTGAGGGTCTGGATCCCTGCGGAGTAAACGTAGAAATCCGATGCCTAACATTACCCCCCTCCTAGGGCCCCCTCCTCCCTGAGCCTTTAGATCCACCAACTTGTGCTCATCAGAGATATAGGCCTCAGACTCGCCCGAAGGCAAGTCTGATGTCCCGGTAGGTGACAGGGAGACCCGGGAAAAATGGAAGGCATCAGGGGCAGCAAGATCGCAAGGTTTGAGAAGGGACCCGTGGGGGACAACGGGAGCAGAAGTTAAAGTGGAACGCCACCGTGTGTCGTCAGGCGTCTCCACCCTTCGCTTAAGGAGGCTATTCCGAGCACAAAAGGCGCAGGCCCGAATATATTTATTAACATCCCGAGCCGTGTGCGGCCACCAGTAAGACCCTGCCAAGAGTTTTGTGGTCTGCATATAGCCACAGTGACCACCCCTCCTGGACGCGTGTGCGGTACAGCCATGCGCACCTTTTATAGCAGCCAGGACCTTCCGCAAGCTTCCAGATCTCTGAAATGGACCAATGAGATCTGGAGCGGGACATGAGCACATGACTCCCGATCTCCAATGGGAGATCGTCCCATGAGCATGAGGAGTGGACAGAAGGACTTAGCCTTAAGGCCCTTTTACATTTAGCGATGCACCAGCGATCCGACCAGCGATACGACGCGGTCAGGATCGCTGGTGCATCGCTAAATGATCGCTAGTGAGCTTTCATACAGAAAGACCTCACAGCGATTCAGCAGCGACGCAGCGCACGATACTTACCATTCACACACAGCGATTCTGGCGTCCTCCCGCCCGCGTCCAGAGTCGCTCGTCGTCACAGCAGGAAGTCTCAGCAGGAAGCGCCCGACGAGAAATGGAGCCGGACATTCTCGCGCGATCAGCGATGGACAGCGGGGGAGCCGGTCGCTGGTAAGTATCACACATAGCGATATCGCTAGCAATATCGCTATAACGTCACAAAACTAGTGATGTTATAGCGATATTGCTAGCGATATCGCTTAGTGTAAAACCCCCTTTAGGAGAGATTTGCTGCAAGGCAATCTCTTCTGCAATCTCCTCTGCAGTAGATAAACAGCAGGAGACTACAGAATGTGAGGGTCTGGATCCCTGCAGAGTAAATGCAGAAATCCGACGCCTAACAAGAGGTTAGACTTACTGGCCTATAATTTCCAGGTTCACTTTTAGAGCCCTTTTTTAAAATTGGTACCACTTTTGCTATGCGCCAGTCCTGTGGAACAGACCCCGCTGATATAGAGTCTCTAAATATAAGAAATAATGGTTTGTCTATTACATTACTTAGTTCTCTTAGTACTCGTGGGTGTATGCCATCCTGACCCGGAGATTTATCTATTTTAATCTTATTTAGCCGGTTTCGCACCTCTTCTTGGGTTAGATTGGTGACCCTAATATAGTATTTTCTTTGTCTCTCGGCATTTCACCTTGCATTTCATTTTCCACCGTGAATACCGTGGAGAAGAAGGTGTTTAATATTTTAGCTTTTTCCTCGTCATCTACAACCATTTTATCCCTCACAATTTTTTAAGAGGCCTACACTTTCACTTTTGATTCTTTTACTATTGATATAGTTGAAAAATAGTTTGGGATTACAGAAGACCAACTTTCTTCTCTACTCTCGAGATCACATCTCACCACCTGTGCACTTGACCCGATTCCATCCCACTTCATCCCAAACCTCACCACAGTCTTCATCCCAACTCTAACCCATCTCTTCACCCTATCACTAACAACTGTTTTCCCCTCATACTTCAAACATTCCTCAATCACAGCCATCCTCAAAATGCCCTCTCTTGATGCATCCTCTGTACCTAGCTATCACCCCATATCACTTCTCCCCTATGCCTCAAAACTACTGGAACAACATGTCCATTTCAAAATGCCCTCCCACCTCTCTTCCTGCACTCTCTTCGACCGCTTACTATCTGACTTCCAACCTCGTCACTTCACTGAAACTGCCCTAACTAAAGTAACCAATGACTGGCTGACTGCTAAAGCCAAGCGACACTACTCTGTTCTTCTCCTCCTGGACCTGTCCTCTGCCTTTGACACAGTGGACCACTCACTATTATTGCAGACCCTCTCATCTCTTGGCATCACAGACTTGGCCCTATCTTGGATTGCATCATACCTAACAGACCAGATATTCAGTGTCTCCCACTCACACACCACCTCCTCACATCGCTCCCTATCTGTAGGGGTCCCGCAAGGTTCAGTCCTAGGGCCCCTGCTCTTCTCCATTTACACCTTTGGACTGGAACAGTTCACAAAAGCTCACGGCTTACAGTATCACCTCTATGCTGATGACACACAGATCTGCCTCTCTGGACCAGATATCATCTCCCTACTAACCAAAATCTCAGGCTATGTGCCCACGTTGCTTTTTTGAAGCGGAATATTCCTGAGCGGAAACGCACACCCTCTTCCCGGGAAAACGCATGCGTTTTATGAAGCGCTTTAGCAAGCGTTTTTGACGCTTTCGTTAAGCGTTTTTGTCATGATACCAGTGCTGGTGGACCTGCACTTCTGGGGTTAATGTTTTGATCTTAGTGCAGACTCTTACCTGCACACCTGGGGCTCATTATGGTGGCCTCTCATTGGTTCTGGAAAAACTTCTTATAGCCTAAGGAAGCTCCTATCCCCGTCAGTTATACTTTCGTACTTGGCAGAGTTGTGCTGACCCCTGAGTGTGTTTGTGCTGTGTTCTGGTTGCCTGATACTTTGTGTACGACTCGGTCTGTTCTCTGGATATTGCTTGTTGGATTCTGCTTGGTATCTTCTATGTCTGTTTGGTTTTGACCCCTGCTTGGCCCCGACTATCCGTTCTGTCTCATCCCTGGTACTTTACTGCTATCTCTGTGTATGACCTCCGTTTTGCCTGACTCTGAGCATTCCTGTAGTTGTGTCCTGCCGATCTCTGGAAGCAGGACGCTAAGCCCCGCCCCTTGCAGTCACATGACCATAGGTCCTTCACTGCTTGCTAAACTCCAGCGTCCCCAGGTCCTGTTTGTCTGTACTTTCTGGCCATACCTGACCCCGGGCCCCCCTACAGTGCGGGTGAGTCCCTGCTCAGCGGAGGCTGCACGCCGGCGCTTACAGGACCCTGACATTATAACTGACCATTAAGTTTTTGGGGTTTTTTTGTGCAGAGAATTATGGATTCCATACAGTCTCTGGCTGACCAGATGAAAAATCTGAGTCAGATGTTTCAGGGTTTATCTCTGGAGCAGCAAGCTCTTGCTCGTTCTCAGCAGCAGGTTTCTGAGACTGTGCGAGGGGTTTTATCTGATATTGTTCTGGTGTCCCCAGAACCACCTGTTAAACTGCCTGACTTCTTTTCTGGGACCAAAAAGGAATTCAGGATCTTCATGGAGGGTTGCAAACTTTTTTTAGTTTGAGACCACATTCCTCTGGGGATGAAAACCAGAAGGTAGGGGTCATTATGTCTTTATTAAGAGGGTCCCCACAAGCTTGGGCTTTCTCCCTTTCTCCCACTGCCCCTGAGAGAGTGTCTGTGAATGCATTCTTTGAGGCCCTCGGGCACATATATGATGAGCCTGACTGAGTGCGATTGGCAGAGGACATGGTGATGAGCGTCTGTCAGGGGAAACACCCGGCTGAGTGGTTTTGTACTGAATTCTGCAGCTGGGCTGCAGAGATCTCTTGGGGCGACGCTGCGCTTCTTGGTCTCTTTCGCAGAGGCTTGTCCAAGCGGCTGCAGGATGCCTTGGCGTTACTTCCCCCACCTAACTCTCTCGGGGACGCCATGACCCAGGCCGTCTGGATGGACCACAGGCTGTGGGCCAGAGGGGTGATGCAGGTGGAGACTCCATTGTTCCCCAGTGGAAAAGAGACTGCCCCTGAGCTCATGGACGTAGGCGCCCTCTCCCTGAAGGATACGGAGAGTTATGCTTTTACTGCGGTAAACAGGACATTGGAAAAGGAAGTGTCCTGATTGCCTGTCTTCGACCCGGTCGGCGGGAAATGACTAGGTCTGGGTAGTCAGCGGGGAGACTACTCAGACACTCAGGTACCCTTTTCCTCTTTTTCTAAAGTTTTACTTCATGTGGAACTGTTTGTGGATGGTAGTTCTTTTCCCTCTGCAGCCTTCGTGAACTGCGGATCATCCATTAACCCCTTACCTACAATTAACGTAATATTCCGTCCATGTGACCATGGACCTAATTACCATGGACGGAATATTACGTCATCGCGATCGCTGATCTGTCACAGTGACCTGTGATGTGACAGATCAGCGATCTGTCACAGGACAGTTATGTCCCCCCTGGGACATTGTAATAAAGTAAAAAAAAAAATAAAAAAAAAAAAGGGTAAAAATAAAAAAAAAAAAATAAAAAAAAAAATAGCTAAATAAATTCAAAAAAAAAAAAAAAAAAAAAAAAATATTCCCCAATAAATTCATTTTTTGGAAATAAAAAAAAAAAAAAAAACCCACAATAGAAATACACATATTTGGTATTGCCGCGTCCGTAACGACCCGCCCTATAAAACTGTCCCAATAGTTAACCCCTTACGCGAACCCCTTAAAAAATAAAAAACGAAGCAAAAAATAATGATTATCATACCGCCGAACAAAAAGTGCAATAACGCGCGATCAAAAAGACGCATATAAATATCCATGGTACCGCTGAAAATGTCATCTTGTCCCGCAAAAAACGAGCCGACATACAGCATCATCAGCGAAAAAATAAAAAAGTTATAGCTCGCAGAATAAAGTGATGCAAAAATAATTATTTTTTATATAAAATTGTTTTCATTGCATAAAAGTGCCAAAACATAAAAAAAAGACCTAAATGAGGTATCGCTGTAACCGTACTGACCCGAAGAATAAAACCGCCTTATAAATTTTACCGCACCCGGAACGGCGTAAACGCACCACCCAAAAGAAATTCATGAAACGCTGTTTTTTGTTCATTCTGCGTCTCAAAAAACGAAATAAAAAGCGATCAAAAATGTCACATGCCCGAACATGATACCAATAAAAGCGTCAACTCGTCCCGCAAAAAATAAGACCTCACATGACTCGGTGGGTCAAAATATGGCAAAATTATAGCTCTCAATATGTGGTGATGCAAAAACTATTTTTACAATAAAAAGCGTCTTTTAGCGTGCGACAGCTGCCAAACATAAAAACCGCCATAAATAGTAAATCAAACCCCCCGTTATCACCCCCTTAGTTAGGGAAAAATAATAAAATTAAAAAAAATGTATTTATTTCCATTTTCCCATTAGGGTTAGGGCTAGGGCTAGGGTTAGGGCTAGGGCTAGGGTTAGAATTGGGGGTTTCCACTATTTGCGCACATCAGGTGCTCTCCAAACGCATCATGGCGTCTGATCTCAATTCCAGCCAATTCTACGTTGAAAAAGTCAAATGGTGCTCCTTCCCTTCCAAGCTCTGCCATGCACACAAACAGTGTTTTACCCCCTCATATGGGGTATCAGCCTACTCAGGACAATTTGCAAAACAACTTTTGGGGTCCTATTTCTCCTGTTGCCCTTAGGAAGATAAAAATTTTGGGGCAAAAATATCATTTTTGTGGAAAAAAATGTTTTTGTTATTTTCACGCCTGGGTGTTATAAACTTCTGTGAAGCACTTGGGGGTTCAAAGTTCTCACTCATCTAGATAAGTTCCTTGGGGGGTCTAGTTTCCAAAATGGGGTCATTTGTGGGGGGTTTCCACTGTTTTGGTACATCAGGGGCTTTCCAAACGCGACATGGTGTCCGATCTCAATTCCAGCCAAAAAAGTCAAATGGCGCTGCTTGCCTTCCGAGCTCTGCCATGTGCCCAAATAGTCATTTACACCAACATATGGGGTATCAGCGTACTCAGGACAAATTGCACAATAACTTTTAGGGTCCTGTTACCCTTGGGAAAATAAAAATTGGGGGTGAAAAGATCATTTTGTGGAAAAAATATGATTTTTTAATTGTACCGCTGTACATTATAAACTTCTGTGAAGCCCTTGTGGGTTCAAAGTTCTCACCACATATCTAGATAAGTTCCTTAGGGGGTCTAGTTTCAAAAATGGGGTCACTTGTGGGGGGGTTTCCACTGTTTAGGTACATCAGGGGCTCTCCAAACGCGACATGGCGTCCGATCAGAATTCCAGCCAATTTTGCATTGAAAAAGTCAAACGGCACTCCTTCCCTTCTGAGCTCTGCCATGCGCCGAAACAGTGGTTCCCCCCCACATATCAGGTATCAGCGTGCTCAGGACAAATTGCACAATAATTTTTGCAGTCCAATTTCTCCTGTTACACTTGGTAAAATAAAATTGAACCTGAAGTAATTTTTTTTGTGAAAAAAAAGTTAAATGTTAATTTTTTTTTAAATATTCAAAAAATTCCTGTGACGCACCTGAAGGGTTAATAAACTCCTTGAATGTGGTTTTAAGCACCTTAAGGGGTGCAGTTTTTAGAATGGTGTCACTTTTGGGTATTTTCTATCATATAGACCCCTCAAAGTGGCTTCAAATGTGATGTGGTCCGTAAAAATAAAATGGTGTTGCAAAAATGAGAGATCGCTGGTCAACTTTTAACCCTTATATCTTACTAACAAATAAAAATTTTGGTTCCAAAATTGTGCTGATGTAAAGCAAACATGTGGCAAATGTTACTTATTAACTTTTTTGTGTGCCATATCTCTGTGATTTAAGGGCATAAAAATTCAAAGTTGGAAAATTGCGGAATTTTCAAAATTTTCACCAAATTTCCGTTTTTCTCACAAATAAACGCAAGTTACAGTCATATGTTAAAGTTTGGGCACCCTTATTAATGTTAACCTTTTTTCTTTATAACAATTTTGGTTTTTGCAACAGCTATTTCAGTTTCATATATCTAATAACAGATGGACTCAGTTATATTTCTGGATTCAAATGAGGTTTATTGTACAGAAAATGTGCAATCTGCACTTAAACAAAATTTGACCGGTGCAAAAGTATGGGCACCTCAACATAAAAGTGACATTAATATTTCGTAGATCCTCCTTCTGCAAAAATAACAGCCTCTAGTCGCTTCCTGTAGCTATTATTGAGTTCCTGGATCCTGGATGAAGGTATTTGTGACCATTCCTGTTTACAAAACAATTCCAGTTCAGTTAAGCTTGATGGTCGCCGAGCATGGACAGCCCACTTCAAATCATCCCACAGATGTTCAATGATATTCAGGTCTGGGGACTGGGATGGCCATTCCAGAACATTGTAATTGTTCCTCTGCATGAATGCCTGAGTAGATTTGGAGCGGTGTTTTGGATCATTGTCTTGCTGAAATATCCATCCCCTGCGTAACTTCAACTTCGTCACTGATTCTTGCACATTATTGTCAAGAATCTGCTGATACTGAGTTGAATCCATGCAACCCTCAACTTTAACAAGATTCCCGGTGCCGGCATTGGCCACACAGCCCCAAAGCATGATGGAACCTCCACCAAATTTTACTGTGGGTAGCAAGTGTTTTTCTTGGAATGCTGTGTTTTTTAGCCTCCATGCATAACGCCTTTTTGTATGACCAAACAACTCAATCTTTGTTTCATCAGTCAACAGGACCTTCTTCCAAAATGCAACTGGCTTGTCCAAATGTGCTTTTGCAGACCTCAGGCGACTCTGTTTGTGGCGTGCTTGCAAAAATGGCTTCTTTCGCATCACTCTCCCATACAGCTTCTCCTTGTGCAAAGTGCGCTGTATTGTTGACCGATGCACAGTGACACCATCTGCAGCAAGATGATGCTGCAGGTCTTTGGAGGTGGTCTGTGGATTGTCCTTGACTGTTCTCACCATTCTTCTTCTCTGCCTTTCTGATATTTTTCTTGGCCTGCCACTTCTGGGCTTAACAAGAACTGTACCTGTGCTCTTCCATTTCCTTGCTCCTCACAGTGGAAACTGACAGGTTAAAACTCTGAGACAATTTTTTGTATCCTTCCCCTGAAAAGCTATGCTGAATAATCTTTGTTTTCAGATCATTTGAGAGTTGTTTTGAGGAGCCCATGATGCCACTCTTCATAGGAGAATCAAATAGGAGAACTTCTTGCAAGTGGCCACCTTAAATACCTTTTCTCATGATTTGATACACCTGGCTATGAAGTTCAAAGCTCAATGAGGTTACAAAACCAATTTAGTGCTTCAGGAAGTCAGTAAAAAGTAGTTAGGAGTGTTAAAATCAAGAAAATGATAAGGGTGCCCATACTTTTGCACCGGTCAAATTTTGTTTAAATGCAGATTGCACATTTTCTGTTAGTACAATAAACTTCATTTGAATCCAGAAATATAACCGAGTCCATCAGTTATTAGATATACGATACTGAAATAGCTGTTGCAAAAACCAAAATTGTTATAAAGAAAAAAGGTTAACATTAATAGGGGTGCCCAAACTTTAACATATGACTGTATATGAATGAAATTTTACCACTAACATGAAGTACAATATGTCACGAGAAAACAAGTAGTTAACGTGCAAACCACCCTTGGTAGTGAAGGGGTTAATCTCATTGACTCCCAATTGGTCACACGCTGCAAGATAGGGACAGTTAGGCTCAAGGTTCTGATCAAGGTGGTGGTCATTGGCTCCTCCCCCTCACTAAAGAGGGAATTCTTTTTATGTCTGATTTATTTGTGCTCAGAGTGGGCGCTACTCATGTGGAAAACCTAAGTTGTTTGGTTCTGGACAATCTACCTGCAGGGTAGGTGTTTGGCATGCCCTGGTTACAACGCCATAACCCAGTTATTAACTGGAATATGGGGGAGATTGTTCAATGGGGGTTTAATGATTTTAGGTTGTGTGATAAATCCGCACTGCTGGTTGAACCTGTTAAATGTGTGTCTGTATCATCTGTCGAGCTGGAAGGTATTCCGGAATACCTGAAGGACTTCGAAGATGTATTCTCTGAAAGCGAGGCCGAGACGTTACCGCCACATAGACCCTTTGACTGCGCTATCGAGCTGGTCCCGGGGGCTAAATTACCTAAAGCCCGTCTGTTTAATTTATCCGGCCCTCAGCGCTTAGCTATGAATTAGTACATTGCTGAAAGTCTGCGCAAGGGACACATACGTCCTTCAGTCTCACCTGTGGCGGCAGGTTTCCTTTTTGTAAAGAAAAAAGATGGCAGGTTACGTCCCTGTCTCGATTTTCGTGAGCTTAATCAGATTACTGTACGGAATACGCACCCCCTTCCGTTGATTCCTGATTTGTGTAACCAACTATCAGGGGCAAAATGGTTCTCTAAACTGGATCTTCGGGGGGCATATCATTTGATAAGGGTCCGAGAGGGGGATGAATGGAAAACTGCGTTCCTCACGTCCGAGGGACTGTTTGAAAATTTAGTCATGCCGTTTGGTCTTACCAATGCCCCCTCCATATTTCAGAATTTCATCAACGTGGTATTCTCGGATCTCAATGGTCATTTTGTTGTTATCTACTTAGATGATATTTTGATATACTCCTCCGACAGGCATTCTCATCTGGAACATGTACGAACTGTTCTCCAAAGACTGAGGGAAAATCATCTGTTTGCCAAATTGGAGAAACGTGTATTTTGTGTTCAGGAATTGTCTTTTTTGGGATTAATTGTGTCCTGTGAGGGTTTTCGCATGGACCCCAAGAAGGTGCAGGCCATTGCGGATTGGGTGTAACCCCGAGATCTTAAGGGTCTTCAGCGCTTCTTGGGGTTCGCCAATTATTACCGCAAATTTATTCGGGGGTTTTCGCAGGTGGTCAAACCACTCACAGATCTAACATGCAAAGGTGCGGATGTGAGAAATTGGTCCTCGCTCACAAAAGAGGCCTTTGCGACTCTGAAATAATGTTTACTGTCTGCTCCTGTGTTGGTACAGCCAGATCCATCCAAACCATTTGTTGTGGAGGTGGATGCCTCCGAGGTGGGGGTGGGGGCAGTGTTGTCCCAAGGGCCTGCCACTCTTACCAACCTCAGGCCATGTGCTTTCTTTTCCAGGAAGTTCTCTGCTGCTGAAAGAAATTATGATGTAGGCAATAGAGAGCTTCTTGCGGTCAAGTTGGTGTTTGAGGAGTGGAGGAACTTTTTGGAGGGGATCAGTCACCCGGTTACTGTGATCACTGATCACAAAAATTTGTCATACATTGAGTCTGCTAAAAGACTAACACCCAGACAGGCACGTTGGTCGCTTTTTTTTTCTCGCTTCCAGTTTACTATTACATTCCGTCCAGGGTCAAAGAATGTCAAGGCTGACGCCTTATCTCGCAGTTTTCATCCTGTGTCTTCCCCCTGAGCCACCGTCCTCCATTCTGCACCCTGGGGTTGTGTTAGCAGGGATCTCATCTGAATTGGAACGGGAAATTGAGGGGGCCCAGTCGCTGGCTCCTGCAGCCAAGCCAGGGGGCAAGTTGTTTGTCCCAGAGCAACTTGGCCTTAAACTCTTGCAGGAGTTCCATGAATCCAAGCTGTGTGCTCACCCTGGTATATCAGCCACGCGCCTGGCGGTGGCTAGGATCTTCTGGTGGCCTACCCTTGGTTCTGATATAAAGAAATTCATTTCTGGTTGTGGGGTCTGCACTCGTTCTAAAAGCTCTAATAGCCGGCCTGCGGGGGAGCTGATGCCCTTGGCAGTGCCCGAAAGACCATGGACCCACCTCTCCATGGATTTCATTACCTATCTTCCCTCTTCCTGGGGTAATATGGTGGTATGGGTAGTGGTGGACAGATTTTCAAAGCAGGCTCATTTTGTACCCCTGTCCGCATTACCTTCAGCTGAGACCTTATCCAGATTGTTTATGCAGCATGTGGTCCGCTTGCATGGGGTACCCTTGCATGTGGTGTCTTATCGTGGTGTGCAGTTTGTGGCTAAGTTTTGGCATGCTTTCTGCAAAAAATTAGGGATGTCTCTGTCCTTTTCGTCTGCATACCATCCCTAGAGTAATGGTCAGACGGAGCGCACTTATCAGTCTCTGGAACAGATCCTCAGATGTCTGAGTTCTGCTAGACAGAATGACTGAATTTGCCTTCGATAGTCGGGTGAGTCAATCCACTGGTATGTCTCCTTTCTTGATCAACTATGGGTTCAGTCCTCATTTTGGTGAGTTTTCTCGTCCGGATTCGGGGTGTCCCAGGGCTGAGGACACTGTTCAGCGATTAAAAGATACATGGGCAGAAGTCCAGCAGAGTATATCTAGGTCTCAAGGCAGGTATACGTTTTTTGCAGACAGGAAACGAACACCTGGTCCCATGTTTCAGGTTAGAGAGAAAGTTTGGCTCTCCACGCGAAACATTAAGTTCAAGATTCCGTCAGCCAAGTTGGGCCCCAAATTCATTGGCCCGTACAAGATTGTGGAAAAAATAAATCCAGTGGCGTACAGGCTGTGCATTCCACCCTCTTTCAAGATCCCTAACGTCTTCCATAAATCTCTACTGAAGCCTTTTGAAGCAGTCCGGGGAGAATCCGAGTCCGCTGCTCCTCCGGTTTTGGCTGAGGGACATGTGGAATGAGTTTGGTCATATCGTAGATTCCAGGTTGGTACAGCAGTCAGTACAGTACCTGGTTCATTGGAAGGGATATGGGCCAGATGACAGGTCCTGGGTGCCAGCCCGGTTGATGCATGCGGATCGCCTGGTTCGGGCTTTCCATGCTATGTACCCAGGCAAGCCTGGGGGTCCAGAGGCCCCCCCGTTGAGAGGGGGGGTACTGTCATGATACCAGTGCTGGTGGACCTGCACTTCTGGGGTTAATGTTTTGCGGTGATACACAGGTGGCGATCCAGGAATGATTCCTGAGTCCTTTGTGGGTCCGTTTCTCTGGTTGGCTGTCACATACTGTCTCAGCAATAGAGCAAGTAAATTAGTGGTGATTAAACCATGGTGATAATCAATTGAAATCCACTCAATTTTTATATACAGATCGTCCTTTATTATAATGCAGAAATATATATACACTTTTCTATTATAATATACTATAATGTAAATATGTTCCTCTTCTTCTAATATATATATATATATATATATATATATATATATATATAATCTCCTTTTTACTTTTTATATTCCCTTCGGGACACTGATTCAGCATGGTATGGTGGCTTAGGTGCTGACCATCGGTACTTCTCTTTTTTCAGCGTGAGTTCACGTCTAAGGCCTCTTTCACACCTCAGGTTTTCGCCGTCAGGCGCGATCCGGCGCTTTTGACAGAAACCGGATCAGGCGAAATGCAATGCCGGATCCGGTTTCCCCCCCATTGACTTGCATTTTCGCCGTATCGCGCCGGATGGCCATGCGTTTCATCCGGTTTTCGCCGGATCCGGCAATGTGTCGCAATGTGTCGCGATCCGGCGTATGGAAAAAACGTCTACTGTAACGTTTTTTGTCTCCGGCGAAAAAGCCGTACCCGCCGGATCCGGCGCGTCCGGCTTTTTCACACAATGAAAGCCTATGAGCGCCGCAATGCGCCGGATCCGGTTTTTTGGTCTGAGCATGCTCAGTAGCTCTGCCCACAAGACATATATAAAAGCAAGACAGTGGGACCCACAGCCACACCCAACATGCCACCCAAGAAAGCAACCAAGCGAAGCAGGAGAAGGCAGGAGACCACTGCAGCACCATCAGCACCACCACCACCCCAAATGGAGCAGCAAATAGAACATGCTGAGGAGGGGAGGCCAGCAGCAGATGAGAGACGGTAATTATCAAATCCCCCATTCCTCCAAACTAGGGCCATGGAATATCAAGATATTCATTGGCCCTTTGTTTCTCTTTATTCAACAGCCGCCAAAGAGATGCAGCAGCAGCAGCAGCAGCAGCAGCAGCAGAAATGGCATCACTGGCAGCAGCAATACCCACAGCCATGGAGTCTGGCCATCAACAGGACAGCACATCTTCTTCTGGGAGCCCTCCCTCGCATCGTCAGCGTTTGACGGTAAGTTTTTATTTCCAAAATCCATCATCTCTGTAATATATGTCTATTCATTGCCTTTTATTTCAAAACAGGAATCACAAGATGAAGAGGAGCTCCCAGAAGAAGAAGGAAGGGGTGGACAGACACCTGGAGTGGGCTCACAATTGGTAAGTTTTTTGCATCAAACGCAGAAACACAACATCACACTACACACAACACATAGAAAACAATGTTCTGGAGACCACACACAGCAAACAAATGCCTACATCCAAAGACATAACATTTTTTGTTTTCTTCTCTAGTCTTCCCAATCTGGTGCTCGGCCAAGAGGTCCTCGCAGTGCCTCCCAGGGTCGTCGGCGACAGCAACGCGGCGGTCACCAGCGTGTAAGTATAAATATTTTTGCTTTTTTTTTGCACTTTTTATTTCATTTCTTTTGTGGAGGCTAATTATGTTATTTTTGTCTTTTTCTTTAACAGCCTTCACAGCGTGCTCCCGACTCTGACGGTGAGGATGGAGGACTCGATGTGGACCACCTCATCGATCTCGTCAGAGAAAGGGAGCCGCTCTGGAATATGGCTGACCGCCGCCACGCTGACCTTATCATTACCCGACGACTCTGGGAGGAAATCTGTTCTCTCCTTGTGGGCCGCTGGGAGGACCTCGAAGCTCGGGCCCAGATTAAAGAGCGTAAGTATATACAGTACCGGTTGCTTGATGTAAACCAGTGTTTCCCGAACTCCAGTCCTCGTGGTCCCCACGGATCATGTGTTCAGGATTTCTATTTACTATGGAAATCCTGAAAACATGACCCCTGGGGACCATGAGGACTGGAGTTTGTGAAACACTGATGTTGTATACTAACCACTCCTTTCTCGTTTCAGGGAACAGAATTGTGAATCGGTGGCGGTCTGTGAGGGATCGTTTCAAGAAGGAGTTCAATAAAGAGATATGCGGGCCCCGAGTGGATCTGGAGGACGCAGGAGCAAGTACAAGTACGCAGAAGCCCTGTCGTTCCTCCGGGAAACAATGCTCACCAGAAGGTAAATATTACACACCACATGTGAAAAAAATGAGATGTAACTTTTTTTTTTCAGCCAGGGCCATACCATGTCAGTATTTTAATTGTTTTTTTTTCTCTTTATTCCACAGCACGGTGAGCAGCACTCGGGAGCCTGCACGATTGGACCCTTCTGAGGCGATCCCTGAGGAGACCGGCACCGAGGGACACTTCAACCGCCCCGGTACATCTGCACCTTCCCAGCCTTCCCACACATTCGACCCATCTGTCCCATCCACCAGCACAGGAGCATCGTGGCCGCCTACATTACATGAAGCTGCTGGTGAGGAGATCGCTTTCCCTTTACCCCACCCTTCTGCCCCTGCCACCTCTAGTACACCTGTGGGCACTGGGCGGCAGCGGCAGAGGGGTCAGGAAAAGAGTTATGCGCAAGAGTTCTTGCATCTGAATGCATCTTTCCAGAACTGTCTCAAAGTCTTGTCAGAGCAAATCTCCGTAGGCTTTCAGCAGATCAACTCCAGCATTCTGGAGGTGAAGACACTTCTGCAAACCATGCATTCAGAAGCAAGATCTTCGCCAAACCACACCTTTTTCAGGTCTGTTGTGGAGCGCATGGCAACACTATCTCCTACCCAGCAGATGCATGTAATGCATTCGTGCCACGGTGCTCTACAGCAGGTTACCTCCCAACCTCCACCTCCCACCACTGTAGTTCCTCCACCTGCACCCCCTCCAGCCACTTTCCATCCTCCCCCTCCTATTACATCTGCACCCCCTCCAGCCACTTTCCATCCTCCCCCTCCTATTACATCTGCACCCCCTCCAGCCACTTTCCATCCTCCCCCTCCTATTACATACCAGCAACCTCACCAGTACCAGACATCTCCCCACTTCCAGCAACCTGCCCCGTACCAAACTCCTTCCCCGTACCAAACTCCTTCCCCATACAACTTTCCATCAACATCATCTGCTCCTACAGTCCCTGCCCAACCCTCCACTCCACCGCCCACCACCTCTTCTGCCTCCCACATGTCCACCCATTCTGTAGCTTTTTCCACACCTTCACCTCTAACTGTTCCTTCCCCACCACGATCCCAGTCCTCTCTCCACACACCCAGTGTCGAAGTGTCCCGCAGCCCCTCCAGCAGTATTTCCACCCCACAGTACACAGAGTTGTAATGTTTTTTTTTTGTAATAAAAATGCCCATTGGGTTTAAAACCTTTATTAAAAAAGTTTTTTGCACTTTAAAAACATAAAAAAAAAAAAAATTTAAATAAAAGTTAAATTATCGTTTCACAATGGTTGTCTGTCATTTCTTTCTGCGGCGAACTATGTTTTAAAAAAAGGTTAAATACAGGGTATTTCAAAGGTAAAAAGGTATTCAAAACCAGGTATATAACTGTGGGTACATTTTAGCTTTTTGCCACAGTTGTGTTCCTGGTTGTGTTTGAAGCAAAGTATTTCACCTAAAAAGTTGTGTTTATTGTTGGTGATTTCCTACCAATGTACACAACTTTTGTTAAAAGGTGAAATACTTTGCATAAAACACAACCAGGTACACACCTGTGGCCTAAAGGTAAAAATAGTAAGACCATGACAAGATAGCCAACTTTGGTTGGCAAAGGTATATACTGTTGGTCCAGAAGGTACACAAGTTTAGGGCACAAATCTTTCACACTCTGTCATCCCAGTGTACTCTGCCTTGAGGTGACATAAAGTATAGTGGAAAATTGTCCCTGAAACCGTCACAGAACTTCTAGTGGTAATATTTCCAATGACAACATCCATCTTCGCCAGTAACTTGCTCTTCTCTCCAACCTGCACTTTCTTCTCTACAACCTGTCAAAGAAGGGCTGTAGGAACATGCTATATCTAGTTTTCCAGTAGCCAATCCCGTTCGGAAGGCCACAAGGGTCAATTTTAAAAACCGGATCCGGCGTAATCCGTCGAAAAACGGATAGAAAAACGGATGAACCGGATGAGACGGATCCGGTTTTGTCTGTCAAGAACAAGATGGATCCGGCAGAAAACCGGATCCGGCACTTCAGGTTTTACAAAACATTTGCCGGATCCGGCATTCCGGCACGACGCCGAAAACCTGATGTGTGAAAGTAGCCTAAGGCTGGTTTCACATTTGCGTTTTTTTTCGCGGTAATTTAGCGCTAAATAGAGCATGCGTTTTTTTTTCCTATACTTTGCATGGGATGCGCTTATGTGCGCATACACATGCGTTTGTACGCGTTTTACCGCGCATGCGTTTTTTTGCGGTATGCGCTCGGGCGCACAAAATGCAACTTGTTGCATTTTTTGTGCATCCGATTTGCCTCAAAAAAACGCATGCGCGCGCAATGCGTTTTTTTACAGCAAGACACCCATTATAAGTCTATGGTGAGCATATGTGCGCATTGGCATGCTTATGTATGCGTTTTTTTGCACATGCGTTTTTTTTTTTTTACCATTAGTTTAGACAATGGAATTTAGGGGTTTGGGTAAAGTTAGGGTTAGTTAAGGGGGTTTAGGGTTAGGGTTAGGGTCAGGGTTAGGGTTAAGTATGGTTTGGTTAAGGGTTAGGGTCAAGTATGGTTTGGTTAAGGGTTAGGGTTAGGGTTAGGGTCAGGGTCAGGGTTAGGGTTAAGTATGGTTTGGTTAAGGGTTAGGGTTAGGGTCAGGGTTAGGGTTAGGGTCAGGGTCAGGGTCAGGGTTAAGTATGGTTTGGTTAAGGGTTAGGGTTAGGGTTAGGGTCAGGGTTAGGGTTAGGGTTAGTAAAGTCATGGTTTGGGTTAGTGTGAGTGGCCACCTAATGTTGGAAAAAAAACGCAAACGCGGTAAAAATGCACTAAAAACGCATACAAACGCTTAAAAACGCTGCGTTTTTTTCATGCATGCTCATAAAAATGCTTGAAAAAAACGCAGCAGTTGTATGCTTTTGTATGCGTTTTTCAATGCGTTTTTTTGCGGGAAAAACGCGCTGCAAAAAAAAGCAAGTGTGAAACAGGCCTTAGAGAGATATATATATTTTTTCTTTCTTATTTTTATATACATATTTTTTATTTATATATATTTTTTTGAGCTTTTTATCTGTGGAATAATTAAAGAATAATTTTTAAATAATCAAAGGTTAACTATGATGACAATTCATGTTTACTGATGTATTTGAACTTTGACCTTTCTGGCTGCACAACATGTGATCATTGGCGCCAATTTTCAAATCATGAATGTATATAAACTGAGATAGATCTAACTGTTCATACATGTCATCCCCTGAGGAAGAAGTGCTGTACACTTCAAAACGCGTTGGGAAATAAATAGTTAAATCTTTCATCATAACCTTGATTCGTCATTTTGTCAAGCAGCGCACTAAAAGTCCATGAATTTGTTCCATAAGAAACTGAAGTTTTGGTGGTCACAGAGTTGACCTTTGGACGTGCAGCAGGCTGACCACGGATCTTACATGTTTTAAACTCTCCTGGAAAGGGTGAGTGTATTTCTACTATTTCCTTTAACATTTTATCCGGATAAGACCCTATTGCGCTTTCTTTTCCTATAGTTTATCTACATTCCTGTAGTTGTGTCCAGCCGATCTCTGGAAGTAGGACGCTAAGCCCCGCCCCTTGCAGTCACATGACCGTAGGTCCTTCACTGCTTGCTAAACTTCAGCGTCCCCAGGTCCTGTTTGTCTGTACTTTCCGGCCGTACCTGACCCCGGGCCCCCCTACAGTGCGGGTGAGTCCCTGCTCAGCGGAGGCTGCACGCCGGCGCTGACAGGACCCTGACAGTTTTAGAATGCGTTTTCCTAAGCGTTTTTGCAATACAATTGTATGTATGCGGAAACGCATGCGTTTCCGCAAAATTAATGAACATGCTGCGTTCTTTTCTGCTAAGCGTTTCCGCAGCGGAAAAAACGCACCATTAGCACAACATGTGCGGATTCAATTATGATGACATAATTACATGGGATGCTTTTCTTAAGCGTTTCCGCGGCAGAAACGCGCGTCTAAAAGCGCTGCGGAAACGCTTAAAAAAAGCAACGTGGGTACCCAGCCTCACAATGTCTGTCCGCTATTTCATCTTTTTTCTCCGCTAGATTTCTAAAACTTAACATGGACAAAACAGAATTCATCATCTTTCACCTATCTCACTCGACTCTCCCAATAAACTTATCCATTAAACTAAATGACTGCTCACTCTCCCCAGTCCCACAAGCTCGCTGCCTCGGGATAATCCTTGACTCTGATCTATCCTTCAAACCACATATCCAAGCCCTTTCCACTTCCAGCCAACTTCAACTGAAAAAACATTTCCCAGATCCGTACATTCCTCAACCTAGAATCTGCAAAAACTCTAGTGCATGGCCTCATCATCTCCCTCCTTGACTACTGCAACATCCTGCTCTGTGGCCTCCCCTCTAACACTCTCGCGCCCCTCCAATCTATCCTAAATCTATCCTAAACTCTGCTGCCCGACTAACCCACCTGTCCCCCCGCTATTCCCCAGCCTCTCCCCTCTGTCAATCGCTGCCCTGGCTCCCCATTACCCAAAGACTCCAGTTCAAAACCTTAACCATGGCATAAAAAGCCATCCGCAACCTGTGTCCTCCATACATCTGTGACCTCGTCTCCCCGTACCTACCAGCACACAACCTCCGATCCTCACAAGATCTCCTTCTCTACTCTCCTCTTCTCACAATCGCATACAAGCTATCTCCTGCGCATCCCCCCTCCTCTGGAACTCTCTACCCTAACATATCAGACTCTCGCCTACCGTGGAAACCTTCAAAAGGAACCTGAAGACCTACCTCTTCCGACAAGCATACAACCTGCACTAACCACCGATCCACCAAACCACTGCATGATTAGCTCTGCCCTCACCAATTGTATTCTCACCCACCCTTTATAGATTGTGAGCCCTCGTGGTTATGGTCCTCTCTCCTCCTGTACCAGTTGTGTTTTGCATTGATTAAGATTATTATACTTGTTTTTTAATATGTATACCCCTTTTCACATGTAAAGAGCCATGGAATAAGTGTCGCTATAATAATAAATAACAATAATAATAATAATAATAATAATAACAACAATGGTGCTGTACAAATTTTTTTTTGGAAATTGAATATCAAAATGTTCAATTTCGCGTGAAGCTGCAAATTTCAGGAAAATCAACTTGGACTCGATCCTTTGCTGTTTGATCTGCTCATCTTTAATACCAAACATGCTTAAAAATTATTTTATACAAAAACCTGATTTAAACATTTGGTCATTTTCTTCACACATCTTAAAGGAGTTAAAAGTCAATCTGAAACTCCTACAATATGTTCCACTACACAGTAGTTCAAAAAGAGGTTTTTTTGAAATGTTAAGGCTGGGATTACATTAGAGATACATCTGCTGATTACAAATGGTTAACTTTATTGTTTAGTAATATATTGAATGCTATGAGATGGAAAAATCTGTAATGTGACATTTACATTACTTGCAGTAAGTCAGCTTTTACTGACAGTCCCAATGGACATTAAATAAGAGATGTTCAATAGGCAATAATCGTAACAGAGATATCTTTGCTCACCCCTCAAAAATGTTTTCTTGTCAATTTTTAAATCTTTCAGAGACACAGGAACAGCGGCATACCCTGTATGCAGAGCAAAGTGTTCTAATATGATTGAGCAACATATGATTGAGTAATATGGTGCCACCCAGGATATGTCCACATAAAGCAGTTGATTTACAATAGTAGTTACTGATTACATCATTGTAAATAAGATTTTGGAAAACATAATTTTAGACAAGTTTCGAGTGGCCCGTATTAAGCTGCATTTTAGCAAAACTTGGGCCTCTTGTAATTCTACTAAATCAAAATACATCACTATAAGGTTCAATGGTGGTCTAAATTCTGTTCATTGGAAACATGGAAAGTCTGGGTATTGTGGCCGTAATATGGCCACTAAAACCTGCCGTAAAGTCGTGGACCGAAACAGACATGTAGGATTAACTCAATCTAATATAATAATTTCTTTTATAATATACTTTAATTAGAAGATCCCTGCTGTTTCCTATCCACTCTAACTGCTTCATTTTTTTTTACCAACTTCCTTTTTGATGATGCTTCATTTGAGAATCCCCATTGCAGGCTGGGATACTCAAACAAAACATGATCAGGAGGCAGAAGCCGCAGTCACTGACGCAGCCTCCATCTCCACCCTGAACTTAAGCGTCCATTTCAGGGGCTGGGATAGTCCCTGCTCTAACCATCATGTGTCGGTTGTCAACTCCATTGTATTCATATTAGGATCTTGCTGCTGCTCAATATTCTTTTTAATGCATAGTGACAGTGTGCTCCCTCGCTGGCTCTGATGACAGGTGACAAGCTGATAAGTGAGCGAACTGTCTGTGTGAATTGTAAGGAGAGAACATGATGAACAATGAGAATAGAGACAAGCCTCACCCCTGAAACCGACATCACATTCAGGGGCGGAGCTGGTTTATTTCCTGCTTGTCTGGTACTCTCCTTACATTGTGGATTGACAGTGCGCTATTTTGCCGGTTCGTCACATTTCATCAGAGCCAGCTAATAACTGTCACTGTCCATTAAAAAGAATATTGTGCAGTGACAAGATCCTACTAAGCATATGTTGGAATTGACAACTGACGCATGCTCACTAGAGAAGGGACTATCCCAGCCCCTGAAACGGATGTAACTAAGGACGCATTTCAGGAAGGGAGCAGATGCAGCGGCAGTGATCGCAGCCTTTGGCCCCTGATTATGTCTTGCTAGAGTATCCCAGCATGCACTGGGGATTCTCAAATAAAGCGTCATCAAACCGGGAGTTGGTAAAAAATAAATAAAGCAATTAAAGTAGAGGAAACGTTAGGGACTTTTTCATCATCAAAGTATAAATAGACATTAAGGATTAAATCAATGATAGTTTCAGACCATCCTTTTAAGGACACTATACACATTAGATTCATGAACCCGCTGATATCGATGAGTTTGGCCAAAGGTCTATGGGGCCAACTGATGGTCAGGAAAGATTTCGACTATGCATGTTCGATTTCAGACTGCCATGGCATTGTGCTCCCTGTAATAAACAGCTGGCTCATGTACCAGTTGGTGGCTTTCTCCTAGAGAACACTAGAGAGCTTGGTCCAATGAGCTCACCTGTATGTGGGAGAGTTCGCTGAGATCGCATTGTTTGGCCGCCAGCCATCTAATGTGTATGAATGGCCTTAAAAGGAAACTATTACAAAGTTGACCTAATATTTAAAATTTTAGTCAGATTTTTGAATTACGTGTGTGATGTGTGAAATTACCACTCCACCATGGCAGTGCCAAAAAAAAGAAAGAAATCACAGACAGGGAGGAAAAGGTGTTATGAATGAGTCACCGTAGGAGGCAAAAACAGAAATACTAGCTAAGTCCAGAAAACCAGAGAAGTTGGCAGCTATCGGATTGCAGACCCCTGAACCTAACAACAACAACTAGCAGTAGCCGTGGGGGGTTCCTATGGTGCCCTAGACCCCTCGATCACAGCCGGAGAACTACATAGTCTAAAGACAGAAAGGGAAATCTAAACTGCCCCAGAGCAGACCCCAAAGCAATAGGCAGCCCCCAACATATAATGACGGTGCAGCAAGATGAAAAAACACACAGATAGAAAGGTAGGCTGAGCAAATGATGGGGCCCAAGCTAACTAAATAGGACAGGATAGGAAAGCTGCTGAATGCAATCCGCCAAAACCCGTTCAAAACAAGAGCCAACAGACTGATAGGGAAAAAAGCCCTGAAGACGCTAGGCTTCAAAAAGACTATATCAGTACTCAGGTATTTTCTGAAGACAGAGCAAAAAGGAATTCAGCTCACCCAGCAGGGAAAGGCAGAAATCCAGAAAAACAAACCAAAACACAAATGCAAAAAGCAGAGCAGAGCAGAAAACTTAGCTTTTGAGGAGCAAGAATCAGACTGGTCTCCAAGAATCCCTCAGAGAAATCACCCGCAAGGCAGAAGGGCGTCGGCTGCCTTATATCCAGTCAGCAATTCCAGTCACCCAGTCATCATCATTCTGCTCAGGTGCTTTGTAATCAGCCTCACTACCTTCCTTCACCAGAAGAGCCATGAGTAAGACCCTCTAGGTCGAAACGCGTTGGTTGGAGACCACCAGAGACCCCATCTGCCTGTATGTCCTTATCCATACTTTTTTCTGTTCTATTTTAAGAATTTACAATAAATGATGTATTTTTAACTGAAGTCCAGCGCTGGAGATTCCATTCTTCACCAGAAGAGGGAGTTCATCAGACCTCAATGGTGAAGGGGAAAATGAACTCACAACAGTACCTCCCCCTTGAGGAGGGGTCACCGAACCCTCATCCACGCCACCAGGGCGATCAGGGTGAGCCCGATGAAAGGCACGCACCAATCTTTTGGCATGAATATCAGAGGCAGAGACCCAGGAATTATCCTCCTGACCATAACCCTTCCACTTAACCAAATACTGGAGTCTCCGTCTAGCCAGACGGGAATCCAGTATCTTCTCTACCTCATATTCCATGTTACCTTCAACTTACACAGGGTCCGTAGGTGCCACCCCAGGAACAACTGGTTCAACAAACCTCTTCAACAAGGACTTATGAAACACATTATGAATTTTAAATAATCTCCAAAATCTTGTAAGATCCAATAAACCTAGGCTTAAACTTAGGAGAAGCCACCTTCATAGCGATATTTTTTGATGATAACCAAACCATATCACCAACCTTAAACTGTGGACCAATGGACCTATGTCGGTTGGAAAACCGCTGGGCCTTTTCCTGGGAGAGAGATAACTTATCCACCACTTGGTCCCAGATCTGGTGCATTCTCTTCACCACAGTGTCAACACCTGGGCAGGCAGAAGGCTCCACCTGCCCTGAAGAAAATCGAGGATGAAACCCAAAGTTACAAAAAAAGGTGACATCAAAGTGGCAGAACTAGCTCTATTAATTAAAGCAAATTCGGCCAAGGGCAACAATGAAACCCAATCATCCTGATCATCGGAAATAAAACATCTCAAATACGACTCCAAGGTCTGATTTGTTCTCTCCATCTGCCCATTGGTCTGTGGGTGAAAAGCAGAGGAGAATGACAACTGAATTCCCAGCTTGGAACAGAAAGTCCTCCAAAATCTAGACACAAACTGAACTCCTCTGTCAGATACAGTGTTCTCAGGAATCCCGTGCAAGCGAACCACCTGTTGCAAAAACAGGGGCACCAACTCAGAGGAAGATGGCAACTTAGGGAGTGGTACAAGATGAACCATCTTAGAGAACCTATCACAAATCACCCAAATAACAGTCATTCTCTGAGAGACAGGCATATCAGAGATGAAATCCATTGAAATATGGGTCCATGGCCTCCTGGGGACCGGCAAAGGCATCAACAACCCACTAGAGCGAGAACAAGGTTTAGACCGGGAGCAAGTCCCACAGGACTGCACAAAATTCCTGACATCACGAGACAAGGCGGGCCACCAAAAAGACCGACTCACCAGATCTCTAGTACCAAAAATACCTGGATGACCAGCCAATGCAGAGCAATGAACTTCAGACATCACTCTCTTCTTCCACTGGTCAGGAACATACAACTTTCCACTGGGACAACGCTCAGGTTTGTGCTCCTGGAACTCTTCCAGAGCACGTCTCAAATCGGGCGAGATGGCAGAAAGAACTACCCCTTCGCCTAAGATGGTAGCAGGCTTGGTCACCACAGGAGAATCAGCAAAGAAGCTCCTAGACAGGGCGTCTGCCTTGACATTCTTAGTGCCAGGAAGAAAAGAGACCACAAAATCAAAACGTGTAAAAAACAAGGCCCACCTAGCCTGTCTAGGGTTCAAGCGTTTGTCCGACTCCAGGTAAATCAAGTTCTTGTAGTCAGTGAGGACCACGACTTGGTGTTTAGCTCCCTCCAACCAATGTCTCCACTCCTCAAATGCCCATTTCATGGCTGTGACGGCCGTCTGTGAATCTGGGCTGCAGTGGGGACAGCACCCCGAGTAACCCCGAGACCCTTAACCCCTATACAGGGATCTGGAATTGTAGCAAGGCCCAGGAGGTAGCTGTCTAGATTAGCAGTGGACCAGAGCAGGACGGCCACCAAGGGGTCAAAACTAAAACCCGTAATCAAGGTCAGGATGCAGGAGTCTGAGACCAGGGAGCAGCAGAGGCACGAAATCAGCAGACAGAAGGAGAGTCAAAAGTCCAGGCCAGGGTCAGTAAAACCAGGAGGGCAGCGAGGTACAGAATCAGCAGGCAGAAGGAGAGTCAGGAATCCAAGCAAAGGTCAGCGTCAAAAAGTCGGAAGAGAGGCGGAGGTACAAAAACGGCAGGCAATAGAATGGTCAAGAATCCAGGCTGAGGTCAGAGTATACACTATAGCAATTCACACAGTAACACGCAGGGGAACCAAGAATATATCCGGCGGCTTGCAAGACCAGTCCCCAGGTATTTGAGGGATCAGGTCCTCCCTCACAGGTTCCCAGCCCGATGATGTAACCAGGACCGCCCCTGGACCAGGCCAGATGGACATGTAGTAAGCCCTACATGACTGACAGAGGGGCGGAGCCTGCGCCCACCACATGCCTGCGCAGGAGCCCCCTCTCTGCCACCACCCTCACCCTGGAGCGAACCACGGCGCCTCCCAGTGGCTGAGGCAGGAACAACCGTCCCTGAGTCCGACGGCGACATGACGGTCCGGCGCCCCCGAGTGGCCAAGACCGGAACTGCAGGCCCTGAGTCTGGCAGTGACGTGTCAGCCCGGCGCCTCCTAGTGGCCGACGCCGGAACAGCAAGCCCTGAGTCTGGCTGCGACGTGACAGTACCCCCTCTTCTAAGAGGGGCCTCCGGACCCTCAAAACCCGGTTTGTCAGGGTGAAGGAGGTGAAATCTTCTAATTAACCCCTTGGCATGGATGTCACCAGCGGGGACCCAGGAGCTCTCCTCTGGGCCGTAGCCCTTCCAATGCACTAAGTATTGCACGGACCCTCTCACTAAACGGGAATCAAGGATACCTTGGACTTCGTACCCAAGGCACCCTTGACCAAAACTGGAGGAGGAGGGGACTGGACAGGTTGAATTGGGGAGCGGTACGTTTTGAGGAGGGATTTGTGGAAAACATTGGGTATTTTGAAGGACTGAGGGAGCTTTAAGCGAAAGGCTACCGGGTTAATTACCTCCAAAATCTCATAGGGACCAATAAATCTGGGGCCCAGTTTGGCAGACGGTACCTTAAGTTTAATGTTCTTGGTAGACAGCCAAACTTTGTCCCCAACTCCCAGGTGCGGCCCCTTGGACCGCCGTTTATTTGCCGCCGAAGCCTGTCTGACTTGGGAGTCTTTCAAGTTTGAGTTCACCTCTGACCAGATGGTCCTTAAGTGATGTATGGATTTCTCTACCCCCGGGAGGTCCGACATCTTAGCCGAAAATGAACCAAAACGTGGGTGTAAACCAAGATTACAGAAGAACGGGGTGGTTTTGATGGATTCTTGGTATTGGTTATTTAGGGCGAATTCGGCTAATGGGAGATGTTCCACCCAATCAGATTGATGTTCCGAGACATAACAGCGGAGATACTGCTCTAGGCCCTGGTTAGTGCGCTCAGTTTGACCATTGGTCTCAGGGTGGTAAGCGGAGGAGAAGGATAATTCAATGCCAATCCGTTTGCAGAACGCTCTCCAGAATTTAGAAACGAACTGGGTTCCTCGGTCGGACACAATATTCACCGGGGCGCCATGCAGTCGTATTACATGAATGACGAACAATTTACTCAGCGTTTCTGCATTAGGTAGTCCAGACAGGGGAACAAAATGGCACTGCTTACTGAACCTGTCTACCACCACCCAGATACATGTCTTCCCTTCTGAGGGTGGCAGGTCAGTAATGAAGTCCATGGAGATGTGGGTCCATGGACTCTCTGGGGCAGGCAAGGACTGGAGCCAGCCGGCAGGCCGATAATGGGGGGGACTTAGCACGAGCACAAGTTTCGCAAGCCAGTACGTAATCCTTGCAGTCCTTAACCACCGTCGGCCACCAAAAGTTCCTGGTCACTAGTCTGGCGGTATTATTAACACCAGGATGGCCTGCCAGGACAGAGTCATGCGACTCTTTCATAATTTGTAGACGCAACGGGGCCGGAACGAACAATTTCTTGGGGGGGGGGGGGGGAGTCGGGTCCGGGACTGGTTCTGAGGATCTACGGATCTCCTCCAGAAGGTCCAGAGACACGGCCGACACGACGATCTCATTGGCCAGTATTGGGACTGGTTCCGAGTCCTCAGCCTATGAGGGGCAGAAACTTCGAGAGAGGGCATCAGCACTTACATTTTTCGTCCCTGGACGAAACGTGATCACAAAGTTAAACCTTGAGAAGAATAAGGCCCACCTGGCCTGCCTAGGATTCAGTCTTTTAGCTGACTCCAAGTAGGTCAGGTTCTTGTGATCTGTGATCACGGTAACCTTGTGTTTAGCACCTTCGAGAAAGTGGCGCCATTCTTCGAAGGCCCACTTTATGGCCAACAATTCCCAATTCCCTATATCATAATTTTTCTCAGTAGGGGAGAATTTTCGGGAAAAGAAGGCACATGGACGGAGTTGAGTGAGAGAGGCAGTGCCTTGGGAAAGCACTGCCCCTACCCCAACCTCAGAGGCATCAACCTCTACCACAAAGGGGCGATCTAGATCAGGCTGAATTAATATTGGGTTGGCAGAAAAACACTCCTTTAAAACAGAAAATGCCTGAAGTGCCTCTGGCTTCCAATTAACCACGTCAGCCCCCTTCCGGGTCAGATCCGTGAGCGGTTTGGCGATCTCAGAGAAGCCTTTGATGAATTTACGGTAGTAATTAGTAAATCCCAAGAATCGCTGCAGCGCTTTTAGAGTTTTAGGCTGTACCCATTCTCTAATGGGTCGGATCTTGGCAGGATCCATGCGAAACCCCTTAGCAGAAATCATGTACCCCAAAAATTGTACCTCCTCAGCCATAAAAACACATTTCTCCAACTTGGCGTATAGAGAATGTTCTCTAAGTCTCTGGAGTACAGAACGGACATGTTGCACGTGTAAAAGAACAACAGCGGATTAAATCAGGATGTCATCCAAATAAACCACTACATATACCCCACAAATATCCCTGAATATATCATTCACAAAGTGTTGGAACACGGCGGGCGCGTTACTCAACCCAAACGGCATCACAAGATACTCAAAATGACCAAGAGGTGTGTTAAAGGCTGTTTTCCACTCATCCCCATTTCTTATGCGAACCAGATTGTAAGCCCCCCGGAGATCAAGCTTAGTGAACCAACGGGCTCCTAGTTGCTGATTAAACAGATCAGGGATGAGTGGAAGCGGATACTGATTTTTTACAGTAATCGCGTTCAGCTCACGATAATCAATACACGGTCTGAGTCCACCATCTTTTTTTTCTACAAAGAAAAACCCAGCCCCTACAGGTGAAGGGGAGGGTCTAATAAAACCTTTTTTGCAAGCTGTCTGCTATGTAGTCCTTCATGGCTACACACTCAGGATCAGAAAGGTTAAATATTCTCCCCTTAGGGAGACGAGCACTTGGGACCAAGTCTATAGGACAGTCATACTCTCTATGAGGCGGTAATTTCTCAGACTCCACTATGGAAAAGACGTCCTCATAGTCCCTGAATGCATATGGTATAAAGGGTGTTTTAATTTTAATTTGGTTCACTGACAGCGACATACAGTGATTCTGACACTGTGGACTCCAGCGCACGATATCCCCTTGGTGCCAGTCAATAATAGGATTATGCTGGCGCAACCATGGCATACCTAACACAACTGCATGTGATATATTGGAAATAACAAAAAATGACATATGTTCTGTGTGTAATGCCCCCACTGACATAACAATCTCTGTAGTAACAAATTCCACTCCACCCTGGATAATGGATGTACCATTAATCGCCGTGGTTTGAATAGTGGCATTAAGTCTTAGTAAAGGTACACCAAGTTTCCTTGCAAGCAAAAAATCTATGAAGTTGCCTGCGGAACCACAATCCACATAGGCCTTCACACACAAAGATTTCTTTGAAAATAAGAGAGAAACGGGTAACAAAAGTTTAGCCGCATTTGCGGCAATACCTGAGCCTCTGGGACAGCACGACCAGAGCTGCCCAGAGGCCGACGTCCCAGGAATGTGGATTTCTGACGCTCAGCATTTCCCTTGAAGCCTCCAGGCTGCAGCATGATGGTATAGGAAGATGGGAGTATTCCTTCAGGCTGTGCACTGGAGCAGGTGTAGGCCAGGTAATCAGCTCAGGGAAAAAAAAAAAAAAAATCAGGAGACTGCTTTTATATATGATGGAAATATACACAAAAAGCAGTTCTTTTTGGGCCGGATATAATGTGACGGCCATCTGCGAATCTGGGCTGCAGTGGGGACAGCACCCCGAGTAACCCCGAGACCCTTAACCCCTATACAGGGATCTGGAATTGTAGCAAGGCCCAGGAGGTAGCTGTCTAGATTAGCAGTGGACCAGAGCAGGACGGCCACCAAGGGGTCAAAACTAAAACCCATAATCAAGGTCAGGATGCAGGAGTCTGAGACCAGGGCGCAGCAGAGGCACGAAATCAGCAGACAGAAGGAGAGTCAAAAGTCCAGGCCAGGGTCAGAAAAACCAGGAGGGCAGCGAGGTACAGAATCAGCAGGCAGAAGGAGAGTCAGGAATCCAAGCAAAGGTCAGCGTCAAAAAGTTGGAAGAGAGGCGGAGGTACAAAAACGGCAGGCAATAGAATGGTCAAGAATCCAGGCTGAGGTCAGAGTATACACTATAGCAATTCACACAGTAACACGCAGGGGAACCAAGAATATATCCAGCGGCTTGCAAGACCAGTCCCCAGGTATTTGAGGGATCAGGTCCTCCCTCACAGGTTCCCGGCCCGATGATGTAACCAGGACCGCCCCCGGACCAGGCCAGATGGACATGCAGTAAGCCCTACATGACTGACAGAGGGGCGGAGCCTGCGCCCACCAGATGCCTGCGCAGGAGCCCCCTCTCTGCCACCACCCTCACCCTGGAGCGAAGCACGGCGCCTCCCAGTGGCTGAGGCAGGAACAACCGTCCCTGAGTCCGACTGCGACGTGACGGTCCGGCGCCCCCGAGTGGCCGAGACCGGAACTGCAGGCCCTGAGTCTGGCAGTGACGTGTCAGTCCGGCGCCTCCTAGTGGCCGACGCCGGAACAGCAGGCCCTGAGTCTGGCTGCGACGTGACAATGGCTAACAGTTCCCGATTCCCCACATCATAGTTACGTTCAGATGGAGAGAACTTTTGGGAAAAGAAAGCACAGGGATTCATTTTAGATGTTACAGGATCCTTTTGGGACAAAACAGCTCCTGCACCAATCTCAGAAGCGTCCACCTCTACCTGGAACGGGAGTGAGACATCAGGTTGCCGCAAAACCGGGGCAGAAGTAAATCTTCGCTTCAGCTCCTGAAAGGAAGAAACAGCCTCCGGAGACCAATTCAACACATCAGCACCCTTCTTAGTCAGATCAGTCAATGGCTTGGCAATACTAGAAAATTTTGCTATAAATTTCCAATAAAAATTAGCAAAACCCAAAAACTTCTGGATGGCCTTCAAAGAAGTGGGCTGAACCCAATCATAAATGGCCTGTACCTTGGCCGTGTCCATTTCAATAGTTGACGGAGACAAAATAAATCCCCAAAACGAAATCCTCTGTACCCCAAAAAGGCATTTCGATCCTTTGACATACAGGGAATTCTCCCTCAAGATCCGGAACACAGTCCGAACATGTTCCACATGAGAATCCCAATCCTTGGAGAAGATCAAAATATCGTCCAGATAGATAATCAAAAACTTATCCACAAATTCTTGGAAAATGTCGTTCATGAAGCACTGGAAGACAGAAGGGGCATTAGTGAGCCCAAAAGGCATCACCAGGTACTCAAAATGTCCCTCCGGAGTATTAAACGCCGTCTTCCATTCATCCCCATGCTTAATGCGGATAAGATTATACGCCCCCCTGAGGTCAAGCTTGGTAAACCAGCAAGCACCTTTAACTCTGGAGAATAGATACGAAATCAGGGGTAGCGGATACTGATATTTAATATAATTTTGTTGAGGGCACGATAATCAATACAAGGCCTTAATGAACCATCCTTTTTGGCCACGAAAAAAAAAACGGCACCTAAGGGTGAAGAGGATGGTCTAATATGACCCTTCTCCAACGCCTCCTTAATATAGGATCGCATAGCCTCATGCTCGAGTACAGATAAATTGAAGAGCCAACCCTTGGGAAATTTACACCCCGGGCTCACTTCAATTGCACAGTCATAACTCCTTGGAGGAGGCAAAGACGCAGACTCATTCTCACTAAATACATCATAAAAGTCCGCCAAATAGTCAGGAACATCATGCGACTGAGGAGAGGTGGAAAAAAACGGAGCCTCACTAAGGGCACACCGACAACCCCAAATCACCACAGACACAGATTTGCAATCCAAAACTGGATTATGAATTTGCAACCAGGGAAACCCCAGAACAGTGGTATCATGCAAATTATGCAACACCAAAAATCTGCAATTTTCTTGATGGTCTGGGGCGACCCGCATTACCACCTGGGTCCAAAACTGAGGTTTATTTTTCGCCAAAGGAGTAGCATCAATCCCCCTCAAAGGGATAGGCGTCCGCAGAGGTGTCATCAGAAATCCACAACATTTAGCAAAATCCAAGTCCATTAGGTTAAGGGCTGCTCCCGAATCCACAAAAGCCTTGGCTGAAAATGTGGACAGGGAGCAGATCAGAGTAATTTCCAGAAGAAACTTAGGTAGAACACCACCCACAGAAAACGTGTGTGCAAAATGTTTCTCTCGTTTAGGACAGACAGAAATAATATGCGAGGCATCTCCACAAAAAAAAATACAGCTTATTACGCCTTCTGAACTCCTGACGTTGCTCCCTGGACAAAACTCTATCACATTGCATAGGTTCAGACACTTGTTCAACAGGTGGCAACACCTCTCGTGCAGTCCTGCGTTTACGTAAACGCCGATCAACCTGGATGGTGGGGGAGGTGGAATACCTACAGAGGACTCTCTCGGATCATGGTCCTATGGTGGTCACGCTTCTGGTGAGATCTGCTCAGGGTCAGAGGGGAGGTTGGCGTCTTCATCCGACGTGGCTTAAAGTGGTGGACATGGGTGGCATAACCAAAGAGCTAGAGCACTTCTTCCAAATGAACGAAGGGAGTACTGAGGCCACAACGGTATGGGATGCCATGAAGGCGTTTACGAGGGGACTTTTTATAAGTGAGATTGCGAGGTGTAAGACCAAAACTAAATTGGCAGATCAACAAATAAAGGATGACCTGACAAGAGCGGAGGCAGACATGATTTTGGCGCCAACGAGTGAAGCTCACAATAGACTAAAATTGGCTCAGGAGGCAGTTGATAAACTGCACATGATGCAAGCTGAGAGGAAAAGGGCATTTCAGCAAGCTCAATTCTTTGAAGAAGGAGAGAGAGTAGGTCACTTGTTGGCGGTGATATCTGCGGCACAAAGGGAGTCTTCCAGGGTGTATAAGCTGAGAGATCAAACAGGGGCGACTCTGACAGACACAAAGGACATACTGGAGGTCTTCAAGGCATATTACATGGCACTGTACACTTCGAGAGCACGGGACACAGAGGGGGATGTGGAGAAATTTTTGGAAGGCATTTCACTACCTAAATTGTCTGAGGAAGATAGGTTGAGGTTGGAAGAACCTGTGAGTGTGGAGGAGGTGGAATGTGCAATACTGTCTATGCCCAATAACAAATCACCGGGAGCTGATGGTCTACCTGGGGAGGTGTACAGGGAGTTAGTGGAACTGCTGGCTCCGAAATTGAAATCTGTGCTTGATGAGACTTTAGTGACGGGGGCACTGCCGAGATCAATGGAGGAAGCGGTGATAGTAGTTCTGCCGAAGGAGGGAAAAGATCCCATGGATGCGGGGTCGTACAGGCCCATTTCGTTGTTGACAACAGATGTCAAAATACTCGCTAAGATCCTGGCCACCCGGCTCACCGGGGTTGCGCATACCATTATACACGAGGACCAGTCGGGCTTTATGCCTAACCGCTCCACGGCTGTTAACTTAAGAAGATTATTTCTTAATATGCAACTGCCTGCTGATAATGGTGGCAGGAGAATAGTGATGTCATTGGACGCTAGGAAAGCATTTGATAGTGTGGAATGGCAATACTTATGGAAAATCATGGAACTGATGGGATTCGGCCCCGCGTTCATGGCCTGGGTGAAGTTATTGTACTCATCCCCAAAGGCGGTAGTTAAGGTGAATGGAGAACAGTCCGGGATGTTTGACTTGCATAGGGGCACAAGGCAGGGGTGTCCGCTGTCCCCGCTATTGTTCGCGGTGGCAGTGGAGTCCCTGGCGGCCAAGATCAGAGCTGAGAGGGGAGTGGTCGGATTTAAATTTGGGAAGCTGGAAGAAAAAATATCATTGTATGCCGACGACATCCTGTTGTTTTTGGAAAGTGCAGGAGAGACACTGGGGTGCGCGATGGATGTAATTAAACAATTTGGGAGCATTTCGGGACTGGAGATAAATTGGCACAAGTATTATGTCATGGCTGTGGATAGAGCAATAGAAGCGGAGGAGATAGATGAGAGGGGGAAACAACTCCAGCTAGTTTCACAGTTTAAATACCTAGGGATATGGGTAGCTCTTCCACTGTCCCGATTCACGGGTCTGAATTTGGTTCCTCTGCTAGAGAAATTTAAAGGGAAAATAGGTGCATGGTGCAAATTGGCTTTAACGGTAACGGGTAGAACTAACCTGATTAAGATGGTCCTTATGCCACAACTAATGTACGTTTTGCACAATTCGCCGATATGGCTACCAAAAAAACGGTTTCGGGGCATTGATTCTATCTTCAGATCCTTGATATGGGGCAAGAAGCAGGCACGGATTAAATTTGGAACTCTGCAAAAAGGAAAGGAAGAGGGAGGGCTGGCCGCACCAAATCCATGGGTCTATTTCTTGGCAGTACAGGGCCAGCATGTCAGGGGATGGAGAGAGCTCGATTGTGGAGGAGCAGCTCACCGGGTGCTGGTACATGTGACGGGGAGACGCCCACTTATCCAGGGTCTAGAGGATGGTACCTTTAAGAAACTGGGAGCACCATATCCTACCATAGGCATGATTCAGAAGGTATGGGACACCATTAAAAGGATCAGAGGGGTGGATGAGCTGACTAGGTACTCACCGGTGTGGGACAATGAGCATCTGCCGGAACTTAATAAGCTGCGTCAAATGGGCAATTGGAAGGCGAAAGGAGTAAGATATGTGTGCCAGCTGCAGAGTGGAACGGACCTGAAGACCTTTGAGACATTGAGAGAGGAATTTGATTTGCCTTCGGTATGGGGGCTTCAATACTATATGCTTCGACATACTTGGAGGGCACAGTGTAGATTGGGAGCCATGACGGTTCAGGGCGACATTGTACTAGACTTTGTGTGTATGAAGGGAGGGACGAGGGGAGTTATATCGAGCATATATCATGATCTACTACACTCCTATCTGGGGGACAATCACCTCACTGCAAAGAGTAAATGGGAAAGGGAGGTGGGTACCCTCACAACAGAACAATGGGAGACTATTCTTGAATATGTCCCGAAGATCTCTCTAAGCGAGCAGGCACGGCTCTCCCAATTATATGTAATACATAGAACATACAAAACACCGCTGGTCCTATTCAAGGCGGGCTTGAGGGAAGACTCTAGCTGCCCTAGATGTGGCACAGACCAGGCCGGACTGTTACACATGCTATGGTCGTGTCCGCGGCTGGTGGCATACTGGCTGGTCGTTATCAACAAAATTGAGAGAGCTTATGCATGTACGCTTGACAGGAATCCAGTGCTGTGTGCTTTGGGGGAGGTGGATGGGATACCTGTCTCAGAACATTACAAAGTGGCAATAGCGAGGTTGCTGTATGTGGCACGCAAACTAATAGCATGAAAATGGAAGGATTCGGAACCCCCCACTAGGAGGGAATTTATTGCTCAGACACGTACGGTAATGCATTTAGAGGAAAGCATTTACAGGCGAAGGCATGGTGAAAGCACTTTCGAAAAAATATGGTCCGCCTGGATGGCGGTGATATGATTGCTAAGACTCTCAAGTATACCCGGCATAAGGAGTATTGGGGGAGGGGGGAGGGGGGATGGCTTTGATTGTATTACTACAAGATATGTGAATTGTTACATGTATATTGATATCCACTGTTTATTGTTTAAAATCTTTTGAAACCTAAATAAAAATAACTGGTTTAAAAAAAAAACGCCGATCAACCTGAATGGCTAATGACATAGAATCGTCAAGACCAGTGGGAACAGGAAATCCCACCATAGTATCTTTTACGGCTTCTGACAAACCCTTCCGAAAGAGAGCTGCCAAGGCATTATCATTCCAGGTAGTAAGGACCGCCCACTTTCGGAATTTTTGACAGTACAATTCTGCAGAATCTCGACCCTGGCTCAATGCCAACAGGGTCTTTTCAGCCTGATCAATAGCATTAGGTTCGCCATACAACAACCCCAAGGCTTGAAAAAATGCATTCACATTAGTCAGAATAGGATCATCTGGTTTCAAAGAAAATGCCCAATCCGGGGGATCGCCATGCAGCAAAGAGATGACAATTTTAACCTGCTGCGCGGAGCTCCCTGACGAGTTAGGCTTCAAGGCAAAAAATAATTTACAATTATTTTTGAAATTCAAAAATTTAGACCGATCCCCAAAAAATACATCAGGTGTAGGAATCTTTGGTTCAGCAGCATGTGAATGAGCAAGGTAGGTGGAAATTCCCCACACTTCCGCAGCGAGCTACTCCACACGATCAGACAATTGCTTTATCTCCATTGAGAGGAAAAAAAAATTCCCCCTACGGCCTCAGAGATATAGATGAAAAAATATACACACTTTTTTTTTTTTTTACAATTCTTTCCTGCTGTTGAGTACCCTAGGATCTGCGGTATGGCGGGTGATTCTGTTATGAATGAGTCACCGTAGGAGGCAAAAACAGAAATACTAGCTAAGTCCAGAAAACCAGAGAAGTTGGCAGCTATCGGATTGCAGACCCCTGAACCTAACAACAACAACTAGCAGTAGCCGTGGGGGGTTCCTACGGTGCCCTAGACCCCTCGATCACAGCCGGAGAACTACATAGTCTAAAGACAGAAAGGGAAATCTAAACTGCCCCAGAGCAGACCCCAAAGCAATAGGCAGTCCCCAACATATAATGATGGTGCAGCAAGATGAAAAAACACACAGATAGAAAGATAGGCTGAGCAAATGATGGGGCCCAAGCTAACTAAATAGGACAGGATAGGAAAGCTGCTGAATGCAATCCGCCAAAACCCTCTCAAAACAAGAGCCAACAGACTGATAGGGAAAAAAGCCCTGAAGACGCTAGGCTTCAAAAAGACTATATCAGTACTCAGGTATTTTCTGAAGACAGAGCAAAAAGGAATTCAGCTCACCCAGCAGGGAAAGGCAGAAATCCAGAAAAACAAGGCAAAACAAAACCAAAACCCAAATGCAAAAAGCAGAGCAGAAAACTTAGCTTTTGAGGAGCAGGAATCAGACTGGTCTCCAAGAATCCCTCAGAGAAAATACATGCAAGGCAGAAGGGCGTCGGCTGCCTTATATCCAGTCAGCAATTCCAGTCACCCAGTCATCATCATTCTGCTCAGGTGCTTTGTAATCAGCCTCACTACCTTCCTTCACCAGAAGAGGGAGTTCATCAGACCTCAATGGTGAAGGGGAAAATGAACTCACAACAAAAAGGCCCAGTGCACAGTCTGGCCCCTGTGCACCAAAATCTAAATAGCAGAAAAGATTATAGGAGAACCACAAAACGGATTTCTTCACCAAAGGTATCAATGTAATCAGTATTACACCGCCATTGTGGCCATGTCTTCAATGTACAACAGAAAATTGTGCTGACGAACTTGTTTGGAAAACGTTCGCCAATTTCAAATTCGGCACAAACGTAGAATATTTGGGTCTGTGTTCGGTTTCACAAGCATTTTTACTCAGCAAAACTTAGTCACAGTTCGGTAACTCTTCGCGTTTCCAATAATGCGTTTGCTATGACTTTGGCTAGGATAGTGTTTCGGTCTCAGAAGGACCCATTTCCTAATCCAAATCATTTGTAATAAAACTGTGTTTCAGTAACAAACCAGAAGGTCAGATTTCCTACATAGCAACATAGTAACATATGAGTTAGCAAGGCCGAAAAAAGACATTTGTCCATCCAGTTCAGCCTATATTCCATCAGAATAAATCCCCAGATCTACGTCCTTCTAAAGAACCTAATAACTGAAAGATGCAATATTGCTACGCTCTAGGACGACATTCAAGCCTCTCTTGAACCCCTCGACTGAGCTCGCCATCACCACCTCCTCAAGCAAGGAATTCCAGATTATCACTGCCCTAGCAATCCTTCGACCTAATATTGGGGTGCAGCCAGGAGGCCCAATTTGCTAATCCAAATCGTTTGGGATAAAACTGTGTTGCAGTGAGAAATCAGAAGGCCAGATTTCCACTTAAAAATGGCTAGGCCTAATATTGGGGTACAGCCAGGAGGCTTTTTTTTTGCTAATCCAAAATGTTGGGGATAAAACTATGTTTCTGTGAGAAATCAGAAGGCCAGATTTCCACTTGAAAATCATTAGGCCTAACATTGGGGTGCAGCTAGGAGGCATAACTTGCTAATCTAAATAGTTTGGGATAAAACTGTGTTGCAGTGAGAAATCAGAAGGCCAGACTTCCACTTAAAAATCATTAGGCCTAATATCGGGGTGCGGCCAGGAGGCCCAATTTGCTAATCCAAATCGTTAATGATAAAACTGTGTTTCAGTGAGAAATCAGAAGGCCAGATTTCCACTTAAAAACTGTTAAATCTAAAATTGGGAAGCATATAGGAGGCACAATTTGCTAATTCAAATCATTGGTGATAAAACTGAGTTTCAGTGAGAAATCAGGAGGCCATATTTCCACTTAAAAATCATTAGACCTAATATTGGGATGCAGCTAGGAGGGCCAATTTGCTAATCCAAATAATTTGTGATAAAACTGTGCTTCAGTGAGAAATCAGAAAGCCATATTTCCACTTAAAAATCGTTAATCCTAATATTGGGATGCAGCTAGGAGGCCCAATGTGCTAATCTAAATCGTTTGGGATAAAACTGTGTTGCAGTGAGAAATCATAAGACCACATTTCCTCTTAAAAATCGATAGATATAACAGTGTTGTTCAGGCACACTATTAAATAGTGATTAATAAATAGTGATTGTTCCTTTAGTGATAGTTGACTGACAGGTGTGGGCCTAAGGTTGTGAAACAGCAGGTTACAAGCTGGGAAGGGTACATACAACATCAGTGGGAAAAGCGAAGTTGTGGTGGAAGGGGGAATAAGATTGGTGTTCGACGTGTAACATATGTTAATGGTAATGAAAGCTCAACTGAACAAACACTGTCTCATCCTATCCAAAGACCACTGACAACATCTATTACTGGACGGGCTACTACACTCCCTTTCTTTGGCATTCTCACAGTGGTACGCCTTGTAGATGAGGGCAACAGAGAGCATGTGCTCCAGTGGATGGCAAGCACTGCACCAAGTGGCCTCTCCTCCTCTACCTCCACCTTAACATCACACAGAGTAAAATCCTCAGAGATGGCACACCAATCACCATTTTTTCCTGCCTTGTCACAAATTTCCAAACGCCCAGCTGACTGTGAGGAACCAGAGATGGGCCATTCTACAGAGCTGTTCACACATTCTATTCCATGGGCATTAGAGGTCTGCTCCAAATATTCACGTAATCCAGAGGAGGAAAGCATCTGCACCGATGCCCAAAATTTTTCATGCTGGATCCAGGGCCGGACGAAATTGAGTCCAAGAAGAATCCAGACCCTCATCACCAGACGTTAACCACTGGGGGTGGAGGCAATCCAGATGAGAGTCAGATACCATAGGCACATGTGAACTGTACTGTGGTGTCAGAGTGTCATGGAGTGATTGGCCCAGTGTGACACGACCCAGTGATAGGTCGGTCACCAAAAAATTCAGCAACACAACGCCGATGGAACAAAGGAGAGGGAGGACCTGACAATAGGGAACCAGGTACTGTCACCTCATAAACTCAACCTGAGCTTGTCCCTGGTCTAACCTAACACCCTATGCAGGTCCTTGCCCCTGCTGACGTCAGGATACCTTGTCCCTAAACTGTCCCCTTAAACTGTCCTGGCTAGTGCACTGGCCGGCTTAGGACACTAGCCTAGCCACTACTGCTAAGAAACACAGGGGAAAGGAGACAGACACAGAAAGGACGAGGTAACAAAAGTACAACACTTAGCTTAAGCAACGCTGTAAACTCCACACCACAGATAGCACAGCAACAGGACTACAATACACCAGACTTGGCAGCACACCGGAGAGCTGCTCCTGCTTTGTTTAGTCTCCAGGAAGGGTCTGTATCTAAAACAGTCAGCTGATGCATCAGGTGACCTTTTGAAGGAAGGTGGGAGTGGTCACCACCTGCATCTTCAAATTAAGCGGTAATGGAAATACACCAGCGGCCACCTGGGGGAAAGAGGGGGTTGGGGTGGTGGTGATGAAAACTGACATTAACCCCCAATGGCCTGAAAGGAAAAAAGTTTTAATATGGAACGACAAATCTGCCACAGATCCAAAAATGGATCATTACACAGGGTAGGAAGAGGAGGAGCATGACTATCAGGGTGAGGAGTATGAGAATAGAGAGGATCACAATGAGGTTGTAGATTACACTTGGTCTGAGTAGTTTAGCAGAGGAGGTGGAGGAGAAGGAAGACTAGGAGATTACAATTCGGCTTACCACAGACATGAAGTGATGCACAAAAAGCACCGCATCCTCAGCCCCAACTCTGGCTGTGGCCACCATCGGTCATGAGTGTGCAGGCTGTAGTAGTGGCAAGGGTTGCCTAGCCTGGGCCTTTTTTGAGACTGCAAAACTCCACCATGTCCAATGTGTTGGCCACGGAAATGCTGGCTTTCCGTTTGGTGGCTACAGATGGTATCTGAGAGTTGATGGCCGTCGCAGTCCCCTAGTACCAGTTACCCAGTCGCCATTACTTTTCTAAGAAAGCTCTACCTGCGCTACATCAGCATGTCACAGACAACATCATCCACTCCCTGAAAAAATCTATATCTGCCAGGATGCATTTCACCACTTACGCCTGGAAGAGCAAACATGGCCAGGGGTGTTACATCTCGTTGACTGGGCACTGGGTGACTTTGGTGACAGTAGGGGCAGGTGGTCAAGGCACTGCTCCACAAATCTTTGAATGCCCCAGGCTTATGGGGCAAACCTCTGTATCTAACACTTCTGCAACTGCTTCTGGCTCCTGCTCCTCCTCTAGGACCTCCACCTGTGCCCTCAACTTCTCCCTTAATAAGACATGTGTTCCAACAGTGCAGATAGAGCAACCCCCACCTTCATACTGCACAGACATGGCTCACTGAAATCAGGCAGTGTTCAAACTAATATGCCTGGGAGATCACAGTCACACAGCTCAAGAGTTGTGGACAGCTATTCAGGCCATGTTAGAACAATGTCTGTCTCCACTGCACCTGGAGCCAGGGAAGGATGTGTGCGATAGCGGTGCAAACCTGCTAGCGGCCCTATGCCATGGCAACCTCAGACACATGTTTTACATGGCTCACATGCTCAACCTGGTGGTTCAGCAATTTTTCGACCACTATCCCGGCCTGGATGTGCTGCTGCAGAAAGCACAGTAGGTTTGTGCTCACTTCTGACAATGACACCCCGCACTACCTTTGATTTGTGATGTTCCAACAGGGTGGAATTCCACTCTGCACCTGTTGCAGCGGCTGTGACAACAACAGCGACGAGCCATGGTGCAGTATGTCCTTTCTCATAGCCTGGGCCAACACAGTCCAGACGAGGTGCAAATCACGCTTGCGGAGTGGGCACAGATGAAGGACCTGTGTACACTTCTGCATAGCTTACAAATGGCTGCTAAGATGGTTAGCGTTGAAGATGCTGTCATCAGCATCACTATTCCGGTCATCTACATCCACACTTTGAATAGTCTGCCTGAGGAGGTGGTGGTCCCACACGAAGAGGTGTAAGCAGAGGACGATGCAAAAGGGATAACAATATCTCAACTTTTCAGACTGTTGTTGCACATGGGAGGATGGATTACAGCGATCGAGGGGTCTCATGGTACCAGACAATTTAAGAGAAAGCATAGCAGCACTTTTTAAGGACCAAAGTATATGCAAACATTGGATACATGAGATCTGAAATTTATTGTTGCTAGATAAAATGTACTTACAAAAATGAACTTGCAAAAGTGTAGGTTCTTAGCACATAAATTGGACAATTGATGCCCATCAACCACAGTAAGGTGACACTTCTCTGATGGGTATCTACTCTGATAATTATCAAACATGACTCTCTTGGGCTATAAGTGTGGCACCCCAGAGGCTCAGTCGCCACAGAGGTACTGCACCTCCTCCTGAGGTGTGGTGCCCCACCATCCAGGTAAGTTGGAGGCTCCTGACCACGCTCCAACACTCGCAACCCACACAACAGAGTAGTTCAGCAAAGCCACATTGCGGCTCCTTGCTTGGAGAGTAGCAGAGCACCTTTGGTGGTTCCCTGCTTGGAACACTAAACGTGCTGGGAGGCGGGTGGAGTGGAGAATACATAAAAGAGCGGGAAGGTTTAGAGAGTCAGTCAGTCAGTAGGTGAGTCTGAGAGAGGAAGCCACTCAGAGAGGAGTGAGGAAAGAAGATCCCTGAGAGGGATGGAGGAAGGAGGTGCTGCAGCAGACCTGAGTGACACGGGTCTTCTGGCATGGGAAAGGAAAGAAGGAGAAAGACATTGAACTGAAACCTGATCTTCCATAAGAAGGAAGGAATAGCACGGAATGTAGGAGTAAAAGGGAACAGAGAGGACGTGGGTTAGAGGAAGAACTCTGCCTAGAAGTTCTAAGCGCAAGGTCGGGGCCCGGTCCCCGAGGTTGTATGGACACTAATGGTTCTGCAGCAGACACCAGTGGAGTAGTGGGCTGTAAATGCACTACTCCCATCTAAGACTTGGGGGCACAACAGCAACTCGGATAGTGAGCTGGGCCTCAGGAGTAAGGAGTCCCCGAAGCAGGCTACAGCTGTCTGCCGTACAAGTAGAGATCTTGGGAACATCAGTCAGGAGGCACTCCAGTGTAACTCAGTACTGGGAGTACTTTACACTTAAAGGCGCTATAGAGGAGACATTCAGAAAGGTACATGTTGGCGGAGCGTTGGAAGGGAGCATTCCATCTTGCCTGGAGGTTGACTGAGTCCCTGACCCGGAGGACATGGCACGGAGGCAGGCACCTGTGTGTACTACAGACTGTGAGTAAAGCTTTGGAACTACAAGCCCTGGTGTCCTCCATTCATTCTTGCGCCAACGCACCCAGCACCGCTACATCTGGGTACCAGCTTTTACACCGCTTGTGCCTCTCCTCTAATTCCACATCTACACTGCCCTGGGATTACAGCTCCACCTGTGGGGAGCTTCACCATCTTGGCTGCAACACACCATCAGTCCCAGAGGATCTGCATGCAGCGTCGGCCTAACACCTCACTTGCCGAACACCACAGGTGGCGTCACAAACTATTCATTTAACTATATTCCACCACCCTTCCAATTCCCCCATTACTTGGGAGCCCAGGGCCACGGTCCGGGTAACCGCCGCTGTGACACATCCCGCTGATACCGGCGCGATACCGAGTACCCCACGGCCCTGGGAGGGCGACCCATAAGCCTACATTCTAAAAGGGCAGGTAGGAACCAGCACTGATTAAAAGCACCCTTGGGCTGATGGGAGTAGTGCAGAGTTAGAAAAGGAGGCAGTCACAACCTCCAATATTGTATGGAGGTGCTGATCAGGTTTTCTGTTTTCTGTAATCTATTACTGGAGGTTGTGACAGCCTCCTTTTCTGACTCTGCCCTTATAGAGTGCTCATGTGCTTTCTTTTTGCATATTGTTCAGTCATTACAGCTTGCACCTTTATAGAATGTATGGAAGTGCTGGTCAGGTTTTCTGTTTTCTGAAAACTGTTAGTGAAGGTGCAGGTGTAATGACCGGAGGTCCGAATAAGATCCAGTGGGTCACAAACCGAGTCTGAGGCAGAAACCTCAAAAGAGTCCTTACTCAAACAGCAGATAAAGTAGAACTCAGTATATGGAAGAAACAAATTGAATACCCTTAGGCTGTGTGCACACGCTGCGGATCTGCAGCGGATTTGGCCCTGCGGATCCGCAGCAGTTTCTACTGCAGTGTACAATACCATTATTCCCTATGGGAATTAAAAACCGCTGTGCAGATGCTGCGGAATTTTCCGAGCGGATTTTGCTGCGGTTTCAATTCTGCAGAAAGAATTGCACGTCAATTCTTTCTGCGGATTCCGCAGCGGTTTACCATCTCCTCCATTGTGGAGATGATAAACCACAGGGCAAAACTGCAGGCTAATCCGCCGATAAACCGCAGGTCTTTTGACCTGCGGATTTATCTGCGGAATTTGCAAAATGCACGCGGATGAATCCGCAGCAGAATCCGCAGCATGTTCACACAGCCTCATACAGTACATTCACTCAGCTGGAGCTGAAATCACTATGCCAATCCAAGGTTCCCTGAAGAGTGTATTACACAGGGATTTGAAATAAATTTACCAATCAGAAAGGTCAATTCAGGTACTCAGAGAACAGGTGTAAATTGAGTGTAGTGATTTCAAGGGACCCCCTGGAATGGCACACTCAGTATAAGCTACACAAATCTACAATGAAAATACAAATAAATATAATACAAAGGTCCTTAAGTGCTTCAACTAGGGATACCGGGGTATCTATGACTATGGTACCTTTAACCTGAGATGAGTCTCCTCTCAGGCATATAGATTGCATAGGCTGCAGTCAGTCCCAAATCTTCGGTGCCAATCAGTTGCTGCAACACAAGGTCCCTCATCTTGTCGGCTGGTGCCGAGCCCAAACACAGGGGATTTATAGTTCTGTAACCTCAAGATGCCATCTCTCCTCCTGTAGTCCTCATAAATTCTCCTAGAAGCAATACACCTGTTTCTGTATAAAATGTCTGTCCAATATTGCTTCTCAGCTCATCATAACAGGGACTCCACAGAGCTCCACAGTCACACAGCTCTCAGGAACGCTCAGTCTTTGTTCCACAACAAGGTCTCAGTCTTCCAAGATGAAGGGTTGCAGTATACTGTCTCTTACAGCGTCCAATCTCTTTGCTTCTCACAAGCTGCTCCACACACACAGTGTCTCTCAGGGCAGTCTCTCTTCTCCTTCTGGAAGCTTCCCTTACAGCTCTAGACAGCCGACACTAGGCCCCACCCCCCAGCACACACAGATTCCTGGGCACTCCACGCCTGCTCTTAGCTGCAGCAGGCAAATACCACAGGGTCCTAATGCTCTCCTGGTGTAATCACAGTTCACCCTTTTACACAGGAGCCGAGGAAGAGGTGATGGACATGTAACAGTCAGGAGATGAAGAGGATAATGATCCCCTCTCTGTTGTCCGTGGTTGGCAGGAGGGGACGGAGGAAACAACCTTGAGTGTTACCTCACCAATAACACACCATGGACTTGGACCTCATGGAAGCACCCGACACATGAGCGCCTTCTTGCTGCACTACCTTCAACATGATGCCCGTTTTCTCAGGGTTAGAATTGCCACTAGATTTCTTGGTTATGTATCATAAATGCCACGGCTGTGAATTAGGCATTATGTTTGATTACCTCATAAGAAAAAAAGGTCTCTTTCAACTGCTGATGACCCTGATACTGTGTGGGTCAGATCCCCTCTTTTTGGTCTACTATTGGTGCTATTTGCCAAAAAAAGTTGTATTATTAGTGGTATTATTTTCTGCTATAAGCCTATATGGTTCCTATTCTGACTGACGCCATAAAAATTATTCTATAGCGAGAACCATTTGGTCTCTCCAAATAGATATAGGACATTGTATTTGCACTATAGCACTTTATTGGTATTGGTGATGGTGATGGTTTTCTGTTAGTTTTTCCCCTCAGGTTCATAAGAGAGAGCCAACACTGAGTGATGGCGCCGTATCGAACATATGGTACCAACCTGAACTTCAAAGGTAGGGTAAGGTAGGGAGAGACTATTCCCTTCCCCTTAGAGAATCTTTTCTATTAAGGATAAGACTGTGTTGTTATATCTCTTTGACCATGATATATGAGTAATTTTTCCTTAAATTAATAAAAGTTACATTTTAGGGGTTATTTTTGTACTTTGATTTAAATCTATATATGGTATACATACTCCGTTTCTTCTAACATTTAGTTTACATATGGGTTGCCACTCTATTAGATCCACGGTAAAAGAGTAAATTTACCCAGATGCTTCCCCGTCTGGAAAGTGACGCACGCATGCTGTAGTATCGAAACACGCTTGTAGACAATCTTAAGAGTGTTTTTTCCCAAAACAGCAGTGAGGCACACAGTATGCATCGCAGTTCTAGACGTCCAACCCTGGGAACATCAAGGTGCCATAGCAAAAAAACATTAGCAGCAGCATCAGCAGTGTATGTGGCATAAGCAATTTCTGTGAGTCGTTTCACACATTTTTAGACCAGCCCATGCACCTGGAGAACAGAATATGAAGTCTAATGCGTTGTGAACGACTGGAGGTGATGGTGCAGGTATAGATGGAGCTCAATATCAATTTCAGCAGGGGGGGTTGGACCCTTTTATATTTTGGTCTTCATAATGGAAGAGTGGCCTGAGAAAACCTGTCACACCTTGGAGGCTTTGTCATGCCCAGCAGCCCAGCAGCCTGCGTTCTCCTATTTTTTGACATTTGAAGACTCTAAGTTGGGTCTCCATCTTCTTGTACCCTGTGGAAATTGATGTCACTTTAGTGGTGTGTGACAATAATTTTTTGAAATGTGGAGACTCCAAGTTGGGTCACCATCTGGTGGGTTGCCTCTGTAAGTAGGGCTCCCAGACAGGACTGCACTTAATTTCAAGCAAAAACCCATGTTACTTTAATTATATTTTTATGCAAACAGTACTGTATGAAACTCAGTAAACGACCTGTGTTACTTTCTCTACATTTTTCTACCAATAGCACTGTATGAAACATGTTTGTGCCATCTGAGTGTGGATAGAATAAAAAAAAGAATTGGAGGTGTTGCATGAGGTATCAGGGCTCCCAGCTAAGAAGGCTTACACTGCTCACTTAACCACCAGGCCCTCATTGAAACTTCAATTTAAGCTGTAAATACTGGCCCAGACCCTGATACCTCATGCATGGCATTTGGCTGACTGCTTCTGTGCCATTATAATAGGTTCTACTGTGGGTCAATTGATCAGTCAACAACCTGTGTTACTTTCCCTACATTTTTCTACCAAAAGTACTGTATAAAACATGTTTGTGCCATCTGAGTGTGGCTGGAATAAAAAAAAATTAAAAATTGGAGGTGTTGCATGAGGTATCAGGTTTCCCAGCTAAGAAGGCTTACACGGCTCCCTTAATCACCAGGTCCTAGTTGAAACTTCAATTCCAAGCTGTAAATACTGGCTCAGATCCTGATACCTCATGCATGGCCCATGGCTAATTAATGTTGTGCCATTTGCAAATTTCTACTGTGGGTCAATTGATGCCACTTTTCATGGTGTCTGCCCCTAATTTTAGCTGTTTGGGAAACTTTTTGTCACACCTTAAGGCATTGTGTATACGTTTGGTTTGGCATCCCATTGAATTTAATGGCGCTCAGGTACTTTCCGTGAATGCCTAAACATTCAGCAAATTGAACCGAACCTTGAAAGGTTTACTCATCTCTACTGACAGGTTCTCTTTAAACCATTAAAGACCAGGGGAATTTCAGTTTTTGAATTTCTATTTTTCACTCGCCTTATTCCCAAAGCCATAACTTTTTTCATTTTTCCGTCAATATGGTCATGTGAGGGTTTGTTTCTAGCGGGACGAGTTGTACTTTTGAACAACACCATTGGTTTAAACATATCATGTACTGTAAAATGGGAAAAAAATTCCAAGTGTGGAGAATTTGCAAAAAAAAAATGCAATTCCACAGTTAATAAACTTTATTAATAATAAATAGTTTCTATAGCGCCGACATATTCTGCAGCACTGTACATTTCAGAGGGGACTTGTACAGACGATAGACATTACAGCATAACAATAATCACATAGATCATAACAGATACCGAGAGGAATGAGGGCCCTGCTCGCAAGCTTACAATCTATGAGGAAAAAGGTAGACACCAAAGGTGGGTGGTAACATTTGCCCTGATTGTATGGACCAGCCATAATGTTAAATGTGTAACAGTACAAACACAGAGGGCTGAGAGATGCATAAAGAATGTGGGAACATGATGCGGGGAACCTGGTTATGGTAAAACTTTTGGCTGTGCCACACAGGGATAGATTAGGTTAATGTGTTGAGGCGGTAGGCCAGTCTGAATAAATGCGTTTTCAGGGCACGCTTAAAATTCTAGTGATTGGGGACTAATATAAAGTTGTTGTTTTTCTTTTATTTGTTTACGATGTTCACTAAATGCTAAAACTGACCTGTCCTCATGATTCTTCAGAGCTTTACGAGTTCATAGACACCAAACATGTATAGGTTCTTTTTTATTTATGTGGTGAAAAAGAAAATCCACATTTTATTTTTTTAAAAAGGCACCATTTTCTGAGACCTGTAGCGTATCCATTTACTGTGATCTGGGGCTGGGTGAGGGCTTATTTTTTGCAAGACAAGCTGATATTTTTATTGATACCATTTTGGAGTAGATACAATCTTTTGATCGCCTGTTGCATTTTATTGCAATGTAGCGGCAACCAAAAAACCGTAATACTGGTATTTTAAATTTTTTTCTTGTTACCCTATTTAGCGATCAGGTTAATTTTTTTTTATATTGATAGATCGGGCAATTCTGAACACGATGATACCAAATATATGTATGTTAGATTTTTTTTATTATTATTTTATTTTGAGTGGGGTGAAAGGGTGGTGATTTGAACTTTTATATTTTTTAAATTTTTTTAAAAAAACTTTTTTTTACTTTTTGCATGCTTCATTAGTCTCCATAGGAGACTAGAAGCTGCAGTACTTTGATCGCCTCTGCTACACACAGACAATGATCAGATCACCTGTGTGTAGCAGAAATGCTCACTTGCACGACCACGGGACGGCGCTCATAGCAATCTGGCAATGACAACCATAGAGGTCTGCTGTAGATCTCTGGTTGTCATGCTGACCCATCGGTGACCTGCGATCATGTGTAGGGGTCACTGATGGGTGGGATTAGTGATACGCTTCCTGTAAGTGCAAGTTAAATGCCGCTGTCAGAGAGTGACAGCAGCATTTAACTAGTTACCAGCCGCGAGGTGGATTCCACCCGTGGCTGTTGCAGACACATGTCAGCTGTATAAATCAGCTGTCATGTGCCCGGAGAGGAGCGGGCTCATCACCGGAGCCCACACCAAACAGGAGGAGTCCATCATATGCGTATCAATACGACACAGAAAGGGGTTAATGGAGGACTCAACATATACCTTAACACAAACCTTTTTCTTCCCTCCAAACATTGCTGGTCCTAGTCAGAACCCAACACCTTTTGTTATGAAAACGCAATGATAATGTAACAACTGTGCTTTATGGTGATGTAATTACACCACTTCCATTATAAAAAGTGAACAGAACATATCTCAAAATGTTTGTTTTTTTTACTTTGAAGAATAAAAGAATTCATTATTGTGCAGACTGAATGGTGACATTTTCAACCATCTCTAGTCTATACATGAGCCACAGGGATTGCACAAGACACGTCTATACCTTAGTTTCTGTCTCCTAATCAATATAATGTAATCTATTTACATTAAATGTCCTTCTTGCAAAGAAAAAAATATTTCAATGCGTGCATCTTTAATGTATAGGCTAGTCTTCACATTTCTCTCCTGACATCTGGAGCTCACATTATCATAATGCAGTGTCATCATATCCAGCATGCCGTTGGCTTACGTTAAACATTACACACACTTATATATTGTGCAATAAAATGTCCTCATTACTCCACCTGTCATTTCTGATGATGAGAAAGATTTGAGTTTCCTTTCCATTTTAAAATTTGCTGTATCTGGTAGCTTGTCAATTATATCTAGACATCCCATTGCTGACCATCGGCAATTTCTTCTCTGCTGATTACATTTGTCCGGGGTCTGTTATTACAGCGATACAGACATCTGGAGCCAGCAATGAATGTTCTCTTAAAGCATTTTCCAATGCATTATATCAAAATATTAAATCTTATACCCACCAGTATGTTCCACTAGATAACTCATTGCGACTGTTCTGCATAAATCAAACGGACTAAGAATTACCGGTAAGTTCTGTTGTAGACCATCAACAGAAAAATTCCAGAATGAGCTGTCCGGTCTCAGACACTCTTCCCAGCACATAATTGTTGATTTCTCTTGGGGTTTCTAGTAATGAAATTGATAATTAAACATTTTAGGTGTCCACAGCTTTGTCAAGAGTGGAAAGGATGTGGTTTCTGACCAGGAATAGAAACCTAATTTGTGGGTGCAAAGTTTTATACACCAGTATATGTTTTTGATTTGCCATGTCTAACTATCCAACCTATTAAAATACAGGCTCGGACTGGCCCATAGGAGAACAGGGGAATTCTCCGGTGGGCCCTTGTGCACATCTGGGCCACCAGCCCCATTGTATGGGCAGTACTTGGCATAACTCACTTGATTTACTCTGTACAGGAAAAAAAGCAGCATATCATCATTCATTAACCAAACTACCCTGTTTAATATTATATAGAAGCATAGGTACATTTGTTAACGAGAGAAGTGTAATATTTGCATGCATGTGAAAAGTGGGGCCCCCAAAGTCAATGTTATTAGTGGGCTTCTGGCACCCAGTCCGCCACTGATGGTATATATCTTGCACAGTGAAAGCTGTTAGAAAATTACAGGACTACTGTTTTATTAAGGAAATTATAATAATTTTAAGATGTAGTCAAATGTTTATGTGTATCCCTAAATTGTAAGAATAAAAATGAAACAAACCTTATAGAAACAAACCCTATGTCTCATAGCTCCATGAATAGAAAACTAAAAAAATATGGATTTTTTTTACTGCATTCTGACCCCTCCCACAATTTCTCTTACCACCTAGCCCCACCTTCCTTGTTTTCTGTTCTGTATATCCCCAATGCAGCTGAAGATAACAGTGCTGCTATTTGTAATTGAGAAGTACTATAAAAGGTGAGTCTATACAATGAATAACAGCACAATTATAAAACTTTCCTGATTGACACTTACTACAGTCAATATTATCTGTGAGTGCTGTGTGCAGCTTCCAGTGTATTTTATAAGACGTAGCTTCACAATGATCGCTCATTTCCTGCTTTTAAAAGCTGCCAGGAAGAAACTGCTCACAAGCAGGAGGCAATGGAGATAGGCTGAAGCATCATCGCATAGGTGTTCAAGCAAATAAATGGCATTTATTATATAGTGAATAGAATACATTTTTCCACTATACTTTCAGTATTTGAGGAACTGGAAATATGTATCAGATGACAGAAGCTGCCAAGCCTCTTAATATGTCTTTAATAGTGATGAGCAAGTATACTCGTTACTCGAGATTTCCCTTGCATGCTCGGGTGATCTCCAAGTATTTGGATGTGCTCGGAGATTTAGTTTCTGTCGCCATATCTGCATGATTTCCGGCTGCTAGACAGTCTGAATATACATAGGGATTCCCTAACAAACAGGCAATCCCCACATGTATTCAGGCTGGCTAGCAGCACAAATAAAATACGGCGACAGAAGCTAAATCTCCGAGCAGATCCAAATACTCGGAGATCACCCGAGCATGAGTATACTCGCTCTTCACTAGTCTTTATCCTTATGAAAAAAAAATAAAGAATAACAATATTTAAGGGTACGTTCACACAGATTTTTTTAACAATAATATATGATATGTTGCATATCAAAGCAGTTTCTTGGTGGAACTCACATAAAAAATGGGTTGAGGTACATGCATTAGCCTCATCCTGGTGTGAACCCTTGGATTCTGCTCACGATTCTGAACCAAATACAGGCTGGATGTTTTTATAAAATTATACCCTAAGAGTGGACATCTATTTTGAAGTGGAGCTACTGGAAGATTCATTCTGCCAGAGCTACAAAGTAAATTAGAATTAAACCAAATTGGACACTGCTCAATCACTAAGAAGCCTAATGTTTAGCTTAAGAACAATCTTGCTCTCAAATTTTCCGTTAAGAAATGTTAACATCTGACCTATAACTAATTCTGTAAATGGATTTTGGAATGTCAAAACTTTGATGTCGCTAGCTACCATTTGTAAGCAAATAGGCTTGTGCGCCAAGCAGAAAAATGAAGTCTGTTCTGCACCTCAATAAATGTTTTATTATTTAAACATTATTTAAAAGCATCTTGAGGTCAGTACAAGCCCTGGCAGATTACAGAGTCCCTCCTCTTCACTGTGTGAGGAAAGTGTAGTGATTAGCATACCTTTCATTGTCTACACAGCCCGGATGATGTACAGACAATGGCATGCTAAATTGAAATCACCCTCTTTGCGCATTCTGATTTGCCCATAGCCCAGGTAAAGGGTAGGGTTCCAAGATGTAAAAATGTACTATATATATATATATATATATATATATATATATATATATATATATATATATGTTGGTTTTAACTCTCTTGGTATTGTTTTATTTAATTATAAGTAGAGTGGGATTGATGTGGATTCAATGATTGGCTAATGACTAATGTGCAGCTAGTATACATATTTCCTGGAACTGGTGTGATCGATTTGCAGGACCCGGTCCATCGGCCACGTGAGTAATCTGTCACCGCTGATTGGGATCCCTGAGAGCCACCTCCAACCTCCCGGCATCTGCGACTCTTCTTTTGATTAGCCCCACTGGTGAAAAGCTACAATACCGCTGCACCAGACCTGCTAATCAAAAGAAGAGTTGTTAGGAGGTAGGAGGTGGTTTTAGGGCTCCTGTCCAGCAGCCACACACTACAGATATGATTCATGGACCGGGTCCTGCGAATAGACTTACATCAACTCTCATATTTATACATGACTTGTATAAATATGTAATAATGTATTTTTTATTGTGTTTGCTAAAGCTAATGCAAAGGAAAAGTGTTGCAATCGACAATAGCAACCAATCACTAGTGCTTGCATGTTCCAGACAGCTTCTGAGAAATGAGAACTGAAATCTGATTGGTTGGGCACCTGTACAACATTTCCTTTGCGCTATTTTGTTCTAAACTCTCCATTACTTTCGGCCGCTTCTTCACTCTATGACTATTTCAGGAGATAGACAATCACACAGGTCCACGGATAGGGAGGATACTAAGTGGCTACTACTCTCAGGTCTGGATTATAGAAGGAACAAAAGTTGTTTCCGGGTGTCCTCTTCCAAGATCTTAAGGGAGTTCTCCAGGAATAGAAAAAAAACTATTAAAGGAAAGGCCATTATGAATTAGAGATTGTCCACTATTTTAGCATTGATGATCTGTCCTTAGAATGTCTAATCGGTCGGGATCCAACACCCAGCACCCTCAGTGACTAGTTGTTCCTGGCATAGGCGGTGGCCGCTGCCAGCATGAGGCACACCCTTGCAGAACTGGCCATCTTCTGACAGTGGCTGCGGCTGGGTACTACACATTTACCTCCTATTGATTTGATTAGGAGGTGGATGCAGCCATAAGCAAGTATTTCAGGGCTGCGGCTGCCGCTGCTCCCGGTGTCAAACCCTACTGATAAGACATTGATCCTAAGGATAGGTCATCAATGTTAAAGTAGTGGACAATCTCTTTAATTCTTCAATACATAATCACAATTATTTTGTCTAAGAAGGAATTCACTATAAAATTATATAACAGTATAGCACTCTGGAAAAGGGAGAATTTATACATATTTGTCCTAATCTGGATATTTATAATTGGTAGATCATCACTGCACTAAGCACAGTGAAAACTTCGGTCCCCATTCATCATTGCCTTTGCGCCTGTTTTTTGTCTAGGTTTGTGTGTCTTGCACATGGTTGCCTTTTGCCACCTTGACGTTTTTATTTTTTTGGACACATGATACATCATGTCCACAACTTTTTAAAGTCGCAAAAAGTTGGTGCAACGCCACAGTAGTTCCTCCTGGTGTATTTATAAGCATGTCAGCATCTTTGCTGCAATTTTTACATCTTTTTTGGCTCCAATGTGTGACATTTAGCTTCTAAAGTTGCAAAAACAGCCCATTTTTTACTTGTGCCGAATTTGTGAGTCACATGAACCATTTTTTTTCTTAATTTAGAGCCAAAAATGGCAACTAATTCAAGATAAAAAAGACAAAAGTAAATGATGTATTGGAGCTTTAATCTGTACAGTCACGTATACATAGAGCCGTGTTATAAATCTATATGCCTTTATAGAAGGAATAAAGAATATGTTTTATTCCTGGATGGTTGTGCCAGAATTTTTCCCCATTTTTCGTCTAGCTTCCTGTAATCACCATTGGAAACAGCACCTTCGAGAGAAACTCCGGGCCAAATTTTCAGCTACACATTCTCAATGGGGTAAGCTGTAAAGCGCTGAGGAATATGTTGGCGCTATATAAATAAAGATTTATTATTATTAAGCTCCTTTGTGAGCATCTCACAATATTTTAGATACATGATACATAATAAATAGATCTCAAGGGAGGTGCAATAGTTGTAATTACTGCAAAACCATTTCTATGTGGAGACATGATACATCTAAACCAATTTCAGGATATTGCGATATTATTCTGTACCAATAATCATTACCAGTGGGAATGTTCTCCTTTCATCTAGCACAAGCATTTTTTTTTCTCTTTGTGAAGTCAGTTTTGAGCTTCCATGACCTAAGCTTTGTCTGCATTTCCACTGTGAACAGCTTGCTTGTGTACAGCAGAGCCGGGAAGGTGAGGAGTGAGATTTAATAGCAGTGTGAATTGCCCAGAGAGCAGTGGGATATGAGGGCATCTGGATCAATATGTTCCTTCCCTTTGCTCTCAGGCACCTCCCCTCACCACAGGGAAGACCTCTCACTCCTGGCCGCTCTCTTGATCAGTGTGGACACTCAGGTGGGTCTGTACTCTTCATTGACACTACTAAATCCTTGAACCCATCAGTCAACCCAGGGCACGAAATGTAAATGCAAATATAATACTTTCCCAGGCACGCAAAGATGTTTATCCTATTGTGACCACACTGCTCGACCCATCCAAACCGGCCTCTGCTGATTGGCATAGAGAATGGCAAATGAACTACTATGCGGGCTAGTCTTCCGTTTCCTCCTCCCTGGCTGCCTACTGGCAGGTAGGTATCAAAATTCACTACTCTTCTGTAGTCTCACACAAATCTTTCTCAAAGGACGTAATTGTATATATTATGTTTTCTAGAGTTCTTACTTTCTAAGTGGCATCCGAGAGATTATCTGTGTATTCTCAGAAAAATATAGGATTACGCAAAGATTTTTGGGTTATAATTTGGTGCTCATCCAAAATTTCATAACCTAATCATGTAAAAAAAAATCTATAATGTAATCTATCATAGAATTTATAAAATGTATTATTACAGCTGAAAACATCTAATATCACTTTCTTTCCATCCTGAAGCCATTTGCATCCGTTTCAATGGATTCTCCGTCATCTATTTTGTGTACTTAATGCTTATCCCTCTTCTAGCAAAACCATCATACACTACAATGAAAGGTAAATTATTTTGAGGGGACTTTTTAAAAATGGTTTTTAATTCCTAATATGTAGTTTGTTTCATTATTTCTTTGTGAAATTTCAGACCTAAAAGTCTAGTTTTCATAACTCTATTACTTGGAATGCGTTTTTCTTTAGAGTTTTTTTTCTATAAAGTAAGTGGTTTGTGATTTCTTTCTTTTTCTTTTACATGTATTTATATTTATCATATATATCTAATGTAATATATATATATATAATGTATATATAGGCAGCACAGTGGCTCAGTAGTTAGCACTGCAGCCTTGCAGTGCTGGAGTCCTGGGTTTGAATCCCACCAAGGACAACATCTGCAAGGGGTTTGTATGTTCTCCCTGTGTTTGCGTGGGTTTCCTCCCACATTCCAAAAACATACTGATAGGGAATCTAGATTGTGAGCCCCATCCGAGACAGTGATGATAATGTGTGCAAACTGTAAAGCGCTATATAAAAATAAAGATTATTATATATGTTATGTGTGTCTATATATATATATATTATTTAATATATAGTGCTTTTTAGTAACCATTTATAACATTGTTTTCTGGATGCACTGTTGGGTACCTATCTTCTGGGAATATTTTTTCTTCTCTTTCCATTATCTTGCTGTAGAGCTGCATTGTTCCATAGTATGCATTGCATGATTTTTTTTTTGTTACACACACATTCCACTTTACAAGTGATCTATCCAGATCATATTGAAAAACTGGCTACAAATTCACTTCAGATTTTAAACTATAAACCCATTTGCGAAAAAGAAAAAAATATCAAAATCAGGAAAACTTCAAAACTCTGTACGCATTTAAGGACAAGTCGCTTGCGGTTTGAGACCCAGGGAAATAGGGTGCATTTTATGGGTCCTTTCAAATTAATTCAGTTGTATTAACCTGTCCTTTAGGGTATGTGCACACGTAGTGAAATCTGCTGCTTTTCTGCAGCGGTTTTGGCTCTGCAGAAACGCAGCAGATTTTGCTGCATTGTACAGTAGCTTTATTTTCAATGGAAAAAAAAAACGCAGTGCACATGCTGCGGATTTTTCCGTTCGGTTTTGCTGCGGTTGACAATCTGCAGCATGTCAATTGTTTGGTGCAGAAATGCTGCAGTTTTACACCTCATCCATTATGAGGTGTAACCCCACAGGGCAAAACCGCAGATAAACCGCAGGACTTTTGTCCTGCGGATTTACCTGCGGTTTTCTCTCCAAAAATCCGCACACCCAAAAAACTACGTGTGCACATAGCCTTATTCATTAAATGCCTTTAGTCACAAATTTTTATCCCATTTGCAAAATTACAGGAAAGCAATCTAAAATAAAAATCTAAAATAATGAAACAAGTGCAGGCTATTACAATTTTTGGGTTTTTGGAAACTGGGTTAAATGAATTTTGCTTTTTAGTGTTTATTCTATTTATTTTCTTATTTTATTTCTTTCTTTCCTTTAGGACACACTGGAAAATTCTTAAAGTCTATATACTATACCAGCTTCCTGCTACTCGTCATACAGTCATCTTTCCAAATTGCATTCAATTATGTTCCTCCTGAAGGTAGGATTTTGTACGGGAGGTAGAATTTTTAGGGTATAATCAGACTCAGGGAGGTTTCACGCATCATTTGTATATGTTGATTTCCATTATTTGTGTGGATAGATCACTTCCTTATTACAATGTACCTTTTCATATGTATTTTTTTTTTTTTTGCTGACTGGTTGTCTATAAAATAACAAAAAAATAATAGGAGACATATGCTACTATGATCAGCATGATCATACTCGCCAATGCAGGTCAATGGCCCATTAATAAAAAAAAATGGATAGGATAGCATCCATATTTCACTGTTTAAAGGGTAGGAGAAGATAAGAATTTTTTTTCCCATATGAGACAAAACGGAAGCAATAAGGTTTACAAAAACTGCCACACAGACTAAAAATTGATCCAGCACACACACAAAAACATGGATTGTTTTTCACATATGAAAAAACCTGATGTGTGAAAGCAATCACAGGTGTTTTGATGACATTAATTTGTGGCAAAAGGTTGCAGTTTAAGGGCTCATACCTATCTCAGTAAGAAAAACAGTCCAATATAGGTCCAGAAAAGTGGATGAGTGTCATGCGATTTTCTTGCGAGTACAATGCAATTTCTATCACATGGCATCCGAATGACAAGCGAATGCGATCCAATTTCAATGCGATTTTAACATGAGCTTTTACATAGAGCAATTCTCTATGTTAGAATAGTTCTAATGGACACCTCTCAATTACTAATCCCTGGGCTTGATTTCACCTGACAATACAAAGGTGACATTAACCCCAATAAAGATGAAAACGGAGGTATCACTCATGCGTTGCTGACGGTGAATTGTTTGTAAAACAAAATGCTTTTATTTAAACAGGTTTAAAACTCAATGCGCTTCGAGGTCACGCAGGATCTCTTCATCAGGACAAAACCTGGTGGGACTGTATGGTTAAGCTGTCCTTTATGCTGTCTCACCAGGTTTTGTCCTGAAGAAGAGATCTTGCGTGACCTCGAAACGTGTTGACTTTTAAACCTGTTTAAATAAAAGCTTTTTATTTTACCGACAATTCGCCATCAGTAGCGCATGAGTGATACCTCTGTTTTCATCTTTATATCCATGGTCGGTTTCCCTGTAATCTGTGCAGCAGCTGCTATATGCCTGTTTTGTGTTGCCATTCAGCAACCTAATAAGGTGAGTGTATCTCCCCTTTTTCTGACACCCATTGTCACTGGATAAGACCCTATTGTGCTTTTTTCTTTCCCAGTTTCTCCCTTTCATTATTAACCCCAATACTATCACTCTACTTACCACCAGGGCAGGTGGGAAGAGTGAGGCTAAGTGCCAGAATTGGCAAATCTTATGGATACACCATTTCTGAGGTGGCTGAGAGCTTATGTTTTTAGTCTGGGATAGGGCCAATATCCATGGCCCCTTTCTAGCCTTTTAATATCAGCCCACAGCTGTCTACCTAGCCTTTGCTGGTTATTAATTATAGGGGGACATCAATTTTGGGGTCCCCCATTTCAATAACCAGTAAAGGCTAAGTATACAGCTGTGAGCTGATATTAATAGCCTTGGAAGCTCCATACCCCTTCCCAGGCTATAAACATCTGCACCCAGATGTCCGATTTCCCTCTGCTGGTTAATAAAATGTTGGGGGGTCACACGCTATTTTTTTCACAGAATTATTTATTTAGTAATAAAATACATGTACAGTAATCTACTCAAGCTCTGTACTAATTATATATGTGACTAACATCTTTATATCTTTCTATTCTATGTATATATATGTATTCTATAAATTCTATTCTAAATTGTCACGCTGTGATTTTACTGTATGCGGCAAATGAAATGTCGGTTTTTCAAGGACCTGGGTGTGTAAAAATCAGATGGCACTTGCATGGTCCGAGTGCCGTGCGATTTTTTTTGTCACACCCATTGACATGCATTGGCACAATGGCGAGTTTCGTCCGAGATATGAGGACAATCACAGCATGCTGCGATTTTTTTCTCAACCCGATCTTAGCTGAGAAAAAAATCCCAAATGAGCTGGGACTCATAGATTAAGATTGGTCAGAGAGTGCAATCCGATTTTTTTATTGGATTGCACTCGGCCGTTTTTTTTTTTTTAAAAAGGAGTATGATCCCTTATGGTAGTTGAAGCATTAGGATGGTTAATAAAATATATTATGTAGAACAATGATAAATCTTTTTAAAAGAAATGCCCCTTATATTACCTTGTATCATATTAAAAAGAGCAACAAAAATAGTGGATGCAGGCGGTAAAATAAAAGGTGATCAGCATACAGTTAATAAATATCTATATGGGTAATGCAATAACTGCTCACTATTATAACGTTGGTTTGTTTCTGGATAATGAGTATGTTCTTTGTTACCATCTATTCAGATTACCTCTGGGAGGAAATCCTGAAACACTTTGGAATTATGAGGTGAGAAGGATATTGTAGTAAATAACCTATTTGATTTTTAGATTTTATGAACATGTATCTGGTGAAAGATGCATTCACTTCCTCAACTATTAGACTAAATAGCATGTCTTTAGGTAGAACTATATAAGAAGACCGGTATAGGAAGAACTGCAGAGGTACAATGTCTATAACTCTTTATTGTCTACAACTCTTTAACCCCTTTCTTAAATGTTCTGTTTACCCTGTATAAAATAAAATAATAGATACTCAACTCCCGCAGCGGTGCCGATCCAGTGAAGCTCACCATACACGTTAGTCTAATATCTCCAAAAGTTTCAATTTTGTGTATGGAGTCAAAATTCTTCCCCTATAGATGGTATGGGAAGAAAAAAAGATTGGACATCTTGAATTTCAACGTCTTATTCTTTGCTGCCCTGAGAACATAAGACACTTCTAGAGCTTCTGGCAGCCACCAACTAGCCTCTCCCCATCTAAAACAAAAGCTCACTTGCGCGAGCATACTTGTGCATGGGAGGTTTGGAGAGATCTGTTGGCCAAAGTGTATGGACATATTAAATCTTCCACCTATTTTCCTGAAGAACCTTGAGTGATTTTCAGGAGTACATATCCCTTGAAAGTTAGACTAAATGGCTGATTTTGATTATAACTAACCATGGTTGGCTGGTTCAATGAAATGAACGACTGATATTCCTATACGTATGTGATCCATGTCATTCTCTTGATCGGTTCTTTCTTTAATTTTGTAGATTCACCGATGTAGATGCTTGGAACATCGTCCGCCTGTTAGCCTCCGATATTGGCATGTTATTTTCTGGATACTTTATTCGAAGGGCCTGCAAAAAACTAGTAAGAACAGGAGCTCCTAAAATCAGTGTTCGTGTAAGCAGCGAGGAGGAAGAAGAAGATGAGGTGAGCTTATCCCACGAGAGACAGACACGAGTGTTCATATGAGGAGGATTTTTATTCACTACACACATGCTCCTGAATGGGATTTGCCTTTTGTCTATAAACCCTTCATGAAGTGGCCAATTTCCATTTTTTTGTTTTTAACTTCCCTTCTTCCCAGAGCCATAGCTTTTTGATTTTCCTGTCCATATACACATATGAGGGCTTTATTTTTGTGGGACGAGTTTTTAATGACACTAGTCATTTTGACACATAGTGTACTGGAAAAATTCCAAGTGGGGAGATATTTTGAAAAACGCAATTCTGGCATTGTTTTTTGGGAATTGTTTTTATGGTGTATATTTTGCGGTAAAAATGACCATGCAATATAATTCTGCTCCTCAGTACCATTACAGCGATTTCAAACATACGGTATATGGTTTATTTCATTATGTTAGTGGTGAAAAAAAAATCATAAGTAACATTTTATTTTTCAGTTGATGGAGCTTTATTTTTTGCGAGGCAAGACAAGGTTTTTAATCATACCATTTTGGGATAGATGTGATGTTTTCATTGCTTGTAACAGCATTTTTTGTGGTATTGCAGTGACCAAAAACGTAATTTTGGCGTTCTTGATTTTTTTTTTGTTGATGTTGTTTATCAATTGTTTTTTTTAATTTACTATTTAGATAGATCAGACTTTTCTGAATGCACCGATACCAAATATGTGTATTTTTTTAAAATATCTTTATTTTAATGGGGGAAAAGGTGGTGATTTGAACTTTTATGTTTGTTTTTCATATTTTTTAATGAAAACAGCCACAGAATTGCTGCATATAGCAAAAATCATGGTTTCCTTTGAAGCCCGGCCACAAGCAGGATTTCAAAAGAACTCCATAATGACAAGCAAAGGGTCTTTTAACAAACCGCTGGCTGTCATAGCAGCCCATTGGCGACCTGCAACCATGTCACGGGCACTTCAATTGGCGCATAAAATGACGTGCTCCCATGCTGGCGCGTGTTAAATGCCGCTGTCAGAGTTTGACAGCGGCATTTAACTGGCTAACAATTGCAGAAGGAGCTCTGCTCACCCCGTGATAGTTAGAGGCAGGTACTGGCTGTAACATACCGTGATTCTGCTCCATACACCCGCTTCCGACTTGTTAAGTACATGTACGGTGGATGTCGTGAAGAGGATAATTCAGGTGTTGTCTGTTATAGTTTTCCATGCACCTCACCAAACTGGCCAATCCTTTGTCAATGAAAAGTAGACAATATAAGTTTTTGATCAGAGTGGTATCATGGCTTCTATGTTTAGGGAGCCATAATGGACCTGGAGGATCCATTGTTTAATGGATCCTTAGACATTCTGACTCCTGATTGATTCTATTGATGTTATTGATGTATAGTCCACTATTCTGCAACCAAATTCTGACAGAAAATAAACTGTAGCACGTGTAAAAGTGGTTTTAGCTTTGATACTGTGCAGTGAAGGAAGCAAAAAAATTGAGAAATTCATTCATGAAAAAAATGGTGTTAATTTCTGCAGAGGTTGATCTACTTCAGGTCTTCTGTGCTAATTTAATCCTTAGAGTATGTGCGGATTCGGCCTGAAATGTTTCTGCAAAACACAAAAAATGAACATAATGATGGTCCCCAGAACCTTTAGGAGGGGAAGACATGGCATTACTTTACACTATATGTTCTCTCTCATTAAGAGGTTAATCGGCGGGAAAGTTTTTCCTCCAGTTTTTTGTCTCCATGCACTTGGCAAACTCACCCAAGACATGGTGGGTGGTTGTGGTTGGGAAGCAAACCAGTCTTGAACCATCAGTGAGGGACAGAATTATTTTTCTCCCCTTGTGTTGATCTGTGATTGGTATTTATTATTTACAAATGTGGGCTGGTGGGAGATAAAAAGTGGCAGTGATTTCTGAATTCCCCTCCTTAAACTGATCCTGATGCAGCATGAGGATGAGGGATGAGCCAGAAGTAGACATCATTCAAGCAGCCCCGGAGGTCGTGATGACATCATCGGAGAGAGCGGGTATGTGCAGTAGAGCGCGGCCAAAGGGAAGAAGAATCTTGTACTTTCCATCACCGGTCTGAAAAGTAATGACCCTGGAACTGCTTTGAGAAAGAAGAGGTGTGGCAGGCGCAACACCTCAGCTGTCTGGTAGCCAGGGCTCGGTCGACCACCAGCCAAGGAGTGCTGCCGCTGGTCCGGAGGTCCGGTCAGCTAGTGGATGAGAGAACCAACCCAGTAGGTGGAACCACCCCACATAGAACTGGGCAGCTGGAGATGCGTATGGTATCTCCCATGCAGAAATTCTCACTGTCCTGTCCCAATTAGCCTTATGCATAGCTTCCCTGCAGAGTCTTTTCCCCCCTGCAACAGTACCCTTTGTATGCTCTAGCCAGTTCCCCAGGACGCAGAGGTAGCAGAGGCACTTATATGAAGGGGTATCCTGCTACAAGGAAGCTCTTACATGTTCCATTTCATCATTAGGTTTTCATTTTTCTATGTCAATAAAAGAATACAAATTTGCGTAACAAATTTTTCAATCTGCTGTTACTGCTGTCAGCTTTTTAGGAATTCCTGGACAAATTAGACAAAAAAAGAGTCAGATGACGACAGACCCTGTACTATACCTAGATCCTTAAATAACTGGTTGCAGGCATTTTGTATACATGCTAGTGTAATAGGTGAGAAATTTCTTGAAAAGTGTTCAGGACTATTTCAACACGTGGATATAATCTATAATAAACTTTGATGGTTTAAGCTGGTATTTTTTCAATGAAATTTCTCATTAAAAAAGGAAGTTTTTCCATCTCCAAAATGAGGCTTTAAGGATGTTACACTCTGGCTTAACCTGAAGCTACCATCCAGGGTAATAAAGACACGGTGTTTTTCCCCTAAGGCTAATTTTAAAAAGGGACATGTTTTGCATTTAACGAGTCGCAATGCAAATGGCCTAATAAATGCAAGTACAAACATGAGTGTTACTTTGGTAGCAGAGCACACCCTATGGCAAGGTGTTTTAAGAGAACAAATGTGCCCGGTCAGCCATTCACAAAGGAATACGTTAACAAAGCCTTGACACCAGTAAAATTGGGAAGCATCTAAACCTGGCTAGAGTGGTATCGAAACCGCAAGATAGCCAAACTCGTAGTTGACGGTTTTGCTGACTGTTTTCACTGATAGTGGATGCACTTGGGTTCAAAATTTAAAGTCTATAGAACTTCACGCAGAGGTGCTAGCAGCAAAATTGGATAAGGAGATTAAAGCTGGCAGGGTGGCGGGTCCGTTTCTTAAGCTACCTTTTGATAACTTCCACCTCTCACCTCTGGATGTGGTTACAAAGAAAGAACCTAACTCATTTCGGCTAATTCACCACATGTCTTAGCCATATGGCTCTGTATTAAATGACTGCATTGATCATAGGTTAGTTTCAGTGAGCTATACTTCGTTTGACCAGGTTGCAGAAATTGTTAGAAATTTTGGGCCTGGGACCAGACATCAAGTCTACATTTAAGCTACTTCCTATTCACCCAAAGGTCTTTAATTTGTTGGGCCTTCAATTGAAAGATGTTGCTATGTTGATAAGTGTTTAACGATGGGGTGCTCGTTGTCTTGTTTCTATTTTGAAGCATTTTTGTATTCTTTTGAGTGGGTAGTAGTGGTGCGGTCTATGAAAGGTGGTTTGGCACATTATCAAGATGATTTTGTATTTGTTGGTCCCAGAGATTCGTCACTATGTGTCTGTAACATAACACGAGGCCGTAGACATGGGCGAGGTCCTCATCTTTTACGCCCCGACACATTACATGAAGGTGAGGATCCTTGCTGTGTGTACGGGCTCGTCTTCATCACGCTACTGATGACTTTGGATGGCCAGGACCAGGTGTTAAAAAGTTTAATGAAGGAGACCACCTATCCAAAATAAACAGTCTTTTACTAAACAGAAAAACCAGATTAAAAGATATATACTTTATTACTGATTCAATGTGAATAGCCAGTTAATCGCATAGATAAACACAGAGACAACCATA